>NC_079312.1:20769945-21370570 GCF_029931775.1 Euleptes europaea
TTCTAGCATTGTAGCAGCTGCAAAGGTGAATTTTAGTAACAGATTTTTACAGTTCCGTAAGATGGAGACAACCCTGTGTTTTCTTACTTCTCCAGATAAAGCGAAATTTGAAGAACTTGATCTTTCCTGCCTACACTGGTTAGATTTAGAAAATCTGGAAATGGAGCTAATAGAATTTCAAGAAAGCTCTATCTGGAAAAATAAATTCTATGACCTGCGTGAAACACTTGAGAAGATAGAAGGGATGCCAAAGGACAGCACAGTTAGTTCTGAAAATGAAATCCTTAAGTGTGGAATTCCCTGCCAAATAATTTTAAGTCAATGAAAGCACTTGGGATTGCTTTCCTGACTTTGTTTGGATCATCTTATGCTTGTGAGCAGCTGTTTTCCGCTTTGAATTATATCAAATCTGACACCAGAAACAGGCTAACAGATGACCTGAGTGCTGCATGTGTTGCTCTCAAACTTACAAAGTATGAGCCAAGGGTAGACCAATTATCGGCATGCACACAACAGCAAAAATCACATTAATTGTTCAAAAAATTTGACGATGTCCTCAAAGATGTCACAAAAATGGTGAATTACATCATGGCTCGTTCTCTGAATTGTCGACAGTTTCAAGCACTTCTTGAGGAGGTTCAGGCACAGTATAATTGTTTACTTATGTACAATAATGTCCGGTGGCTGAGCAGAGGACGAGTCCTGGAGAGATGCATGCCAAATGCAAACTTTTACCTTTCAATAAAAAGTTGTTTGTATCATTGAAAGCTCTGTTATTGTGTTTTTCTTTTAACGCAAAATATGTGAATGTATGAGTGGTTTTTTCTAAACTAAAACCTCAGTGATTCTTGTAGGTTATCTGGGCTGTGTAACCGTGGTCTTGGTATTTTCTTTCCTGACATTTCGCCAGCAGCTGTGGCCGGCATCTTCAGAGGAGTAACACTGAAGGACTCCTCTGAAGATGCCTGCCACAGCTGCTGGCGAAACGACAGGAAAGAAAATACCAAGACCACGGTTACACAGCTTGGATAACCTACAAGAACCAATGAACTCTGACCGTGAAAGCCTTCGACAATATTTTAAAACCTCAGTATTCAGGTTAAATTTCCGTATTGGCATTTGGCGATAAATAAGTGGGTTTTGTGTTACAGTTTGGGCACTTGGTCGTTAAAGGTTTGCCATCACTGCTCTGGGTGCTGTTTCCTGGGGGCCAACCATAAGGGGAGGCTTTGCTATTAGGTCTTCCAGAGCTTACTGTCAGGTGCTGTGGGAGACAAAAGGCTGAACCAGAGAAACTATTGGTCTGATCCAACAGCACTCTTCTCCTTCTGTTCTTACAGTTCTCCATTTAGTCCTCACAACAAGCCAGTCAAGGTTGAAATGATAACAAGAGGATGGCCAAAATCTCCCTTGGATTTTAACCTGGGTTTCTTCTGAAGTAAAGATGTTAGGAAATTGACTGGGCCAGTTTCTCTCCTTTAAAGATAAACAATGCTTAAAATGATGTTTTCTTTTTATAACAAGCATGGTTGCTCTTGTGATTGACTGGGCAGTTCTAGGGGGAAAAGAAGAAACGCAGCACTGGTATTTCATATCTAGATGATCCTAAAGAAGGGTTTTACCCAGACAGAAGTTTTTGGTCCTCAACAGGCTGTCATATTTAGCAGCTGAGAAGGAGCTCACCAATTGCAGCAGGTTTAGGGACAGGTTCGGCATGTGGGGTGGCTCACTGTTCATCAGAAGCATAAGGAGAACTCTGCTGGATCTGACCAAACACTCATCAATTCCAGTATTGTGCTTCTCACAGTGGCCAATCAGACAAATGAGGGACACAATTTTTCCAGACTGGATCCCTGACAACAGGGACCGTCCACGGCAAAAAGAGCGTGAAAGCAGCATCAGATTGAGTACCATGAAATCCATCAACACATCATTACTTACACAAGAAGACTGGTAGAGGGAGGCTTGGAGAAAACATATGACTCAAGCACAGGTTTTGCTGTAGCAGTGATGCCACCAATGGCCAAGTCTCCTAGCCTGTAATAGTTCATGGGTGCTCTTCGATCACTGATCAAAGTGAAGGGGCACTTTGCCTTCAAAACCCTGCAGGAGAGATGGGGCAGCAGCCCAGAGAGCAGCAACAGCAGCAGCAGGGTCATCCTAGGTGTGCCTGCTAAAGTCGCTTCCTATTTTCAGCTAACCAGAAAACGTCTTGCCACACCAGCAGTGCCAAGACTGTACTTATACAGATGGAGCCCAGTGCTGGATTCTGATCCAAGGGGATGACTCTGAAGCACACAACAGCCAGCTCCTTCCCCCCCTCCTCCCAGGTGCCCTAAATCTCAGCCCAGATCATCAGGAGATACTTATGCACCAGCTGTTTCGAACTCGGTTCGAGAAATCACCACACACTCTTCTTGATTCTGATGCTCAAGCAATTATCTTCAAAGGTGATGTTAGGAAAAAGCTCCTGAGTGTCGGTAAGAGGAACAGCAAATCACCATGATTTTCATCATTATAATGGCAAGTGCCACCTCTGCAGCATCCTTGACACTGTGTGTGGCTCCATGCGCTGGTGCCAGGCTGGAAAAGATGTACCTGTGAGATTCAGCACTTTGGTCCTCTACTCTTTCACAGTTTGATAGGGGACCTTTAGGGGATTTTATTACAAAGCTGTTCCATTTTGATGTGTATGAATGTTTAAAACTGCACTAGTTATTCCCAAACATTATGACCATATGGAGCTGCCTGATAGTCCATCTAGCCTCACCATTCCTGCTCACTCTGGAATTGGGACTCTGGGGTCCCAAATGGAGATCTTTCCCAGCCCTGTTTCCTTACATGGCAATGAGCAAGAGATCTGTGTGCAAGAAAAGCGCATGCATCTGTCTTCCATGCTTCTAGTGTGAATTATGTTACCTACACATTTCAATTAAAGAAAAATTAACACCTCTACTCAAAACTCTCCCTTCACCTCTTCTGAACCCTTCATATGTCCAGTTCTTGCAATTGAGACTGCAGGAAGACCTGTTAACAGAGGTCACAAAGTTTACCCACAGTACAAATGTCTTTGCACTTGCAGTTTTCACCCCCTCCTCAAACTCCAGATATCCTGTCCATCTGTGTTTTTATTTTTCAGTACACATCTGTTGTAACCAGCCATTGGTGAGAACACTAACCACTAGCTGTGCAAGAGGCTTAGATCATGTGGCCTCCTAAGTCTATAGTTTGCATGCGCCAAACCATATGAGCACAATGAGGTCAACTAGTCTTAATTGTGCATCCTGGAGTGGACTGCAGAACCCATTCTAGTTTCCTCAAAAGGCTACAGTTTTGGGAACTGCAATGGCTTTATTCCATTCTCTGCCAAATATGTGCAGAGTGGGACTACCGGACATTTTCAGTAGATTTGTGTCCCCACCACTCCTCACCACGCATATAAAGTAATGCAGAAGTTCCACTTGGAGATAAAGATGTGGGTAAGCCAGATTTGACCCTACCACAAACCAAGGCTACATGAGTGCAAGTTTCCCCTGGTGTGCCTCCTGCCTATGTTACTGTATCCTTACATATCACACAAAAACATGGGTGACTGAAACTGATTGTGGTGAGCGTGATCATCCAAGCACAGTCCACTCCACTAGCTATGTGGTTAGTTGGCATACATCAAACACGGTATGGAGAGAGTGGACAGGGAGAAGCTTTTCTCCCTCTCTCCTAATACTAGAACACAGGGTCATCTGCTGAAGCTGGAGGGTGAGAGATTCAAAACAGACAAAGAAAATATTTCTTCACACAACACAGTTAAATTGTGGAACTCGCTGGCCCAGAATGTGGTGATGGCTGCTAACTTGGAAGGCTTTAAGAGGGGAGTGGACAGGTACATGGAGGAGAGGGGTATTCATGGCTTCTAGTCAAAATGAATACTAGTCATGACGCATACCTATTATTTCCAGGATCAGAGGAGCACGCCTATTATATTAGGTGCTGTGGAACACAGGCAGGATGGTGCTGCAGTTGTCTTGCTTGTGGGTTTCCTAGAGGCACCTGGTTGGCCACTGTGTGATCAGACCGCTGGACATGATGGGCCTTGGTCTGATCCAGCATGGTCTTTCTTAAGAATATAAGAACATAAGAAAGGCCCTGCTGAATCAGGCCAAGGCCTATCAAGTCCAGCAGTCTGTTCACACAGTGGCCAACCAGGGGCCTCTTATGTTCTCATGTTGAGATATGCAGATGGCACCACAGTACTGGCAAAAAACAGTGAAGCCTTGAAATGAATACTGCTGAAGGCTAAAGCAGAAAGTGCCCAAGCAGGATTACAGCTGAACATCAAGAAGAGAAAAGTAAAGACTACCAGGGGATTACTGAAGGGGGACAATGAAGAAACTGAAATTGTTCAAGACTTTCTTTTCCTTGGTTCCATCATCAACAAAAAGGGAGACGGCAACCAAGAAATCAGAACGACATTGAGAGTGGAAAGGGCAGCCATGAAGGAGCTAAAAAAGATTCTTAAGTGTAAGGATGGGTGATCAAGATCAAGTTAATTCATGCCATAGTATTCCCTATTACTGTGTATGGGGGTGTGAAAGTTAGGCAATGAAGAAAGCTGACAGGAAGAAAAGTAGATTCCTTTGACATGTGGCCTTGGAGGAGAGTTTTATAAATACCGTGGACTGCCAAAAAGCCAAATCAGTAGGTTGTAGATCAAACCAAGCCTGAAGTCTCCCTAGAAAAGAAAATGACTAAACGGAGGCCACATGAGGAGAAGACAACAGTCACTAGAAATTACAATCATGATAGGAAAAGTTGAAGGCAGCAGGAAAGAATAAGGCTCAACATGAAATAGATTGACTCCATAAAAGAAGCCATGGACCTAAGTTTGCAAGACCTGAGTGAGGCTGTACAATGCATCTGGTAGCCAGCAACACCCACCCACATCTCCTCCAATGGGCTACAGGAAAAGCAAGAGGGAAAAGAAAACACAAAAGCACACTGGACATGAGCATTACTCTCCTTGTCCAATTAGTATTGCCAAATCTGCCCCATGCGTTGGCAGGTGGAATTCTTTGGTCAAGGCAAACAGAAGACCCATCTGTGCTTAATAAGACTACAGTGTCCACAGAAGTCCTGAATGCCAGCAGACCTGAGGGCCAGAAGCAGGTAGTGTGGTCCGAGAGCAGTCTGAGGGTCACTATCAAAAGCAAAGTCCAAATGCCAAGTCAGTCTGTTCCAAGGTCAAGGCCATGAGAGTCTCAGAACTGATCAGAGACCCAGAAGACCACAGGGTAGTAAAGACAAGTTGTTCCCCCGTCAGCCTGGATGACAGTGTCTGCTTAAATAAGGTTAAGAGGAACCAGCTGTTGACTCTAAGATGCCAGAGTGTCTACACATCCTCTTCTCTTTGTTTATCTAATAACCATGGATGGGACCATCTATCCTTGAGTCTCCCTCTTGTGTTAATAAAGACTCCCTTAGTTTCCCTCTCCCTTGTCCTCGAAATGTAAACTATGGTTTTGTCAGAGGCTGCCTGACAACAGATTCAGACTCTGACGGAGACCAGATCCAGGGACAGAGTCCTCCTTCCCCACCCACACTGATAGAGAAAACAGCTGATGACGATGTATTGCCAAGACATACCTTAAAGTCACCGGCTACAGAGCAGCCTAAAGAAGACCAGACGCCGGCCGACCCAGGAACATCAAGGAAGCTGCCCAGGGAGCCGGGAGACCATGAGGAACAGATGTCTCCTGGGACTCGTCGAAGGAAAATGGGCCGGGTCCTGGCAGAACAACGCCGGCGTTCAGCCAGGTTGGAACAACAAAGAAGGAACTGAGACAGCCATGAAGATAGTGAGTGAGTCTTTACAGAAGCTGCCTCCCCCAGACAGCTGCAAGTATTTAGGAAGGCTGAGCCAGCAGAATCTGTGGAAGCAACGCGTGGCGAACCTGCGGCACTCCACTCTGGCTGACGCTGTATCGACTCGGACTGCTTTCTCGACCCTGAATTCTTCTGGACTCCCTGCCTGACCTTGGACCGGCCGACCCTGACTCTGCCTTTCGCTCTGACGGATTGCCTTTCACCCTGACTGACCTTGGACTGTTACTGGACTGCGTTATTACTCCCATTCCCAATTAATACAGCTGCCAGCTGTAGAAGCCTCGGCTTCAGAAACCCCAGCCTGTTGCCCTGCCTGCTGCAGGCCTCTTCAGAGCACCGTGCTGCTACAGGAGCACCCCGCCATAGTGGGCCAGCACAGGTTTCATGAGTAAGCAATCAACCATATAATCATGATGGCATCATTTGTTTGGGCCGTTGCTTAGGATCACATAGGAGATCTAAGGTATGGACTCGATTAACCAATAAATACTTTTTATAGAATAAAAACTCGACTCGGCATATTTCTTTTGGCAAGGACTCCTTTCAAGTTGGGTATAAAATTTCCCCATCAGTAGCTCCCTTTTGACGTCACTGGACTGGAATTAGTCTCAGTTGACACATCTGCTCAAATTCATACCTGAATCATTTTGTAGATGCTTAAGGTTGAAGTCTGTTTGAGGCTGTCAGAGTCAGCCCCCTCAAGAACAGCTAAGAGATTATTTTGTCTTTTGCAGCTGCAGTTTTAGTTGTGACTTGATGGCAGTTTCTGCCACTAGAAGAATACACATGAACACAAATGCTCGGGAAGTCAGACCATTGATTGATTGGGGTCAGTATTGTGTACTCAGACTGGCAACACGTCTCCATGGTCTGAGGCACAGGTCTTTCACATCATCTGGGACCTGATCCCTTAAACTAGAGATGTTGGGGATTGAACCTGTGACAATCAACATTACATGCCCATGCTCCCACACCTCCCCTCAAAATATCAGGGTCTCATATTTGTAGATGTAAATTCACTTCTGCATTTACATGCTCATCCACTCCCTTTAAAGAGGCCATTATGCTTCATCATTAGGTGTTCCTTTGTATTCAGATGAGGCCTCAGTATAATAATGTAGCATTTGGGAAGAAAGATGAATCCCAATAGCCCCAAACTGGAGGCCAAGATGGAGAAGACCTGCACAACAACCATGTATTTCCCCTTTGTGCTCAGGTAGGTGGGCACAAAGGACACCCAAACACTGCAGAACACCAACATGCTGAAGGTGATCAGCTTGGCTTCATTGAATGCCCCAGGCAGCTTTCTGGCCATGAAAGCCACCGTGAAGGAGACAGCAGCCAGAAAGCCCATGTAGCTGAGAGCAGCATAAAACATGGTGACAGACCCTTCATTACATTGCAGGATGATCTGTCCATGCTGGGAGTGCATGTCAGCCTCTGGGAAGGGGGGAGAACTGGCCAGCCAGAGAGTGCAGATGCCCACTTGAATACTGGAACAGGAAAAGACAATGGCGTTTGCCAAGCTCTTCCCCGCCCATTTCCTCATCCTGCTATTTGGCTTTGAGGCCATGAAGGCCACCACCACAGTGACAGTCTTAGCCAACACAGAAGAGATGGCGATGGAGAAGATGATGCTGAAGGCAGTTTGTCGGAGAAGGCAGGTCACCTTCCCGGGCTGACCAATGAAGAGAAAAGAAGAGAGAAATGAAAGCAGGAGGGAAATGAGGAGAAGGTAGGAGAGGTCCCGATTGTTGGCTTTGACAATGGGAGTCTTTAAGTAGTTAATGAAGATTCCCAAAACAAAACTTGTAATTAGTGTGAAGAAAAGAGTAACGACATTTAGGATGATCCCCAAAAGATCTTCATAGGATAGGAAGGTTATATGCTTGGGAACACATTGATCTTGGATCTGGTTTGGATGCTGATCTTCTGGACATTTATCACAATGACTTGCATCTGAAAATAAATATTAATTTCAGTATCACCACATCTGCTTTACAACCATTAATTGATAATATATATCTGGAAGTGAATACTTACAGGCTGGGAAAGCAGGACAAGATAGGGAGGAGAGAGAAATCAGGAAGTAACAGCTCATGATAGAGATGGAGTTGGGGGCAATTTCTTAGCCAGATTGCACTCCTTCATTGCTGAAGGTCCTGAGCTTAATCCTTAACATCCCCAGCCAAAACCATATAGCCCTCAAACTCTGGCCAATGAATGCCAAGCAAAGTGTGGATAGTTCTGGCCAACAATTCCCAAAGCCTCACTTGGCATAAGGCACTTTATATGTGGTCCTGACTGCAGTGGAATGACTGGTTAGGTGAGCCATAGAGGAGAAACTGAGGCTGGGAAGAAAGCATCATTTTTGTCCCACCCCCTCCCTCAAAGTGGGGCACTTGTGCAAGACCTACCTTCTGAAGTGGAGATTGTCCCTTCCGCACATGGAACACAATCATAGCAGCAGAGAGGTTCTCCTTCCTTAATCGCCTTGGCATATCCAGGTGGACAGTTCTCGGTGCACCTAGAACGAGGCAGGATCTAAGCATCAAGAGAATGAGTGTCAAGGGAAACGTCAAGGAAAATGTCAATGAAAATACTTTCTTGTGTGCATGTGTGTGAGCTCTATAGAAATTATTCATCCATTTGGAAATGACTCAACTGGACCTCCAGTGCCGTATGTGACACCAAGGCGGTCTTGTTGGTTCACAGTATCATGGCAGAGACATAGCATTGCCACATGTGCTCTGGCTGCTGTGCAATAGCAGGGCTAGGGGTGGAGACCAGATCAGAGAGGCCTGAAGGACAAGATGCCAGAGACATTTGAAGCAGTGGATTCAAATGTTCGCATTAGGAGCCCATACGGGGGAAGGTGGGATGGTGTGAGAACATCATTGGGAGAACCTGACCCCTTGTTAAGGAAGAAATCCTGGCAAAGTGTTGGGAGATTGTACTGGACCTGCATGCTCTGGGGCACTGGCCAGGGATGGCACACTGCCAACCTGCTTCAAGAAAGGAAGAAGAGTGATCAACAGAAGGAAAAAGAGCCAGAAGCTATAGATCCCTCCCCTTTTGAGCTAAGGCCATGGGACAAGGTTCGCCAACATGGGCCTACACGAACAGATGAACTCTGACTGTGAAAGCCTTCGACAAAACCTTGGTATTCCTTGGTATTCCATCCAAGTACTAACCAGCGCCAATCCAGCTTACCTTCTGAGATCTGACGAGATCAGGCTAGCCTGGGCCATCCAGGGGAGAGCAACAATAGATTACAGCTATTAATGTCAATGAAATGAAAACAATTTTTTCCCCACCTCATTAAACCATGTGGGCCACACAATGGCATCCTGATCAATGGTGAACTTGATCTCTGCAGACGATTGTCTCTCTACTCTCCCAACGTTAACTTTAACAATTGACTGATTGCATGCCACCACCCAGTTCACGATATCAAAGTTGACTGCCATGTCTCCATTCTCGTCAAAATAAACTCCTTCAATGGAATTATTGAAAAACTGGAAGTTTTTGAGGGAAGGATGAAGCTAGAATTACAAAGAAAATACCAGCATTTAGAAATACAGAAAGCCATATTGGATACTTCAGCCTTCCTCATTCAGAGCCTCAGTCTTCTATGATCCAGGGCCAGTGCACAGAGCCTTCCGAATCCATGACTTTTCACACTGGCAGTGTGAATCTGTAGAAACATAAAATGGTTTTGCATCACAAAGAGGAGTTTACAAGCTGGGGCCACTATTAGCATTGGGCCAAGTGAGGCACAGTTCTTCTAGCAGAAGATTTTGGACATAATCAAATGGCAGCAAATGATAATTTATAATGGTCACTATAATTCTACAGTATGTGGGATGGGAGGACAGTTTTTTTTAATATATAATTTTTTATTGAATTTTTAACAGAACATACAATATAAAAAAATAATCAAAAAATATACATTGAAATTGAAAAGAAAAAAAGGAAAAAATGTAAAAGGGTATTCATACAACAAGTTCAATGCCATTCGGTTTTCAATGCAATCATCAATCTATATATTCAGAAATACCCTTTTCCCCCCAACCACCAGAAAAAACAAGTGACCCATCACCAAGACTTCCGAAGAAGTGTCTGGTAGTTTTAATTATTAGTTATCCAAAATTAAATTTTATTTAAAACAAAGTTTTCTATAACTCACTAAATATCATAGTAACGTCCATTTTTGCCATCTTACCCCAATATGAGGTGGCCTTAATCCATGTTTGTTTAAACTCTTCCATATCATTTCCGTGCAGAAATTCCGTTAGTCTGGCCATTCTCATATATAACCATAATTTCTCTCTCCAGTCTTTAATTGAGGGTTTATTTGTTTGTTTCCAAACCTTAGCTATCACAATTCTCGCAGCAGCAAAGCTGTATTGGCAAACAGTCCTGTCCCGGTCATAAATATTATTTATAGGTATTCCCAGCAAACAAAATAATGGTTTCCTTTTCACTTTACCATTAATCAAATTATTTGTTTCTTTCACTATTTTCCCCCAAAAGTTTTTAATTTTCTTACAAGTCCACCAGACATGCATATAAGTTCCTATTTCTTTTCCACATTTCCAACAAATTCCTTTATCCTGACTATTCATCTTAGATACCATAATTGGGGTTATATGCCATCTATAAAACATTTTATATAGATTTTCTCTAATTTTGTTAGTTATTGTAAATTTAAACTCCCTCTTCCATAAATTTTCCCATTTATCCAAATCTATATTAAATCCTAAATCCTGCATCCATTTTATCATGACTGGTTTAATTCTTCCTTGTTCTAAATTAATTGTAATCAATAGTTTGTACATCCTCCCAATCATTCCCTTATTCCCTTTATCTAGTATCTTTTCTAACTCGGATTTATTTTTATTAAATCCAAGTTGACTATCTTTATTAAAAATATCTTGTAGTTTATAATATTAAAACCAGTCTTTTATATTTAATTCTTCCCTGCTTTTTAAAATCCAATTACTCTCCTTCCACTCAATAATACCCCTATACATCTCTATATCCAAATTTAACTGTGTTCCCCTCTTCATATAAACTTCTATTGGATTGGTTCTTGTAGGTTATCCGGGCTGTGTAACCGTGGTCTTGGAATTTTCTTTCCTGACGTTTCGCCAGCAACTGTGGCAGGCATCTTCAGAGTAGTAACACTGAAGGACAGTGTCTCTCAGTGTCAAGGGTGTAGGAAGAGTAATATATAGTCAGAAAGGGGTTGGGTTTGAGCTGAGTATTGTCCTGCAAAAGTAATGTGCTAATCATTGTCCTGTAAGTATCAAGATAACGTGCTAATGAGGGTATGGTATGTTAATATGGAACCATTGTATCCTGAAGTGATCTGTTAATGTGTGTAATCCAAAGCTAATCTGTATGGCTATTGTTGAATGTTGCCTTTGTTAGTCTGGAGGTTTTTAGAACAGGAAGCCAAGCCTTATTCATTCTTAAACTCTCCTCTTTTCTGTTAAAGTTGTGCTGATGTTTATGAATTTCAATGGCTTCTCTGTGCAATCTGACAAAATAGTTGGTAGAATTGTCCAGTCTTTCAGTGTCTTGGAATAAGACCCTGTGTCCTGTTTGTGTCAGTCCATGTTCAGCCACTGCTGATTTCTCAGGTTGGCCAAGTCTGCAGTATCTTTCATGTTCTTTTATCCTTGTTTGTATGCTGCGTTTTGTGGTCCCGATGTAAACTTCTCCACAGCTGCAAGGTATACGATATACTCCAGCAGAGGTGAGGGGGTCTCTTTTGTCTTTTGCTGATCGTAGCATTTGTTGTATTTGTTGTATACAACAAATGCTACGATCAGCAAAAGACAAAAGAGACCCCCTCACCTCTGCAGGAGTATATCGTATACCTTGCAGCTGTGGAGAAGTTTACATCGGGACCACAAAACGCAGCATACAAACAAGGATTAAAGAACATGAAAGATACTGCAGACTTGGCCAACCTGAGAAATCAGCAGTGGCTGAACATGGACTGACACAAACAGGACACAGGGTCTTATTCCAAGACACTGAAAGACTGGACAATTCTACCAACTATTTTGTCAGATTGCACAGAGAAGCCATTGAAATTCATAAACATCAGCACAACTTTAACAGAAAAGAGGAGAGTTTAAGAATGAATAAGGCTTGGCTTCCTGTTCTAAAAACCTCCAGACTAACAAAGGCAACATTCAACAATAGCCATACAGATTAGCTTTGGATTACACACATTAACAGATCACTTCAGGATACAATGGTTCCATATTAACATACCATACCCTCATTAGCACATTATCTTGATACTTACAGGACAATGATTAGCACATTACTTTTGCAGGACAATACTCAGCTCAAACCCAACCCCTTTCTGACTATATATTACTCTTCCTACACCCTTGACACTGAGAGACACTGTCGTTCAGTGTTACTACTCTGAAGATGCCTGCCACAGTTGCTGGCGAAATGTCAGGAAAGAAAATTCCAAGACCACGGTTACACAGCCCGGATAACCTACAAGAACCAATGAACTCTGACCGTGAAAGCCTTCGACAATATTCTATTGGATTAATCCATCCCGGAGTCCTATTTTCTAAAATCCTCTTATATTTTATCCAAACTTGGAATAACCCAGCCCTGATAATATGAATTTTAAAATCCTTATTTATCTTTTCTTTTTCATACCATAAATACGCATGCCATCCGAAACGAAGATTATACCCTTCTAATTCTAATAGTCGATAATTTTCTAATTTAATCCAGGTCCTTAACCAGAGAAAACAGGAAGCCTCATAGTATTGTTGCAAATCAGGTAAACCTAATCCTCCTGTTTCTCTTAATTGAATCAGGTTTTTATACGCTATTCTATGTTTTCCTTTTCCCCACAGAAATTTTAAGATATATTTTTTCCAAATTTTAAAAACTTTGAACCCCTTAATAATCGGTAAATTTTGAAATAAGAAAAGCATTTTGGGTAATACCATCATTTTGATTACCGATACTCTACCCCATAACGATAAAGGTATTTTTTCCCAATTTATCAAATCTGTATTTATTTGTTGCCATGTTTTTTCATAGTTATTTTTAAATAGGTTAAAATTATTGGAAGTTAGCCATATTCCCAAATATTTTACTTTATGCTCTATATCAAAACCTGTTATTCTCTTTAATTCTTGCTGCTGCGAGAGTGTGATATTTTTAACCAATATTTTAGTTTTACTTTTATTTATTTTAAAACCCGCAAGTTTTCCATAAACCTCAATCATTTTACTCCATTCAACAATCTGAGTAATAGGATCAGTTAAAAAACACACTTAATCATCTGCATATGCTTTAACTTTATAATGATTTCTCCCTATTTTATAACCTACAATCTCTACATTCTTTCTAATTTTACACATCAACACTTCTAATATAATAATAAACAACAATGGTGAAAGAGGGCACCCTTGTCTGGTGCCCTTTTGTATTTCAAATTGTGAGGATAATTCCCCATTAATTACTAATCTAGCAATTTGACAGGTATAAATATTTCCAATAACCTTTTGAAATTTATCACCAAAACCCATGTATTCTAACACTTTCTTCATAAAATTCCAGTTTACATTGTCAAACGCTTTTTCTGCATCTAAAAAAATCATTGCAAAAGGTGTGGTATCAAATTCTGCATATTCTAATAGATCTTACACTACTCTAACATTTTGATTAATCAACCTCCCTGGAAGGAATCCTGCTTGGTCTTCATGTATAATAATATTTAGAATTTTCTTCAATCTATTCGCTAAAATCGTTACAAACATTTTATAATCGTTATTTAATAGTGATATTGGTCTATAGTTTTTAACTTCCATTAAATCAGAATTCGGTTTAGGAATTAAAACTATATTTGCTTTCTTCCAGGTATTTGGGATGGATCCTCCCTGTATACAATTATTCATCACTCTCAATAAATTTGGTGCAAGTTGATCCACAAAAGTTTTATAATAAAAATTTGTAAATCCATCTTCTCCCGGTGCTTTGTTTAATTTACTTTTATTTATTACAGCTTTTAGCTCTTCTATTGTTATTTCAGCATCTAACAATTCTTTATGTTCCTATGAAATTTTATCCCATTCAAATTGTGTTAGATAATTTTCTATTTCTTTTTCTGAAACTATTCCCTGTACATAAAGATTAGAATAATAGTCTATAAAAGTTTCTATAATTTTTTGTTTATCTAATAAAACCTTACCGTCCTTCCTTATTTTCAATATTGGCATACTCCTCTCTTTATGTTTAAGTTGCCATGCTAACATTTTACCTGGTTTATTTGAATGTTCAAAAAATCTTTGTCTGTTGTATAATATTTTTCTTTCTATATCAGTAGTTAATAAAATCTCATATTGTTTTTGTAAATTTTTTATTTTATCAACCTGTTCTTGTTTAAGTGATTTGGTCTGTGCTTTTCGTAATTGTGTTTCTGCCTGTTTAATTTCCTCCAATATTTTTTTCTTTTTCCACTCTCTCTCTCTAAACCACCTCGAATTTTGTTGTATTAAAATGCCTCTTATCACTGCTTTCCCCGCATCCCAAACAACATCTTCAGGGGTACCTTTATTTGTATTGTCTTGAAAGTAATATTGTATTTCTGATTTTATTTTATCTGTTATCTTCTTATTTTTTAATAAATATTCATTGATATGCCAAGACTTGTTTTTCTTAATTCCCAAGTTCAATTGTAACAGCAATGCATTATGATCTGATAGAACCTTCGGTAAGATTTCAAAGTCATCTAGTTTACATATAGTACCTTTAGATAGCCATAACATGTCTATTCTAGAGTGAGAGCTATGTCTTGAGGAATAGAAAGTATATCCCCTTTTATTACCATTTTTTATTCTCCATGCATCAAACATTTCCCATTGTTCTGTTAAGTGATCAAAAATACCAGGTATTTTGCCTTCAAATTTCCCCTGTTTTTTTTGCTGATCTATCTAATCGAGGGTCTATTACTCCATTAAAGTCACCCATCCATATCATATTTTCCGTAGCATACTCAGCCAATATTGATGTTAGATCCGTATAAAATGATTTTTGATTACAATTAGGTGCATATATACCAACTAATACTATTTTCTGGTAACCACACGAAACCTCTACTATCAAAATCCTTCCTTCCCTATCTTTATACAGCATCCTCGTTTCAAATATTGAAGGAATATACATAGCTATTCCATTAACCTTTTTCTTATCATTACATGAAGTAAATAGTTTGCCTAATTTATTTTGTTCTAACCTTGTAGCCTCCTTTGTTAAAATATGTGTCTCTTGTAAGCAAAAGATATTAGCTTTCGATTTCTGTAGATGAAAAAATATTTTCCTCCTCTTATTTGGAGAATTTAAACCATTAACATTCCATGATAATATTTTCATCGTTTTTTAATTAGTAATAACCATTTTTATCCCCCATACAAGATGCTTCCTCCCCCCTTCCTCCCCCAATAGTATCCCCTTCTCATCAGGCTTTCTAGATCAATCTGTATCTTCTTCTTCCATCAGTGATTTTCTTCCTGAAGCTTCTGCGGCCTTCTCCTCTTCTGTAAGTTTCTTTTCAGCCAGTTCTTTGATCAGTTGTTCTGGTGGTTTGCTTAATTCTCCTTCATATCTTTGCAAGAACTGATCAGCTTTGGCCACATCTGTAAATTTGAACCTCTTTGATTTGAAGATAAATGAGACTCCTTGTGGATATTCCCATCTATGTTGTATTCCATTGTGTCTCAGCCTTGCCACAAACTCTGCAAAGTCCTTTCTTTTTCTCAATAATCTCCCTGGGATCTCCTTCATTAACCTCACTGGTTGACCGTCTATTGTTAGAGGGTTGTTATAATGTTTATTCAGTATCAGGTCCCGGTGAGATCTTGAAAAGAATTGTACCAGACAGTCCCTTGGAACTTTGTTTCTGACTGCATAGGCAGAGTTAACTCTGTAAGCTGTAATTATCATGCCTTCCACTATTGTTTCTTCTTCTTGTAGAAAATCTGCCAAGAGCACTTTCAAGTATTCTTTCAGGTCAGAACCCTCAGACCGTTCTCTGAGACCACGTATGCGAATCCAACTCTCCTTTATCCTCAGTTCTAACATCGCCGCATTATCATCTTGTCATTCTTCACGCTCTTGGCATGCCTCCAATGCAAGTTCCATAGTATCAACCTTTTTTCTGGTTTCTTTATTTTCCTTTGACTGTTTTTGTTGTTTCACCTCCAACTTGTCTTGCTTCAGAGTTAAAGCTGAAATAGAATCTTGCAATGTTGAAATAGCTGCAGTATTCTGGTTAAGGCCTTGCTTAACATAATCCATATCCTGCTTCATTGACACAACCTCAGATTTTACCTCTGCCACATCTTTTTTAACTTCAGCCAATTCAGTTTTAACTGATGTCACTTCCTGAAGTGTCTTTGTTAAAAGCTCTTGCAAAGAGTTCAGCGTGGCATCAGATTTTTTAGTCATTTTTGCCAAATAAGATGATCCTGTTGCTGGAGAAGAATCTGGTGAAATAGCTGGACTGGTGACAGACGGTCTTCTTTTTGGTTGTATGGACAATTGCGTCTGAAGGGTCTTGGGGTCTTTAATAAGTACTTTGGGATGCTTTTCTGAGTCTTTTTTATTTTTTCTTCTTTATCTCCCATTGAAGCACTCAGAATAGCAGCATTTGTAATCCAAAAGAGAGGAGAGAGGGAAGGGGGGCTGGCAGTCTTATAACATCAGTTCAGAGAATCTCATCAGTGGAGCATATAACTGGAAAAATCAATCCTGGAGAGCAGTTAGAGCATGCAAGATGTTATCCATCAATGTTTCATCATCAGCTCAGCAATCACGTATCTGCTGAATGTCTCTTAAAGCTGTCAGAATCAGCAAAGCAAAAATTCAGCTGCGCCACAGCCTGGCAAAAAGCCAAGTTTCGTCTTAAAGTTGT
Source organism: Euleptes europaea (assembly GCF_029931775.1). NCBI lineage: Eukaryota > Metazoa > Chordata > Lepidosauria > Squamata > Sphaerodactylidae > Euleptes > Euleptes europaea. The sequence goes on from NC_079312.1 coordinate 20,786,792, forward strand.
TAGAGAGTATAGAATAAGAACCAACTTGCTTCTCCTTATTGATTATACAACCAGATACCCCCGTGAATCTCTAATTTGAATATCATGAAGAAAAAAACCTTTTTTTTGCTCCTTCTGCGCCTCAAAACCACCGCCCCGATCTCTGGAGGAACAATGGCGCCGGCTTCTCCGCTAGCCCACCCGAGCGCTCACCGCCGCTTCCAAGGCAGCGAGCGCATCTAGGGCAAGCCGCGAGCCGGCCGCCTGCTCAGCATCCCCTCTTCTCCAAGGGGAGCCACGGCAATCCTTTGATGGGGAAGATTCCCTCCCTCCCGGGGCCGCTTCGGTCGGAGCGCGAGGGTCGTGCTGCCGCGGTGATCGGCGGCGGAAGCGGAAGCGAGGGAGGACAGTTTTGAATTATGTTAAGAAAGCTCTGTGTATAAGAAAACCTGTTGAATCTTCATAGTACTATTTGTCCAGGCATAAGTAAATGTGGTTGGAATGGAAATCATAGAATCATAGAATCATAGAGTTGGAAGGGACCACCAGGGTCATCTAGTCCAACCCCCTGCACAATGCAGGAAATTCACAACTACCACCCCCCCACACACCTGCAGTGACCCTACTCCATGCCCAGAAGATGTCCTCCCTCTCATAATCTAATTAAGGTCATAGAATCAGCATTGCTGACAGATAGCCATCTAACCTCTTCTTAAAAACCTCCAGGGAAGGAGAGTCTACCACCTCCCGAGGAAGCCTGTTCCATTGAGGAACCGCTCTAACTGTTAGAAAATTCTTCCTAATGTCTAGACAGAAACTCTTTTGATTTAATTTCAACCCATTGGTTCTTTTCTGACCTACTGGGGCAACAGAAAACAACTCGGCACCATCCTTTATATGACAGCCCTTCAAGTACTTGAAGATGGTTATCATATCCCCTCTCAGCCTTCTCCTCTTCAGGCTAAACATAACCAGCTCCTTCAACCTTTTCTCATAGGACTTGGTCTCCAGACCCCTCACCATCTTTGTTGCCCTCCTTTGGACACGTTCCAGCTTGTCTATGTCCTTCTTAAGTCATGTGAATCTGGTGGCAATACAGAACACATATAATTCCAGAGCCTCCATTATAACATACATGGATGATCTTGCTATCCTTATGCCTAATGCACTTGGGTATACCCTCCATGCCATCTTCTGAGGGTATCACCATTATAAAAAGCTCTCTGATCCTTATGAACAGTGTGGATTCATGTGCAGATGTCCATGTACCTGTACCTGTTTCTGTGTCATATACCGTATTGAATCTTAAGATGGTTAGGTCAGGAGCTGCTTCTGCTACATGTTCCCTGCACATTTACAGTTCAAATACACCTCGCCCAATGGAAGGTGGGTCTTAGGGGACTCTTCAGGCTGAGCTGGATCAGGAACATTTTTACCTTGGAAATGGGCTAGATTTCATTTTATGCCTCTATATGTAAAATCTTCTCAGAATATGAATGTACAATTGGCCAATTGACAGAAATTCTCAAAAAGCACATGAGAAAGAATACCTGCCATGGCTTCAATTTCTGGAGTCCCAGCCAGCCTCCACTGGACATCCGATTGGATCGGGATAAGTAGGCCGCATTCAAGGCAAGTGCCACCACCTGGATTGAGTTGTAAATGCTGTAGCTGTCTTGAGACAGGATACTTTCTAGCTCTACTTGGGATGGGGTCTCCGGTTTCTCTTTCTCTCTGCATCTTCTCCCGCCTTTCACAGACAGAACATGGTTTGAATATGAACAATGAAATGCTCCCTTTCCAATTTTAATGAGGGTAGAGAGAAAGGACTTCAAATTGTCATATTTGGTTTTTGTGTTTTTCTGGATCAAAAAGGAAAAAGAACCATGGATGTGAGGTTTATCAAAACAGGCGAGAAAGAACCTCAAGCTGAGATCATGCAAGACTGCTGTGATCCAAACTTTCCCCACAATGAATTGTTTTGTTTTTTCAGCAAATGTGACCATTGATCCCAGAAGAAGCATGGTGTTGGAATCCCCATAGTAAACGACTACATTACATTTTCTCTGCATGAAAAATGAATACATCAGGAAACCTAACTTCTTGGGTTTGTCATTCAATTCTGGGATGCTTTCCTTGAAGGCAATGCAAATCCCACTCCTGATGAGCACAGGGGTCAAAGTCCTCAAGAATCTTTCTCCCTTGTCATTGTCTGGAGCAAGGAGACCGATCCACGTCCATCTGAAATGCAGCAGCATCTTGACAATCCCCATGAAATATAAATCTTGCTTTGGGCCCATCCGGTAGAAAAAAGACTGCTGAGTTCCATCTTTGAGTACATGATTAACAAAACCATAGCTGATCTACTAGGGAAAAGAAGAGACTAGTGTTGGTCTTGTAGTGAGGACAAAAACGTACATATTTGTTAATCTCTCTGTGTATATGTTGCTTCCTTGCTGTAATCTATGAAACACTAGCTGATTTCCTTCTGAAATTGTCTCAAGTGCTCCAGTAACCAAAGTTAATTTGCAATATGATCTCTAGTGCCTGTTCCTTTTCTGATGCCAGCTTGACCATGAGGCGTTTCTCGTTCCATATATCTATAATCATCAATAATTATCAAAATGTTCACTGTTGTAATATAAATGTGGATGTAGACACTGTCTCATAGGCACATTACGGTTCCTGCAAAGTGGGGAATCAGGCTACCTTATATCTCAAATGTTAAGGAGATGGACTTGGGGACACCACTGGAGGAAAGCGAAACCTAATCCACCTCCCACCGGGTCAGTGATGTAAAAGGCAGGTTTTGTAGGTAGGGCTGTTGAAAATTTTTTTCGTTAAAATTCAAATTCGGCAAAATTTGGCCCATTTTTATTCGGGAAAGGCTGAAGTCCAAACTCCCTCTATTTGGATTAGTGGAATTCAGCTTGAAATTCGGCATTCCCGAATAAATCTGGCCGAATAAAGCCATTTAAAGCACATTTGTGGCTTTCCGCGGCTCCGGGGGGGCATTTTTGGAGGTAGAGGTTCCAACCTTTCAGGGTAGCTTGGAGGGTCCCTACTTGCAAGAACTCCCAAGTTTGGTGCAGATTGAGTCAGGGGGTCCCGAGTTATGGGGTCTGGAAGGGATCGCCCCATCCGCCCATTGGAATGAATAGGAGCCGGCAATCCTTAATGTGCATCTAGAGAGCGGCAAATCCAAGGCAAAACCTCCCATTGTTTCTCATTGGCTATTTATGCATGGGAGATTTTGCCTTGGATTTGCCACTCTCTAGATGCACATTTTCCCCATCTGAATTCTCAAAACTCTGCAGGGGGGGTTATTGTTGAGATTTTTAAATTTGGATGGGGGAAATGTGCATCTAGAGAGAGGCAAATCCAAGGCAAAACCTCCCATTGTTTCTGGGGCAGCCAGAGAGAGACTTACCAACCCACACTGACCTCCAGGCGAAGGTGGCAACCAGTGAAAACAGCAACAATCACACTCGCAAAGAGGAGCTCAATCCCCCCCCACCAGGACAGGTCACCCCCCACCTTTGGCTTCCCCCTACACACACAGTAGAAGCCAGTCTGTGGCTTCTAAGAGCCAATGTAACTACACCGAAAGGGCATCCAACAACACTCAAAACGTAAGTAAACAGCGTAACTAGCATGGGTAATGTATCTTTTCATTTCAACACAGCCAAAGTGCATCTTATAATGCTTCTAGCGTAAATGCGACCTGCACAAATTGCATATCTTCAGTATTGATAGATTTCGTGCTGCTGGATTCAAATCTTCCACAGCAACAATCACACTCGCAAAGAGGAGATCAACCCCCCCCCAGGGCAGGTAACCCCCCAAATCACACTCCATAGAGGCAATCAGGCCCCCCTCCCAGCAGAACAGCCTCCCTCGAACCAGAAGACGCAAATACCAAATGAAGGAGAAGAACGAGCCAGACAAAGAGAGACTCACTGACATGGGATGTACTAAAACGAATGACAGGCTAGCCCATTAGAAACAACAGGAGCGGCTGCACAGCCCATTGGAAACAATAGGAGCCAGCCAGAGAGAGACTTACTGACCCACAGTTAACTCCAGATGAAGTTGGCAATTGGTGAAAACAGCAGAAAGCACAGTCCCACACAGAGGCAATCAAGCCCACCCTCCAGCAGAACAGGTAAACCCACCCCCCTTTGGCTTCCCCCCTCACACACACACACAGAATCTGCTTCCCCACACACAGGAAAAAAGTTATAGAGAAACCCCCCAAAATGGGTCATACTGTGGACTGGGAGTCAGGACTCAGGAGTAATCCAATACTATTCTAGCAGCTCAGCTCAGGATCTGAGGATCAGCAGCACAGCATCAGCAAGACTCATGGCAGCCAGCGAGTATTTATTCTCTTTTCCTGGCCAACTGAGAGAGGTTCAAATGGGAGAATCCCTTCTCTGATTGGCGAGAAGAAGACCCAGCTTGGCCACCTATTGGCACTGGTGTTTGGTAAGGGTTGTCTCTCCTGAAAGGCAAGTTTGCTTGCCTTCCAGAAAAGAGCTCGCTCACTCTTTGTTTCTTTTCAGGAAGGGTCCGCAGGAGAAGGCTGATTCGGGGACGCTGAATTTGTATGAATTTATTTGGTGTCCGAACTCAGCGAATTTGGTTTGTCGTTTTCTAGCCTTTTTTTACTTTGGTTCTATCCGAACTGGAAACAACCGAATTGGGGTAAATTCTGCAGTTTTTCTGTTGGATGGAACCGAATCGACAGCCCTATTAGTAGGTTCTTGACTCTATCACCAGTGATGTTCATTGATCATACTGCTGCATGGTAGAATGATGACGTTTGGCTCTGAAATTTGTAAATGTCTTCCTCCTAGGGTTGCCAACCTCCAGGTAGTATAGAAGAAAAATGACAGCACTACGACCACTTAGAAAGTATTTACAGTGAGCAACTTACAAACAGGCACAGTTTGCAACAGTCTATATACATTTAATAATTTAAATTCAATTATGGAACTAAAGCCTGTACTGAACCTAACTAGCTAGCTAACAAAAGCTGCAAATATAAACAACCACAATTGCCTACACCAGTGGTTGGCAAACTCATTAGTCAACAGAGCCAAATATCAACAGTACAACGATTGAGATTTCTTTTGAGAGCCAAATTTCTTAAACTTAAACTATATAGGTAGGTACACTGTTTATTAACTTAATTAACTTTAATTAAAGTTTTAAGTCTTAATTAAACTATAGGTACACTGAATAAAACTTGATATCATACTTAATAATGATCATATTTATTGAAAAAATTAAATTGTAAGTAAGGTGACCTAGGGGAAGGCACTGGCAAACCACCCCGCAAACAAAGTCTGCCTTGGTAACGTCAGGATGTGACGTCACTCCATGGGTCAGGAATGACCCGGTGCTCGCACAGGGGACCTTTACCTTTAAGGTGACCTAGCAATCACTGATTCAAAAAATAAGCCTGAAAAAGCCCTCCAGTGGCATGGGGAACAGGTGGCAACCCCAAAGGGATGAGGCAAAAAAAGGTGCCAATGTAGGCAGCACCTGCAGAAATGTACACCTTTCTGTCCATGTGGCATGCAAAGGTGCTTTGACTGCAATCTTTCCAAAGATCAGTTGCTTCCACATGGAAATGTTGCTGCATCCCCCCCCAAAAGGGCAGCAGTTTTTTTGGGTGGGGGCTTCTGCGCAATATGATCACACTAGTGTCACTTTCTGTGTTTTCTTCAGCTCCACTAATGGAGACCTGAATAGACATTGCTGCTGGTCCCTAATGAGATGCTACCTACTAAGGTGTTTTGAAGTTATACTCTTGGATACATGTAGCTGACGAAGCCATATGCGAAACGTGATTGTTTATGATCTAGACAACACGTCCTGTCATCCTTCATTGTGGCTGTTGCTTGACTTCCAGCATACTGAAATATCTGTCATCCTTCATTGTGGCTGTTTGCTTGACTTTTAACATACTGAAATATAGTCTGAAAAGACATACAACTGATTCCCACAAAGGAAATATTCTTCCTATATAACTACTGGACATATTGGACTTACATCTGAATGGACTTGAGAGGTTTCCAGGTCCTGAATATGCTGGAATGAGATATATTACTTACCTGTATCTTGTTGTATTGTATTGTATATATTTATTGTCACTTTTGCACTTTATTCACTTATAAAATTAAGCATTGCATATATTGTTTCTGTGCTGTTTTGGTTCTCCAATACTTCTACAGCACTGAGCCTTTGTTTTCTCCACAGTACCTGGAGGTTGGCAACCCTACTACCAATTCACCAAGCTGCCCCGGAGTGACGATCATGTGTGCACCTGGGTGCACACATGCTATGACATTACTTCTGGTTTTATTTCCGGAAGTGCCGCATCGCTGCAGCCAATAGAACACTCAATTCCCAAAATGGGGGGTTGAGTATTAAATCGGGTGCTGCAATGTGGCTCTTCTGGAAGATGTCTGGAAGTGACATCATCTCATGCCCATGTGGGCCTGCAGCTGCCCCAGCCCCACCCCCTAAACCCTCCCACTGATTGGGAGTGGGGACCTGGCAACCCTCGTGATCATCTAAGCACAGGTCACTCCACTAGCTCTGGTTAATTGGAATAAATCAGATAAGGATTCGATATATTCAGTGTTGGTTCATGAACCATGGATAGCCTTTATGAATGCAGCCATTCAGCCATTTGTGTGGGTGCTAAGTGCCGTCAAGTTGCTTCCGACTCATGGCAACCCTATGAATGGAAGTCCTCCCAAATGTCCTATCTTTGACAGCCTTGCTCAGATCTTGCAAACTGAGGGCTGTGGCTTCCTTTATTGAGTCCATCCATCTCTTGTTGGGTCTTCCTCTTTTCCTGCTGCCCTCAACTTTTCCTAGCATGACTGTCTTTTCCAGTGACTCTTGTCATCCAGCCATTTTGTCCTGGCTTATTGCTGCCCTTGCCCCGGTGTAGGCTAGGATACCAAGCGAAGTCTCTGGGGAAACCAGTGAAGGCCTTGGCTTAAATCCTAAGCTTCCTTCTGTTTGTTCCCTCGTCCATCCTTTCTGGATGCAGCCTTCACTGTATAGTGCTTTCCTCTAGAGACAGCTGCTGTTTGACTGATTGAAGACACGGAACTTGTGTGAATGTCATTGCTGACGTCTCTCTTCTTCCCTCTGGGCTTTAGGCAGGATCCACATGTCATGGAGAGTGAGAACTCAAAAGTGCCCAACCAAGAAAAGGAAAAAAAAAAAAACCTCTGGATGAGCCCAGATGTCAATTATGTTGATTGGGGGGGATGGAGTTTGTGTGTTGGGGAGTGGGAAGTCAGGCAAGAGGGGCAGATGACAGTAAAGTTCCTATTGCAAGTTACACAGGGCTTTTATGCATGGGTCGTCTCCACAGGATATGCTGCTCTCTTAATGCACAGAATTTGCAGTCTTATAAATGACAACATAAGCATTAATTTTAATAAAGGTAAAGGCTAATGGTTAAAGTTGATGACGGCTCAGCTTGGATAACGGCCCACCAGTAAATTTCTGCATGAGGCCAGAAAAAATGCAGAGCGTCTGAGCCAAAGGGAGTGGTCACTGATGTCGTCACTGTTATGCGGCTTGCCACACCCCCTTTTTTGGGGATCACGCATGGGTTCTAGTGTTACATCCCTAGAGAAAAAAGGCAAGTATGTGTGAGTCCCTTCCCCCTGTAGATACTACTTTGCAATTGGCTGTAGTTATTTTTTTGAAACGCATCACCAGCCCTATGGTGGGATTCTTTCATTTTCACATAACCGAGTAGCCATTTTAGAAGCACAGCGGAAAATCTGATTTCACACCCCTGCTCGCACTAACCAGTGATTCCACCCAAAATGACCAAAACGGAAAGCATTCAGCCCTCAAACAAGAAGAGAAATCATACTCTTCTCTAGAAGCATGTATTTATTTAGGTTAATAACCCATCCTATCCCAAAGGCTAGGAGAAAGGGAGAAATTAAAAATTTAAATCATAAGCAGTGTTATCCTAAGCCAACTTTCCCCATTGAATAGATTTGAGTCTATGAGCAAATCTGTTAAGGATTGCTCTGAAACTCATGCTGAGGCACCCCCCTATATAATTTTTATTGTCTATGGAGCCTTAGCTGTGTCTTCTGACATGATCAGATGTATACTTTCTATTTAATTTGGTTGCTCCTGGATAATTCTGTTTTGTCATTCTAAATATTGTGTGAGTTTTCATTTTAGATTTATGTAAGCTGCTCTTTGGATCCAATGGATTAAAATAAAATCCAGGATATAAATATTTTAAATAAATAAATATGATTGCTCACAACTCCATTTGCCAGTTACCAATGCCGTAGTCCTCCACTTGGGGAGGGGCCATGGCTCAGTGATAGAGCATCTGCTTGGCATGCAGAAGGTCCCAGGTTCAATCTCCGGCATCTCCAGTTAAAGGGACGAGGCAGGTAGGTGATGTAAAAGACCTCTGCCTGAGACCCTGGAGAGACACTGCCGGTCTGACTTTGATGGACCTCGGGTCTGATTCAGTATAAGGCAGCTTCATGTGTTCAACGGGTTGTATTAAAGAGAATGAAATGAATATTGAAAAAAGGAGACAAGCAAAATTTTACAAGCTGATTGAGAAGCATGAAAAAGAAATTAAAGCTGATAATCAGTACCCTAGGAATGTTTTAATAACACAGTCCAGGGTGTGTGCGTGTGCGTGTGTGCGTTGACCTGACGTCTCTCTGATATTTCTCACAGACGCTACTGTTGATTCAGCAGGGAGCTTTCCAGCAGAGAACTGTCCATCAGCACTATCTGAAAGCACAGAGGGGAGAGAGGAAGGGGGAGAAAAGAGGAGCTGTTCCTCTGTAGAGGGTCCTGATGCTGAACCCCCCTTGTACACCACTAACCCAGCATCCACCTCCCACCCCCCACCCCCAGCCTGGAGTGTTTGTAGAACATGTGAGATCGTGGCACCCACCTAATGAAAGATATAGATTGCCAATGATTGTGACTTGTTAGTTTGCAGTTTGTCTAGACGTTCTAGGACTTCCTGCCTTGTTACCACTATTTAACCCTGTTCCTTATTCCCCCCCAAACATCTGTTCAGGAGAAGGAATCTGCTGTCAGCCTCCTCAAGAACAGCCAAGAGATTATGTTGTCCTCTGCAGCTCTAGTTTCAGCTGTGACTTGATGGAGCTTTCCACCACCAGAAGAATACCCATGAATACATATGAACACATGAAGTTGCCTTATCCTGAATCTGACCATTGGTCCATCAGGGTCAGTATTACTTACTCAGACTGGCAACACATTTCCATGGTCTGAGGCACAGGTCTTTCCCATCGTCTAGGACCTGATCCCTTAAACTGGGGATTGAACCTGTGACATTCAACATTGCATGCAGATGCTCTACCACTGAGCCACACCCCCCTCAAAATATCAGGGTCTCATATTTGTAGATGTAAATTCACTTCTGCATTCACATGCTCATCCACTCCCTTTAAAGAAGCTATTATGTTTCATCATTAGGTGTTCCTTTGTATTCAGATAAGGCCTCAGTATAATAATGTAGCATTTGGGAAGGAAGATGCAGCCCAGTAAGCCCAAACTAGAGGCCAAGATGGAGAAGACCTGCACAGCCACCATGTATTTCCCCTTGGTGCTCAGGTAGGTGGGCACAAAGGACACCCAAACACTGCAGAACACCAACATGCTGAAGGTAATCAACTTGGCTTCATTGAACGCCCCAGGCAGCTTCCTGGCCAGAAAAGCCACCAAGAAGGAGACTGCAGCCAGGAAGCCCATGTAGCCGAGGGCAGCATAAAACATGGTGACAGACCCTTCGTTACATTGCAGGATGATCTGTCCAGCCTGGGAGTGCATGTCAGAGTCTGGGAAGGGGGGAGAGATGCCCAGCCAGAGAGTGCAGATGCCCACCTGAATACCGGAACAGGAAAAGACAATGGAGTTTGCCAAGCTCTTCCCCAGCCATTTCCTCATCCTACTGCCTGGCTGTGAGGCCATGAAGGCAACCACCACAGTGACAGTCTTGGCCAACACAGAGGAGACGGCAATGGAGAAGATGATGCTGAAGACAGTTTGTCGGAGAAGGCAGGTCAGCTTCTGGGGCTGACCCATGAAGAGAAAAGAGGAGAGAAATGAAAGCAGGAGGGAGATGAGGAGAACGTACGAGAGGTCCCGATTGTTGGCTTTGACGATTGGAGTTTCTAAGTATTTAATGAAGATTCCCAAAACAAAACTTGTGATTAGCGTGAAGGAAAGAGTAAAGAAATTTAGGATGAACCCCAAAGGTTCTTCATAGGACAGGAAGGTTATGTGCTTGGGGACACATTGATCTCGGATCTGGTTTGGATGCTGATCTTCTGGACATTTATCGCAATGACTTGCATCTGAAAAGAACATATTAATTTCAGTATTACTGCATCTGCTTTACAGCCATTAATTGATTATATGTATCTGGAAGTGCATGCTTACATACTTGGAAAGCAGGAGAAGATGGAGAGGAGGGAGTGGTCAGGCAGTAACAGCATGGAATAGGGATGGAGTTGGGCCACTTTCAGAGTCAGATTGCACTCTTTCATTGAGGAAGGTGCTGAGCTTAATCCTTAGCATCACCAGCCAAAACCATCTCAGACCTCTGGTAGAGCCCTCAGATTCTGGCCAATGAATGCCAAGCAAATTGTGGAAAGTTCTGGCCAATGGATCCAAAAGTCTCACTTGGCATAAGGCTCTTTGTACGTGGTCCTGACTGCAGTGAAATGATTGGTCAGGTGAGCCAAAGAGGAGGAAGAAGAAGAGTTGGTTTTTATATGCCGATTTTCTCTACCTTTTAAGGAGAATCAAACCGGCTTAGAATCTCCTTCCCTTCCCCTCCCCACAACAGACACCTTGTGAGGTAGGTGAGGCTGAGAGAGCTCTAAGGGACTCTGACTAGCCCAAGGTTACCCAGCTTGCTTCATGTGGAGGAGTGGGGAAACCAACCCGGTTCTCCAGATTCGAGTCCACTGCTCCTAACCACTACACCATGCTGGCTGGAGAAGCTGAGGCTGTTAGGAGGCATCATTTTTGTCCCTCCCCCTCCCTCATATGGGGCTGTCATATATGACCAACCTTCCCAAGTGGAGACTGTCCCTTCCGCACATGGAAGACAATCATAGCAGCAGAGAGGCTCTCCTTCCTTAACCGCCTTGGCATATCCAGGTGGACAGCTCTTAGTGCACCTAGAACGAGGCAGGGTCTAAGCATAAAGAAAATGAATGTCAAGGAAAATGCTTTGTTATGTGTGTGAGCTCTACAGAAAGGAGTTATCTGGTTGGACATGATTCAACAGGACCACCAGTGGGTCTGGACCTGCACGATATGCTTGCATGCTCCTCAGAAGGGCTGGGGCACTGGCCAGGGATGACAGACTGCCAACCTGCTCCAAGAAGAACGGTGATCAACAGAAGGAAAAAGAGCCAGATGAAATAGATCCCTTTTGAGCTAAGATGCTATAGGACAACTCAGGGAAGCATCCAGGCAACGACCAAAGTCTAACAAGGATGCGCAAGGGAAGGCTGACTGCACCATCCTGACAATCACCACAAATAAGACCTGCTGTTGACCACCCTCCCAATATGTATTCCATCATGCTTTGCCCTGCCATTCTTATTCCTTGGGTTATTAGATGGTACACGCTGACAGAAAGAATCTCAATATGTGAGCAAATTTGATACAGAACACGAGCAAGTTAAAGTATGCATGATTAAATGGATGGAAAATTTTAAGAGAGAGATAACAATGCAGCAATGGGAAAGACTATGGACCAAGTCAATTAAATTTACTGCCAGTAACAATTTGAGAAAAAACAGGTATTAACAATTCTTCAGATGGTATATCACACCAATGGACATTAAAAAGATAGCTAAAACATATGATTGCCGCTGCTGGAAATGTAAAGATAAAGACAGAACTTACTTTCATTTGTGGTGGACTTATAGATAAATGTGGTGGACTTATAGATAAGGATAAATTTAAAGTATAAACATAGACTCAGTAATGTTTAAGTAACTATCATAACAATAGAACAATATTCATGTAAACTGACTCCTGAAGTAAGTGCAAAATGTATGAATCTAAGTGTATGTATTTTTTGTTTTTGTTTGTTATCTTTTCTTTTGAAAATGTCAATAAAATATCTTTTTTAAAAAAAAAAAAGAATCTCAATAGTGTATCACATGTAGGAACTGACATCTGATTGTGTATGTTTGTGTGTCTAACATGCCGTAAAGTCGCAGCTGACTCATGGGAACCCAGTAGGATTTTCAAGCCAAGAGGCTAACAGAGGGGGTTTGCCATTGCCTTCCTCTGCATAACAACCCTGGTATTCCTTAGTATTCAATCCAAGTACTAATCAGGGCCGACCATGCTTAGCTTCTGAGATCTGATGAGGCTAGTCTGGGCCCATCCAAATGAGAGCGACAATTGATTGCAGCTATTAATGTCAATGAAATGAAAACCATTTTCTTCCCCACCTCATTAAACCATCTGGGCCACACAATGGCATCCTGATCGATGGTGAACGTGATCTCTGCTGATGTTTGTCTCTCTACTCTGCCAACGTTAATTCGAACAATCGACCGATTGGGTTTCACCATCCAGTTCACAATATCAAAGTTGACGGCCATGTCTCCATTCTTGTCAAGAGAGACTCCTTCCATGGAATGATTAAAAAACTGGAAGTTTCTGAGGAAAGGATGAAGCTAGAATTACATAGAAAACACCAGCATTTAGAAACACAGGAAGCCGTATTGGATATTTCAGCCTTCCTCATTGAGAGCCTCCCGTCTCCTGTGATCCTGGGCCAGTGTTTGGGGCCTCCAGAATCACAGTGGCCTTTTCACACTGACAATGTGAATCTGTAGAAATAGAAACTTGGTTTTGCATTATAAAGAGAATTGTTCAAGCAGGGGCCACTGTTAGCATGGGGCCAGGTGAGGCACAGTGCTTCTAGCCGAAGATTTGGGACAGCAACGAGAGGCAGCAAATAGTCATTTATAATGGTCACTGTAGCTCTACAGCATTTGGGATGGGAGGAACATTTTGAATGTACAGAGAAAAATCTGCTGGACGTAGTCATAGCATTATTTGTCCTGGCATAAGTAAACATGGTTGGGAGGGAAGTTATGTGACTCTGGTGACAATGTAGAACACATATCGTTCCACAGCCTCCATTATACCCTATATGGATGATCTTGCTATCCTTATGCCTAAAGCACTTGGGTATGGCCTCCGTGCCTTCTTCTAAGGGTACTACCATTCTGAAAACCTCTCTAATCCTAGCAAACAAAGTGGACACATGTGCAGACATGCCTATGTACTTGTTTATATGAAATATTCCTTGAATCTTAAGATGTTTAGGTCAGGAGCTGCTACCTCTGTATGTTCCCTGCAGACCTACAATTCCAATACACCTCATCCAGTGGAGGGTGGGTCTCAGGGCATTCCTCAGGCTGAGCTGCATCAGGATGATCTGTGCCTTGGTAATGTGCTAAATTTCATTTTGCCTCTATATGTAAAATCTTCTCAGAGTATGAATATGTAATTGAACACTTGACAGAAAATCTCAGAGACCACAAGAGATGAAATACCTGCCATGGCTTCAGCTTCTGAAGTCTCAGCCAGCCTCTACTTGACCTCCGATTAGATCTGGACAAGTAGGCCGCATTCAAGGCAAGTGCCACCACCTGGATCGAGTTGTAAATGCTGTAGCTCTCTTGAGACAGGATACTTTCTAGCTCATCCTGGGATGGTGGCTCCCATTCCTCTTTCTCTCTGCATCTTTCCCCACCTTTCACAGACAACCCATGATTTGAATATGAACAATGAAATGCTCCCTCCCCAATTTTATTGAGAGTCAAAAGAAAGGAATTCCAATTGTCATATTTGGTCTTTGTGTTTGCATGGATCAAAAAGGAAAAAGAACCATGGATGTGCTGGAGATCAAAATATTTGAAAAAGCACCTCAAGCTGAGGTCATGCAAGACTACTGTGATCCAAACTTTCCCCACAATGGATTTTTTTGTTCTTTCAGTATATTTGATCATCAATCCCAGCATGATCATGGTGTGGGAGTCCCCATAGTAAACAGCTACATTAGACTTTCTTTGCATGAAAAATGAAGACTTCCGGAAACTTAACATCTTGCGTTCGTCATTCAATTCTGGAATGCTTTCCATGAAGGCAATGCAAATCCCACTCGTGATGATCAGAGGGGTCAAAGTCCTCAGGAATTGTTCTCCTTTGTCACTGTCTGGAGCAAGGAGACCGATCCATGTCCACCTGAAATGCAGCAGCATCTTCACAATCCCCATGAAATAGGAGTCATACTTTCGATCCAACCGGTAGAAAAAAGGCACCTGAGTTTCATCTCTGAGCACATGATTAACAAAACCATAGCTGATCTACCAGGGAAAGGAAGAGACTGGTGTTGTTCTTGTAGCGAGGACAAAACTGACATTTTTGTTAATATACAATCATTAATAATGATCAAAATGCTCACCACTGTGATGTAAATGTGGACGTAGGTTCTGTCTCAGAGGCACATTACGGTTCCTGTGAAGTGTGTGTGTGTGTGTGTGTGTGTGTGTGGAGGAACTAGGCTACCTTATATCTCAAAAGTTAAAGGGGTTGACTTGCGGACACTGCTGGAAGGGAGTGAAACCTAATCCACCTTCCCACTCATGTCATAAAAGGCAGGACATGTTCATGGAGGAAAGGGGTATTTATGGCTACTAGTTGAAGTGGATACTAGTCATGATGCATACCTATTCTCTCCAGGATAAGAGGAACATGCCGAATATATTAGGTGCTGTGGAACGCAGGCAGGATAGTGCTACTGCAGTCGACTCGTCTTGTTTGGGGGCTTCCTAGAGGTACCTGGTTGGCCACCGTGTGAACAGACTGCTGGACCTGATGGGCCTTGGTCTTATCCAGCAGGGCCTTTGTTATGTTCTTATGTTGAGATATGCAGATGGCACCACATTACTGGCAGAAAACAGTGAAGACTTCAAATGACAGATGGCCATCTAGAATCAGCATTGTTGACAGATTACTGGCAGAAAACAGTGAAGACTTGAAATGACTACTGACTCTCCCTCTCATCATCTGCCTAAGGTCATAGAATCAGCACTGCTGACAGATAGCCATCTAATCTCTGCTTAAAAACCTCCAGGGAAGGAGCCCTTACCACCTCCCGAGGAAGCCTGTTCCACTGAGGAACTGCTCTAACTGGCAGAAAATTCTTCCTAATGTCTAGATGGAAATTCTTTTGATTTAATTTTAACCCACTGGTTCTGGTCCAACCTTCTGGGGCAACAGAAAAAAACTCGGCACCATCCTCTATATGACAGCCCTTCAAGTACTTGAAGATGGATATCATATCCCCTCCCAGTCTTCTCCTCTTAATTAATCCTGGAAATCTCTATGATTAATCCTGGAAATCACCGACCCCACCCCCCTGTGATATCTGGTCAAAGACGTTTTACAGGTGCTTGAAACCATGCGAGACTCATGACTTAACGCAGTTTGAGCAACATAACAAGAGGCCCACTGCTCTGACCCAGCAGGGCTCTCATTATGTACTTATGTTCATACTGTGGTATATAGTGATTTTTGCGTGATCTTAAAATCCTTAAAAAATTTTGAGCAGAGATCCCGGGGTGGGTGGGAATGTACAGGTACACCAGAGGAAGAAAAGCCTTGCTCAAATCATGTTCAGCTCCATTCAAAATCATTTTCTGTCTCTAGAATCTCTCTGTGGTACTCAATACCTCTCTGGAGTGGAATTAGACTCAGCCCACACATTCCTTTCAATTCATACCTGAGGTATTTTGTAGATGCTTACAATGGTTGAAATCTGGTGGGAGATTACAGAATCACCCCCCTCAAGAACAGCGAAGAGATTATTTTGTCTTCCACACCTGTAGTTTGGAACATGCATCTGTCCACCTGAGAGCAGGTCTACCACTCCATCATAAGTCATTCTTGCATTGGAATAGCTCTCATAGATGTTGTACCCCAGAGTGATGTTGGGTAGGAGCCTGGGTTGTTTACTGATTTTCTCAATAGCAAACATGAAGGGCAGAAGGTCTGAATACATCAGCTCCTGTATGCTGCAACATAATATATATAGTTACATTTAATCTGGTGTTCAGTGTTGACGTGCTTAAAACATGCTTCTTTCACAATAAGGGCCTTTGCAGGGCCTTTACTTACTGTGCTTATGAGTAAGTAAAATAAGAAATAGATTTAACAATGGTTGCAACTTGTGAGGTTTTCTGATTATAGACAGTTTAGTCTTTCTTCGTATCAGTGTTGGAACATAGCAATGTACTTAATTTTTTTTGCTTTCAAGTAACAGCTGATTTAGGATTTACAGCTGACAGGGTTTTTAAGTCAAGGGGTGTTCAGAGGTGGTTTGCCATTACCTGCCTCGGCATCACGCCCCTGGTATTCCTTGGAGGTCTCCCATCCAAATACCGGCCAGGGCCGACCCTGCTTAGCTTCTGAGATTTGACGAGATCAGGCTAGCCTGGGGCTATCCACATCATGTTGGCAGCGTACTACACTGGGCCATATCCAGAGTGCAGCCAACGCATGCACACCTCATCTGGAGCACTGATTTATACCTCCAAAGTTTTTTTTTTTTAGGTACTAAATTTTATATCTGTGACACTGAGGCTTTTATTTTGAAAAATGAGAGCATATTTCTCATTAAACAGGAAAAAATCTTTCATTAAAAATGGAGGATTGGAAGTTGGTGCCTTCTAAAAATAAAGGTGCCCCAAACTCCATTCATCTGATTTACTCAGCTCTTCCCGCTGTTATATTTTAGGAAGCTGCTCATTGTATGCAGACAAATGTTTTGCAAAACAGTATTCAGCTAGATGGTCACACAAAAAAAAGTGCCTAGCAACTGGATGGAATAAGTTTCCATTTGTAATGAAAAAACCTTGATTTTCCATCTGTTTTAAACCCCACGGGGAAACGAGACAGTCCCACCAAGCAAAGAAGGTTGGTTATTGCCCTGACCCTACAATAATCTACTGTGGCTCTCACTTCCATCTTCAGCCGTACAAGAGACAGTTGAGGAGGTACTGAATAAGGGGTCTGGAGACAGATCAAACATCCCTGGGACCTCGAGGGGGCCAGTTGCTAAATCTTAGCACAGGAGTTCCAGTTTGCAATAATAATGGGGAGGGGCCATGGCTTAGTGTTAGAGCATCAGGTCCCAGATTCAGTCCCCGTCCTCTCTAGTTTAAAGGGTGCGGTAGTAGTTGGTATGAAAGACTTATGCCTGAGACCCTGGATGGACTAGTGGTCTTATTCAGTGTAAGGCAGCTTCATATGTTCATATGAAAATATTATTTCAAACACCCATGGATCCCTGCAGAATAGGAAAGGCTTCCTTTCTGTAAGAGAACAGTGGGACATATTTTCAGTGATTATTGCCTGAGCGTGCTGAAGGCTCTCCTCTGCCTACTTGACACTATATTCCTTGGATATTTATTTATATATGTATTGCACCAGTCCATCCTCCACTGGCTTCTATCCATGGATCTAACACACTTTTCATCCAGGGATCCCAGAGGGCATACTTTGCAGTCTCCCTCTGAGCTCTGTTTGCTGGGGGCCAACCATAAGGGGAGGCTTTGCTATTAGGTCTTCCAGAGCTTATGGTCAGGCATTGAGGGACACAAAAGACTGAACCAGAGAAACCATTGGTATGATCCAACAGCACTCTTCTCCTTCGGTTCTTACGGTCCTCCATTTAGTCCTAACAACAAGCCTGTCAAGGTTGAAATGAGAACAAAGAGGCTGGCTGAGATCTCCCTTGGATTTGACCATGGGTCTCTTCTGAAGTAAAGATGTTAGGAAATTGACTGGGCCAGTTTCTCTCCTTTAAAGATAAACTATGCATAAAGGGCATGGTTGCTCTTGTGATTGACTGGGCAGTTCTATGGGGAAAAGAGGAAATGCAGCACTGGTATTTCACATGGACACACATGAACACATGAAGCTGCCTTATACTGAATCAGACCCTGGTCCATCAAAGTCAGTCTTGTCTACTCAGACCGGCAGCGATCTAGATGATCCTAAAGAATGATCTAACCCACAAACAAAGGCTTTTGGTCCTCAACAGGCTGTCACACTTTACAATGGAGAAGGAGCTCACCAGTTGCAGCAGGTTTAGCAACAGGTTCGGCATGTGGGGTGGCTCACTGTTCATAAGACAATATGGAAACATAAGAACTCTGCTGAATCTGAGCAAATGTTCATCAATTCCAGTATTGTTTCTCACAGTGGCCAATCAGACAAATGAGGGACACGGCTTTTCCAGTCTGGATCCCAGAAAACAGGGACCGTCCACGGTAAAAAGAGCGTGAAAGCAGAATCAGATTGAGTAGCATTAAAACCATCAACACATCATTACTTACGCAGTAAATTCAGTCGAGGGAGGCTTGGAGTAAACATGTGGCTTAAGCAAAGCCTTTGCTGCTGAAGTGATGCCATTGATGGCCAAGTCACCCAACCTGAAATAATTCAGTGGGCTTTTTTGATCACTGATCAAAGTGAAGGGGCACTTTGCCTTCCAAACCCTGCAGAAGAGATGGGGCAGCAGCCCAGAGAGCAGCAGCTGCAGCAGCAGGGTCATCTTAGGCGTGCCTGCTAAAGAAATTCCCCAAATTCATCAAACTAGAAGAAGCCCAAACCCTCTTACTACACCCAGCAGTGCCGAGTCTGCACTTATACCAAGGGAACCCAGTGCTGGATTCTGATGCAAGTGGATGATACTGAATCACACGACAGCACAGCTCCCTCCGCCCCGCCCAGCCCAGCTGCCCCAAATCTCAGCCCAGGTCCTCAGGAGATACTTATGCACCTGCTGTTTCAAACAATGTTCAACAAATTACCATGTGTTATTCTTGATTCTGATGTTTATACAATTATTTTCAAAGGTGATGTTAGGAATGGGCTCTGGAGTGTCGGTAAGAAGAACGAATTACCATGATTTTCATTATTGTCAGGGCAAGGGCCACCTCTGCAGCATCCTTGTGTACTGGTATACCGAAGGTCTCCAGGTGATGAAGTGTGGGCTGAGACATCAAGAACGAGTTTGATGTCTAACTTGTGATGAGGCTGCAAGAACATCTTCTAGGACGTTTATGAAGGTCTATGAGACACTTCCTTTATTGACTCAATAAAGGAAGCCACAGCCTTCAATTTGCAAGATCTGAGCAAGGCTGTCAAAGACAGGACATTTTGTAGGACTTTCATTCATAGGGTCGCCATGAGTTGGAAGCGACTTGACGGCACTTAACGCACACACACATGAGATACTTATCTCACCTGTGTGATCCCTCTCAATGTAGAGTTATTTCTCTGACTAGATTTAATGTTTTGCCATCTGCACTACATGAAGGCAGATTTCGGGAAACCCCTCTGTCTGCCAGGCTTTGCCCCTTTGACAACAATTGTAATGGAATAGTCGCTCATGTCTTATTTTATTGTAGTTTCTATACAGAATCTCACAATGAATTATTAAGCCCCCTGTTGATTGATAGACAGAATGTCCCAGATTCTTTTAATGTCCCCTATTTATTGGGCCCCTTGCCCATCTTCTGGTCCATTCTTGAACCATTTCAGCCAGTTTATGTCTGGTATAAAAAAAAAACCTGCAGTTTAAATCTGCAGGAAAATATGCTGGACATAAATGGGTGTAATATTGAATTGACCACAAGAGGGAGCAAAACACATATGGTAAGACCCCCCCCCCGCTGCCCAAAAAGAAAGAAAGAAAGAAAGAAAGAAAGAAAGAAAAAGAAAAGAAATAGGAAGTTTCCCAACCCATATAGAGCTTGGAAGTTCAAGACCAGCACCTTCCATAGTTTGGAAACTTTTGTAGGTAGGACAAGACTGGAGTGATATGTAGGGTTGGGAAATATCTGGAAATTTTTGGGGCAGAGCCTGAGGAGGCGCAGTTTGTGGAGGGACTTCAATGCCATAGAGTCCAATAGCCAAAGTGGCCATTTTCTTCAGCTGAACTGATCTCTATCAGCTGGAGATCAGTTGTATTAGCGGGAGATCTCCAATAAGCTAATTTCCCCCATCTAAATATTGGAGACCCCCAGCATTCCCTGTAACACAGTGGCCAAATCTTTTCTGCCCAGGAATGGCCACAGCTGGCTGATCAATTGAAGCTGGTAAAAGGCACTCTTGGCCTCAGCTGCCACCTGCTTATCCAGCAGTAGGACTGGGTCGAAGAGCACCCCCAGGCTACGAACCTGCATATTCATGTCTACATTATCGTGCTCATCCAGTGCCCTTGAAAAGACTGGGTGGGGGGCTGTTTAGTCTTGTTCAAGAGTTCCAAAAGCTCTTGTGAAATCTCATGCCAGTTCCAAACAGAAGAGGGCTTTTGGCATTGTCCCTGTAGCAAAACCTTTATCCGTTTTGTTAAACTTGGAAAATTACAAGAATTTCCTTTGTTTGTTTATTTAAAACATTTTAATGCCGCCTTTTGATCCTATCAGGGTCCCCAAGAGACCAATTGTAACGTTCTCAGTTTGGAAGATAACAGGATAGCAGTTGTAAGTTATTTGGAATCAGTTCCAATGTATGGGTTCTGTGCAGAGGCAATACCATCTAGCTAGGAAGAAGATTGTCGGTATGATTCACAGTTTGAATCTTTTATAAATAGGAAGGGTAACATAGTATATTATGGACACAATTTTCTGTCAAGTCACAGCTGACTTATAGCTACCCCATAGGGTTTTTAAGGAAACATTTAGAAGTGGCTTTCCCCTGTCTGCCTCTGTGTCACAAGGCTAGTATCCCTTGGAGGTCTCCCATCCAAATACTAACCAGGATTGATCCTGCTCAGAATTTTGAGATCTGACAAGGTAAGACTTGCCTGGGATATTCAGGTCAGGGCTATGGAGACACAGAAGAGTTTATTTACATGCTCCCAAACAAATGAACAGAAAAATCCAGGCATTGTGAAACTATTCAATTAAGACTTTTTCAATGACCGTGAAACCGTGAAGGAGACAGCTGCCAGGAAGCCCATGTAGCCGAGGGCAGCATAAAACATGGAGACAGACCCTTCGTTACTTTGCAGGATGATCTGTCCAGGCTGGGAGAGCGACTCTCCCAGCTAGTTCCCAAAATCAAAATCTAACACCGACCCTGCAGAGTAAGAGGCTCTGCCAGGAGAGGGCTACTCTTGCAAAATAACACACACTTGGTAGGTGGTCTAAAACACAAGAAAAGGCACTGTGGATTTAGCCTTGAGATCCCACAAACGTTACAAGACACGCCAATACAGGCTTAAGAATTTATTTAAAGACTGTGCTCGTTACAGAAAGAGAAATGTTCGTGGACAATTAGCAACAAAACAAGAAAACTTAGCATTCTCTAACTTCACAGTAAGTTCTTAGGTTCAGGCAACTGGCAAAGCTTTAAAGTAGGTTGCAAAAGACAAAGATTGCTGTTCACAAAGTTTACCAGAGTTTCCAAAGCATCGTTGCTTTCAGCATGTGGAGATTCAGTCTTGCAGAGTTTCCCCCTAGGGCAAAAGAATCACAAATTGGTGATGAAAGCTTAGGACACGCCAGCGCGTCCCAAACGCCATAGTTTTTGGATCAGCAAAGGTCCATTTTTATCCCCTCACTCTCAGAAGTCAATGGCCAATTAACCAATGAGAGTGCCATGAAATCAATAAACCTGTACATTAATTGTCATGTCATCTCTACCCCCTTGATGTCAGAGAAGATTTTGCATTTCTGCAGCAATGCAAAACACCTGGTCTTTCTCGGGGCTCTAGAGATAACAATTAGCTGACAAAGTTGTCACATTGGAAACAGATAGCCGTTTATGGCCCAACAATCAGGGAGTATGGGTTTGAAGTGGAGACAGCTGGATTTGGGGGGCCTACAGGTCCCATTCCCCAAATCGAAAGTAACTTCTCACTGAGATGAATTGTAGGAGGGCTGGGTTCTATCTTCAGCCCTGAGAGGTTGATATTAAAACATAGAAGGCCTCAGCCTGAACCAGTGTTTTGTAACAAAAGAAAAAGTATGGATACTTTTACTTTACACCCCCCTGTATAATTTTTCTAAACATTTAGATTGTCTGTGGAGCCTTTGCAGTTTCTTCTGACAGATGTGCACTTTCTATCTAATACAGTTGCTCCTGGATAATTCTGTTTTGTCATTTTAAATATTGTGTGAGTTTTCATTTTAGATTTATGTAAGCTGCTCTTTGGAGCCAATGGATTAAAATAAAATGCAGGATATAAATATTTTAAATAAATAAATATGATTGTTCCCAACTCCATTTTCCAGTTGCCAATGCCATAGTCCTCCACTTGGGAAGGGGCCGTGGCTCAGTGGTAGAGCATCTGCTTGGCATGCAGAAGGTCCCAGGTTCTATCCCCGGCATCTCCAGTTAAAGCACTGGTTCCCAACCAGGGGTCCGTGGACCCCCAGGGGTCCGCGAGAACTAAATTAAGGTCCCCGAAACAAAGTTATAAACCCATAATAAATTAATATTTTCAATTAAAAGTTCTCTATTATAAAAATATATATTCAAATATTATTCTAAGTTTAATGTTTAACTAACAGTCATGATTAAAGTTTATTTTCAAATTCTCAGAATTTTTCTTTTGAACCTTGGGGTTCCTGCACCGAACAAAAAAGTCCTAGTGGTCCCTGGTCAAAAAAGGTTGGGAACCACTGAGTTAAAGGGACTAGGCAGGTAGGTGATGTGAAGGACCTCTGCCTGAGACCCTGGAGAGACACTGCCGGTCTGACTTTGATGGACCTCGGGTCTGATTCAGTGTAAGGCAGCTTCATGTGTTCAACGGGCTGTATTAAAGAGAATGAAATGAATATTGAAAAAAGTAGACAAGCAAAATTTTACAAGCTGATTGAGAAGCATGAAAAAGAAATTAAAGCTGATAATGAGTAGCCTAGGAATTTTTTAATAACACACTTCAGGGCGTGTGTGTGTGCGTTGACCTGAAGTCTCTCCGATATTTCCCACAGACTCTACTGTTGATTCAGAAGGAAGCTGTCCAGCGGGGCACTGTCCATCAGCACTATCTGAAAGCACAGAGGGGAGAGAGGAAGGGGGAGAAGAGAGGAGCTGTTCCTCTGTAGAGGGTCATGATGCTGAAGCCCCCTTGTCTACCACTAACCCAGCATCCACCTTCTCCCCCTCCCCCCAGCCTGGTGTGTTTGTAGAACATGTGAAATTGTGGCACCCACTTTCTGTGACTTGTTAGTTTGCGGTTTGTCTAGACGTTCTAGGACTTCCGGCCTTGTTACCACTATTTACCCCTGTTTCTCATTTTCAACTGCCACAGTTGCTGGCGAAACGTCAGGAAAGAAAATTCCAAGACCACGGTTACACAGCCCGGATAACCTACAAGAACCAATATTCAATTAAGACTTTTTCAATGACTGACAAAGCAATACCGTCAACATATTAAACCATATTTAACCAACTCTGTTAAGAATCAGGTAGTGATATAAACATACATGTAAAGCATTAAAGCAAAATGGCCTATAGCTATCTAATGTCATTATACATTGCCATCGTTATGCTTAACTAGTTTCTTTCCTAATGTATGTGAAAGTAGGAAAGGTTTGATCTAATAAACAGTTAGGGGAGTAAATGCTCGAGACAAGAACATCGGATTCATAACGGTGCGGACACAGATTACATATGTTTAAAAGAATGTACTCAAAATCAGATCCCACCTTTCCCTTTCAGCATTAGGTGTTCCTTTGTATTCAGATGAGGCCTCAGTATAGGAATGTAGCATTTGGGAAGAAAGATGCAGCCCAGTAAGCCCAAACGTGAGGCCAAGATGGAGAAGACCAGCACAGCCACCATGTATTTCCCCTTGGTGCTCAGGTAGGTGGGCACAAAGGACACCCAAACACTGCAGAACACCAACATGCTGAAGGTGATCAGCTTGGCTTCATTGGACGCCTCAGGCAGCTTCCTAGCTAGGAAAGCCACCATGAAGGAGACAGCGGCCAGGAAGCCCATGTAGCCGAGGGCAGCATAAAACATGGAGACAGACCCTTCGTTACATTGCAGGACGATCTGTCCAGGCTAGGAGTGCATGTCAGGCTCTGGGAAAGGTGGAGAGATGCCCAGCCAGAGAGTGCAGATGCCCACTTGAATACTGGAAAAAGAATAGACTATGGAGTTGGCCAAGCTCTTCCCCAGACATTTCCTCATCCTGCTGCCTGGCTTTGAGGCCATAGTGATTTTTTTAAACACATCACCAGCCCCACGGTGGGATTCTTTCATTTTCACATAACTGAGTAGCCATTTTAGAACCACAGCGGAGAACCTGATTTCACATGCCTGCTCACACTGACCAGTGATTCCACCCAAAATGACCCAAACGGAAAGCATTCAGCCCTCAAACAAGAAGAGAAACCATACTCTTCTCTAGAAGCATGTATTTATTTAGGTTAATCACCCAGACTATCCCAAAGGCTGGGAGAAAGGGAGAAATTATAAATTTAAAACATCAGCAGTGCTACCCTAAGCCGACTTTCCCCATTGAATAGATTTGAGTCTATGAGCAAATCTGTTAAGGATTGCTCTGAAACTCTTGCTGAGGCACCCCCTGTAGAGGAGACCTGGTCTCGCCACCGCAAGGCCGGTTCTTCTTTTGGGTCACAAGTGCCAAAACAAACCACCCTCTGTGTTTAGGCGTCTTTCCTGAACCCAATGAAAGTAGGCTGCCACCAGCTCTCAGTTCAAAAGGCTAGCTTTCCCTGGGAAGAGTTGAGAGCGACTCTTCCCAGCTAGTTCCCAAAATCAAAAGGTAACACCGACCCTGCAGAGTAAGAGGCTCTGCCAGGGGAGGGCTACTCTTGCAAAAGAACACACACTTGGTAGGTGGCCTAAAACACAAGAAAAGGCACTGTGGATTTAGCCTTGAGATCCCACAAACGTTACAAGACACGCCAATACAGGCTTAAGAATTTATTTAAAGACTGTGCTCGTTACAGAAAGAGAAATGTTCGTGGACAATTAGCAACAAAACAAGAAAACTTAGCATCCTCTAACTTCACAGTAAGTTCTTAGGTTCAGGCAACTGGTAAAGCTTTAAAGTAGGTTGCAAAAGACAAAGATTGCTGTTCACAAAGTTTACCAGAGTTTCCAAAGCATCGTTGCTTTCAGCATGTGGAAATTCAGTCTTGCAGAGTTTCCCCCTAGGGCAAAAGAATCACAAATTGGTGATGAAAGCTTAGGACACGCCAGCGCGTCCCAAACGCCATAGTTTTTGGATCAGCAAAGGTCCATTTTTATCCCCTCACTCTCAGAAGTCAATGGCCAATTAACCAATGAGAGTGCCAGGAAATCAATAAACCTGTAAATTAATTGTCATGTCATCTCTACCCCCTCGATGTCAGAGAAGATTTTGCATTTCTGCAGCAATGCAAAACACCTGGTCTTTCTCGGGGCTCTAGAGATAACAATTAGCTGACAAAGTTGTCACCTTGGAAACAGATAGCCGTTTATGGCCCCACAATTAGGGAGTAGGAGTTTGAAGTGGAGACAGCTGGATTTGGGCGGCCCCCGGTCCCATTCCCCAAATCGAAAGTAACTTCTCACTGAGATGAATTGTAGGAGGCCTGGGTTCTATCTTCAGCCCTGAGAGGTTGATATTAAAACATAGAAGGCCACAGCCCGAACCAGTGTGTTGTAACAAAAGAAAAAGTATGGATACTTTAACTTTACACCCCCCTGTATAATTTTTCTAAACATTTAGATTGTCTGTGGAGCCTTTGCTGTTTCTTCTGGCAGATGTGCACTTTCTATCTAATATAGTTGCTCCTGGATAATTCTATTTTGTCATTTTAAATATTGTGTGAGTTTTCATTTTAGATTTATGTAAGCTGCTCTTTGGAGCCAATGGATTAAAATAAAATCCAGGATATAAATATTTTAAATAAATAAATATGATTGTTCCCAACTCCATTTTCCAGTTGCCAATGCCATAGTCCTCCACTTGGGAAGGGGCCGTGGCTCAGTGGTAGAGCATCTGCTTGGCATGCAGAAGGTCCCAGGTTCTATCCCCGGCATCTCCAGTTAAAGCAGTGGTTCCCAACCAGGGGTCCGTGGACCCCCAGGGGTCCGCGAGAACTAAATTAAGGTCCCCGAAACAAAGTTATAAACCCATAATAAATTAATATTTTCAATTAAAAGTTCTCTATTATAAAAATATATATTCAAATATTATTCTAAGTTTAATGTTTAACTAACAGTCATGATTAAAGTTTATTTTCAAATTCTCAGAATTTTTCTTTTGAACCTTGGGGTCCCTGCACCGAACAAAAAAGTCCTAGTGGTCCCTGGTCAAAAAAGGTTGGGAACCACTGAGTTAAAGGGACTAGGCAGGTAGGTGATGTGAAGGACCTCTGCCTGAGACCCTGGAGAGACACTGCCAGTCTGACTTTGATGGACCTCGGGTCTGATTCAGTATAAGGCAGCTTCATGTGTTCAACGGGCTGTATTAAAGAGAATGAAATGAATATTGAAAAAAGTAGACAAGCAAAATTTTACAAGCTGATTGAGAAGCATGAAAAAGAAATTAAAGCTGATAATCAGTAGCCTAGGAATTTTTTAATAACACACTTCAGGGTGTGTGTGTGTGCGTTGACCTGAAGTCTCTCCGATATTTCTCACAGACTCTACTGTTGATTCAGCAGGAAGCTGTCCAGCGGGGCACTGTCCGTCAGCACAATCTGAAAGCACAGAGGGGAGAGAGGAAGGGGGAGAAGAGAGGAGCTGTTCCTCTGTAGAGGGTCATGATGCTGAAGCCCCCTTGTCTACCACTAACCCAGCATCCACCTTCTCCCCCTCCCCCCAGCCTGGTGTGTTTGTAGAACATGTGAAATTGTGGCACCCACTTTCTGTGACTTGTTAGTTTGCAGTTTGTCTAGACGTTCTAGGACTTCCGGCCTTGTTACCACTATTTACCCCTGTTTCTCATTTTCCCCTCCCCAAAATATCTGTTCAGGAGAAGGAAGCTGCTGTCAGACTCCTCAAGAACAGCCAAGAGATTATGTTGTCCCCTGCAGCTCTAGTTTCAGCTGTGACTTGATGGAGCTTTCCACCACCAGAAGAATACCCATGAATACATATGAACACATGAAGTTGCCTTATCCTGAATCTGACCATTGGTCCATCAGGGTCAGTATTGCTTACTCAGACTGGCAACAAATTTCCATGGTCTGAGGCACAGGTCTTTCCCATTGTCTAGGACCTGATCCGTTAAACTGGAGGTGTTGGGGATTGAACCTGTGACATTCAACATTGCATGCAGATGCTCTACCACTGATCCACACCTCTCCTTAAAATAACAGAGTCTCATATTTGTAGATGTAAATTCACTTCTGCATTCACATGCTCATCCACTCCCTTTAAAGAAGCTATTATGTTTCATCATTAGGTATTCCTTTGTATTCAGATAAGGCCTCAGTATAAGAATGTAGCATTTGGGAAGAAAGATGCACCCCAGTAAGCCCAAACTGGAGGCCAAGATGGAGAAAACCTGCACAGCAACCGTGTATTTCCCCTTGGTGCTCAGGTAGGTGGGCACAAAGGACACCCAAACACTGCAGAACACCAACATGCTGAAGGTGATCAGCTTGGCTTCATTGAAGGCCCCAGGCAACTTTCTGGCCAGAAAAGCCACCGTGAAGGAGACTGCAGCCAGGAAGCCCATGTAGCCGAGGGCAGCATAAAACATGGTGACAGACCCTTCGTTACATTGCAGGATGATCTGTCCGGGCTGGGAGTGCATGTCAGCCTCTGGGAAGGGGGGAGAGATGCCCAGCCAGAAAGTGCAGATGCCCACTTGAATACCGGAACAGGAAAAGACAATGGAGTTTGCCAAGCTCTTCCCCAGCCATTTCCTAATCCTACTGCCTGGCTGTGAGGCCATGAAGGCCACCACCACAGTGACAGTCTTGGCCAACACAGAGGAAACGGCAACGGAGAAGATGATGCTGAAGGCAGTTTGTCGGAGAAGGCAGGTCACCTTCCCAGGCTGACCAATGAAGAGAAAAGAGGAGAGAAATGAAAGCAGGAGGGAGATGAGGAGAACGTAGGAGAGGTCCCGATTGTTGGCTTTGACAATTGGAGTTTCTAAGTATTTAATGAAGATTCCCAAAACAAAACTTGTGATTAGAGTGAAGGAAAGAATAAAGAAATTTAGGACAATCCCCAAAGGTTCTTCATAGGACAGGAAGGTTATGCGCTTGGGGACACATTGATCTCGGATCTTGTTTGGATGCTGATCTTCTGGACATTTATCGCAATGACTTGCATCTGAAAAGAACATATTAATTTCAGTATTATTGCATCTGCTTTACAACCATTAATTGACAATATGTATCTGGAAGTGCATGCTTACATACTTGGAAAGCAGGAGAAGTTGGAGACGAGGGAGAGGTCAGGCAGTAACAGCATGTAATAGGGATGGAGTTGAGCCACTTTCAGAGTCAGATTGCACTCCTTCATTGAGGAAGGTGCTGGGCTTAATGCTTAGCATTACCAGCCAAAACCATCTCAGACCTCTGGTAGAGCCCTCAGATTCTGGCCAATGAATGCCAAGCAAATTGTGGAAAGTTCTGGCCAATGGATTCAAAAGTCTCACTTGGCATAAGGCTCTTTGTACGTGGTCCTGACTGCAGTGAAATGACTGGTCAGGTGAGCCAAAGAGGAGGAAGAAGAAGAGTTGGTTTTTATATGCCGATTTTCTCTACCCTTTAAGGAGAATCAAACCGGCTTAGAATCTCCTTCCCTTCCTTTCCCCACAACAGACACCTTGTGAGGTAGGTGAGGCTGAGAGAGCTCTAAGCGACTTTGACTAGCCCAAGGTTACCCAGCTTGCTTCATGTGGAGGAGTGGGGAATCTAACCCGATTCTCCAGATTAGAGTCCACTGCTCCTAACTACTACACCATGCTGGCTGTAGAAGCTGAGGCTGTTAGGAGGCATCATTTTTGTCCCTCCCCCTCCCTCA
This sequence comes from Euleptes europaea, assembly GCF_029931775.1. Taxonomy (NCBI): domain Eukaryota; kingdom Metazoa; phylum Chordata; class Lepidosauria; order Squamata; family Sphaerodactylidae; genus Euleptes; species Euleptes europaea. The sequence continues at coordinate 20,815,898 of NC_079312.1, forward strand.
TATGAGGCTGTCATATATGACCAACCTTCCCAAGTGGAGACTGTCCCTTCCGCACATGGAAGACAATCATAGCAGCAGAGAGGCTCTCCTTCCTTAATCGCCTTGGCGTATCCAGGTGGACAGCTCTTGGTGCACCTAGAACAAGGCAGGGTCTAAGCATAAAGAAAATGAATGTCAAGGAAAATGCTTTGTTATGTGTGTGAGCTCTACAGAAAGGAGTTATCTGGTTGGACATGATTCAACAGGACCACCAGTGTAGTACGTACAACTGTATTGTCGATTCACAGTATCATGGCAGAGACACTTCTTTCCTGCATGTGCTCTGGCTGTTGTGAAGTAGCAGGGCAAAGGGTGGAGGCCTGATCAGAGAGGCCTGAAGGGCAAGATGCCAGAGACGTTAGAAGCAGTGGCTTAAAATGTTCACATTAGGAGCCCGTGCGGAGGGATTCGAGATGGTGTTGGAACACGGTTGGGAGAACCTGACCCCTTGTAGGGGAAGAAATCCTGGCAAAGTGCTGGGAGATGGGTCTGGACCTGCACGATATGCTTGCTTGCTCCTCAGACAGGCTGGGGCACTGGCCAGGGATGACAGACTGCCAACCTGCTCCAAGAAGAGAAGAACGGTGATCAACAGAAGGAAAAAGAGCCAGATGAAATAGATCCCTTTTGAGCTAAGATGCTATAGGACAACTCAGGGAAGCATCCAGGCAAAGATCAAAGTCTAACAAGGATGCGCAAGGGAAGGCTGACTGCACCATCCTGACAATCACCACAAATAAGACCTGCTGTTGACCACCCTCCCAATTTGTATTCCATCATGCTTTGCCCTGCCATTCTTATTCCTTGGGTTATTAGATGGTACACGTTGACAGAAAGAATCTCAATATTTGAGCAAATTTGAAACAGAACAAGAGCATGTTAAAGTATGCATGATTAAATGGATGGAAAATTTTAAGAGAGAGATAACAATGCAGCAATGGGAAAGACTATGGACCAAGTCAATTAAATTTACTGCCAGTAACAATTTGCGAAAAAACTGGTATTAACAATTCTTCAGATGGTATATCACACCAATGGACATTAAAAAGATAGCTAAAACATATGATTGCTGCTGCTGGAAATGTAAAGATAAAGACTTGTGGTGGACTTGTAAAAGGGTTAGGAAATTTTGGATACAGATTCATCAAGAAATGTAAAAAATACTTAAGATCAAATTCCCAATGGAGCCGGAAAATATGTTATTGGGGATAGCATCAGAGAATTTGGAAAACAACCATAGAGAAATTTATGGATATCTGACGACTGAGGAAGGATAGTACTGCAGCATCATGGAAACAAGAGACTGTTCTGGACTTAGAAAAGGGGCAACAAAAAATGGAAGAATTTGCAGTGATGGCTAGACTAACCAACATCCTGAAAGAAAGAATGACCGATGATTCACAGAAGAAATGGGAATGCTATTTCGAATATGCTATTTGGAAAGTGTAAAATAAAAATTCAATAGAGATAGAAAATAATAGATAAATTTTTCTATCAAGTTATAGATAAAGATAAATTTAAAGTATAAACATAGACTCAGTAATTTTTAAATAACTATCATAACAATAGAACAATGTTCATGTAAACTGACTCCTGAAGTAAGTGCAAAATGTAAGAATGGAAGTGTATGTATGTGTTTGTTTGTTATCTTTTCTTTTGAAAATGTCAATAAAATATCTTTTTTTCAAAAAGAAAGAATCTCAATATTGTATCACATGTAGGAACTGACATCTGATTGTGTATGTCTGTGTGTCTAACATGCCGTAAAGTCGCAGCTGACTCATGGCAACCCAGTAGGATTTTCAAGCCAAGAGGCTAACAGAGGGGGTTTGCCATTGCCTTCCTCTGCATAACAACCCTGGTATTCCTTAGTGTTCAATCCGAGTACTAATCAGGGCCGACCATGCTTAGCTTCTGAGATCTGATGAGGCTAGTCTGGGCCCATCCAAATGAGAGCGACAATTGATTGCAGCTATTAATGTCAATGAAATGAAAACCATTTTCTTCCCCACCTCATTAAACCATCTGGGCCACACAATGGCATCCTGATCGACAGTGAACTTGATCTCTGCTGATGTTTGTCTCTCTACTCTGCCAACGTTAATTCGAACAATCGACCGATTGGGTTTCACCATCCAGTTCACAATATCAAAGTTGATGGCCATGTCTCCATTCTTGTCAAAAGAGACGCCTTCCATGGAATGATTAAAAAACTGGAAGTTTCTGAGGAAAGGATGAAGCTAGAATTACATAGAAAACACCAGCATTTAGAAACACAGGAAGCTGTATTGGATATTTCAGCCTTCCTCATTCAGAGCCTCCCGTCTCCTGTGATCCTGGGCCAGTGTTTGGGGCCTCCAGAATCACAGTGGCCTTTTCACACTGACAATGTGAATCTGTAGAAATAGAAACTTGGTTTTGCATCATAAAGAGAATTGTTCAAGCAGGGGCCACTGTTAGCATGGGGCCAGGTGAGGCACAGTGCTTCTAGCCGAAGATTTGGGACAGCAACGAGAGGCAGCAAATAGTCATTTATAATGGTCACTGTAGTTCTACAGCATTTGGGATGGGAGGACCATTTTGAATTGTGTCTGGGAGAAAAATCTGCTGGACGTAGTCATAGCACTATTTTTCCTGGCATAAGTAAATGTGGTTGGGAGGGACGTTATGTGACTCTGGTGACAATGTAGAAGGCATATCGTTCCACAGCCTCCATTATACCCTATATGGATGATCTTGCTATCCTTATGCCTAAAGCACTTGGGTATGGCCTCCGTGCCTTCTTCTAAGGGTACTACCATTCTGAAAACCTCTCTAATCCTTGCAAACAAAGTGGACACATGTGCAGATGTGCCTATGTACTTGTTTATATGAAATATTCCTTGAATCCTAAGATGTTTAGGTCAGGAGCTGCTACCTCTGTATGTTCCCTGCACAGCTACAATTCCAATGCACCTCATCCAGTGGAGGGTGAGTCTCAGGGCATTCCTCAGGCTGAGCTGCATCAGGATCATTTGTGCCTTGGTAATGTGCTAAATTTCATTTTGCCTCTATATGTAAAATCTTCTCAGAGTATGAATATGTAATTGAACACTTGACAGAAAGTCTCAGAGACCACAAGAGATGAAATACCTGCCATGGCTTCAGCTTCTGAAGTCTCAGCCAGCCTCTACTCGACCTCCGATTAGATCTGGACAAGTAGGCCGCATTCAAGGCAAGTGCCACCACCTGGATCGAGTTGTAAATGCTGTAGCTGTCTTGAGACAGGATACTTTCTAGCTCATCCTGGGATGGTGGCTCCCATTCCTCTTTCTCTCTGCATCTTTCCCCACCTTTCACAGACAACCCATGATTTGAATATGAACAATGAAATGTTCCCTCCCCAATTTTATTGAGAGTCAAAAGAAAGGAATTCCAATTGTCATATTTGGTCTTTGTGTTTGCATGGATCAAAAAGGAAAAAGAACCATGGATGTGCTGGAGATCAAAATATTTGAAAAAGCACCTCAAGCTGAGGTCATGCAAGACTACTGTGATCCAAACTTTCCCCACAATGGATTTTTTTGTTCTTTCAGTATATTTGATCATAAATCCAAGCATGATCATGGTGTGGGAGTCCCCATAGTAAACAGCTACATTAGACTTTCTTTGCATGAAAAATGAAGACTTCCAGAAACTTAACATCTTGCATTTGTCATTCAATTCTGGAATGCTTTCCATGAAGGCAATGCAAATCCCATTCCTGATTATCAGAGGGGTCAAAGTCCTCAGGAACTGTTCTCCTTTGTCACTGTCTGGAGCAAGGAGACCGATCCATGTCCACCTGAAATGCAGCAGCATCTTCACAATCCCCATGAAATAGGAGTCATGCTTTCGATCCAACTGGTAGAAAAAAGGCACCTGAGTTTCATCTCTGAGCACATGATTAACAAAACCATAGCTGATCTACCAGGGAAAGGAAGAGACTGGTGTTGTTCTTGTAGTGAGGACAAAACTGACATTTTTGTTAATATACAATCATTAATAATGATCAAAATGCTCACCACTGTGATGTAAATGTGGACGTAGGTTCTGTCTCAGAGGCACATTACGGTTCTTGTGAAGTGTGTGTGTGTGTGTGTGTGTGTAGGAACTAGGCTACCTTATATCTCAAAAGTTAAAGGGGTTGACTTACGAACACTGCTGGAAGGGAGTGAAACCTAATCCACCTTCCCACTCGATCAGTCATAAAAGGCAGGACATGTTCACGGAGGAAAGGGGTATTCATGGCTACTAGTTGAAGTGGATACTAGTCATGATGCATACCTATTCTCTCCAGGATAAGAGGAACATGCCGAATATATTAGGTGCTGTGGAACGCAGGCAGGATAGTGCTGCTGCAGTCGACTCGTCTTGTTTGGGGGCTTCCTAGAGGTACCTGGTTGGCCACCGTGTGAACAGACTGCTGGACTTGATGGGCCTTGGTCTTATCCAGCAGGGCCTTTGTTATGTTCTTATGTTTAGATATGCAGATGGCACCACATTACTGGCAGAAAACAGTGAAGACTTGAAATGACAGATGGCCATCTAGAATCAGCATTGTTGACAGATGGCCATCTAGCCAAAATCATTTTCTGTCTCTAGAATCTCTCTGTGGTACTCAATACCTCTCTGGAGTGGAATTAGACTCACCCCACACATTCCTTTCAATTCATACCTGAGGTATTTTGTAGATGCTTACAATGGTTGAAATCTGGTAGGAGGTTACAGAATCGCCCCTCTCAAGAACAGCCAAGATATTATTTTGTCTTCCGCACCTGTAGTTTGGAACATGCATCTGTCCACCTGAGAGCAGGTCTACCACTCCATTATAAGTCACTCTTGCATTGGAATAGCTCTCATAGATGTTGTACCCCAGAGTGATGTTGGGTAGGAGCCTGGGTTGTTTACTGATTTTCTCAATAGCAAACATGAAGGGCAGAAGGTCTGAATACATCAGCTCCTGTATGCTGCAACATAATATATATAGTTACATTTAATCTGGTGTTCAGTGTTGACGTGCTTAAAACGTGTTTCTATCGCATTAAGGGCCTTTGCAGGGCCTTTACTTACTCTCCTTATGAGTAAGTAAAATAAGAAATAGATTTAACAATGGTTGCAACTTGTGAGGTTTTCTGATTATAGACAGTTTAGTCTTTCTTTGTATCAGTGTTGGAACATAGCAATGTACTTAATTTTTTTTGCTTTCAAGTAACAGCTGATTTAGGATTTACAGCTGACAGGGTTTTTAAGGCAAGGGGTGTTCAGAGGTGGTTTGCCATTACCTGCCTCTGCATCACGCCCCTGGTATTCCTTGGATACCCTCCAGGGGGCCAGTTGCTAAATCTTAGCACAGGAGTTCCAGTTTGCAATAATAATGGGGAGGGGCCATGGCTTAGTGTTAGAGCATCAGGTCCCAGATTCAGTCCCCGTCCTCTCTAGTTTAAAGGGTTCGGTAGTAGTTGGTATGAAAGACTTATGCCTGAGACTCTGGATGGACTAGTGGTCTTATTCGGCAGCTGCATATGTTCATATGAAAATATTATTTCAAACACCCATGGATCCCTGCAGAATAGGAAAGGCTTCCTTTCTGTAAGAGAACAGTGGGAAATATTTTCGGTGATTATTGCCTGAGCGTGCTGAAGGCTCTCCTCTGCCTACTTGACACTATATTCCTTGGATATTTATTTATATATGTATTGCACCAGTCCATCCTCCACTGGCTTCTATCCATGGATCTATCACACTTTTCATCCAGGGATCCCAGAGGGCATACTTTGCAGTCTCCCTCTGAGCTCTGTTTGCTTGGGGCCAACCATAAGGGGAGGCTTTGCTATTAGGTCTTCCAGAGCTTACGGTCAGGCATTGAGGGACACAAAAGGCTGAACCAGAGAAACCATTGGTATGATCCAACAGCACTCTTCTCCTTCTGTTCTTACGGTCCTCCATTTAGTCCTAACAACAAGCCTGTCAAGGGTGAAATGAGAACAAAGAGGCTGGCTGAGATCTCCCTTGGATTTGACTCTTCTGAAGTAAAGATGTTAGGAAATTGACTGGGACAGTTTCTCTCCTTTAAAGTTAAACAATGCATAAAATGATGTTTCTTTTTTTATAAAGGGCATGGTTGCTTTTGTGATTGACTGGGCAGTTCTATGGGGAAAAGAGGAAATGCAGCACTGGTATTTCACATGAACACATGAAGCTGCCTTATACTGAATCAGACCCTGGTCCATCAAAGTCAGTCTTGTCTACTCAGACCGGCAGCGATCTAGATGATCCTAAAGAATGATCTAACCCACAAACAAAGGCTTTTGGTCCTCAACAGGCTGTCACACTTTACAATTGAGAAGGAGCTCACCAGTTGCAGCAGGTTTAGCAACAGGTTCGGCATGTGGGTTGGCTCACTGTTCATAAGACAATATGGAAACATAAGAACTCTGCTGAATCTGACCAAATGTTCATCAATTCCAGTATTGTTTCTCACAGTGGCCAATCAGACAAATGAGGGACACGGTTTTTCCAGGCTGGATCCCAGAAAATAGGGACCGCACACGGTAAAAAGAGCGTGAAAGCAGAATCTGATTGAGTAGCATTAAATCCATCAACACATCATTACTTACACAGTAAATTCAGTCGAGGGAGGCTTGGAGTAAACATGTGGCTTAAGCAAAGCCTTTGCTGCTGAAGTGATGCCATTGATGGCCAAGTCACCCAACCTGAAATAATTCAGTGGGCTTTTTTGATCACTGATCAAAGTGAAGGGGCACTTTGCCTTCCAAACCCTGCAGAAGAGATGGGGCAGCAGCCCAGAGAGCAGCAGCTGCAGCAGCAGGGTCATCTTAGGCATGCCTGCTAAAGAAGTTCCCCAAATTCATCAAACTAGAAGAAGCCCAAACCCTCTTACTACACCCAGCAGTGCCGAGTCTGCACTTATACCAAGGGAACCCAGTGCTGGATTCTGATGCAAGTGGATGATACTGAATCACACGACAGCACAGCTCCCTCCGCCCTGCCCAGCCCAGCTGCCCCAAATCTCAGCCCAGGTCCTCAGGAGATACTTATGCACCCGCTGTTTCAAACAATGTTCAACAAATTACCATGTGTTATTCTTGATTCTGATGTTTATACAATTATTTTCAAAGGTGATGTTAGGAAAGGGCTCTGGAGTGTCGGTAAGAAGAACGAATTACCATGATTTTCATGATTGTCAGGGCAAGGGCCACCTCTGCAGCATCCTTGTGTACTGGTATACCGAAGGTCTCCAGGTGATGAAGTGTGGGCTGAGACATCAAGAACGAGTTTGATGTCTAACTTGTGATGAGGCTGCAAGAACATCTTCTAGGACGTTTATGAAGGTCTATGAGACACTTCCTTTATTGACTCAATAAAGGAAGCCACAGCCTTCAATTTGCAAGATCTGAGCAAGGCTGTCAAAGACAGGACATTTTGTAGGACTTTCATTCATAGGGTCACCATGAGTCGGAAGCGACTTGACAGCACTTAACACACACACACACATGAGATACTTATCTCACCTGTGTGATCCCTCTCAATGTAGAGTTATTTCTCTGACTAGATTTAATGTTTTGCCATCTGCACTACTTGAAGGCAGATTTCGGGAAACCCCTCTGTCTGCCAGGCTTTGCCCCTTTGACAACAATTGTATTGGAATAGTCGCTCATGTCTTATTTTATTGTAGTTTCTATACAGAATCTCACAATGAATTATTAAGCCCCCTGTTGATTGATAGACAGAATATCCCAGATTCTTTTAATTAGGGCTGTTGAATTAAAAAAAATTCGGTATAGTTCGGATTCGGCCGAATTTAGCCCGTTTACATTCGGGATATGCCGCAGTCCGAACTCCCCCACTTCGGATCCGTTCAATTCGGCGGGAATTCAAAGTTCGGAAAAAAATTCGGTTGAATAAAGCCATTAAAAACACAATCGCGCCTTTCTGCGGCTCTGGGGGGGGCATTTTTGGGGTTAGAGGTCCCAAACCTTCGGCAGAGCTTCAAAGGACGTTTATTGAAATACTCCCCAAGTTTTGTAAATATTGGGTCAGGGGGGGCTGAGATATGGGCCCTGAAAGGGGTCCCCCCACCCTTAATGTGCATCTCTCAGCAGAGCTTGCCGCCCACGCACAAAGCTCCCAGCCCCGACAACAGCCGAGAAATTTGCAAAGCAACTGCAAAATAACTGCAAAACAACACAACCTTGTTAAACAACACCTTTGCAACACACAACTGAAACCTCCCCCCTCAAACCAGGGAGCGAGAGACTCGAGGGGGAACATACACCCCAGGCAGAACCGATGAAAGCCCCCTTTGGCTTTCCCCCCACCCACAGAAACTGCTCCCTCCCCACACACACACAGACTCTGCTTCCCCCCCACACACACACACATACACAGGAGACAAATTATAGATTAAAGCCCCCAAAGGGGTCTTACTGTGGCTGTCTTCTGTTCCATCAAGAGGGGCTGAAGAGGACTTCTAATCCAAGATGATTCCAATTAGGCACGGGAGGTTTTTCCTCTGGAGAACATGCACAGGATCGGCTGATCCATTCATCCCAATAGGGAAAAGGGGAAAGGGGAAAGGGAACAGGGGAAAACCCATATCTCAGGACCCCCTGACCCAATGTTCACAAAACTTGGGGGGAATCTTAAGAACACTGGTCTGAAACTTTGCTCAAAGTTTGGGATCTGCACCCCCAAAAATGCGCCCCCTGCAGCCATGGAAAGAGAAAAGGGGGGAGGCGATATTTCTGCCCCCACTGAACCCATCTTTACGAAACTTGGGTAGTATCCTAAGAATAATTGTCTGAAGCTATGCTAAATGTTTGGGGGCTATATCCCCAAAAAAGCGCCCCCTGCAGCCACATAAATGGAAAAGGGGGGGAGGGAAAAGGGGGAGAGCCCATATCTCGAGACCCCCTGACCCAATGTTTACAAAACTTGGGGGGTACCTTAAGAAGCTTCATCTGAAACTCCAGTGAAAGTTTGGGGTCTGTACCCCCAAAAATGCACCCCCTGCAGCCATGGAAAGAAAAAGGGGGGAGCCCATATCTCGGGACCCCCTGACCCAATGTTTACAAAACTTGGGGGGTATCTTAAGAAGCTTCATCTGAAGCTCCAGAGAAAGTTTTGTGTCTGTACCCCCCAAAATACATTCCCTGCAGCCACAGAAAGGAGCGAATGTGCACAAGCACCCCCCCCCACACACACGAGGATTTCGCTCTCTCTCTCTCTCTCCCTGGCCGGGCTGCACATCAGCTGATTCCTCCAGTACTCAATCCTGATTGGCCAGAAGAAGACCCAGCTTGGCCACCGATTGGCCGGGGGAGGAGAATGCTGCTTACTGACGGTTATGCTGCTTACTGACGGCCCGAATTTGCAGAATTTATTCGCGAACTCCCGAACTCGCTAAATTCGCCCCCCCCGGTTGCCCGCCAGTTTTGAGTTTGGTTCCTCCCGAACTAAAAACCACCGAATCAGGGGAAATTCGGCTGATTTTCAGTTCGGGCCGAACCGAATTGACAGCCTTACTTTTAATGTCCCCTATTTATTGGGCCCCTTGCCCATCTTCTGGTCCATTCTTGAACCATTTCAGCCTGTTTATGTCTGGTATAAAAAAAACCCTGCAGTTTAAATATGCAGGAAAATATGCTGGACATAAACGGGTGTAATATTGAATTGACCACAAGAGGGAGCAAAACACAAATGGTAAGACCCCCCCTGCCGCCAAAAAGAAAGAAAGAAAGAAAGAAAGAAAGAAAGAAAGAAAGAAAGAAAGAAAGAAAGAAAGAAAGAAAGAAAAGAAATAGGAAGTTTCCCAACCCATATAGAGCTTGGAAGGTCAAGACCAGCACCTTCCATAGTTTGGAAGCTTTTGTAGGTAGGACAAGACTGGAGTGATATGTAGGGTTGGGAAATATCTGGAAATCTTTGGGGCAGAGCCTGAGGATGCGCAGTTTGTGGAGGGACTTCAATGCCATAGAGTCCAATAGCCAAAGTGGCCATTTTCTTCAGCTGAACTGATCTCTATCAGCTGGAGATCAGTTGTATTAGCGGGAGATCTCCAATAAGCTAATTTCCCCCATCTAAATATTGGAGACCCCCAGCATTCCCTGTAACACAGTGGCCAAATCTTTTCTGCCCAGGAATGGCCACAGCTGGCTGATCAATTGAAGCTGGTAAAAGGCACTCTTGGCCTCAGCTGCCACCTGCTTATCCAGCAGTAGGACTGGGTCGAAGAGCACCCCAGGCTACGAACCTGCATATTCATGTCTACATTATCGTGCTCATCCAGTGCCCTTGAAAAGACTGGGGGGGGGGGCTGTTTAGTCTTGTTCAAGAGTTCCAAAAGCTCTTGTGAAATCTCATGCCAGTTCCAAACAGAAGAGGGCTTATGGCATTGTCCGTGTAGCAAAACCTTTATACGTTTTGTTAAACGTGGAAAGTTACAAGCATTTCCTTTGTTTGTTTATTTAAAACATTTTAATGCCGCCTTTTGATATCCTATCAGGGTTCCCAAGAGACCAATTATAACGTTCTCTGTTTGGAATGTAACAGGATAGCAGTTGTAAGTTATTTGGAATCAGTTCCAATGTATGGGTTCTGTGCAGAGGCAATACCATCTAGCTAGGAAGAAGGTTGTCGGTATGATTCAGAGTTTGCATCTTTTATAAATAGGAAGGGTAACATAGTATATTATGGACACAATTTTCTGTCAAGTCACAGCTGACTTATAGCTACCCCATAGGGTTTTCAAGGAAACATTTAGAAGTGGCTTTCCCCTGTCTGCCTCTGTGTCACAAGGCTAGTATCCCTTGGAGGTCTCCCATCCAAATACTAACCAGGATTGATCCAGCTCAGAATTTTGAGATCTGACAAGGTAAGACTTGCCTGGGATATTCAGGTCAGGGCTATGGAGACACAGAAGAGTTTATTTACATGCTCCCAAACAAATGAACAGAAAAATCCAGGCATTGTGAAACTATTCAATTAAGACTTTTTCAATGACTGACAAAGCAATACCGTCAACATATTAAACCATATTTAACCAACTCTGTTAAGAATCAGGTAGTGATATAAACATACGTGTAAAGCATTAAAGCAAAATGGCCTATAGCTATCTAATGTCATTATACATTGCCATCATTATGCTTAACTAGTTTCTTTCCTAATGTATGTGAAAGTAGGAAGGGTTTGATCTAATAAAAAGTTAGGGGAGTAAATGCTCGAGACAAGAACATCGGATTCATAACGGTGTGGACACAGATTACATATGTTTAAAAGAATGTACTCAAAATCAGATCCCACCTTTCCCTTTCAGCATTAGGTGTTCCTTTGTATTCAGATGAGGCCTCAGTATAGGAATGTAGCATTTGGGAAGAAAGATGCAGCCCAGTAAGCCCAAACCTGAGGCCAAGATGGAGATGACCTGTACAGCCACCATGTATTTCCCCTTGGTGCTCAGGTAGGTGGGCACAAAGGACACCCAAACACTGCAGAACACCAACATGCTGAAGGTGATCAGCTTGGCTTCATTGAAGGTCCCAGGCAACTTCCTGGCTAGGAAAGCCACCATGAAGGAGACAGCGGCCAGGAAGCCCATGTAGCCGAGGGCAGCATAAAACATGGAGACAGACCCTTCGTTATATTGCAGGACGATCTGTCCAGGCTGGGAGTACATGTCAGGCTCTGGGAAAGGTGGAGAGATGCCCAGCCAGAGAGTGCAGATGCCCACTTGAATGCTGGAACAAGAATAGACTATGGAGTTGGCCAAGCTCTTCCCCAGCCATTTCCTCATCCTGCTGCCTGGCTTTGAGGCCATAGTGATTTTTTTAAACACATCACCAGCCCCACAGTGGGATTCTTTCATTTTCACATAACCGAGTAGCCATTTTAGAACCACAGCGGAGAACCTGATTTCACATGCCTGCTCACACTGACCAGTGATTCCACCCAAAATGACCCAAACGGAAAGCATTCAGCCCTCAAACAAGAAGAGAAACCATACTCTTCTCTAGAAGCATGTATTTATTTAGGTTAATCACCCAGACTATCCCAAAGGCTGGGAGAAAGGGAGAAATTATAAATTTAAAACATCAGCAGTGCTACTCTAAGCCGACTTTCCCCATTGAATAGATTTGAGTCTATGAGCAAATCTGTTAAGGATTGCTCTGAAACTCATGCTGAGGCACCCCCTGTAGAGGAGACCTGGTCTCGCCACCGCAAGGCCGGTTCTTCTTTTGGGTCACAAGTGCCAAAACAAACCACCCACTGTGTTTAGGCGTCTCTCCTGAACCCAGTGAAAGTAGGCTGCCACCAGCTCTCAGTTCCAAAGGCTAGCTTTCCCTGGTAAGAGTTGAGAGCGACTCTTCCCAGCTAGTTCCCAAAATCAAAAGGTAACACCGACCCTGCAGAGTAAGAGGCTCTGCCAGGAGAGGGCTACTCTTGCAAAATAACACATACTTGGTAGGTGGTCTAAAACACAAGAAAAGGCACTGTGGATTTAGCCTTGAGATCCCACAAACGTTACAAGACACGCCAATACAGGCTTAAGAATTTATTTAAAGACTGTGCTCGTTACAGAAAGAGAAATGTTCGTGGACAATTAGCAACAAAACAAGAAAACTTAGCATCCTCTAACTTCACAGTAAGTTCTTAGGTTCAGGCAACTGGTAAAGCTTTAAAGTAGGTTGCAAAAGACAAAGATTGCTGTTCACAAAGTTTACCAGAGTTTCCAAAGCATCGTTGCTTTCAGCATGTGGGGATTGTCTTGCAGAGTTTCCCCCTAGGGCAAAAGAATCACAAATTGGTGATGAAAGCTTAGGACACGCCAGCGCGTCCCAAACGCCATAGTTTTTGGATCAGCAAAGGTCCATTTTTATCCCCTCACTCTCAGAAGTCAATGGCCAATTAACCAATGAGAGTGCCAGGAAATCAATAAACCTGTACATTAATTGTCATGTCATCTCTACCCCCTCGATGTCAGAGATGATTTTGCATTTCTGCAGCAATGCAAAACACCTGGTCTTTCTTGGGGCTCTAGAGATAACAATTAGCTGACAAAGTTGTCACCTTGGAAACAGATAGCCGTTTATGGCCCAACAATCAGGGAGTATGGGTTTGAAGTGGAGACAGCTGGATTTGGGGGGCCTACAGGTCACATTCCCCAAATCGAAAGTAACTTCTCACTGAGATGAATTGTAGGAGGGCTGGGTTCTATCTTCAGCCCTGAGAGGTTGATATTAAAACATAGAAGGCCTCAGCCTGAACCAGTGTTTTGTAACAAAAGAAAAAGTATGGATACTTTTACTTTACACCCCCCTGTATAATTTTTCTAAACATTTAGATTGTCTGTGGAGCCTTTGCAGTTTCTTCTGACAGATGTGCACTTTCTATCTAATACAGTTGCTCCTGGATAATTCTGTTTTGTCATTTTAAATATTGTGTGAGTTTTCATTTTAGATTTATGTAAGCTGCTCTTTGGAGCCAATGGATTAAAATAAAATCCAGGATATAAATATTTTAAATAAATAAATATGATTGTTCCCAACTCCATTTTCCAGTTGCCAATGCCATAGTCCTCCACTTGGGAAGGGGCCGTGGCTCAGTGGTAGAGCATCTGCTTGGCATGCAGAAGGTCCCAGGTTCTATCCCCGGCATCTCCAGTTAAAGCACTGGTTCCCAACCAGGGGTCCGTGGACCCCCAGGGGTCCGCGAGAACTAAATTAAGGTCCCCGAAACAAAGTTATAAACCCATAATAAATTAATATTTTCAATTAAAAGTTCTCTATTATAAATATATATATTCAAATATTATTCTAAGTTTAATGTTTAACTAACAGTCATGATTAAAGTTTATTTTCAAATTCTCAGAATTTTTCTTTTGAACCTTGGGGTTCCTGCACCGAACAAAAAAGTCCTAGTGGTCCCTGGTCAAAAAAGGTTGGGAACCACTGAGTTAAAGGGACTAGGCAGGTAGGTGATGTGAAGGACCTCTGCCTGAGACCCTGGAGAGACACTGCCGGTCTGACTTTGATGGACCTCGGGTCTGATTCAGTATAAGGCAGCTTCATGTGTTCAACGGGCTGTATTAAAGAGAATGAAATGAATATTGAAAAAAGTAGACAAGCAAAATTTTACAAGCTGATTGAGAAGCATGAAAAAGAAATTAAAGCTGATAATCAGTAGCCTAGGAATTTTTTAATAACACACTTCAGGGTGTGTGTGTGTGCGTTGATCTGAAGTCTCTCCGATATTTCTCACAGACGCTACTGTTGATTCAGCAGGAAGCTGTCCAGCGGGGAACTGTCCATCAGCACTATCTGAAAGCACAGAGGGGAGAGGGGAAGGGGGAGAAGAGAGGAGCTGTTCCTCTGTAGAGGTTCATGATGCTGAAGCCCCTTTGTCTACCACTAACCCAGCATCCACCTTCTCCCCCTCCCCCCAGCCTGGTGTGTTTGTAGAACATGTGAGATTGTGGCACCCACTTTATGTGACTTGTTAGTTTGCAGTTTGTCTAGGTGTTCTAGGACTTCCGGCCTTGTTACCACTATTTGCCCCTGTTCCTCATTTTCCCCTCCCCAAAACATCTGTTCAGGAGAAGGAATCTGCTATCAGACTCCTCAAGAACAGCCAAGAGATTATGTTGTCCTCTACAGCTCTAGTTTCAGCTGTGACTTGATGGAGCTTTCTACCACCAGAAGAATACCCATGAATACATAAGAACACATGAAGTTGCCTTATCCTGAATCTGACCATTGGTCCATCAGGGTCAGTATTGCTTACTCAGACTGGCAACACATTTCTATGGTCTGAGGCACAGGTCTTTCCCATTGTCTAGGACCTGATCCCTTAAACTGGAGATGTTGGGGATTGAACCTGTGACATTCAACATTGCATGCAGATGCTCTACCACTGAGCCACACCTCCCCTCAAAATATCAGAGTCTCATATTTGTAGATGTAAATTCACTTCTGCATTCACATGCTCATCCACTCTCTTTAAAGAAGCTATTATGTTTCATCATTAGGTGTTCCTTTGTATTCAGATGAGGCCTCAGTATAAGAATGTAGCATTTGGGAAGAAAGATGCACCCCAGTAAGCCCAAACTGGAGGCCAAGATGGAGAAAACCTGCACAGCAACCGTGTATTTCCCCTTGGTGCTCAGGTAGGTGGGCACAAAGGACATCCAAACACTGCAGAACACCAACATGCTGAAGGTGATCAGCTTGGCTTCATTGAAGGCCCCAGGCAGCTTTCTGGCCAGAAAAGCCACCATGAAGGAGACAGCAGCCAGGAAGCCCATGTAGCCGAGGGCAGCGTAAAACATGGTGGCAGACCCTTCGTTACATTGCAGGATGATCTGTCCGAGCTGGGAGTGCATGTCAGCCTCTGGGAAGGGGGGAGAGATACCCAACCAGAAAGTGCAGATGCCCACTTGAATACCGGAACAGGAAAAGACAATGGAGTTTGCCAAGCTCTTCCCCAGCCATTTCCTCATCCTACTGCCTGGCTGTGAGGCCATGAAAGCCACCACCACAGTGACAGTCTTGGCCAACACAGAGGAGATGGCAACGGAGAAGATGATGCTGAAGACAGTTTGTCGGAGAAGGCAGGTCTCCTTCCCAGGCTGACCAATGAAGAGAAAAGAGGAGAGAAATGAAAGCAGGAGGGAGATGAGGAGAACGTAGGAGAGGTCCCGATTGTTGGCTTTGACAATTGGAGTTTCTAAGTATTTAATGAAGATTCCCAAAACAAAACTTGTGATTAGAGTGAAGGAAAGAATAAAGAAATTTAGGATGATCCCCAAAGGTTCTTCATAGGACAGGAAGGTTATGCGCTTGGGGACACATTGATCTCGGATCTTATTTGGATGCTGATCTTCTGGACATTTATCGCAATGACTTGCATCTGAAAAGAACATATTAATTTCAGTATTATTGCATCTGCTTTACAACCATTAATTGAGAATATGTATCTGGAAGTGCATGCTTACATATTTGGAAAGCAGGAGAAGATGGAGAGGAGGGAGAGATCAGGCAGTAACAGCACGGAATAGGGATGGAGTTGGGCCACTTTCAGAGTCAGATTGCACTCCTTCATTGAGGAAGGTGCTGGGCTTAATGCTTAGCATTACCAGCCAAAACTATCTCAGACCTCTGGTAGAGCCCTCAGATTCTGGCCAATGAATGCCCAGCAAATTGTGGAAAGTTCTGGCCAATGGATTCAAAAGTCTCCCTTGGCATAAGGCTCTTTGTACGTGGTCCTGACTGCAGTGAAATGACTGGTAAGGTGAGCCAAAGAGGAGGAAGAAGAAGAGTTGGTTTTTATATGCCGATTTTCTCTACCCTTTAAGGAGAATCAAACCGGCTTAGAATCTCCTTCCCTTCCTTTCCCCACAACAGACACCTTGTGAGGTAGGTGAGGCTGAGAGAGCTCTAAGAGACTTTGACTAGCCCAAGGTTACCCAGCTTGCTTCATGTGGAGGAGTGGGGAAACCAACCCGGTTCTCCAGATTAGAGTCCACTGCTCCTAACTACTACACCATGCTGGCTGTAGAAACTGAGGCTGGTAGGAGGCATCATTTTTTTCCCTCCCCCTCCCTCATATGAGGCTGTCATATATGACAAACCTTCCCGAGTGGAGACTGTCCCTTCCGCACATGGAAGACAATCATAGCAGCAGAGAGGCTCTCCTTCCTTAATCGCCTTGGCGTATCCAGGTGGACAGCTCTTGGTGCACCTAGAACGAGGCAGGGTCTAAGCATAAAGAAAATGAATGTCAAGGAAAATGCTTTGTTATGTGTGTGAGCTCTACAGAAAGGAGTTATCTGGTTGGACATGATTCAACAGGACCACCAGTGTAGTATGTACAACTGTATTGTCGATTCACAGTTTCATGACAGAGATACTCCTTTCCTGCATGTGCTCTGGCTGTTGTTCAGTAGCAGGGAAAAGGGTGGAGGCCTTATCAGAAAGGCCTGAAGGGCAAGATGCCAGAGACATTAGAAGTAGTGGCTTCAAATGTTCACATAAGGAGCCTGTGCGGAGGGATTTGAGATGGTGTTGGTACATGGTTGGGAGAACCTGACCCCTTGTAGGGGAAGAAATCCTGGCAAAGTGCTGGGAGATGGGTCTGGACCTGCACGATATGCTTGCTTGCTCCTCAGATGGGCTGGGGCACTGGCCAGGGATGACAGACTGCCAACCTGCTCCAAGAAGAACTGTGATCAACAGAAGGAAAAAGAGCCAGGTGAAATAGATCCCTTTTGAGCTAAGATGCTATAGGACAACTCAGGGAAGCATCCAGGCAACGACCAAAGTCTAACAAGGATGCGCAAGGGAAGGCTGACTGCACCATCCTGACAATCACCACAAATAAGACCTGCTGTTGACCACCCTCCCAATATGTATTCCATCATGCTTTGCCCTGCCATTCTTATTCCTTGGGTTATTAGATGGTACACGTTGACAGAAAGAATCTCAATATGTGAGCAAATTTGAAACAGAACAAGAGCAAGTTAAAGTATGCATGATTAAATGGATGAAAATTTTTAAGAGAGAGGTAACAATGCAGCAATGGGAAAGACTATGGACCAAGTCAATTAAATTTACTGCCAGTAATAATTTGCGAAAAAACTGGTATTAACAATTCTTCAGATGGTATATCACACCAATGGACATTAAAAAGATAGCTAAAACATATGATTGCTGCTGCTGGAAATGTAAAGATAAAGACAGAACTTAGTTTCATTTGTGGTGGACTTATAGATAAATGTGGTGGACTTATAGATAAAGATAAATTTAAAGTATAAACATAGACTCAGTAATGTTTAAATAACTATCATAACAATAGAACAATGTTCATGTAAACTGACTCCTGAAGTAAGTGCAAAATGTATGAATGGAAGTGTATGTATGTTTTTGTTTGTTATCTTTTCTTTTGAAAATGTCAATAAAATATCTTTAAAAAAGAAAGAATCTCAATAGTGTATCACATGTAGGAACTGACATCTGATTGTGTATGTTTGTGTGTCTAACATGCCATAAAGTCGCAGCTGACTCATGGCAACCCAGTAGGATTTTCAAGCCAAGAGGCTAACAGAGGGGGTTTGCCATTGCCTTCCTCTGCATAACAACCCTGGTATTCCTTAGTATTCAATCCGAGTACTAATCAGGGCCGACCATGCTTAGCTTCTGAGATCTGATGAGGCTAGTCTGGGCCCATCCAAATGAGAGCGACAATTGATTGCAGCTATTAATGTCAATGAAATGAAAACCATTTTCTTCCCCACCTCATTAAACCATCTGGGCCACACAATGACATCTTGATCGATGGTGAACGTGATCTCTGCAGATGTTTGTCTCTCTACTCTGCCAACGTTAATTCGAACAATTGACCGATTGGGTTTCACCATCCAGTTCACAATATCAAAGTTGACGGCCATGTCTCCATTCTTGTCAAAAGAGACTCCTTCCATGGAATGATTAAAAAACTGGAAGTTTCTGAGGAAAGGATGAAGCTAGAATTACATAGAAAACACCAGCATTTAGAAACACAGGAAGCCGTATTGGATATTTCAGCCTTCCTCATTCAGAGCCTCCCGTCTCCTGTGATCCTGGGCCAGTGTTTGGGGCCTCCAGAATCACAGTGGCCTTTTCACACTGACAATGTGAATCTGTAGAAATAGAAACTTGGTTTTGCATCATAAAGAGAATTGTTCAAGCAGGGGCCACTGTTAGCATGGGGCCAAGTGAGGCACAGTGCTTCTAGCCAAAGATTTGGGACAGCAACGAGAGGCAGCAAATAGTCATTTATAATGGTCACTGCAGTTCTACAGCATTTGGGATGGGAGGACCATTTTGAATTTTGTCTGTGAGAAAAATCTGCTGGATGTAGTCATAGTACTATTTGTCCTGGCATAAGTAAATGTGGTTGGGAGGGAAGGTATGTGACTCTGGTGACAATGTAGAACACATATCGTTCCACAGCCTCCATTATACCCTATATGGATGATCTTGCTATCCTTATGCCTAAAGCACTTGGGTATGGCCTCTGTGCCTTCTTCTAAGGGTACTACCATTCTGAAAACCTCTCTAATCCTTTGAAACAAAGTGGACACATGTGCAGATGTGCCTATGTACTTGTTTATATGAAATATTCCTTGAATCCTAAGATGTTTAGGTCAGGAGCTGCTACCTCTGTATGTTCCCTGCACACCTACAATTCCAATACACCTCATCCAGTGGAGGGTGGGTCTCAGGGCATTCCTCAGGCTGAGCTGCATCAGGATCATCTGTGCCTTGGTAATGTGCTAAATTTCATTTTGCCTCTATATGTAAAATCTTCCCAGAGTATGAATATGTAATTGAACACTTGACAGAAAGTCTCAGAGACCACAAGAGATGAAATACCTGCCATGGCTTCATCTTCTGAAGTCTCAGCCAGCCTCTACTCGACCTCCGATTAGATCTGGACAAGTAGGCCGCATTCAAGGCAAGTGCCACCACCTGGATCGAGTTGTAAATGCTGTAGCTGTCTTGAGACAGGATACTTTCTAGCTCATCCTGAGATGGTGGCTCCCATTCCTCTTTCTCTCTGCATCTTTCCCCACCTTTCACAGACAACCCATGATTTGAATATGAACAATGAAATGCTCCCTCCCCAATTTTATTGAGAGTCAAAAGAAAGGAATTCCAATTGTCATATTTGGTCTTTGTGTTTGCATGGATCAAAAAGGAAAAAGAACCATGGATGTGCTGGAGATCAAAATATTTGAAAAAGCCCCTCAAGCTGAGGTCATGCAAGACTACTGTGATCCAAACTTTCCCCACAATGGATTTTTTTGCTCTTTCAGTATATTTGATCATCAATCCCAGCATGATCATGGTGTGGGAGTCCCCATAGTAAACAGCTACATTTGACTTTCTTTGCATGAAAAATGAAGACTTCCGGAAACTTAACACCTTGCGTTTGTCATTCAATTCTGGAATGCTTTCCATGAAGGCAATGCAAATCCCACTCCTGATTATCAGAGGGGTCAAAGTCCTCAGGAATTGTTCTCCTTTGTCACTGTCTGGAGCAAGGAGACCGATCCAAGTCCACCTGAAATGCAGCAGCATCTTCACAATCCCCATGAAATAGGAGTCATGCTTTCGATCCAACTGGTAGAAAAAAGGCACCTGAGTTTCATCTCTGAGCACCTGATTAACAAAACCATAGCTGATCTACCAGGGAAAGGAAGAGACTGGTGTTGTTCTTGTAGTTGAGGACAAAACTGACATTTTTGTTAATATACAATCATTAAT
Organism: Euleptes europaea; assembly: GCF_029931775.1. Lineage (NCBI taxonomy): Eukaryota > Metazoa > Chordata > Lepidosauria > Squamata > Sphaerodactylidae > Euleptes > Euleptes europaea. Next base: position 20,836,279 of record NC_079312.1, read on the forward strand.
AATGATCAAAATGCTCATCACTGTGATGTAAATGTGGACGTTGGTTCTGCCTCAGAGGCACATTACGGTTCCTGTGAAGTGTGTGTGTGTGTGTGTGGGGGAGGAACTAGGCTACCTTATATCTCAAAAGTTAAAGGGGTTGACTTGCGGACACTGCTGGAAGGGAGTGAAACCTAATCCACCTTCCCACTCGATCAGTCATAAAAGGCAGGACATGTTCATGGAGGAAAGGGGTATTCATGGCTACTAGTTGAAGTGGATACTAGTCATGATGCATACCTATTCTCTCCAGGATAAGAGGAACATGTCGAATATATTAGGTGCTGTGGAACGCAGGCAGGATAGTGCTGCTGCAGTCGACTCGTCTTGTTTGGGGGCTTCCTAGAGATACCTGGTTGGCCACTGTGTGAACAGACTGCTGGAGTTGATGGGCCTTGGTCTGATCCAGCAGGGCCTTTGTTATGTTCTTATGTTGAGATATGCAGATGGCACCACATTACTGACAGAAAACAGTGAAGACTTGAAATGACAGATGGCCATCTAGAATCAGCATTGTTGACAGATGGCCATCTAGCCAAAATAATTTTCTGTGTCTAGAATCTCTCTGTGGTACTCAATACCTCTCTGGAATGGAAATAGACTCAGCCCACACATTCCTTTCAATTCATACCTGAGGTATTTTGTAGATGCTTACAATGGTTGAAATCTGGTGGGAGGTTACAGAATCGCCCCTCTCAAGAACAGCCAAGATATTATTTTGTCTTCCGCACCTGTAGTTTGGAACATGCATCTGTCCACCTGAGAGCAGGTCTACCACTCCATCATAAGTCATTTTTGCATTGGAATAGCTCTCATAGATGTTGTACCCCAGAGTGATGTTGGGTAGGAGCCTGGGTTGTTTACTGATTTTCTCAATAGCAAACATGAAGGGCAGAAGGTCTGAATACATCAGCTCCTGTATGCTGCAACATAATATATATAGTTACATTTAATCTGGTGTTCAGTGTTGACGTGCTTAAAACGTGTTTCTTTTGCATTAAGGGCCTTTGCAGGGCCTTTACTTATTCTGCTTATGAGTAAGTAAAATAAGAAATAGATTTAACAATGGTTGCAATTTGTGAGGTTTTCTGATTATAGACAGTTTAGTCTTTCTTTGTATCAATGTTGGAACATAGCAATGTACTTAATTTTTTTTGCTTTCAAGTAACAGCTGATTTAGGATTTACAGCTGACAGGGTTTTTAAGGCAAGGGGTGTTCAGTGGTGGTCTGCCATTACCTGCCTCTGCATCACGCCCCTGGTATTCCTTGGAGGTCTCCCATCCAAATACCGGCCAGGGCCGACCCTGCTTAGTTTCTGAGATTTGACGAGATCAGGCTAGCCTGGGGCTATCCACATCATGTTGGCAGCGTACTACACTGGGCCATATCCAGAGTGCAGCCAACGCATGCACACCTCATCTGGAGCACTGATTTATACCTCCAAAGGTGGTTGTTTTTTTAGGTACTAAATTTTATATCTGTGACACTGAGGCTTTTATTTTGAAAAACGAGAGCATATTTCTCATTAAACAGCAAAAATGTTTCATTAAAAATGGAGGATTGGAAGTTGGTGCCTTCTAAAAATAAAGGTGCCCCAAACGCCATTCATCTGATTTGCTCAGCTCTGCCCGCCCCATATCCCTCTAGCTTTTTCACTCTTTGTTATGGTCAAATTATCATGAGAACAAAACTCCCTTCATCTGCTAAGACAGGCCAGGTACTTCAAGGAGGCTAGAGACAGTTTGAGGAAGAGCTGTTATATTTTAGGAAGCTGCTCATTGTATGCAGACAAACGTTTTGCAAAACAGTATTCAGCTAGACGGTCACATAAAGCAAAATCCACACACACAAAAAGGTGCCTAGCAACTGGATGGAATAAGTTTCCATTTGTAATGAAAAAACCTTGATTTTCCATCTGTTTTAAACCCCACGGGGAAACGAGACAGTCCCACCCAGCAAAGAAGGTTGGTTATTGCCCTGACCCTACAATAATCTACTGTGGCTCTCACTTCCATCTTCAGCCGTACAAGAGACAGTTGAGGAGGTACTGAATAAGGGGTCTGGAGACAGATCAAACATCCCTGGTACCTCCAGGGGGCCAGTTGCTAAATCTTAGCACAGGAGTTCCAGTTTGCAATAATAATGGGGAGGGGCCATGGCTTAGTGTTAGAGCATCAGGTCCCAGATTCAGTCCCCGTCCTCTCTAGTTTAAAGGGTCCGGTAGTAGTTGGTATGAAAGACTTATGCCTGAGACCCTGGATGGACTAGTGGTCTTATTCGGCAGCTGCATATGTTCATATGAAAATATTATTTCAAACACCCATGGATCCCTGCAGAATAGGAAAGGCTTCCTTTCTGTAAGAGAACAGTGGGAAATATTTTCAGTGATCATTGCCTGAGCATTCTGAAGGCTGTCCTCTGCCTACTTGACACTATATTCCTTGGATATTTATTTATATATGTATTGCACCAGTCCACCCTCCACTGGCTTCTATCCATGGATCTATCACACTTTTCATCCAGGGATCCCAGAGGGCATACTTTGCAGTCTCCCTCTGAGCTCTGTTTGCTGGGGGCCAACCATAAGGGGAGGCTTTGCTATTAGTTCTTCCAGAGCTTATGGTCAGGCATTGAGGGACACAAAAGGCTGAACCAGAGAAACCATTGGTATGATCCACAGCACTCTTCTCCTTCTGTTCTTACGGTCCTCCATTTAGTCCTAACAACAAGCCTGTCATGGGTGAAATGAGAACAAAGAGGCTGGCTGAGATCTCCCTTGGATTTTTTTTTGAGGGGTATATCGGCCATATATACATCCCAACAGGCAAAAAGTTTGGTGAACAAATCGATGTCTGACAATTGTTCAATTAAGAAAGGAACTAGACAAGGATGTCCCCTGTCTCCATTATTATTTTTGTTGGTGTTGGAATCACTATGCTTTAAGCTAAGGAGTATGGAGGACATTCGCGGATTAAAAATAAAAAAACATGAATATAAATTGAGAGCATTCGCGGATGACCTTCTGTTAATTTTGGAGAACCCAACACAATCAATGAAGATATTGCTGGAAACTTTGGACAATTTTGGAAATGTATCGGGATTTAAAGTTAACCAAGAAAAAACAAAGACAATATTTAAGAATTTATCAGAAACAGAACAACAGGAATTTATATCATATACAGGTTGGGAGAAGGCTAATAAGGTCAAATATTTGGGAATATGGATCTCTGCAAAGAATAAAGAATTGATAACTAATAACTATCTTAAATTATGGGACAAAATAAAAACTGACATGATCATTTGGTCAAATAAAAAACTGTCACTTTTGGGACGTATATCAACAGTCCAAATGAATATTTTACCAAGGATGCTTTTCTTATTCCAAAATTTGCCTATAATATCACATGTTAAATACTTTGATACTTGGAGGAAAGATGTATTAAATTTCATCTGGCAAGGGAAAAAGCCGAGGATTGCTTATAAACATTTGGTGGACTCTAAAGTTAGAGGAGGTTTAGCATTACCCAACTTTCAACTCTATGCTGAAGCGGCCGCTTTAGTATGGCTAAAGGACTGGATGAACTTATCTAATCCGTGTTTGTTAGATCTTGAAGGTTTTAACAATATAAGTGGATGGCATGGCTATTTGTGGTATGGTAAAACTAAGATACAAGCATCATTTCGTAACCATATAATCAGGTCCTCCTTATTTCACATTTGGATGAGATATAAACATATTCTTGAACCAGTAACACCGATGTGGATATCACCCCAAGAAATGTTGACATTATGCCCACTTAGATTGGACAAATTTATTACCTACCAAGAGTTAATTAACTGGGAAGGGAAAAAAAGCTCACTAAAAGACTTTCAGTTACTTAAAGACGATTTACAATGGCTTCAATACCATCAAATTAAATCAGTATTTACACAAGATATGAAGAATGGATTTTCCAAAGAAAAATTGCCTTTTCACAGGTTGTTATTAGATAATAACAGTCAACTGATTTCTAAAATGTATAATCTTCTTTTAACAATTTATTGTGAGCAGGAAATAATCAAACCAACAATGATTAACTGGGCTCAAACTGTGGGACATGATATTGCCCTAAACAAATGGGAAAGACTATGGGTGAAAGACCTGAAAGGAATAAATGCGCAGTCAATTCGAGAAAATATCTACAAAATGATGTACAGATGGCATTTAACACCTAAGAAGATTGCAAGGATTTATAAAGTGACATCCCCCAAATGCTGGAAATGCAATAAAGAAGTCGGTTCTTTTTATCATATGTGGTGGACTTGTGACAAAGCTAAGGACTTTTGGGATATGATTTATAATGAATTAAGACTAATAGTACAAAAAAATATACCCAAAACACCAGAAATGATGCTATTAAGTATGATACCTGATGACTTGTTATTACAAAGGACTTTTTTGATTTATGCGACAACAGCTGCAAGACTGCTTTATGCAGCAAAATGGAAAGGGGCAGATACTCCTGGGAAAAAAGACTGGATTATGAAAATGTTTGAACTGGTGGAAATGGCAAAAGTTACAGCTACTCTAAATCAAAAAGACAATGTTCGATTTATGGGGGAATGGGAGGCTTGGATGAAATATTGTGAATATGAATTAGGACTGGGGGAAATGGAAGAGTACCTTTTAATCTGATCTAGATGACATTGTTAATATTAAGAAGTGTAATCAATTATATTAATAGCATATTGTGATTGAAACTTAATTGAGATATAAGAATAATTAAGATCAGACCATATCACGATGGGATAGAATACTTTATTAAGAGGCGGACGGAGGTGATGGGGAAGTTAGTAAATTTTCCTTTATTTTTTATTTTTATTTAGCACTTAAATAACTATAACAACATCACTTATGACTTACTTTTTTATATTACTTTTATTGTTGTTTGATAACATGGAAAATTTATATTATAAAAACCAATAAAATTTTCAAAAAAAAAAAAAAGATCTCCCTTGGATTTGACCATGGGTCTCTTCTGAAGTAAAGATGTTAGGAAATTGACTGGGCCAGTTTCTCTCCTTTAAAGATAAACCATGCATAAAATGATGTTTCTTTTTTTTATAAAGGGCATGGTTTTTTTATAAAGAGCATGGTTGCTCTTGTGATTGACTGGGCAGTTCTATGGGGAAAAGAGGAAATGCAGCACTGGTATTTCACATGAACACACATGAACACATGAAGCTGCCTTATACTGAATCAGACCCTGGTCCATCAAAGTCAGTCTTGTCTACTCAGACCGGCAGCGATCTAGATGATCCTAAAGAATGATCTAACCCACAAACAAAGGCTTTTGGTCCTCAACAGGCTGTCACAATTTACAATGGAGAAGGAGCTCACCAGTTGCAGCAGGTTTAGCAACAGGTTCGGCATGTGGGTTGGCTCACTGTTCATAAGACAATATGGAAACATTAGAACTCTGCTGAATCTGACCAAATGTTCATCAATTCCAGTATTGTTTCTCACAGTGGCCAATCAGACAAATGAGGGACACGGCTTTTCCAGGCTGGATCCCAGAAAACAGGGACCGTTCACGGTAAAAAGAGCATGAAAGCAGAATCAGATTGAGTAGTATTAAATCCATCAACACATCATTACTTACACAGTAAATTCAGTCGAGGGAGGCTTGGAGTAAACATGTGGCTTAAGCAAAACCTTTGCTGCTGAAGTGATGCCATTGATGGCCAAGTCACCCAACCTGAAATAATTCAGTGGGCTTTTTTGATCACTGATCAAAGTGAAGGGGCACTTTGCCTTCCAAACCCTGCAGAAGAGATGGGGCAGCAGCCCAGAGAGCAGCAGCTGCAGCAGCAGGGTCATCTTAGGCGTGCCTGCTAAAGAAGTTCCCAAATTCATCAAACTAGAAGAAGCCCAAACCCTCTTACTACACCCAGCAGTGCCGAGTCTGCACTTATACCAAGGGAACCCAGTGCTGGATTCTGATGCAAGTGGATGATACTGAATAACACGACAGCACAGCTCCCTCCACCCCGCCCAGCCCAGCTGCCCCAAATCTCAGCCCAGGTCCTCAGGAGATACTTATGCACCCGCTGTTTCAAACAATGTTCAACAAATTACCATGTGTTATTCTTGATTCTGATGTTTATACAATTGTTTTCCAAGGTGATGTTAGGAAAGGGCTCTGGAGTGTCGGTAAGAAGAGCGAATTACCATGATTTTCATGATTATCAGGGCAAGGGCCACCTCTGCAGCATCCTTGTGTACTGGTGTACCGAAGGTCTCCAGGTGATGAAGTGTGGGCTGAGACATCAAGAACGAGTTTGATGTCTAACTTGTGATGAGGCTGCAAGAACATCTTCTAGGACGTTTATGAAGGTCTATGAGACACTTCCTTTATTGACTCAATAAAGGAAGCCACAGCCTTCAATTTGCAAGATCTGAGCAAGGCTGTCAAAGACAGGACATTTTGTAGGACTTTCATTCATAGGGTCGCCATGAGTCAGAAACGACTTGACGGCCCTTAACACACACACACATGAGATACTTATCTCACCTGTGTGATCCCTCTCAATGTAGAGTTATTTCTCTGACTAGATTTAATGTTTTGCCATCTGCACTACTTGAAGGCAGATTTCGGGAAACCCCTCTGTCTGCCAGGCTTTGCCACTTTGACAAAAATTGTATTGGAATAGTCGCTCATGTCTTATTTTATTGTGGTTTCTATACAGAATCTCACAATGAATTATTAAGCCCCCTGTTGATTGATAAACAGAATGTCCCAGATTCTTTTAATGTCCCCTATTTATTGGGCCCCTTGCCCATCTTCTGGTCCATTCTTGAACCATTTCAGCCAGTTTATGTCTGGTATAAAAAAAACCCTGCAGTTTAAATCTGCAGGAAAATATGCTGGACATAAACGGGTGTAATATTGAATTGACCACAAGAGGGAGCAAAACACATATGGTAAGACCCCCCCCCCCCGCCAACAAAAAAAAGAAAGAAAGAAAGAAAGAAAGAGGAAGTTTCCCAACCCATATATGGAGACACAGAAGAGTTTATTTACATGCTCCCAAACAAATGAACAGAAAAATCCAGGCATTGTGAAACTATTCAATTAAGACTTTTTCAATGACTGACAAAGCAATACCGTCCACATATTAAACCATATTTAACCAACTCTGTTAAGAATCAGGTAGTGATATAAACATACGTGTAAAGCATTAAAGCAACATGGCCTATAGCTATCTAATGTCATTATACATTGCCATCGTTATGCTTAACTAGTTTCTTTCCTAATGTATGTGAAAGTAGGAAAGGTTTGATCTAATAAAAAGTTAGGGGAGTAAATGCTTGAGACAAGAACATCGGATTCATAACGTTGTGGACACAGATTACATATGTTTAAAAGAATGTACTCAAAATCAGATCCCACCTTTTCCTTTCAGCATTAGGTGTTCCTTTTTATTCAGATGAGGCCTCAGTATAGGAATGTAGCATTTGGGAAGAAAGATGCAGCCCAGTAAGCCCAAACGTGAGGCCAAGATGGAGAAGACCTGCACAGCAACCATGTATTTCCCCTTGGTGCTCAGGTAGGTGGGCACAAAGGACACCCAAACACTGCAAAACACCAACATGCTTAAGGTGATCAGCTTGCCTTCATTGGCCCCAGGCAGCTTCCTGGCTAGGAAAGCCACCATGAAGGAGACAGCTGCCAGGAAGCCCATGTAGCCGAGGGCAGCATAAAACATGGAGACAGACCCTTCGTTACTTTGCAGGATGATCTGTCCAGGCTGGGAGTGCATGTCAGGCTCTGGGAAAGGTGGAGAGATGTCCAGCCAGAGAGTGCAGATGCCCACTTGAATGCTGGAACAAGAATAGACTATGGAGTTGGCCAAGCTCTTCCCCAGCCATTTCCTCATCCTGCTGCCTGGCTTTGAGGCCATAGTGATTTTTTTAAACACATCACCAGCCCCACGGTGGGATTCTTTCATTTTCACATAACTGAGTAGCCATTTTAGAACCACAGCGGAGAACCTGATTTCACATGCCTGCTCACACTGACCAGTGATTCCACCCAAAATGACCCAAACGGAAAGCATTCAGCCCTCAAACAAGAAGAGAAACCATACTCTTCTCTAGAAGCATGTATTTATTTAGGTTAATCACCCAGACTATCCCAAAGGCTGGGAGAAAGGGAGAAATTATAAATTTAAAACCTCAGCAGTGCTACCCTAAGCTGACTTTCCCCATTGAATAGATTTGAGTCTATGAGCAAATCTGTTAAGGATTGCTCTGAAACTCTTGCTGAGGCACCCCCTTAGAGGAGACCTGGTCTCGCCACCGCAAGGCCGGTTCTTCTTTTGGGTCACAAGTGCCAAAACAAACCACCCACTGTGTTTAGGCGTCTCTCCTGAACCCAGTGAAAGTAGGCTGCCACCAGCTCTCAGTTCCAAAGGCTAGCTTTCCCTGGTAAGATTGAGAGCGACTCTTCCCAGCTAGTTCCCAAAATCAAAAGCTAACACCGACCCTGCAGAGTAAGAGGCTCTGCCAGGAGAGGGCTACTCTTGCAAAATAACACATACTTGGTAGGTGGCCTAAAACATAAGAAAAGGCACTGTGGATTTAACCTTGAGATCCCACAAACGTTACAAGACACGCCAATACAGGCTTCCGAATTTATTTAAAGACTGTGCTCGTTACAGAAAGAGAAATGTTCGTGGACAATTAGCAACAAAACAAGAAAACTTAGCATTCTCTAACTTCACAGTAAGTTCTTAGGTTCAGGCAACTGGCAAAGCTTTAAAGTAGGTTGCAAAAGACAAAGATTGCTGTTCACAAAGTTTACCAGAGTTTCCAAAGCATCGTTGCTTTCAGCATGTGGGGATTCAGTCTTGCAGAGTTTCACCCTAGGGCAAAAGAATCACAAATTGGTGATGAAAGCTTAGGACACGCCAGGGCGTCCCAAACGCCATAGTTTTTGGATCAGCAAAGGTCCATTTTTATCCACTCACTCTCAGAAGTCAATGGCCAATTAACCAATGAGAGTGCCAGGAAATCAATAAACCTGTAAATTAATTGTCATGTCATCTCTACCCCCTTGATGTCAGAGATGATTTTGCATTTCTGCAGCAATGCAAAACACCTGGTCTTTTTCGGGGCTCTAGAGATAACAATTAGCTGACAAAGTTGTCACCTTGGAAACAGATAGCCGTTTATGGCCCCACAATTAGGGAGTAGGAGTTTGAAGTGGAGACAGCTGGATTTGGGCGGCCCTCGGTCCCATTCCCCAAATCGAAAGTAACTTCTCACTGACATGAATTGTAGGAGGGCTGGGTTCTATCTTCAGCCCTGAGAGGTTGATATTAAAACATAGAAGGCCACAGCCCGAACCAGTGTTTTGTAACAAAAGAAAAAGTATGGATACTTTAACTTTACACCCCCCTGTATAATTTTTCTAAACATTTAGATTGTCTGTGGAGCCTTTGCAGTTTCTTCTGACAGATGTGCACTTTCTATCTAATACAGTTGCTCCTGGATAATTCTGTTTTGTCATTTTAAATATTGTGTGAGTTTTCATTTTAGATTTATGTAAGCTGCTCTTTGGAGCCAATGGATTAAAATAAAATCCAGGATATAAATATTTTAAATAAATAAATATGATTATTCCCAACTCCATTTTCCAGTTGCCAATGCCATAGTCCTCCACTTGGGGAGGGGCCGTGGCTCAGTCGTAGAGCATCTGCTTGGCATGCAGAAGGTCCCAGGTTCTATCCCCGGCATCTCCAGTTAAAGGGACTAGGCAGGTAGGTGATGTGAAGGATCTCTGCCTGAGACCTTGGAGAGACACTGCCGGTCTGACTTTGATGGACCTCGGGTCTGATTCAGTATAAGGCAGCTTCATGTGTTCAACGGGCTGGATGAAAGAGAATGAAATGAATATTGAAAAAAGTAGACAAGCAAAATTTTACAAGCTGATTGAGAAGCATGAAAAAGAAATTAAAGCTGATAATCAGTAGCCTAGGAATTTTTTTAATAACACACTTCAGGGTGTGTGTGTGTTCGTTGACCTGAAGTCTCTCCGATATTTCTCACAGATGCTACTGTTGATTCAGCAGGAAGCTGTCCAGCGGGGAACTGTCCATCAGCACTATCTGAAAGCACAGAGGGGAGAGGAGAAGGGGGAGAAGAGAGGAGCTGTTCCTCTGTAGAGGGTCATGATGCAGAAGCCCCCTTGTCTACCACTAACCCAGCATCCACCTTCTCCCCCTCCCCCCAGCCTGGTGTGTTTGTAGAACATGTGAGATTGTGGCACCCACTTTATGTGACTTGTTAGTTTGCAGTTTGTCTAGGCATTCTAGGACTTCCGGCCTTGTTACCACTATTTGCCCCTGTTCCTCATTTTCCCCTCCCCAAAACATCTGTTCAGGAGAAGGAATCTGCTGTCAGACTCCTCAAGAACAGCCAAGAGATTATGTTGTCCCCTGAAGCTCTAGTTTCAGCTGTGACTTGATGGAGCTTTCCACCACCGGAAGAATACCCATGAATACATATGAACACATGAAGTTGCCTTATCCTGAATCTGACCATTGGTCCATCAGGGTCCGTATTGCTTACTCAGACTGGCAACACATTTCCATAGTCTGAGGCACAGGTCTTTCCCATTGTCTAGGACCTGATCCCTTAAACTGGAGATGTTGGGGATTGAACCTGTGACATTCCACATTGCATGCAGATGCTCTACCACTGAGCCACACCTCCCCTCAAAATATCAGAGTCTCATATTTGTAGATGTAAATTCACTTCTGCATTCACATGCTCATCCACTCTCTTTAAAGAAGCTATTATGTTTCATCATTAGGTGTTCCTTTGTATTCAGATAAGGCCTCAGTATAAGAATGTAGCATTTGGGAAGAAAGATGCACCCCAGTAAGCCCAAACTGGAGGCCAAGATGGAGAAAACCTGCACAGCAACCATGTATTTCCCCTTGGTGCTCAGGTAGGTGGGCACAAAGGACACCCAAACACTGCAGAACACCAACATGCTGAAGGTGATCAGCTTGGCTTCATTGAAAGCCCCAGGCAGCTTTCTGGCCAGAAAAGCCACCATGAAGGAGACTGCAGCCAGGAAGCCCATGTAGCCGAGGGCAGCATAAAACATGGTGACAGACCCTTCATTACATTGCAGGATGATCTGTCCGGGCTGGGAGTGCATGTCAGAGTCTGGGAAGGGGGGAGAGATGCCCAGCCAGAAAGTGCAGATGCCCACTTGAATACCGGAACAGGAAAAGACAATGGAGTTTGCCAAGCTCTTCCCCAGCCATTTCCTCATCCTACTGCCTGGCTGTGAGGCCATGAAGGCCACCACCACAGTGACAGTCTTGGCCAACACAGAGGAAACGGCAACGGAGAAGATGATGCTGAAGGCAGTTTGTCGGAGAAGGCAGGTCACCTTCTGGGGCTGACCAATGAAGATAAAAGAGGAGAGAAATGAAAGCAGGAGGGAGATGAGGAGAACGTAGGAGAGGTCCCGATTGTTGGCTTTGACAATTGGAGTTTCTAAGTATTTAATGAAGATTCCCAAAACAAAACTTGTGATTAGAGTGAAGGAAAGAATAAAGAAATTTAGGATGATCCCCAAAGGTTCTTCATAGGACAGGAAGGTTATGCGCTTGGGAACACATTGATCTCGGATCTTGGTTGGATGCTGATTTTCTGGACATTTATCGCAATGACTTGCATCTGAAAAGAACATATTAATTTCAGTATTATTGCATCTGCTTTACAACCATTAATTGACAATATGTATCAGCAAGTTCATGCTTACATACTTGGAAAGCAGGAGACGTTGGAGAGGAGGGAGAGGTCAGGCAGTAACAGCACATAATAGGGATGGAGTTGCGCCACTTTCAGAGTCAGATTGCACTCCTTCATTGAGGAAGGTGCTGGGCTTAATGCTTAGCATTACCAGCCAAAACCATCTCAGACCTCTGGTAGAGCCCTCAGATTCTGGCCAATGAATGCCAAGCAAATTGTGGAAAGTTCTGGCCAATGGATTCAAAAGTCTCACTTGGCATAAGGCTCTTTGTACATGGTCCTGACTGCAGTGAAATGACTGGTCAGGTGAGCCAAAGAGGAGGAAGAAGAAGAGCTGGTTTTTATATGCCGATTTTCTCTACCCTTTAAGGAGAATCAAACCGGCTTAGAATCTCCTTCCCTTCCTTTCCCCACAACAGACACCTTGTGAGGTAGGTGAGGCTGAGAGAGCTCTAAGCGACTTTGACTAGCCCAAGGTTACCCAGCTTGCTTCATGTGGAGGAGTGGGGAATCTAACCCGGTTCTCCAGATTAGAGTCCACTGCTCCTAATTACTACACCATGCTGGCTGTAGAAGCTGAGGCTGGTAGGAGACATCATTTTTGTCCCTCCCCCTCCCTCATATGAGGCTGTCATATATGACCAACCTTCCCAAGTGGAGACTGTCCCTTCCGCACATGGAAGACAATCATAGCAGCAGAGAGGCTCTCCTTCCTTAATCGCCTTGGCGTATCCAGGTGGACAGCTCTTGGTGCACCTAGAACGAGGCAGGGTCTAAGCATAAAGAAAATGAATGTCAAGGAAAATGCTTTGTTATGTGTGTGAGCTCTACAGAAAGGAGTTATCTGGTTGGACATGATTCAACAGGACCACCAGTGTAGTATGTACAACTCTATTGTCGATTCACAGTATCATGGCAGAGACACTCCTTTCCTGCATGTGCTCTGGCTGTTGTGCAATAGCAGGGCAAAGGGTGGAGGCCTGATCAGAGAGGCCTGAAGGGCAAGATGCCAGAGACATTAGAAGCAGTGGCCTCAAATGTTCACATTAGGAGCCCGTGTGGAGGGATTTGAGATGGTGTTGGAACACGGTTGGGAGAACCTGACCCCTTGTAGGGGAAGAAATCCTGGCAAAGTGCTGGGAGATGGGTCTGGACCTGCACGATATGCTTGCTTGCTCCTCAGATGGGCTGGGGCACTGGCCAGGGATGACAGACTGCCAACCTGCTCCAAGAAGAGAAGAATGGTGATCAACAGAAGAAAAAAGAGCCTGATGAAATAGATCCCTTTTGAGCTAAGATGCTATAGGACAACTCAGGGAAGCATCCAGGCAAAGATCAAAGTCTAACAAGGATGCGCAAGGGAAGGCTGACTGCACCATCCTGACAATCACCACAAATAAGACCTGCAGTTGACCACCCTCCCAATTTGTATTCCATCATGCTTTGCCCTGCCATTCTTATTCCTTGGGTTATTAGATGGTACATGTTGACAGAAAGAATCTCAATATTTGAGCAAATTTGAAACAGAACAAGAGCAAGTTAAAGTATGCATGATTAAATGGATGGAAAATTTTAAGAGAGAGATAACAATGCAGCAATGGGAAAGACTATGGACCAAGTCAATTAAATTTACTGCCAGTAACAATTTGCGAAAAAACTGGTATTAACAATTCTTCAGATGGTATACCACACCAATGGACATTAAAAAGATAGATAAAACATATGATTGCTGCTGCTGGAAATGTAAAGATAAAGACTTGTGGTGGACTTGTAAAAGGGTTAGGAAATTTTGGATACAGATTCATCAAGAAATGTAAAAAATACTTAAGATCAAATTCCCAATGGAGCCGGAAAATATGTTATTGGGGATAGCATCAGAGAATTTGGAAAACAACCATAGAGAAATTTATGGATATCTGACGACTGAGGAAGGATAGTACTGCAGCATCATGGAAACAAGAGACTGTTCTGGACTTAGAAAAGGGGCAACAAAAAATGGAAGAATTTGCAGTGATGGCTAGACTAACCAACATCCTGAAAGAAAGAATGACCGATGATTCACAGAAGAAATGGGAATGCTATTTCGAATATGCTATTTGGAAAGTGTAAAATAAAAATTCAATAGAGATAGAAAATAATAGATAAATTTTTCTATCAAGTTATAGATAAAGATAAATTTAAAGTATAAACATAGACTCAGTAATGTTTAAATAACTATCATAACAATAGAACAATGTTCATGTACACTGACTCCTGAAGTAAGTGCAAAATGTATGAATGGAAGTGTATGTATGTGTTTGTTTGTTATCTTTTCTTTTGAAAATGTCAATAAAATATCTTTTTTCAAAAAGAAAGAATCTCAATATTGTATCACATGTAGGAACTGACATCTGATTGTGTATGTCTGTGTGTCTAACATGCCGTAAAGTCGCAGCTGACTCATGGCAACCCAGTAGGATTTTCAAGCCAAGAGGCTAACAGAGGGGGTTTGCCATTGCCTTCCTCTGCATAACAACCCTGGTATTCCTTAGTATTCAATCCGAGTACTAATCAGGGCCGACCATGCTTAGCTTCTGAGATCTGATGAGGCTAGTCTGGGCCCATCCAAATGAGAGCGACAATTGATTGCAGCTATTAATGTCAATGAAATGAAAACCATTTTCTTCCCCACCTCATTAAACCATCTGGGCCACACAATGGCATCCTGATCGATGGTGAACGTGATCTCTGCTGATGTTTGTCTCTCTACTCTGCCAACGTTAATTCGAACAATCGACCGATTGGGTTTCACCATCCAGTTCACAATATCAAAGTTGACGGCCACGTCTCCATTCTTGTCAAAAGAGACTCCTTCCATGGAATGATTAAAAAACTGGAAGTTTCTGAGGAAAGGATGAAGCTAGAATTACATAGAAAACACCAGCATTTAGAAACACAGGAAGCCGTATTGGATATTTCAGCCTTCCTCATTCAGAGCCTCCCGTCTCCTGTGATCCTGGGCCAGTGTTTGGGGCCTCCAGAATCACAGTGGCCTTTTCACACTGACAATGTGAATCTGTAGAAATAGAAACTTGGTTTTGCATCATAAAGAGAATTGTTCAAGCAGGGGCCACTGTTAGCATGGGGCCAAGTGAGGCACAGTGCTTCTAGCCGAAGATTTGGGACAGCAACGAGAGGCAGCAAATAGTCATTTATAATGGTCACTGTAGTTCTACAGCATTTGGGATGGGAGGACCATTTTGAATTGTGTCTGTGAGAAAAATCTGCTGGACGTAGTCATAGCACTATTTTTCCTGGCATAAGTAAATGTGGTTGGGAGGGACGTTATGTGACTCTGGTGACAATGTAGAACACATATCATTCCACAGCCTCCATTATACCCTATATGGATGATTTTGCTATCCTTATGCCTAAAGCTTTTGGGTATGGCCTCCGTGCCTTCTTCTAAGGGTACTACCATTCTGAAAACCTCTCTAATCCTTGCAAACAAAGTGGACACATGTGCAGACGTGCCTATGTACTTGTTTATATGAAATATTCCTTGAATCCTAAGATGTTTAGGTCAGGAGCTGCTACCTCTGTATGTTCCCTGCACACCTACAATTCCAATACACCTCATCCAGTGGAGGGTGGGTCTCAGGGCATTCCTCAGGCTGAGCTGCATCAGAATCATCTGTGCCTTGGTAATGTGCTAAATTTCATTTTGCCTCTATATGTAAAATCTTCTCAGAGTATGAATATGTAATTGAACACTTGACAGAAAGTCTCAAAGACCACAAGAGATGAAATACCTGCCATGGCTTCAACTTCTGAAGTCTCAGCCAGCCTCTACTCGACCTCCGATTAGATCTGGACAAGTAGGCCGCATTCAAGGCATGTGCCACCACCTGGATCGAGTTGTAAATGCTGTAGCTGTCTTGAGACAGGATACTTTCTAGCTCATCCTGGGATGGTGGCTCCCATTCCTCTTTCTCTCTGCATCTTTCCCCACCTTTCACAGACAACCCATGATTTGAATATGAACAATGAAATGCTCCCTCCCCAATTTTATTGAGAGTCAAAAGAAAGGAATTCCAATTGTCATATTTGGTCTTTGTGTTTGCATGGATCAAAAAGGAAAAAGAACCATGGATGTGCTGGAGATCAAAATATTTGAAAAAGCACCTCAAGCTGAGGTCATGCAAGACTACTGTGATCCAAACTTTCCCCACAATGGATTTTTTTGCTCTTTCAGTATATTTGATCATCAATCCCAGCATGATCATGGTGTGGGAGTCCCCATAGTAAACAGCTACATTAGACTTTCTTTGCATGAAAAATGAAGACTTCTGGAAACTTAACATCTTGCGTTCGTCATTCAATTCTGGAATGCTTTCCATGAAGGCAATGCAAATCCCACTCATGATGATCAGAGGGGTCAAAGTCCTCAGGAATTGTTCTCCTTTGTCACTGTCTGGAGCAAGGAGACCGATCCATGTCCACCTGAAATGCAGCAGCATCTTCACAATCCCCATGAAATAGGAGTCATACTTTCGATCCAACCGGTAGAAAAAAGGCACCTGAGTTTCATCTCTGAGCACATGATTAACAAAACCATAGCTGATCTACCAGGGAAAGGAAGAGACTGGTGTTGTTCTCGTAGTGAGGACAAAACTGACATTTTTGTTAATATACAATCATTAATAATGATCAAAATGGTCACCATTGTGATGTAAATGTGGGCGTAGGTTCTGTCTCAGAGGCACATTACGGTTCCTGTGAAGTGTGAGTGCGCAGGGGGTGGGGGAGGAACTAGGCTACCTTATATCTCAAAAGTTAAAGGGGTTGACTTGCGGACACTGCTGGAAGGGAGTGAAACCTAATCCACCTTCCCACTCGATCAGTGATAAAAGGCAGGACATGTTCATGGAGGAAAGGGGTATTCATGGCTACTAGTTGAAGTGGATACTAGTCATGATGCATACCTATTCTCTCCAGGATAAGAGGAACATGCCGAATATATTAGGTGCTGTGGAACGCAGGCAGGATAGTGCTGCTGCAGTCGACTCGTCTTGTTTGGGGGCTTCCTAGAGGCACCTGGTTGGCCACTGTGTGAACAGACTGCTGGACTTGATGGGCCTTGGTCTGATCCAGCAGGGCCTTTGTTATGTTCTTATGTTGAGATATGCAGATGGCACCACATTACTGGCAGAAAACAGGGAAGACTTGAAATGACAGATGGCCATCTAGAATCAGCATTGTTGACAGATGGCCATCTAGCCAAAATAATTTTCTGTGTCTAGAATCTCTCTGTGGTACTCAATAACTCTCTGGAGTGGAATTAGACTCAGCCCACACATTCCTTTCAATTCATACCTGAGGTATTTTGTAGATGCTTAAGATGGTTGAAATCTGGTGGGAGGTTACAGAATCGCCCCCCTCAAGAACAGCCAAAATATTATTTTGTCTTCCGCATCTGTAGTTTGGAACATGCATCTGTCCACCTGAGAGCAGGTCTACCACTCCGTCATAAGTAATTCTTGCATTGAAATAGCTCTCATAGATGTTGTACCCCAGAGTGATGTTGGGTAGGAGCCTGGGTTGTTTACTGATTTTCTCAATAGCAAACATGAAGGGCAGAAGGTCTGAATACATCAGCTCCTGTATGCTGCAACATAATATATATGGTTACATTTAATCTGGTGTTCAATGTTGATGTGCTTAAAATGTGCTTCTTTCGCATTAAGGGCCTTTGCAGGCACTCTGCTTATGAGTAAGTAAAATAAGAAATAGATTTAACAATGGTTCCAACTTGTGAGGTTTTCTGATTATAGACAGTTTAGTCTTTCTTTGTATCAATGTTGGAACATAGCAATGTACTTAATTTTTTTTTTGCTTTCAAGTAACAGCTGATTTAGGATTTACAGCTGACAGGGTTTTTAAGGCAAGGGGTGTTCAGAGGTGGTTTGCCATTACCTGCCTCCGCATCACGCCCCTGGTATTCCTTGGAGGTCTCCCATCCAAATACCGGCCAGGGCGGAGCCTGCTTAGCTTCTGAGATTTGACGAGATCAGGCTAGCCTGGGGCTATCCACATCATGTTGGCAGCGTACTACACTGGGCCATATCCAGAGTGCAGCCAACGCATGCACACCTCATCTGGAGCACTGATTTATACCTCCAAAGGTTTTTTTTTTTTAAGGTACTAAATTTTATATCTGTGACACTGAGGCTTTTATTTTGAAAAACGAGAGCATATTTCTCATTAAACAGGAAAAATGTTTCATTAAAAATGGAGGATTGGAAGTTGGTGCCTTCTAAAAATAAAGGTGCCCCAAACTCCATTCATCTGATTTGCTCAGCTCTGCCCGCCCCATATCCCTCTAGCTCTTTCACTCTTTGTTATGGTCAAATTATCATGAGAACAAAACTCCCTTCATCTGCTAAGACAGGCCAGGTACTTCAAGGAGGCTAGAGACAGTTTGAGGAAGAGCTGTTATATTTTAGGAAGCTGCTCATTGTATGCAGACAAACATTTTGCAAAACAGTATTCAGCTAGAAGGTCACATAAAGCAAAATCCACACACACACAAAAGTGCCTAGCAACTGGATGGAATAAGTTTCCATTTGTAATGAAAAAACCTTGATTTTCCATCTGTTTTAAACCCCACGGGGAAACGAGACAGTCCCACCCAGCAAAGAAGGTTGGTTATTGCCCTGACCCTACAATAATCTACTGTGGCTCTCACTTCCATCTTCAGCCGTACAAGAGACAGTTGAGGAGGTACTGAATAAGGGATCTGGAGACAGATCAAACATCCCTGGTACCTCCAGGGGGCCAGTTGCTAAATCTTAGCACAGGAGTTCCAGTTTGCAATAATAATGGGGAGGGGCCATGGCTTAGTGTTAGAGCATCAGGTCCCAGGTTCAGTCCCCGTCCTCTCTAGTTTAAAGGGTGCGGTAGTAGTTGTTATGAAAGACTTATGCCTGAGACCCTGGATGGACTAGTGGTCTTATTCAGTGTAAGGCAGCTTCATATGTTCATATGAAAATATTATTTCAAACACCCATGGATCCCTGCAGAATAGGAAAGGCTTCCTTTCTGTAAGAGAACAGTGGGAAATATTTTCAGTGATTATTGCCTGAGCGTGCTGAAGGCTCTCCTCTGCCTACTTGACACTATATTCCTTGGATATTTATTTATATATGTATTGCACCAGTCCATCCTCCACTGGCTTCTATCCATGGATCTATCACACTTTTCATCCAGGGATCCCAGAGGACATACTTTGCAGTCTCCCTCTGAGCTCTGTTTGCTGGGGGCCAACCATAAGGGGAGGCTTTGCTATTAGGTCTTCCAGAGCTTACGGTCAGGCATTGAGGGACACAAAAGGCTGAACCAGAGAAACCATTGGTATGATCCAACAGCACTCTTCTCCTTCTGTTCTTACAGTCCTCCATTTAGTCCTAACAACAAGCCTGTCAAGGTTGAAATGAGAACAAAGAGGCTGGCTGAGATCTCCCTTGGATTTGACCATGGGTCTCTTCTCAAGTAAAGTTGTTAAGTAATTGACTGGGCCAGTTTCTCTCCTTTAAAGATAAACAATGCATAAAATGATGTTTCTTTTTTTATAAAGGCATGGTTGCTCTTGTGATTGACTGGGCAGTTCTATGGGGAAAAGAGGAAATGCAGCACTGGTATTTCACATGAACACACATGAACAGATGAAGCTACCTTATACTGAGCCAGACCCTGTTCCATCAAAGTCAGTCTTGTCTACTCAGACCGGCAGTGATCTAGATGATCCTAAAGAATGATCTAACCCACAAACAAAGGCTTTTGGTCCTCAACAGGCTGTCACACTTTACAATTGAGAAGGAGCTCACCAGTTGCAGCAGGTTTAGCAACAGGTTCGGCATGTGGGGTGGCTCACTGTTCATAAGACAATATGGAAACATAAGAACTCTGCTGAATCTGACCAAATGTTCATCAATTCCAGTATTGTTTCTCACAGTGGCCAATCAGACAAATGAGGGACACGGTTTTTCCAGGCTGGATTCCAGAAAATAGGGACCGCACATGGTAAAAAGAGCATGAAAGCAGAATCAGATTGAGTAGCATTAAATCCATCAACACATCATTACTTACGGAGTAAATTCAGTCGAGGGAGGCTTGGAGTAAACATGTGGCTCAAGCAAAGCCTTTGCTGCTGAAGTGATGCCATTGATGGCCAAGTCAGCCAACCTGAAATAATTCAGTGGGCCTTTTTGATCACTGATCAAAGTGAAGGGGCACTTTGCCTTCCAAACCCTGCAGAAGAGATGGGGCAGCAGCCCAGAGAGCAGCAGCTGCAGCAGCAGGGTCATCTTAGGCATGCCTGCTAAAGAAGTTCCCCAAATTCATCAAACTAGAAGAAGCCCAAACCCTCTTACTACACCCAGCAGTGCCGAGTCTGCACTTATACCAAGGGAACACAGTGCTGGATTCTGATGCAAGTGGATGATACTGAATCACACGACAGCACAGCTCCCTCCCCCTCACCCATCCCAGCTGCCCCAAATCTCAGCCCAGGTCCTCAGGAGATACTTATGCACCCGCTGTTTCAAACAATGTTCAACAAATTACCATGTATTATTCTTGATTCTGATGTTTATACAATTATTTTTAAAAGTGATGTTAGGAAAGGGCTCTGGAGTGTCGGTAAGAAGAGCGAATTACCATGATTTTCATGATTGTCAGGGCAAGGGCCACCTCTGCAGCATCCTTGTGTACTGGTATACCGAAGGTCTCCAGGTGATGAAGTGTGGGCTGAGACATCAAGAACGAGTTTGATGTCTAACTTGTGATGAGGCTGCAAGAACATCTTCTAGGACGTTTATGAAGGTCTATGAGACACTTCCTTTATTGACTCAATAAAGGAAGCCACAGCCTTCAATTTGCAAGATCTGAGCAAGGCTGTCAAAGACAGGACATTTTGTAGGACTTTCATTCATAGGGTCGCCATGAGTCGGAAGCGACTTGACGGCACTTAACGCACACACACATGAGATACTTATCTCACCTGTGTGATCCCTCTCAATGTATAGTTATTTCTCTGACTAGATTTAATGTTTTTCCATCTGCGCTACTTGAAGGCAGATTTCAGGAAACCCCTCTGTCTGCCAGGCTTTGCCCCTTTGACAACAATTGTATTGGAATAGTCGCTCATGTCTTATTTTATTGTAGTTTCTATACAGAATCTCACAATGAATTATTAAGCCCCCTGTTGATTGATAGACAGAATGTCCCAGATTCTTTTAATGTCCCCTATTTATTGGGCCCCTTGCCCATCTTCTGGTCCATTCTTGAACCATTTCAGCCAGTTTATGTCTGGTATAAAAAAACCCTCTGCAGTTTAAATCTGCAGGAAAATATGCTGGACATAAACGAGTGTAATATTGAATTGACCACAAGAGGGAGCAAAACACATATGATAAGACCCCCACCCCACCCACGCCGCCACGAAAGAAAGAAAGAAAGAAAGAAAGAAAGAAAGAGAGAAAGAGAGAAAGAAAGAAAAGAAATAGGAAGTTTCCCAACCCATATAGGGCTTGGAAGGTCAAGACCAGCACCTTCCATAGTTTGGAAGCTTTTGTAGGTAGGACAAGACTGGAGTGATATGTAGGGTTGGGAAATATCTGGAAATTTTTGGGGTAGAGCCTGAGGAGGCACAGTTTGGGAAGGGACTTCAATGCCATAGAGTCCAATTGCCAAAGTGGCCATTTTCTTCAGCTGAACTGATCTCTTTCAACTGGAAATCAGTTGTATTAGCGGGAGATCTCCAATAAGCTAATTTTCCCCATCTAAATATTGGAGACCCCCAGCATTCCCTGTAACAAAGTGGCCAAATCTTTTCTTCCCAGGAATGGCCACAGCTGGCTGATCAATTGAGCTGGTAAAAGGCACTCTTGGCCTCAGCTGCCACCTGCTTATCCAGCAGTAGGACTGGGTCGAAGAGCACCCCCAGGCTACGAACCTGCATATTCATGTCTACATTATCGTGCTCAGGGGGGCCCCTGTTTAGTCTTGTTCAAGGGTTCCAAAACCTCAGACATCACAAAGCTCTTGTGAAATCTCATGCCAGTTCCAAACAGAAGAGGGCTTATGGCATTGTCCCTGTAGCAAAACCTTTATACATTTGTTAAACTTAGAAAGTTACAAGCATTTCCTTTGTTTCATCCTATCAGGGTCCCCAAGAGACCAATTGTAACGTTCTCTGTTTGGAAGATAACAGAATAGCAGTTGTAAGTTATTTGGAATCAGTTCCAATGTATGGGTTCTGTGCAGAGGCAATACCATCTAGTTAGGAAGAAGGTTGTCGGTATGATTCACAGTTTGAATCTTTTATAAATAGGAAGGGTAACATACATTATGGACACAATTTTCTGTCAAGTCACAGCTGACTTATAGTCAGAAAAGGCACTGTGGATTTAGCCTTGAGATCCCACAAACATTACAAGACACGCCAATACAGGCTTAAGAATTTATTTAAAGACTGTGCTCGTTATAGGAAATGTTCGTGGAGCAATTAGCAACAAAACAAGAAAACTTAGCATTCTCTAACTACACAGTAAGTTCTTAGGTTCAGGCAACTGGCAAAGCTTTAAAGTAAGTTACAAAAGACAAAGATTGCTGTTCACAAAGTTTACCAGAGTTTCCAAAGCATTGTTGCTTTCAGCATGTGGGGATTCAGTCTTGCAGAGTTTCCCCCTAGGGCAAATAATCACAAATTGGTGATGAAAGCTTAGGACACGCCAGCGCGTCCCAAACGCCATAGTTTTTGGATCAGCAAAGGTCCATTTTTATCCCCTCACTCTCAGTAGTCAATGGCCAATTAACCAATGAGAGTGCCAGGAAATCAATAAACCTGTAAATTAATTGTCATGTCATCTCTACCCCCTTGATGTCAGAGATGATTTTGCATTTCTGCAGCAATGCAAAACACCTGGTCTTTTTCGGGGCTCTAGAGATAACAATTAGCTGACAAAGTTGTCACCTTGGAAATAGATAGCTGTTTATGGCCCCACAATTAGGGAGTAGGAGTTTGAAGTGGAGACAGCTGGATTTGGGTGGCCTCTGGTCCCATTCCCCAAATCAAAAGTAACTTCTCACTGAGATGAATTATAGGAAGGCTGGGTTTTATCTTCAGCCCTCAGAGGTTGATATTAAAACATAGACGGCCTCAGCCTGAACCAATGTTTTGTAACAAAAGAAAAAGTATATATACTTTTACTTTACACCCCCCTGTATAATTTTTCTAAACATTTAGATTGTCTATGGAGCCTTTGCTGTTTCTTCTGACATGATCAGATGTGCACTTTCTATCTAATATAGTTGCTCCTGGATAATTCTATTTTGTCATTTTAAATATTGTGTGAGTTTTCATTTTAGATTTATGTAAGTTGCTCTTTGGAGCCAATGGATTAAAATAAAACCCAGGATATAAATATTTTAAATAAATAAATATGATTGTTCCCAACTCCATTTGCCAGTTGCCAATGCCATAGTCCTCCACTTGGGGAGGGGCTGTGGCTCAGTGGTAGAGTATCAGCTTGGCATGCAGAAGGTCCCAGGTTCTATCCCCGGCCTCTCCAGTTAAAGGGACTAGGCCCCCTTGTCTACCACTAACCCAGCATCCACCTTCTCCCCCCTCCACCCAGCCTGGTGTGTTTGTAGAACATGTGAGATTGTGGCACCCACTTTATGTGACTTGTTAGTTTGCAGTTTGTCTAGACGTTCTAGGACATCCGGCCTTGTTACCACTATTTGCCCCTGTTCCTCATTTTCCCCTCCCCAAAACATCTGTTCAGGAGAAGGAATCTGCTGTCAGTCTCCTCAAGAACAGCCAAGAGATTATGTTGTCCTCTGCAGCTCTAGTTTCAGCTGTGACTTGATGGCGTTTTCCACCACCAGAAGAATACCCATGAATACACATACACATGAAGTTGCCTTATCCTGCATCTGACCATTGGTCCATCAGGGTCAGTATTGCTTACTCAGACTGGCAACACATTTCCATGGTCTGAGGCACAGGTTTTTCACATCATCTAGGACCTGATCCCTTAAACTGGAGATGTTGGGGATTGAATCTGTGACAATCAACATTACATGCCGAGGCTCTACCACTGAGCCACACCTCCTCTCAAAATATCAGGGTCTCATATTTGTAGATGTAAATTCACTTCTGCATTCACATGCTCATCCACTCCCTTTAAAGAAGCTATTATGTTTCATCATTAGGTGTTCCTTTGTATTCAGATGAGGCCTCAGTATAAGAATGTAGCATTTGGGAAGAAAGATGCACATCAGTAAGCCCAAACTGGAGGCCAAGATGGAGAAGACCTGCACAGCCACCATATATTTCCCCTTGGTGCTCAGGTAGGTGGGCACAAAGGACACCCAAACACTGCAGAACACCAACATGCTGAAGGTGATCAGCTTGGCTTCATTGAATGCCCCAGGCAGCTTCCTGGCTAGGAAAGCCACCATGAAGGAGACTGCGGCCAGAAAGCCCATGTAGCCGAGGGCAGCATAAAACATGGTGACAGACCCTTCGTTACATTGCAGGACAATCTGTCCAGGCTGGGAGTGCATGTCAGCCTCTGGGAAGGGGGGAGAGATGCCCAGCCAGAGAGTGCAGATGCCCACTTGAATACCGGAACAGGAAAAGACAATGGAGTTGGCCAAACTCTTCCCCAGCCATTTCCTCATCCTGCTGCCTGGCTGTGAGGCCATGAAGGCCACCACCACAGTGACAGTCTTGGCTAATACAGAGGAGAGGGAAATGGAGAAGATGATACTGAAGACAGTTTGTCGGAGAAGGCAGGTCAGCTTCTGGGGCTGACCCATGAAGAGAAAAGAGGAGAGGAATGAAAGCAGGAGGGAGATGAGGAGAACGTAGGAGAGGTTGCGATTGTTGGCTTTCACAACTGGTGTTTCAAAGTATTTAATAAAGATTCCCAACACAAAAATTATGATTAGGCTGAAGAAAAGAGTAAGGAACTTCAGGACAATCCCCAAAGGTTCTTCATAGGACAGGAAGGTTATGCGCTTGGGGACACATTGACCTCGGATCTTGTTTGGATGCTTATCTTCTGAACATTTATCGCAATGGTTTGCATCTGGAAAGAACACATTCATTTCAGTATCACCGCATTTAATTTACATCAATTATACTCTTTGTTCTTTTACTTTAATTGAGAGTATATATTCAGAGGCACATACTTACATGCCAGGAAAGCAGGCCAAAATAGGGATGAGGGATAGGTCAAGAAGTGAGAATGCATAATAGGGACGGAGTCGGGACACTTTCAGAGTCAGATTGCATTCCTTCATTGCAGAACATCCTGTATTTAATCCTTAACATCACAAACCAAAGCAATCTCTGAGAGTAGTGCTGATATAGCCCTCAGACCCAGGACAATGAATGCCAATCAAAGGAGGGAAAGTGCTGGCAAAATGATCCAAAAATCTGACTTGGTATAAGGCACTTTGTACATAGTCCTGATTGCAGTAGAATGACTGGTAACTTGGTAAGGTGAGCAAAAGAGGACAGGCTGAGATGGAAGCATCATTTTTGCCCCACCTCTCCTTCCAACTGGGGCTCTCATGCATGACCTACCTTCCAGTATGGAGATTGTCCCTTCCAGACATGGAACACAGTCATAGCAGCAGAGAGGTTCTCCTTCCTTTATCACCTTGGTGTATCCAGGTGGACAGCTCTCGGTGCACCTAGAATGAGGCAGGGCCTAAACATAAAGATGAGGCGTTTCAGGGCAAAATGTGTTAGGAGTTTTGGTTTTTGTGTGTGAGAGAACTCTCTCTATAGAACTCTCTCAATGAGATCTCTAGTCCCAACTTAAATTTTATAATCATGTGAACCAGGCCTTCCAGTAGGACAGCAATTTTGATTCACAGCTGCATGGGCGGGACTCTGCTTTGGTCCGCATGCTTCTGCTGCTCTCTCGTTTACAACTCCTACAGACATCTTCAACTTGGCCCCCGAATGATTATTATGCTTCTGCTGCTCTGCAATGTCAGGACAAGGCTCAAAGGAAGGACTAGAGGCCTGATGCCAGAGCTAGGATAGAAAACAATGGGTGAATGAACTTCAAATGGGGGAACTTAAGGGTTATTCATTGATCTAATCCATTTTTTTACTATTATTAGGGATGTTTTTATAATTAAAATAGTCATTATAATAAGGTTGATTTGAAGAATGATATTAATTATGTATGATTTGGTATAATATGAATATATATTATACTTGATTTTTGATAAAGAACTACATTTATATATATACAGCGATATCAGGATTAGAATTTTATACAAAAGAGTATACAAATTTATAATGAGACAGAGGGAGATGAAGGGGAAGTCTTTTTATTTTATTTCAATATATTTGTATTTCCAACAATAAGTCATTTTTTTATTTTCCTTTGATGATTTATATCAATTTTTTTATAAATATTTTTATTAGTTTTCAGTATTGAATAGGGTTACAGGAAAAAAGAAAGGGAAATCATCAGTTAAACAATATTTAACATTAAAAAAATGCATGGTTCTACCCCCTTGTAAGGTTCAATATTATGATCATTTATTAGCATAATACATTTAATTGCCCATTTTAGTTTTCATATACCTCCTAGGATTTTGTTGTTATTTTTTGATTTTGATATATTCATAGAAGCAATTCCATTTGTCTTTATTTGGTCTTGGAATATCTTTTTGTAATATTTCTGTTAAGTGTGCCATTGTTATATATTCATAGGCTTTATCTATCCAAGTTTCAATTTTCAGTATTTTATCTGTTTTCCACAGTGATGCTAAAACTGTTCTTGCCGCTGTGATTAAGTATTTTAGTATGATCTGTTGGTCTTTACTGTATTCGTCTGGTGTTTTACTCAAGAGGAATAGTTTAGGATCGTATATTATAGATTGACCGATGATAATTTCTATATTCTTATGTATTTTCTTCCAAAATTTTTGGACTGATGTACATGTCCACCAACAGTGATAAAAGGTGCCTCTAGCTTTACGGCACTTCCAGCACAAACCGGATGTCGAACTATTCATGTTGTGGATATCGCTCGGCGTGATGTACCACCTATGTAACATTTTCAACCGGTTTTCTTGAATCCCTTGGCAATGGGTGAATTTAAGATTTCTACGAAATAGCTGTTCCCACTCATCTGTTGTTATAATCTCATTAAAATTTTCCATCCATTTAATTTGACATGACTTTATTTGTTCATCTTCTGTGTAGTATGTCAGCAATAGCTTATATATTTTACCTAGTAAATGTTCTGTTAGCTTACTTATCATCTGTTCAAACTCTGTTTTTCCTTTTAATACTCCTCGGGTCCAGCAGTCCTCTTTAAATCTTGAAATTAGTTGGTGGTAAGTTAGCCAGGGCATCTGCGGGTAGGTAACTTGTATCTCTAATAGTGTCTTGAGAGTGCCATCTGTTTTTACCAAATCCTGATACTGTATTGTCCCATATTTTTTCCTGTCTGTTATAGAACCATAAGCATTAAAGGGTGCCATCAGTAATGACCCCTCAAAACTTAATCTTGATTTCATTTTCCGCCAAACTGCCACCATATTTTCTACAGTTGGATGGCCTCCCATTCCTTCTAAACTTTTCCTCCAATTTTCCCCCCACACTAAATAATGCACTCCACCTTGTAAATTTGCCAGCTCTAGTTTAGTAGTCCTATCATTAATCTGCATGATCCAATCTTTAAACCATACCAAGGTTGCCGCTTGATGGTATATTGTTAGATTCGGAAGTGACATACCCCCTCTTTTCTTTTCATCAGTCATAATTTTAAATTTTATTCGGGGACGTTTTTTGTCCCATACAAAACTGTTGATTTTTCGTTGCCAGGATTTTAAGATCTTTGAAATAAGAAGTTGAATCTTGGAAGTATGTTCATTTTGACTATAGCTATTCTGCCCAACCAGGAAACCTTCAGCTTGGTCCAAGTTTGGAGATCACGTTCAATCTTACTCCAGACCATTTGATAGTTGTGGATAAATAAATCCTGATTTTTTTGGGGAAAAGTTATTCCCAAATATTTTATCGGTTTAGTTGAAATTGTACATCCTGAGATAGTCGTTATTTCTGATTCTTCTTTTGCCGTTGAATGTTCTAAAAAGATTTTGGTTTTGGTTTTATTAAGTTTGTAACCTGCCAATTCTCCATATATTTGAATATCCTTCATAAGTTCTTTAATACTTGTTTTACTTGTTTCCGGTTGTGTAATTGTTAACAAGACATCATCTGCATAGGCTCTTATTTTAAATTCTTCTCCTTGTACACGTAGACCTGTTATTTTCTGGTTTGTTCTAATTTTGTTTGCTAATATTTCTAGTGTTAAGTTAAATAACAATGGGGACAATGGGCATCCTTGCCTGGTTCCTTTTTCTATTTTAATATCTTTTGTCAGAGTACCGTTTATTATGAGCTTTGCCTGTTGTTCTGTGTATATACTGGATATCCAATGAGATAGTTTACCTTCATTGCTTATGCTATAAATTACTTGTCTTATAAAGTTCCACGAGATGTTATCAAAGGCTTTCACTGCATCGACAAAGATAAAGGCCATTTTTTCTTTTCTGAATTTTACTAGTTCTCTCGCGTTGATCAAAAATCTGATATTATCTGCCATATGTTGTTTGGGTATAAAGCCTGTCTGGTCTAGATTGATCAGCATATCTGCTTCAGCTAGTAATTGCTGTGCAATTATTGTTGTGAATATTTTATAATCTGTATTGAGTAGAGATATTGGCCTATACGAGGAGGGTAATGTTGGATCTGTTCCTCCTTTGGGGATAAGCGTTATATATGCCTCTTTCCAGGTATCTGGCACCTTATTTTTCTTATGTATTTCATTCATCACTTTCACGAGCGTTGGGGCCACTTCTTCTATAAGCGATTTATAGTACATAGCTGTAAGACCAGGAGTCTTCCCACTCTTTAATTTCTTAATTGCCTGTTTTACTTCATCTATTGTAATTTCTTGATTTAAGAACGTTATATCTTCCTTGGAAAGATGATTTAGATGATTCTGTTGTATAAAGCTTTTTATTTCCTCCATTTGTTCATTTTGTGTCTTCTTTTTGTAAAGGTCTTGAAAATATTCTAGGAAGCACTGTGGTATTTCATCTTCTTTATGTGTTACCTGCCCTTTTATTTTTGCTGCAGTTATTGTTCTTTTCTGTTTTTCTGTTTTGATCATAGATGCCAAGTACTTGCCTGGCTTATTTGCATGTGCAAAGTGCCTCTGTTTTATAAATTTTAATTTTTTTGCCATCTCGTCTGTAAAAAGTAAATCGATTTCATGTCTTGTCTTTTTAAGTTCTTTTAAAGTTTTCTTGCAAGCTGTTTGTTGATAGCTCTTTTCTAATTGTGCAAGATTCGTTTGGAGATCTGTCAGACATTTCTCCTTCTTTTTTATTTTTTGAGTTTAGTGAAATAAAGATACCTCTCATATAGGCCTTTGAGCAGTCCCAGATCATTGCATGACTCATCCCTGGTGTTTCATTTCTCTGCAGAAATTCCTTAAGTTCTTCACAACCCATATTGAGGTCCGTCTCTTTATTAAGAAGAGCATCATTTAGTCTCCATCTAAATATTGCCTTTTTCTGTTTTTGCCATTTTATTACTATAGGATTATGATCTGACAAAATCCGAGGTAGTATTTTAACATATTCTAAACTTTTCACCAGAGCAGTCAAAATCCAACACATGTCAATTCTTGAGAAGGTCTTATGCCTGTTCAAAAAGAATGTATAATCTTTAACATTTGGATTTTTAATTCTCCAGATATCCTGCAAATTAAGACGCTGCATATCCAGTTTTACAATTTTGGTAGTTTGCTACTTTTTTGGTTTTTGGATCTGTCCAATTTGGCATCCAGAACTGCGTTCATGTCCCCAATAATAATAATCTCATATTCCAGTTGTTCTTCTAATGTTGTAAAGAGCTCTGTGAAGAATTTTTCTTTTGATGTCAATGGTGCATATATGGAGGTTAATATTTTTATTTCTCCTGTTGGGAGTTGTAGTTTAAGAGTTAGTTGTCTGTCTTTTGTATCTTTCATAACTTCCATGACTTTGATGGTAGGATCCCTGATGTATATTGCTATACCCCTTTTTTTTTTCAGACGCTGAAGATGTATACACTGTTCCAAGTCGTTTATTATTTAATAGATAATTGTATTTTCTTTTTATGTGTGTTTCTTGAAGACATATTATATTTGCTTTATATTTAGAAAGCACATAAAAGGTCTTCTTTCTTTTTTGTGCTGTGTTCAGGCCATTTATATTAATAGATAATATATCTAGGCCTTCCATCATGTTATTTTTTATTTTTAGGCTGCTGCCTCATCCATTAGACCTTCTTGGTCTGTAGCAGAGTTCTTGTCCATGTTCCGTGTTGAGCCTGATATACCAGCTCTAGCATCTCTTGTCCTGTTCCTCATTTTGAGTTCTTCTTCTAGATCATATGCTTCTTCTATAGTTCGTATTAGTATTCTACCAGAGAGGAGTTGGACACTTAGAAAATATGGTCCAACCCATCTATACCTTATCTCACGTTCACGTAATAGCTTGCGTAGAGAGTCAAAGTCACGCCTTTTTTTTCTAACTGAGAAAGGCAAGTCCGGGAAGATCTGTACTTCTTTTCCTTTGTATATTAATGGTTCTTCTCTTTGCTTATTCAGAATATCCTCCTTTATTCTTTTATCCGCAAATTTTATTAGAATTTCTCTTGGTAGTTTTTTTGAAGTCACATATTTGGAATTGACCTGGTAAATTTCTCTGATGTCAATAGCTTCCTCTTCAATCTCCAGGTACGTAGCCAGCAACTGAGTCATGTCTTCTTCTTGGCTTTCATGGGGCATGTCTTCTGAAATTTTTTGGAAGCGGAGGTTGTTCTCTCTTACTTGCATTTCCGTTGTAGCTAATCAGTTCTCCGTTTCGTCTTTCCAGGCATTATGATCTAGTTGTGTTCTCTCTGTCTTCATTTGTCTTTCTTTAATTCTCTTTATATCTTCTCTGTTGTCCAAAATGTCCTTGGTGTTCTCCTCTATTTTGGGTTTGATGTCCTGGAGTCCTGTGACCAGTTCTTGTTTGACTGTCTTCATTTCCATCTGTACGGTAAGCACATCCGTTCTGACCGAGTTGCATTCTTTGGTCAGCCATTCTAACTCTTTATTTACCTTGTCCATCTTGTTATTTATTTGATCCACTTTTGCCTCTAGCCTTTGTTCTGTTCCCGTTAATTGAGTTGTTAGGGTGTAGCAGTCTCTGACATGATCATGGTATCTTGTGAACATGTGCAGAATTAATTCCATATAGAGCTTAAACACATCATACACATACAGAGGTTTGTGTAATGTATAATGAAAGTCTGTGTCATGCTGACAGGCAACTCTGTGTCATGCTGACAGGCTAGCTCAAGGTTAGCTCTAATCAAAGCTAACTACTAAAGTTACTCTGGCTTGCCCTTGAAGGGGCAGCGTAAAAGTCATCTTTCTGACTTAGCTGCCAGATGTCAGAATCTTAAATGGCCTTTTCAAGGTCTTAAGATATCTTAATGTACTAAGAGTGCATTAATAGTTGGAATTGTGCTTAAAATATAGCCTAAAGGCATTATAAGTTCTCTCAAGATAAGAGTAATATGCTTCCTTGTTCTACTGTAATCTTGCCAGATGCAAACCTGCTAACTAATGTAAACAAAACACTTTGCAAAGTGACAATGTCAGCTATAATTGTGTTTCATGAGTTATATAGTTAAATGTTGTGCTACAGATTTCTAAGTAGTCTCATTTAATGCGTATAGTCCTAACGAAGAGGATGGTATAGAAATTAAATATGTAACTTGATCATGTTACTCAGAAATGAGTATTTATACTTTAGGCACAGAGGACTGAAAGAATAGGAAATCCATATAAGGACATAAGACAGGAGCAGAAGCCACTAAGCTCCTGGTATCGGATAAGAAAGGGGAATAAAGGTACCCTTTTGAAGACTAAGGAAGAGGGGATAAAGGAACATTCTTCACTCTTAATGGGTCTAGAAATAGTATAAATAACAGCCACAGTCCAGCTGGCACTTTAGAGTTCTATGGCTGGCAGACTGCAGCTGTCTGGTGTAGGACCTCCATCTCAAAAGGCTTGAGATGTAAAACATTGAAACTCTGTTCTTGCGTGGACAGTAGTTCTGAGATATCTTGAATTATCAAGATCTGGATATTTCAACATATCTTACTTACAGTCTTCTTGTGAGACTGCTCTATTCCTAGAAGAGGATAGAGACCCTTAGAATTCCTATTCTTTGAATAGGAATCTAAGTGCAGTGATCTTTCCATCACATCCAGCACAATGCACATACACAGATTGGCACAGTCAAAGAGACTGTAAACAGCTTTAAGCTAACACATAGTATTTATACATTCAGCATTGCTGTCTAAAACTAGAAAGAGCATGCATAGCATGTACATACACAATGCCTGATCTTAATGATGATCAGTTAAGAATATTAATAGAAGTCTTTAAAGGACTCCAGGTGACACAGATGACACAGCAAGGTATAGTGTGTCTTCTGTACAGAAATGTTATGATGTTTTGAATGATTTAAGTTAGGATGCTTCTAACCAAATCTTTCTCCAAAGAATTAACCATATTTTGACAGGATTTCTGTAACCTTATATTCTGAATGAAGGTGCATTGCACTAAGGATACTTTATGAGTATATTCTGACTAAATACTCCTTTATGGAGGCATAGAGAATGTGAATGATTACTTGCTACATAAACATGTTTAAGACTAATGATGTCTATCCTTATATGATATTTTAAGGCTTTGCAACCAAAAAGCATATATTGTATAATGTAAATAAATGTGTTTTTTATATATACTTCTACTCTTGTCCATTATTATAAATTTATTGGCGTGTTCAAGAGATGTCCTAGAAGCAATAACAAGTTTCTAGGAACCGTTGATTCCGGTCTAGTGGTGTCTCGCTGAATAGATAACTCCATTTCTCAGTAAATGGTACATTCTAAGAGTGTAGGCACTTAACGGCCCGAACCGCGACAAGGGCTGTCAGTTGGGTGGCCAATTTTTCCAAAGCTTTTTCCATCTTAACTTGTGTTTTGCTAGATCTCTTTTGTTGCGGTGGATAGCTTGCAGTCTCTTCAGAGCTGTCTATTTCTTCCTCCTTCTCTTCTTCTTCTAAGTTTTTCTTTAAGGTTGAATTGCTAGTTTTATCTGTTTTTCTTCATTAAATTATATCTATATGTTTTCCTTCTGGTTTGAAATTCTTTATAAGTACCGGACATGCACAACTGCTATACATAATATATAATATTTAGTATTTTTTTAGTTTAGGTGTTAAATAATCTTATTGTTTATATCAAATAACTTATATTAGTTATGGCAGTTAATTCGATAGAACCAGTTTAATTCTTACACAAAAAGAAAATTATATAAATCATTTAATTTCAATAGATACCCTTTAAAAATATTCACCACTTTTTTCTAAATAAGTTACTATCATAGGCACACTTAGTTATTATAGCATCCCTTCTATACAATTCATCTGTATTCTGTTGTAGTTGGGTTCCTTAATTCCCCAGAGCTCTGTATTGGGCTTGGCAAGAGTACTCGCAAAGACTCTTGGGAGTTGTAGTTTGAGTAGTACTGGTTGATGTCACCGGAGCTACTCACAGTCCAAGAGGTTAGGTTGTGCAGGCTGTAATCGTTGCCTGCACCCGTGTGCTTGCTTGCCTGCTACACCTCAGCTGGTTGGTGGGCAGCTGGGTGGATCAGCAGGGTTTTGCCTGCCACCTCCATGCACTTGGCAAGCCTACTACCAACCAATGTGACATTCAACACTGAAGGCACATTATACAGCAATCCTGGTCAAGCTAAACAAGTCTTGCACTGAGTAGAGGGTTGGACTCAATGACCTCCCAGATCCATGACCTTCAAATATGAATACTACCTGAAAAAATTGTTAGAGAGTTGTTAACGGGAATAAAATGAAATAAATGATTACCGACCTCATTAAACCATTTGGGCCACACAATGGCATCTTGGTCAATGGAAAACTTTATCTCTGTGGCAGCCTGTCTCTCTACACTCCCAACTTTCTCGCCAAAAACAGATTGATTCGGTGTTGTCACCCAGTTCACAATATCAAAGTCCACCGCCATGTCCCTGTTCTCATCAAAATGAACGCCGTCCATGGAATTATTGTAAGGATGGAAATTTCTCAGGAAAGAGTGAAGCTAGAATAACATACAAAGCAGCAGTATTTAGAAATACAGGGAGCCATATTGGATGGTTGGGGAATGGACATGATGTGGTTCTGCTGGCAACAAGAATTTCTGTCACGGCACTCAGCTTCCATCTCATCATATAAGTATGATCTTAGTCACTTATGAACCTATAGGTGCTATGAGATGGATTCTATGACTTCTTTCCTAGGACCCAGAAACAGCTAATTTCATAAGAGCAGGATGGTTGTCTTGAATCCTCCCAGCATTTTGTGATTTGCCACGTACCCCAAGACAGCCTTGAGAAATCAAATACCTGCCATGGCTGCACCTTCTGAAGTCCCAGCCAGCCTCCACTCAACATCCGATTAGATCTGGATAAGTAGGCAGCATTCAAGACACGTGCCACCACCTGGATTGAGTAGTAAATACTGTGGCTATCTCGAGACAGGATACTTTCAAGCTCATCCTGGGATGGGTTCTCCAGTTCCTCTTTCTCGCTGCATCTTGTACCACCTTTCGCAGACTGTACATGATTTGAATATGAACAATGAAATGCCCCCTCTCCAATTTTACGGAGAGTTAACAAAAAGGAATTAAAATTGGCATATTTGTTCATTTTCTTGGTCTGGATCAAAAAGGAAAAAGAACCATGGATGTGCTGGGTATCAAACATTGCGAAAAACCACCTCAAGCTGAGATTATGCAAGACTGCTGTGATCCAAACTTTCCCCGCAAGACGTTTTTGGTGTTCTCCGGGGACTTTGAACATAATTCCCAGGGTAATGATGGAGTGGGAGTCCCCATAGTAGACAACTACATTACATCTTGTCTGCATGAAAAGTGAATATGTGTGGAAGCTGAACTCAATGACACCTTTATTCCATTCTGCGATGCTTTCTGTGAAGGCAATGCAAATCCCACCCCTTACAAGTAAAGGGGTCAAAGTCATCAGGAATCTTTCTCCTCTGGCATTGTCTGGACCAAAGAGACCAATCCACGTCCATCTGAAATGCAGCAGCATCTTGACAATCCCCATGAAATAGGAATCTTGCTTTGGGCCCATCCGGTAGAAAAAAGGCAACCGAGTTTCATCTTTGAGCACATGATTAACAAAACCATAGCTGATCTAGACAGGAAAGGAAGAGACTGGTGTTGGCCTTGTAGTAAGGGCAAAAACAAATTGTTAACCTATAATTATGAATAATTTTCAAAATGCTCACCATTGTGATAGTCAATGTGGATGTAGACGCTGTCTCAGAGGCACAGTACGGTTCCTGCAAAGTGGGGAACCAGGCTACCTTACATTTCAAACATTAAGGGGGTAGACTAGGGGACATCACTGGAACCTAATCTCTCTCCCCACTGAGTCCAGGGTTAAAGGGCATGTTTAGAAACTTGTCCACTCTATCAGCAACAGTATTTCTTGATCCATTCTTAATTATGGTCTTTGAAAATAGCGCTCTTCTTGCTTTTGCTTGCAACCCCTGCAGTGCCTGGGGGCAGGGGGCCAAATGCCATTTCCCTCCAATCTATCCTAGTGAGATTAAGCCTAAGCATGTGCAACTGGAATGAACACATATTCTTCCCAAGTCTGCCACTAACTCGATGATCTCCCTTCGCCATCGTTTGGTGTCAAAGTTAAGACTGTAAGCCCTTTGGAGCAGGGACCTATTTTCTTGTACTCAGTAAAATGCCAAGTTTGGTGCAGGGTCATCATTAGGGTTGCCAGGTGCCTCTTAACCACTGGCGGGAGGTTTTTGGGGTGGAGCCTGAGGAGGGTGGGGTTTGGGGAGGGGAGGGACTTCTATGCCATAAGAGTCCAATGGCCAAATCGGCCATTTTCTCCAGGTGAACTGATCTCTGTTGCCTGGAGATCAGTTGTAATAGCAGGACATCCCCAGCTAGTACCTGGTGGTTGGCAACCCTGGTTATCATTGTGATTATTATCAACATCAATAATAGCTGCACTTCCCAGCACAACCTTTCCTTTTATTTCAAGCTCATCCGACCAAAGATCTTGAGCGCAACATACATAAGACAAAAACAAAATTTACAACGTCATAGAATGTTAAAATATTAAAAAGGTACATAAGATAAAAACAAAATTTACAGCATCACAGAGTGATAAAATATTATAAACCATATGGCTTTAAAATCTTGGAATTCATAAATTATTTTAAAATTACAAATATAAGAATAGACAAATGGCTTTATAGGGATAGCAATATAAACAGTACATTGATAATATTTCCCAGCACAACTGTGTGCTGCCACATCCCTCACTGCCCTGAGATTCCTCAAAATTCCCCCTAATCTGTTAACCCAGCCCTTAAAGATAAGGAGCTGTTTCTCCTCACCTGCACTTCCTTCACTTCCCTTTGTGTGAAATTTTAAACTGAGCACTCCTTGGGGCAGAGACCTTTGATCTTGCCAAGTGTGCTTCACATTGAACTGTGCACCACCAACAATAGTACTTTTTCTGCTGATTGCGAAGCATTCCTTCAGGGCAAGGAACCTTCCACAGAAGACCATTTCTCTCCTTATTCTGGAGGAATTCTCTGCACTTTGCTGAGCACAGTGAAAGGATCACACACAGTAACAAACCACAGCAACTTCGCCTTTAATCTCTATGAAGATACGCATATTTTTCCTCTGCATTATTAACCCATTGAATGTCGTACAGAGCGAGGTTCCTAATCCTTGAGCTAAAGCCAATCCCATGATATAATTATGGCAAGTGGAATTTTGTCTGGAAATGGAGTGAAATAAGAGGGGTACCCACAAGGACTCACGGTGTGACAGGAAATCCTATAATTTCCTCCCCGTTTGTTCTGCCTCTGATTCCACCCTGACTGCCATGCCCAATTATTGAATTGCTTCCTTCTTTTCCCACAACTCCTCAACCTGCTCAACTGCTGGGGTTCTTTTCCGTTCTAGGATCTACCCAGTGGCTGGTTCCCCACCCCCACCAATCCCCCTGGCGCTTCCACCCCAGTGGCAGCCAACGTATACCTTTTAAAAATATCACAAGGCATGAATTTCATCTCTCTAACATCTATCCATGTGTTCCTTTTTACTTGTTTGAGGGTGGAAAGGCTAGTACTGCTAGGTTTGCTTTTTTTCCCCTCCTGCAAATCCAGGGTTTACCATCATTAGGAGGTCCACGATGCTGGCATTTCCTTTGACTCCGTGCATGGGCTAGCTTAGTGATTCTGGAGTCCCCTCCCTGACTTTTGCCCAAGGACCCAGAATGGATGGGTCCACTGGGTGGTCAGATTCAAGGCAGCAGCTGGCAATCAGCTGTAGGGAGGCGGGGGGGGGGGGAGACTGCCCTACAGCTGATTTCCAGATGCTGCCTGATTGCTGCCGCCATGGTTCGAGAGGCAATGATGGCATGGAAGGGCAGGACTGCCTTGCAGTCACAGCCTCAGGTAGCAGCTGGGGCATGCAGGTGTAGAGTGGTGGGAAGGCCTCCTGATCCCCTCCCTCCTCGACCACCCTACCGCTGATTGGATTCGCCAGCCATTGGTTGAGGCTCAGCCATGGGCCTGAGAATGCAGTGCCAAAAAAGGGATACCTGCATAGAGTGGCAAATCAGGTGCCCTGCCCCCCCATAGCTGAGACCACCATGTTCTGTTTGTTTCTTCTCTGCAGTTATGCTTTGAGTTGAACTCTTTGTTGAGTGATCTTATCAAGGTAGCTAGAGTCTTCTTACTTATTTTTATCTAAATATTGGGAAACCCCCAGTATGAAGAAATCCTTACATAGTCAGTGGCCAACCCTAATTTACTTCCATGCAGCAAATGAAACATAGAATAGAATTATAGAATCATAGAGTTGGAAGGGACCACCAGAGTCATCTAGTCCAACCCCCTGCACAATGCAGGAAATTCTGAACTACCTCCCCCCCTCACACCCCCAGTGACCCACACCCCATGCCCAGAAGATGGCCAAGGTGCCCTTCCTCTCATGATCCGCTCAAGGTCATAGAATCAGCATTGCAGACAGATGGCCATCTAGCCTCTGCTTAAAAACCTCCAGGGAAGGAGTTTACTGTGGGTATGCAGTGATTCTTGCATGTATTAAAAACCTTTGATAGGAGATCATAGTGGAAAAACTGAATGCCTGGGTACACCCAAAGAAGAAAAGCCTCTTCTCAAATCATGTTCAACTTAGTTCAAAATAATTTTCTGTCTCTAGAGTCTCTTTATGGTGCTCAGCACCTCTCTTTTGACCTCTCTGGAGTGGAATTAGACTCACCTCACACATTCATTTCAGTTCATACCTGAGGCATTTTGTAGATGCTTAAGATGGTTGAAATCTGGTGGGAGGTTTCAGAGTCGGCCCCCTCAAGAACAGCCAAGAGATTGTTTTGCCGTCCACAGCTGTAGTTTGGGACATTCGTCAGTCCACCAGAGAGCAGGTCTACCACTGCGTCCGAAGTCATTCTGGCATTGAAATAGTTCTCATAGACGTTGTAACCCAGAGTGAGGTTGGGTAGGAGCCTGGGTTGTTTATTGATTTTCTCAGTGGCAAACAAGAAGGGAAGGAGATCTGAATATATCAGCCCATGTGCACTGCAATATAATATGTATTGGTTACATTTCACCTGTACTTCAATGCTGACATGCTAAAATCCTGCTTCTTTCCCATTAAGGGTCTTTGCGGGCACTTAGTTTGTGAGTAAGTAAAGAATAGGTTTTACAATGGTTGCAACTTTGGGGGCTTGGTACTTCTTTGTGTTGCAAACTAGCAGTGTAATACACAGGGCCATTTCCAGAGTGTAACTAACACACACACCACCTCATTTGGAGGAATGGTTTACCCTGCTGAATGGGGTTTTTTTAGGTACTAAATTTTAAATATGTGGCGATGTGACTTTTATTTTGAAAAAAATTAGATCATATTTTTTCACTGAACAGGAACGTTTTCCATTAAAAATAGAGGATGGGAGGTTGTACCTTTTAAAAATAAGGGCCTTCCAAACCCCATTCATCTGATTAGCTCAGCTCTGCCTGCCCAATATCCCTCTGTCTAGCTCTTTCACTCTTTGTTATGGCCAGATTATTAAGAGAAAAAACTCCTTTCATCTCCTAAGACAGTAAATATGGCCAGGTACTTCACGGAGGCTGGAAATAGCTTGAAGAAGAGCTGATATATTTTAGAAAGCTGTTTATCATACCTAGACAAACAATTTGCACAACATTATTCAGCTAGAAGGTCACATACAGCAAAATGCACACAAAAATTTCCCTAGCACCTGGTTGGCTTATGTTTCTGTTGGTAATGAGAAAACCCTGATTTTCCATGAATTTTATACCCCACTGGGAAAGGCGGCACCCCCACCAAGTGAGGAAAACTGGCTATAACCCCGACCCTGCAATAATCTGCTGTAACTCTCACTCAAGAGTTACAAGAGAAAGCTGAGGAGGTATCGAATAAGGGGTCTGAAGCAGATGAAACATCCCTGGGACCTCCAGGGTGCCAGTTGTTTAATTTTAGCACAGAGTTCCAGTTTGCAATAATAACAGGGAGGGGGCCTTAGCGGTAGAGCATCAGAAGGTCCCAGGTTCAATCCCTGGCATCTCCAGTTAAAATAATAAGGTAGTAGGTGGTATGAAGCCCTGACCTGGATGGCCCAGGCTAGCCTGATCTCGTCAGATCTCAGACGCTAAGCAGGGTCGGCCCTGGTTAGTATTTGGATGGGAGACCACCAAGGAATACCAGGGCTGCTGTGCAGAGGAAGGCACTAACCTCTGTTAGTCTCTTGCCATGAAAACCCCAAAAGGGGTCGCCATAAGTCGGCTGCGACTTGACTGCACTTTACACGTGCACACACACACACACACACACACACACAGGTGGTATGAAAGACCTCTGCCAGGGACCATTGGAGAGCCACTGCCAGTCTGAGTAGACAATAACGACCCTGAGAGACCAATGGTCTGACTCAGTATAAGGCAGCTTCCTATGTTCCCATGTATCATTCCAATGCAAAATATTGTTTCAAACAACCAGTGTTTCCTGCAGAACAGGAGAGGCTTGCTTTCCATCAGAGAAAGAGAGCTGCCAGATCAACTAAATCTGGTCCTTGCATGGACATTTCTCGCCTTATGGAGTTTACAAGCTAAAATCGCATGCCGTGGTATATGCCCCCCAACCAAGGACTGTTTAAATATTTTCACCACTTATAGGCTGAGCATGCTGATGGCTCTCCTCTCCTTACTCTATGCTGTATTCCACACTCATTCAATTAATTAATTAATTAATTTTACACCAATCAGTCCTCCACTGGCTTCTGTCCATGCATCTATTATTACGCTTTTCATGCTGGGACCTCAAGAGGGGCATACATGGCAGTCTTCCTTTGGGTGCTGTTTGCTAGGGGCCACCATAAGAAGAGGCTTTTCTGGTAGGTCTTCCAGAGCTTATGGTCAGTCTCTGCGGGAGACAAAATGCTGAACCGGAGAAGCTATTGGTCAGATCCAGCAGTGCTCTTCTCCTTCTTTTCTTACGGCTCCCCATTTAATCCTCACAGCAAGCCAGTCGAGGCTGAAACAATAACAAAGGAGGCTGGCTGAAGGTCTCCCTTGGATTTTGACCTAGGACTTTTCTGAAGTAAAGGTGTTCGGATTCCCCCTTCTTTTTATTTCTTTGAAAAACATAAAAAGATTAAGGAAAAAACCTTAAAAACATAAAGAGAAAAGTATAATAACAGTGGTGGTGGATCTAGACATAAGTTTCTATGAATGGTTTCCAAATGTCTAGTTAAATTGTGGAACTCCCTGACCCAAAATGTGGTGATGGCTGCCAACTTGGAAGGCTTTAAGAGGGGAGTGGACATGTTCATGGAGGAGGGTATTCATGGCTACAAGTCAAAATGGATACTAGTCATGATGCATACCTATTCTCTCCAGGATCAGAGGAGCATGCCTATTATATTGGGTGCTGTGGAGCACAGGCAGGATGGTGCTGCTGCAGTCATCTTGTTTGGGGGCTTCCTAGAGGCACCTGGTTGGCCACACTGTGAACAGACTGCTGGACTTGATGGACCTTGGTCTGATCCAGCAGGGCCTTTCTTATGTTCTTATGTTCTAAAAACAAGTCCATGCGCAATTGCTGTCTATATGCTGTATGTTCAAATATTGATAGAGTTCTAATGTCCTTAATCCTTTGATTTACCAGAGGGGGGCTTTTATCTATCCAGTGTTGTAATATATGTCTTTTAGCTGTAGTAAAGGCACAGAGAATAAAATGAGAAAAAGGGCACCCTTGTCTAGTACCCCTCTCAAGTGGGAATGGTGCAGAAAATATGCTATTAGTACCCTGGATCTAGGAAATAATTAAAGAATTCTGATCCACTTCAAAATGGTTTAGGAAAACCGAATTCAGTCAACATAGCAAAGATAAATTTCCGGTGTATTTTGTCAAAAGTGTTTTCAGCATCAAGCGAAAGACTGGCGACTTGATCAGATCTCTTACTATTTAAAGCGACCAGAGCGGTGACCAGCCTAAGATTGCCACAGTATCGCCTACCTCATATAACTCCTACCTGGTATACAATGTACCAAACTTGTAACACCCTTTTGGAGCAAGCATAGCAGTTAATATCTTAACACCCACACTTATCAAAGAAAAAGGCCGAAAATTTGCACGCAGACGATGGTCTTTGCTAGGTTTAGGAATCACTGCTATTATAGCAATCAGCCAGACTCAGAAATCTCACTATACAATTGATAAAGTTTGGGAATTCAGAAATCTGAAAAGGTTTTATAACATTCAATGGGCGACCCATCTGGTCCTGGAGATTTGCAGTTATTCATATTCATATTCATTATCACTACCTTTATTTCATCTATGCATAAAGGCTCAGCAAGAATCTGTTGCTGCATCATATCTAAACATGGAAGATCAAGGTGAGAGAAACATGTTTGTGGATCATTTTCTATAAATCTTTACTACACAATTCAGAATAATACTTACAGGACTGTAGATTTATTTCACTAGAGGCTGTATTATTATATTCTTCTTATCTTTGACCAAAGGAATATAGTTCTTATTCTTTTGCTGTCTTAAATGATATGCTAGTATTTTACCTGGTCTCTTACCACATCCCCAATATGACTGGAGCAAACAAGAAAAGTCTATTCTGCTTTCACTGATGGTATATTATTTAGTTCATATTTAACTTTTTGCAATTCCCGGTAAAGATCTGCTGTGGGAGACATAGCAAAGGGCTTAGAAGGTATTTCTATCTATCTTTCAGTGTTATTTCTTTCATTCCTCTAAGCTTCTTCTTATGAGATGAGTATGCAATGATGATAGGTCTTCCAGAACTTTATGGTTAGTCACTGTGGGAGAGAGAGGATGCTGAACCGGAGAAGCTATTGGTCGGATCCAGCAGCTCTCTTCTCCTTCTGTTCTTACGGTTCTCCATCTAGTCCTCACAAGAAGCCAGTCAAGGTTGAAATAATAACAAATGAGGCTGGCCGAGGCCTCCCTTGTATTTTAACCTGGGAATCTTCTGAAGTAAAGATGTTAGGAAATTGACCATACCCGTTTCTTTCCTTTAAAGATTAATAAGGCTTCAAATGATGTTTAATTTTATAATGGGCATGGTTGCCCTTAAAATTGATTGCCCTCTTCCAAAATAGTAGAACTTGAAAGCACCCATGAAGATGATGGGCAGTAGATTCAGGACAAAGAAAAGGAAAACCTTCTTTTCCCCAGAAAATCGGACCAGAACAAACAGGTTGAAATGAAATCAAATGAGTTTTCAGCTGAACATTAGGAAGAACTTCCTGACAGTTAGAGCAGCTCCTCAGTGGAATAGGCTTCCTTGGGAGGTGGTGGGCTCACCTTCTTTGGAGGTTTTTAAGCAGAAGCTAGATGGCCATCTGACAATAATGCTGATTCTGTGAAATTAGGCAGTTTATGAGTGGGAGGGCAGGAAAGGTTGTGTCAGCGCTTGGCTCTCGTGGCTCTTTCTTACTTGCCCAGGGAAATACCGATTGCCACATTGGGGTCAGGAAACGTAGCACCAATGTTTCATATTTAGAGGATCCAAAAGAATGATCTTATCTACAGACAAAATCTTTTGGTCCTGAAAAGGATCTCACGCTTAACAGATGAGAATGACTTCGCCTGTCCCGAAAAGGCTGTCATGCTTAATAGATGAGAATGAGATTAAGCAACAGGTTCGGCACATGGAGTGGCTCACTGTTCATTCAAATATCTCCAAAAGACAATACAGAAAAATTAGAACATAAGAAGACCACAGCTGGATCAGACTAAACATTAATCAATTCTAGTATTGTGTCTTTCACAGTGACAAATCAGACCAAAGAGGGACATGATTTTTTCAGGGTGGATCCCAAAAACAGGGAGTGTTCATGGTAAAAAGAACACCAAAGCAGAATCAGGTTGGGCAGCATTCAATCCATCAACACATCCTTACTTACGCATTGAATCTAGTAGAGGGAGGCTCAGAGAAAATGTATGGCTGAAGCAAAGCGTTTGCTGTAGAAGTGATTCCACCGATGGCCAAATCACCCGGCCTGTAATAGTTCAGGGGGCTTCCTCGATCAGTTATCACATCGAAGGGGCATTTTGCCTTCAGAACCCTGCAGGAGCGATGAGGCAGCAGCCCAGAGAGAAGCAGAAACAGCAGGGGCATCCTGGGTATGCCTGCTAAAGCTGCTTTCCATACCCAGCTAACTAGAAGATGCCCAAACCATCTTGCCACACCAGCAATGCAGAAACTGTACTTATACAGATAGAGCCCAGCCCTGGATTCTGATCCAAGGGGGTGACATTGAATCACATGA
Organism: Euleptes europaea; assembly: GCF_029931775.1. Classification (NCBI taxonomy): domain Eukaryota; kingdom Metazoa; phylum Chordata; class Lepidosauria; order Squamata; family Sphaerodactylidae; genus Euleptes; species Euleptes europaea. The sequence goes on from NC_079312.1 coordinate 20,880,270, forward strand.
CAGCACAGCTCCCTTGCCCAGCTGCACTAAATCTTGGCCCAGGTCCTCAAGAGATTTTTATGCACTAGCCATTTCAGACTCAGTTTGACAAAGCATCATGCATTATTCTTGATTCTGACATTCATACAATTATCTTCAAAGGTGACGTTAGGGAAGGTCTCTTGAGTGCTGGCAAGAGTAGCAGTAAATCACCATGATTTTCATGATTATAAAGGAAAGTACTGCCTTTGCAACATCCTTGCCACTGTGTTTGGTTCCATGCGCAGGGGCCTGGCTGGAAAAGATGTACCTGTGAGACTTACCACTTTGGTCCTCTACACTTTCACAGTTCAGCAAGGGGCAGATCAGTGAGCTCCAACTGACCTTTATGGAATTTAACACAAAGCTGTTCCATTTTGATGTGTCCGGATATTTATAGAATATGCATTAGTTATTCCCAAACATTATGACCATATGGAGCTGCCTGATAGTCTGTCTAGCCTCACTTCTTCTGCTGAAACTGGCATTGGGACTCTGGGGTCCCAAATGGAGGTCTTTCCTTACACGACAATGAGCATAAGAGAACTGTGAGCAAGAAAAACACATGCATCAGCCTTCCATGCCTCTAGTGTGAATTATGTTACCTGTATCTTTTGATTATACAAGAAATACCCCTATTCAAAATCCTCTCTTCACCTCTTCTTGACCCTTCCGAGGTCCAGTTCATACAACTGAGATTGCAGCAAGATATGTTAGCAGCAATCACAATGTTTACCCACAGTATGAATGTTTTTGCACTCTCCGTTTTGTCCCCCTTCTCAAACTCCAGATGGATGTTGGCCTGTGTTCTGATTTTTTTAAAGTAGCGCATTCGCATCTGTTGCAGGCAGCGATTGGCGAAAACACTAACCGCCAGCTGTGCAAGAGGCTTAGAGAATGTTAAGTGTTCTTTTACAACCACAGCTTGCATACGCCACACCAGGTAAGCACAAGGGCTAACTGTGCATCCTGGAGTTGACTGCAAAACTTCTTCTTGTTTCCACAATATGCTACAGGTTTGGGAACTGCAATGGCTGTATGCCATTCTCTGGCAAACATTCACCACACATAATCTGCCTCACCATACATAATTTGTAAGGCAGAAGTCCTACTTGGAGATAAAGATGTGGATAAGCCTGTTTTGACCCCACCATAAACTAAGGCTTTATGAGGGCAAGTTTACCATGGTGTGGCTGTTGCACATCTTACATTAGCCTAAGTTTAGATATCACCAAAAAACAAGGGGGACTGAAACTGATTGTGGTGTGATCATTAGGGTTGTGCATATCGATAAACCCGAACTGAAAATAAACCTGAAATTAGCTGTTTCGGCAATATTCGGGTAGAGATGTAGAAGAGCTTATCTAGATGATCTCAAATAAATGAACAGAAAAATCCAAGCATTGTAAAACCATTTAATGAAGATGTTCTTCAATGGCCAACAAAGTAATACAATTAACATATTAAATCATATTCAAACAACTCTATTTAGAATCCAGTAGTGATCAAAGTATATGTGTAAAGCATTAAAACGAAGTGGCCTTCAGCTATCTAATTTCATTATACATTCACCATCTTTATGCATAACTACTTTCTTGTCTAATGTATGTGAAAGTAAGAATGGTTTGATCTAAAAACAGCTTAGGGGAGTAAATGCCCAAGACAAGTTCGTTGGATTCATAATGATGTAGACACAGATTACAAATATTTAAAAGAATGTGCTTAAAAGCCAATGCCATCTTTATGTTTCATCATTAGTTGTTCCTTTGTATTCAGATGAGGCCTCAGTATAATAATGTAGCATTTGGGAAGAAAGATGCAGCCCAGTAAACCCAAACCGGAGGCCAAGATGGAGAAGACCTGCACAGCCACCATATATTTCCCCTTGGTGCTCAGGTAGGTGGGCACAAAGGACACCCAAACACTGCAGAACACCAACATGCTGAAGGTGATCAGCTTGGCTTCATTGAAGGCCCCAGGCAGCTTCCTGGCTAGGAAAGCCACCGTGAAGGAGACGGCGGCCAGGAAGCCCATGTAGCCGAGGGCAGCATAAAACATGGCGACAGACCCTTCATTACATTGCAGGACGATCTGTCCAGGCTGAGAGTACATGTCAGCCTCTGGGAAGGGGGGAGAGATGCCCAGCCAGAGAGTGCAGATGCCCACTTGAATACTGGAACAGGAATAGAGAACGAAGTTGGCCAAGCTCTTCCCCAGCCATTTCTTCATCCTGCTGCCTGGCCGTGAGGCCATGAAGGCCACCACCACAGTGACAGTCTTGGCCAACACAGAAGAGATGGCAACAGAGAAGATGATGCTGAAGGCACTTTGTCGGAGAAGGCAGGTCACCTTTTGGGGCTGACCAATGAAGAGAAAAGAGGACAAAAAAGAAAGCAGCAAGGAGACAAGGAGAACATAGGAGAGGTTGCGATTGTTGGCTTTTACAATTGGAGTTTCTAAATATTTAATGAAGATTCCCAAAACAAAAGTTGTGATTAGAGTGAAGAAATGAGTAAGGAAATTCAGGACAATCCCCAAAGGTTCTTCATAGGACAGGAAGGTTATGCGCTTGGGGACACATTGACCTTGGATCTTGTTTGGATGCTGATCTTCTGGACATTTATCGCAGTGACTTGCATCTGAAAAGAACACATTCATTTCAGTATCACCGCACTTAATTTACATCCATGATACTCTTTGTTCTTTTACTTTAATTGAGAGTATATATTCAGAGGCACATACTTACATGCCAGGAAAGCAGGACAAAATAGGGATGAGGGATAGGTCAAGAAGTGAGAATATATAATAGGGATGGAGTTGGGACACTTTCAGAGTCAGATTGCATTCCTTCATTGCAGAACATTCTGTATTTAATCCTTAACATCACGAACCAAAGCAATCTCTGTGAGTAGTGCTGATATGTCCTCAGACTCAGTGCTGATATGTCCTCAGACTCAGGACAATGAATGCCAATCAAAGTAGGAAGTGCTGGCAAACTGATCCAAAAATCTGACATAGTATAAGGCACTTTGTATATAATCCTGATTGCAGTAAAATGACTGGTAAGGTGAGCAAAAGAGGACAGGCTGAGGCTGAGATGGAAGCATCATTTTTGCCCCACCTCTCCTTCCAACTGGGGCTTTTGTGCATGACCTACCTTCCAGTGTGGAGATTGTCCCTTCGGGACATGGAATACAATCATAGCAGCAGAGAGGTTCTCCTTCCTTAATCACCTTGGTGTATCCAGGTGGGCAACTCTCGGTGCACCTAGAATGAGGCAGGGCCTAAACATAAAGATGAGGCGTTACAAGGAGAAATGTGTTAGGAGTTTTGTTTTGTGTGTGAGAGAGAGAGATCTGTCTCCAGGAACAACTCAATGGAATCTCTAGTCCCAATTTAGATTTCATCATCATGCGAAACAGACCTTCTTTTAAATTATTAGAGTTGTTAAAAGGAATACAACATCTATATAAGAATGATAAAAACAATTTAGAATCATCTCCATAAAATTGACACTAAAACAGGTTTAAATACATTAGAAGTTACTCACTTCACAGCCCTAAAATTACCTGATGAGTTGCAAAAGCTTTCACGCTCTTTAATTGCCCTCAGTAAAAATCTTGCCACCACATCAATTATTAGTGGATCCCGCGCGTTCATAAGGATGGAGGCCTTAGTGCTTACAGGTAGCCCTTCTTTGTCCATGAAGATTGGGTCTAGAGATGGTTTCAGTTTTACCCTCCCCACAAGGACATACCCTTTCTGCAAAAGGGACTTTATTATATCTCCCTTGCAGCACGGCAGAAGGGAGAACATTTAGTCTAGCCAGCATATAGGCTCTTCTTTAATTAGGATCAGTTAGGCATGTTAAATATTGGGGTCTAGAAGGGCTGTTGAGGGAAGGCTCCCAGCAGAGAGGTGAGCATCTACTGTTTACCAATCTCCTAAGGTCCTGTTGTTCTATGTCTAGAAATCTGCGCTTGATCAGGGTATAAGCTGCTTCCTCTGTGAGACAGTACAGCGAATCCAAGGGGATTCCTATTTGTTTAATTTTGCTTTCTATATGGTTTAACCAACTGGAATATTTAGATTCGGATAGCATATGGTAATCAAGGCTGTTTGAAGCTGACTTGAAATGCCATCTTAACCAGAATTTAGTTGTCATAAGCCAAGCTCTGGTTTCCAGACGGTTTTGGTTTGTTTCTATGCAAATAGGGAACACAGGATGGTATTCCTAGAATCTTCCGCAGGAAATTAGGTTGTATTTTTTCAACGTCCTGGTTTATAGCGTGGATCCAAATTGGAATTCAATATAGGAGTTGGGAAGTTAGCTTGGCATTGAAGACCCGAAGAGCAGCCGGCACATACTAGTGACCTTTGCTATAAAAGAGTCGAATAATAGCTAGCATACAATTTTGGACCTTTGTTAAGACCATTTTCCTATGAGTCACCCAACTAGCTCTATAATGGAAGTATATGCCTAGATACTTATACCATTTCACTTGCTCAATCTGATTCCCTCTTATCTTCCAATTTATGGGGGACCATGATTTTGCAAATACCATGATTTTAGATTTTTCAAAGTTCACTTCAAGTCAAAGTTCACTTCTCAATCCAACCCTTGTGAGTGAAAGTACCACCGCATCATCCGCATATAGAAGTACGGGCACATGTATCGAGCCCAATTTGGGGCAGTGACAATCTAAGACACTCAAAAAGATTGCAAGGTCATTTATAAACAAGTTGAAAAGGTGTGGGGCCAATAAGCAACCTTGTTTTACCCCTTTGCCTATTGGTATTTTGAAAACCTTACTTGGCAACTAGTGGAAGTTTGGAGTCTTTTTATCAGGAATAACAATCTCTTGTCTATCTTGAGGAGCTTGTTCCAGAGGAGTTCTCTTGAGACAGAATCAAATGCACCTTTTAGATCTAGGAAGGCCACCAATAATTTAGCACCCTTCCCAGTGTTATATTTATTTACTAGATGTGCTAATGGTCCAGTACAATGGTCCAGAGGTGATTTTCCTCGACGAAAACCAGCTTGTTCTGGTCCTAAAATTCCTTTCTCTGCCACCCATGAGGTAAATTTGTTTACAAGGTGTCTAGCATATTGCTTACTTATTATGGAGAGCAGACTTATGGGTCTGTAATTATTGGGGAGTGAGCTGCTACCCTTCTTATATATTGGGATAAGGATTGCATTCGTCCATGCCTCTGGGGTTTGCCCAGTTTTATCAACGGCTGTAAACAACTCAGCCAAAAGAGGCGTCCACCAGTCTGGGAAGGGTAAAAAGGAATAAGATAAATGTTTCCCCACCTCATTAAACCATCTGGGCCACACAACGGCATCTTGATCAATGGTGAACTCTAAATCTGAGGTTGAGTGTCTCTCTACACTCCCAACTTTCACTCCAATAATAGATTGATTAGGTGTTGCCACCCAGTTCACAATATCAAAGTCCACTGTCGTGTCTCCGTTCTCATCAAAATAAACACCTTCCATGGAATTATTGTAAGAATGGAAATTTCTTAGGAACGAGTGAAGCTAGAATGATATACAAAGCAGCAGTGTTTAGATATACAGGAAGCCACATTGGATTTCAGCCTTGTGCATTTGGAATTCCAGTCTCCTATTGACTCTAAAGGAAGTCCCAGCTCTCAATTTGCAAGCCCTGAAGAAGGCTATTAAAGATGTATTTTGGAGGACATTAATTCATAGGGTCACCATGAGTTGGAAGTGACCTGACAACACTTAACACACACACACATACACACATGAAGCCTTTGCTTATGGCCTCCAGACTCGCAATACCTTTTTTTACATTGACAATGGATCTGAGGTCCTTTTCTGAGTCTCCTTTTTTGCTTCAGCATTTTGACAGAGACTTAACACTGCAATACTCAGCGTAGGAGCCCCGTGGCGCAGAGTGTTAAGCTGTAGTACTGCAGTCAAAAAGCTCTGCTCACGACCTGAGTTCGATCCCGAAGGAAGTTGGTTTCAGGTAGCCGGCTCAAGGTCGACTCAGCCTTCCATCCTTCCGAGGTCGGTGAAATGAGGACCCAGCTTGCTGGGGGTAAAGGGAAGATGCCTGGGGAAGGCACTGGCAAACCACCCCGGAAACAAAGTCTGCCTAGGAAATGTCGGGATGTAACGTCTCCCCATGGGTCAGGAATGACCCGGTGCTTGCACAGGGGACCTTTACCTTTACTTAATTCCACTGGACTAATCCTGCGTGTGCACATAAGTGTGCACAGTCACATATGTGTGATTCTGCATTCTAAAGAGAATTGCGAGGGCAGGGACCACTGTTACCAGGCAGAGTATTTCAAGCGGAATGCCTGGGGCACATTAAAAGGCAGCAAATGTTCATATTATAGTTTTACAGTGTTTGTGGAGGGAGCACTATTTGAATTTTCTGCCTTAGGCACTTAATTATGGGCTTTTCCACAGGGTTATTTTCCATTGGTTTTAGCCCCATGCTCCTTCAGTTTATCCACTGGTTTCCACATGCATTTGTGCGCCTTTAGTTTCTACTTCTGTTTTTGTTTCTTTGGGCGAAAACGCACGGTCGCTTTATCCTCCTTTAATCCCTGTTTCAGCCAGGATTCAGCCAGGATCGAACACATGCGTTTCGCCTAATGTGGGTTCGATCCTGGCTAAAACAGCGATTAAAGGAGGATAAAGTGACCATGCGTTTTGGCCATTGTGTCCCCCACCCCAACAGTTGGCCATGCCATTGTGTCCCCCACCCCCAGTTCTTTTGAAACTCCTTTTGTGTGTTAAGTGTTATCGAGTCCCTTCCACTTTTACCCTGATCTCTCTCTGGAAGCTGATCTTGAATAGGCTTTTTCCTCATGTGTAAAGTTTCTGTTGGTTTTCTTTGTCCTACCCACCTCCAGACCCCTTTAAATGATTGCACCCATTGTCAAACCATTCCCTGTTTCCCCTCACCCTGACAACAAGTGGTTTTTTTTTAAAAAAGGCCTTAAAATATCACTATATCAATATTTAAACTTTCAGAATAGGTTGTAATGATAGTTTAAGCAGGTTCTCTGAATTCCCAGCATTCATTTTTTTTAAAAATTGCCTCTAGCCCTTTCCCTCACAGAGATATAAGTTAAAAGAGCCAGCGTGGTGTAGTGGTTAAGACCGGTGGTTTGGAGCTGTAGACTCTGATCTGGAGAACCGGGTTTGATTCCCCACTCCTCCACATGAGTGGCAGAGGCTAATCTGGTGGACTGGATTTGTTTCCCCACTCCTCCACAGGAAGCCAGCTGGGTGACCTTGGGCAAGTCACGCTCTCACAGCCCCACCTACCTCACAGAGTGTCTGTTGGGGGGAGGGGAAGGGTAGGCGATGGTAAGCCGTTTTGAGTCTCGCTTAAGTGGTAGAGAAAGTCGGCATATAAAAACCAACTCTTCTTCTGAAAAGTCCTATCTCTACAAGGGGGTGCCTGTGGATTGACTGCCAAGAAAATCAGGAGTAAAAAAAGGCCTATTATCTTTAAGCAAACTCTATATTGAGCCTGCTGGATGTACTGGCTCCACTGTGATACAATCTGTCTAGGTGCAAGAAAACATGGTTGGGGAATGAAAATGAGACCTGGGCCCTGCAGTACCTGGCTCAGTTCTACAGGGTCTGCAAGACCGAGATATTCTGCAAGGCTTATGGTTGAGGACAGTGACGGTTCCATTCTAGCTCCCCCCCCCCGCCCTGCCCTTTCTCTCTCTTCCCTTTCCCTTTCCTCGTCTTCCCTCCCTTTCCTCTTCCCTTTTCTTTCCCTCCTCTTGTTGTTCTTATTTGTTCTTCCATTAGTAGTAGGGGCACTGCTTTGAATGTTAATGTTGGAAATGATTTTAAATCTTGATTTATACATTGTATAATGTATTTATTTAAATTGTACTTATTTTATTGGTTTTTAGCTGCCCTGAGCCCAACCTTGGTTGGGAAAGGGTGGGGTAGAAGTCAAATTGTTGTTGTTGTTATTGAGAGCCAGCGTGGTGTAGTGGTTAAGAGCAGTGGTTTGGAGTGGTGGAGTCTGATCTAGAGAACCGGTTTTGATTCCCCACTCCTCCATATGGCAGAATCTAATCTGGTGAACTGGATTTGTTTCCCCACTCCTCCACATGAAGCCAGCTGGTGACCTTGGGCTAGTCACAGTTCTCTTAGAGCTCTTTCAGCCTCACCTACCTCACAGGGTGTCTGTTGTGGGGAGGGGAAGGGAAGGTGATTGTAAGCCGGTTTGATTCTGCTTTAAGTGGTAGAGAAAGCCGGTATATAAAAACCAACTCTTCTTCTATTAATAATGATGATGATGATAATGGTGTGTGGAAACTGCTAAAATATGAACTTGGAAAGTATATAGCTAGTATGCAATATACTTGGCACCCCTCATTGCCTTTTCTCATATCAACTGCCTAAAACTTTGATCCTTATGAACCTACACATGCAGATGTCTTGTTTCGGCTTATCTGCCTTTGTATCTCTGTTTCTGTGATGAGGGAATCCCAAGGCACTTTGGTCAGCGGCCTCTACCCCATACATTCCCTCTACACCTAAAATTCTGGCACACGTAGTCTAAGGAGGGTTGGTCTCAGTATAACCTGAGGCTCACCTGCATCAGGAACCTCAGATTTGCCTTGAAGACACACAGAATGTCATTCGGTGCAAAATCTTTTCAGAGTCTGCCTCTAGAATCAAACAATTGATAGTGATTTTCAGAGAAACTGTCTAAGAGATTTACCAGATGTGGTGAATGGCCAAAAAAAGTGTAAAGTAATGCATGGTGGGGCAATTATTTTTGAACTTTTTCATACAGTTTGAGCTGACTATGACAGACAAATGTCAACTCAGGTCCTCGTAGCACATGATAAATAATGTGAATTTGGTGGAGGATTCCCCCGATTTGATTTGCATACACACCTGTTGAGGACCCACCATAAAAATTGTGGGGGTGGGGGGGATTTCCCAATCAATCATGTAACAAGGCCATCAATATGAGATAAAAAAGGAGAATGCCATGCTGAGAATCATCAGGAAAGCGACTGAGAATAAAGCTGCCAGTATAGTAACACCCTTATACAAGGATCTGCTGCAACCACATTAAGAACAGTATATACTGCTCCAGTTTAATTTGGAAAACAGGCGACAGTGTTCCATAAAATTATTCATTGTGTATAGAAAAATAATAGAGAAAAAAGTTCTCTTCCTCTCCTGTCGTACTAGAACTTGGGTCCACCGATCAAACTGGCCTTTTATTGATTTTTTAAATTTTACTGTGCTGTAAATCAGCTGGGGAGCTTTTTAGTTTCAATCTGGTCTAGGAATGAACTAACCAACTAAGTAAATCCCATTGGTAATAGGTTCAAGCCAGACAAAAGGAATAAATGTTATTTCACACAAGAGGTAGTTGACTTCTGACACATACCGCCTCAAAATGTGGTGGCGGCCACTGAATTTAAAAGGGGTTGGACAGATTGATAGGGGACAGGGTTTTTGCTGGCTGTTAGGCATGATATCTGAAGGGGGCTTCCAGGTGCAGAGGCCGGATTCCTCTGATTATCAGGGGGGGGGCAAGTAGTCAGCAGCTGAGGGCTGTTTTCAGTGGGGCCTGCTTGTGGGCTTCTTGGGGGGTGGCATCTGACAGCTGCTGTTGAAAACAGGACAATAGACTGATTGACTGGATCCAGCGTAGCTACTCATGTATTCCTATGTTCTTAGAGAAAACAAATACCTGCCATGGCTGCACCTTCTGAAGTCCCAGCCAGCCTCCACTCAACATCCGACCAGATCTGGATAAATAGGCAGCATTCAAGGCACGTGCCACCACCTGGATAGAGTTGTAAATGCTGTAGCTGTCTTGAGACAAGATACTTTCCAGCTCATCCTGGGATGGAATCTCCAGTTCCTCTTTCTCTCTGCATCTTCTCCAACCTTTCACAGATAACCCATGATTTGAATGTAAACAATGAAATGCTCCCTTTCCAATTTTACTGAGAGTAGAGAGAATGGAATTAGAAGTGTCATATTTGTTCTTCTTGTTTTTCTGGACCAAAAAGGAAAAAGAGCCATGGATGTGCTGGCTATCGAACATTGTGAAAAACAATCTCAAGCTGACATCATGCAGAACTACTGTGATCCAAACTTTCCCCACAATGGTTTTTCTTGTTTTTTCAGCATATACAGTCAAAAACCTAAGTGCAATCATAGAGTGGGAGACTCCATGGTAAACAAATACATTGCATTTTCTCTGGATGAAAAGTGAATATATGTGGGAAATGAACCCCGTAATACCAGGGCTAAATTCTGGGATGCTTTCTTTGAAGGCAATGCAAATCCCACTCCTGACAATCACAGGGGTCAAGGTCCTCAGAAATCTTTCTCCACTATCATTGTCCGGAGCAAGGAGACCGATCCATGTCCATCTGAAATGCAGGAGCATCTTTGCAATCCCCCCAAAATATGAATCTTGCTTTGGGGCCATTCGGTACAAAAAAGGCAACTGAGTTTCATCTTTGAGCACATGATCAGTGTAACTGATCTAGTCAAGAAAAGAAAAGACCAGTTATTGGCTTTGTATAGAAGACAGAATTCATAGATTTGTTAACCTATAAATATTAATACCTTTAGCTATCAAAAATCCTCTCATTATGATGGTTGGTGTGTTTGTGGGCATTCTCCTCACAAAGGGCTGCCTTCTCAGTACATTTTGCTCACAGAGATATATTCCAGCCCCTCTAAGTAGGGATAGGAATCAAGCTGAATTTTCTCAAAAGTTTTGACGCATGCTCAGGAAGACCACTGCATAGGAGCTAGGTCTGATCCATCTCCCTGCGAGTCTAGGTTTTGGGGAATGACAAACAAATTTACAAACAGTTTAGTTCCACCAACAGTGGTGCTTCTTTGTCAAATTAAAGAGTGGAATGTTGGAAATTGGCTGTTTGATATCTAGATGGCTTTCTCCACTCTTTAAAGTACTTCTCTTGGATTTTCCCCACAAGGGACCACTGCAGTACCTATAGGAAATGTCATTTCCATCCAGTGGTTTGATTGCCCTGGAGGATTCCTGCAGGAGGTTAACATTTCCACCAATGGAATGTAACTTCTTCCATGCCCCTCTTCCACTAATTTAGCTCATCATTAACCAAGGTCCTCCAAAAAGGCAGGAGAGGCTTCTTAGCGATCATAATTTCTGAAGAGTGAGTTTCCCTACCTCCTAGTTGGATGTGGAGTAGGAGAAATTATTATTCATATGGAGAAAAGTGTCTTGTGATGGAAATGGAGAGTCTGGATAAATGTTTCCAGACAAATGCATCTCTAGCTAATGATAGGTTGGTGGAAGCAGAGAATTATCCCAGTTGTTGCAGGTCAGTGCTGGGACAGAGCTCAAGAGGTGAACTCCTCATTTTGGACAACCTGCTTGAGACCCGGGCCAGGAGAATAAATTCTGCATTCTCCATGGTTAAAACAGGCATCTGTTGGGTTAGTTTTACCACACATCCTTCTAAGACCATTGAAGCCGATGAGCTCAGAATAGGGTTGCCAACCTCCAGGTACTAGCTGGAGATCTGCTGCTTTACAACTGATCTCCAGCCGATAGAGATCAGTTCACCTGGAGAAAATGACTGCTTTGGCCATTGGACTATATGGCACTGAAGTCCCTTTCATCCCCAAACCCCGCACTCCTCATGCTCGGCCCCAAAAACCTCCCACTGGTGGCAAAGAGGGACCTAGCAACCCTAGCTCAGAAGGGTATAATTCAGTTTAGGATTGGCATTGTTAAACCTAGCCCCCTGGCAAAGGCCCAGTGTAGGAAGTGGTTATATTGCTTGGCTAATGCAGGGAAAGGCCAGCTTGTCTACTGAGAGCTTCAAAAATGGCCCCCATTTTTAAAAGGGCTATTTATTTTACTTCCTTACAAACTTTATGCTATCACCCCCACACTACCCTTTAAAACGGCAGAAAAGTTAGTCTGGCTTGCAACAATGCCCCAGGCTAGTTCATGAACTCCATTAAGATACATTATTATAATGTACAGAGACACATGGCCTTAGAAGGACACATCCTTCTAAGACGATTGAAGCTGCTGAGCTCAGAAGGGTATAAGCACATAAAAAAATAAGAAAGGCCATGCTGGATCAGACCAAGGCCCATCAAGTCCAGTAGTCTGTTCACACAGTGGCCAACCAGGGGTCTCTAGGAAGCCCACAAACAAGATGACTGCAGCAGCATTATCCTGTCTGTGTTATACAGGACCTAATATAATAGGCATGCTCCTCTGATCCTGGAGAGAATAGGTATGCATCATGACTAGAAGCCATTTTTACTAGTAGCCACGGATAATCCTCTCCTCCATGAACATGTCCACTCCCCTCTTAAAGCCTTCCAAATTGGCAGCCATCACCACATCCTGGGTATAACTCGGTTTAGGATGGCATTGTTAGCTCCCCTCCCCATATGCCCCGTACCTGAGGCATTTTGTAGATGCTTAACATCGTAGAAATCTGGTTGGAGGTTTCAGAGTTGGTTCCCTCAAGAACAGCCAAGAGATTTTTTTCTCCTCCGCAGCTGTAGTTTGGAACATTGTTCTGAATGCTAGACAGCAGGTCTACCACTGAGTCCGAAGTCATTCTTGCACTGAAAAAGTTCTCATAGAAGTTGTAACCCAGAGTGATGTTGGGCAATAGACTGGAATGTTTATTGATTTCCTCAATGGCAAACATGAAGGGCAGGAGGTCTGAATATATCATCTCAACTGAGCTGCAACATAACATGTGTGATCATCTGCTATTCAGTGATGACATGCCAAAACCCTGCTTCTTTTCCATTCAGGGCCTTTGCAGGCAATAGAAACCTTTGGTGTTCCCTTTAGAACTAACCTCATGCTAGTTCATATCCCGAGTCCGCAGTACAAGAGCTGATCCTAACACGGCAGAGGCAGTTTTGCTGGGAGGGGAATTGCCATTTACCTTCTAAAAACAAAACAAAGCAGAGGGCAGCTCAGTCCTGATGTTGGAGCGGAGGAGAGCACAGCCTTCAAAAAAAAGAAATCATTATAAAAACGTATCTTAACAGAGTTCATGAACCAGCCTGGGGCATTGTTAGGGTTGCCAACTTCCAGGTGGTGAAGGAAAAATCAGACACCTCTGTACAATTACCAAAGGATGAGAAATTCAGTACAGGAATCCAGCCATAAATGATGCCAAATATATTCTGGCTAAATCTTTACAGTATGTGGTAATATAACCACCAACACCATATATTGCCAATATATGGTGTTGGTGGTTATATTACAACATACTGTAAAGATTTAGCCAGAATATATTTGACATCATTTATGGCTGGATTCCTGTACTGAACTTCCAGGTGGTGGCTGGAGATCCCCTGCTATTACAACTGATCTCCAGCTGATAGAGATCAGTTCACATGGAGAAAATGGCCGCTTTTGGCAATTGGACTCTATGGCATTCAAATCCCTTCCCTCCCCAAACCTCACCCTCCTCAGGCTCCGCCCCCAAAACCTCCCACTGATGGCAAAGAGGGACCTGGCAACCCTAGGCATTGTTGCAAGCCAGGCTAACCTTTCTGCCACTTTGAAGATTCCTTGCATTAGCCAAGCAAACTAATAGCATCCTACGTTGGGCCTTAGCCGGAGGGCAGCCAGCAAGTGTACAGCCGCATTTGATCCTTTCCAGGAGATCTCTTCCCAGTAGAAGTTTAAATCAAACAGCCTCTACAGGCAGGAATCAATGTAACATCTTTATTCTCACCAACAATTACTGCCAGAGCGTGCTGCAAGCTCTTCTCTGCCTGTGTGTGTGTGTGTGTGTGAAGTGCTGTCAAGTCGCAGCCGACTTATGGCAACCCCTTTTGGGGGTTTTCATGGCAAGAGACTAGCAGAGGTGGTTTGCCAGTGCCTTCCTCTGCACAGCAACCCTGGCATTCCTTGGTGGTCTCCCATCCAAATACCAACCAGGGCTGACCCTGCTTAACTTCTGAGATCTGACGAGATCAGGCTAGCCTGGGCCATCCAGATCAGGGCCTTCTCTGCCTACCCTGTGCTATACCTTTTTCTTCAGAAGCCCATCCTACACTGGCTTCTATCCACCTATTCTCAGCAGTCTCCCTCTGACTGCCAATTGCTGGGGGACACAAAAGGGAGAGGCTTTGGTCTCCAGGCCTTGTTTGTGTGGCATTCACAGCATCTGGTTGTAGGAAGAGTAATATATAGTCAGAAGGGGGTTGGGTTTGAGCTGAGTCAAACCCCTTCTGACTGTATATTACTCTTCCTACACACTTGACACTGAGAGACACTGTCCTTCAGTGTTACTCCTCTGAAGATGCTGGCCACAGCTGCTGGCGAAGCATCAGGAAAGAAAATACCAAGACCACGGTCACACAGCCCGGATAACCTACAAGAACCGATGAACTTTGACTGTGAAAGCCTTCGACAATATTATCAACAACGTTAATTTTACAAAAAGTTATAGTTTCACTTATCATTGACTGGGTAGTTCTACAGGGGAAAGAGGGAAGGCTGCACTGACATTTTATATCTAGATGACCCCAAAAGAATGATCTTACCCACAGACAATAGTTTCTGATAGCACAATACATTATCATACTTTGCAGCTGCGAATGAGCTTACCAGTCGCAGCATGTGAAATGTCCGGCTTATGGACTGCCTTCCTATTCATGCTTTCACAAATCTCCTCGAAAGACAATACAGAACCATAAGGAGGGCTCTGTTGCATCGAACCAAAAGTTCATCTATTTCTAGGGTTGCCAGGTTCCTCTTTGCCACTGGCGGGAGGTTTTTGGGGCAGAGCCTGAGGGGGGCGGGTTTGGAGAGATGAGGGACTCCAATGCCATAGAGCCCAATTTCAAAAGCAGCCATTTTCTCCAGGTGAATGGCTCTCCATTGGCTGGAGATCAGTTGTAATAGCAGATCTCCAGCTAGTACCTGGAGGTTGGCAACCCTATTCATTGCAGTGTGGCGTTTCTCACAGTGGCCAGTCAGACAAACAATGGACAGGCCATCGTAAAAAGAGTGTCAAAGCAGAATCAGGCTGGGAGGCATGAAATCCATCAACACATTTTTACTTACACAATAAGTCTAGTAGAGGGAGGCTCGGAGAATATGTATGGCTTAAGCACAGAGTTTGTTGTAGAAGTGATCCCACCGATGGTCAAGTCACCCGGCCTGAAATAGTTCAGTGGGCTTCTTCGATCAGTTATCATATTGAAGGGGCGTTTTGCCTTCCAAACCCTGCAGGAGAGATGGGGCAGCAGCCCCAGCAGCAGCAAGGTCAGCCTTGATATGTTTGTTAAAGCCATGGCCCTGTGACGGCTCTCAACTACACGCTGCACTAACCAGAAGAAGCCAAACTCTCTTCTACCACCGAGGATGCAGGGACTTTGACCAATCCAGATGGAGCCCACCAGTAGTTTCTGATCCGACAGGATGATGCTGAGTCTTGCATCAGACTCATCCTCCACTTGCCCAGGTCCTTAGGAGTTACTTGTGCACCAGCCTTTTCAAGCTCCGTTCCAGAAGTGTCTCTGTGTTGTTTCTAATTCCGGTGTTTCCGTTATTGTCTTCAAAGGTGATGCTCGGAGAAATCCCTTGAGCATTGGGAAGAGGAAGAGTAAATTACCACGATTTCCCTCATTATAAGGGAAAGTGCCATCCTTGACTGTTTGCGACTCCATGCGCAGGTGCATGGCTGGAAAAAACATGTTTGTGAGTCTCATAGCTGTAGCCCTCTGCTCTTTTTAAAACATTATTAAAAGAACTCCAATAAAAACAAGAGTTTAAAACACAAATTACTGAATACATTGATATTAAAATATAGAAGCTCGAACTAACTGATCATTCTGGGCAGAAAAACATTCAATTTTTCAAACTTTTTGGACTTTTGCTGTGTAATAGACAGGTTAGTTTACACAGACGAATGCACTCCTTCAGCTTCTCCAACCACTCCTCCTTCTTTGGGATTTTTCTTCCAATTTGGGGCAAGGTATTAACCTTGCTGATGTTACTGGCAACCCCTCCCTAGGGTTGCCAACCTCCAGGTAGTATCTGGAGATCTGCTATTACAACTGATCTCCAGCCGATGAAGACCTGTTCACCAGGAGAAAATGGCTGCTTTGGCAATTGGACTCTATGGCATTGAAGTCCCTCCCCTCCCCAAACCCCGCCCTCCTCAGGCTCCACCCCAAAAACCTCCCACTGGTGGCGAAGAGTGACCTGACAACCCTACCCCTCCCATCTCCTTATTCAGATGGTTCTTATGAGCTAGTTAGCCCTGGCCTGGGAAAAAGACCTTGAGATGCCTAGCAGATAGGGCACACCTGCAGCTTGTGATGCAGTGGGCATCATGTAGGAAAATTACAGGCTGACCAGCTGGAGAGACCAAAATGGATGTTAAGAGACAAGATGGCTTTCTGTCTCAACACCTGCTCGGGAGAACCCTGATGACTATTTCAGAAAAAAACAGTGAGCAGGGACAGTAGGGTTCTAGCTGGAGATCTCCCGCTATTACAACTGATAGAGATCAGTTCCCCTGGAGAAAATGGCCGCTTTGGCAATTGGACTCTATGGCATTGAAGCCCCTCCCCAAACCCCGCCCTCCTCAGGCTCCACTCCAAAAACCTCCTGACGGTGGCAAGGAGGTACAGCTGAGAGAGAGGGAGGGTGCCAGCACAGGCTTGGGGAGCATGGGCTTGGGGAGAAGGAGCACCGCCTTCAGCGCCCTCACCACGGCAACACGGCACAGCCCTAGGCAGACGCGACGGGTCCACACGTGCCATAGGTTCGCCAACACGGGACTAGGCAGTTCTATGGGGAGAAGAGGGAAAGAAGCAGTGGCGTTTCATCTCTAGATGATCTGAAAGAATTGTCTTACCCACAGACAAAAGCCTTTGGTCCTAAAAAGGCTGTCCTTCTTAAAAGATGAGAATGAGCTCTCCAGGTTGCAGCAGACTTTAGTGACAGGTTTTGCATATGGGGTGACTCACTGATCTTACAAATCTCCCCAAAAGACAATACGGAAAGATAAGAACATAAGAATAACTTTGCTGGATTGGACCAAAGGTTCATCAACACCCGTACTGTATTTCTCACTGTGGCCAATCAGGCAAAAGAGGGACATGATTTCCACAGATAACTGGGTCTGTCCAAGGTAAATAGAATTTGAAGGCAGAATCAGTCTGAGTAGCATGACATCCATCAACAGATTATTACTTTCACATCAAATCTAGTAGAAATGTTCTACATCCACAGCTTGCATGCGCCAAACCGGGTAAGCACAGTAAAGTCCGCTAGGCCTAACTGAGCATCCTGGAGTAGACTGCAAAACTTATTCTTGATTCCACAATATACTACAGTTTTGGGAACTGCAATGGCTGTATGCCATTCTCTGGCAAACATTCGCAGAGTGAGATTACTGGACATTTTCAGGAGATTTGGGTCCCCATCACCCTTCACCACACATATAATATAGTGTGGAAGGCAGAAGTCCTACCTGGAGATAAAGGTGTGAGTAAGCCTGATTTGACCCCACCACAAACCAAGGCTTTATGAGTGCAAGTTTACCATGGTGTGACTGTTGCACATCTTACATTATATAAGTTTAGATATCACAGGAAAACATGGGCGAATGAAACAGATCATGGTGAGTGTGATCGTCCAAGCACAAGCCACTCCACTAGTTATGGTTAGTTGGAATACATCAAATAAGGATTTGAAACCATGGTTCAGTGTTCGTTCATGAGCCATAGATAGTGTTAACTATGGTTTTGTGTGACATATGAATGTAGCCATACTCATTTAGTCCTGGCTTAAGCTGCCCTTGCCCCAGTGCAGGCTAGGATACCAAGTGAGGTCTCTGCGGGAAAAACAGAGATGGCCTTGGCTTCAATCTTATGCTTACTTCCATTATTTTACCCGTTCATCTACTAGGGATGCAGTCCTCCATTGTGCAATGCTTCCCTCTGGAGCTAGGTGCTGTTTGACTGATTGAAGAAGAAGAAGAGTTGGTTTTTATATCCTGACTTTCTCTACCACTTAAGGAAGAATCAAACCGGCTTACAATCATCTTCCTTTCCCCTCCCCACAATAGACACCCTGTGAGGAAGGTGGAGCTGAGAGGGTGCGACTAGCTTAAGGTCATCCAGCTGGTTTCATGTGTAGGAGTGGGGAAACAAACCCAGTTCACCAGATTAGTGTCCGCCACTCATAAGGAGGAGTAGGGAATCAGACTCAGTTCTCCAGTTCAGAGTCATACTTGGCCCTGGATCAGGAAGCATTTCCTTTATTCATTTATTTATAACTTTTTAATGCAGCCTTTCCACCTGATCAGGGTCCCCAGGAGAGCAATTGTAAACTTCTGTGTTTAAAAGATGACAAGATAGCAACTGTAAACTTACAGAGAAAGTAATTTGGAAACAATTCCAGTTTCCCAGTTCTGTGCAGAGGCAAGGAAGAAAGTCTAGTTAGGAAGAAAGTTGTCAGTGTGATTCACAGTTTTAATCTTTTTTTTAAAAGGTAACATATATTATGGATGCATAATATGTACATGATCTCAAAAAAATAAAAATAAAAAGAATGGAAACATCCAAACATTGTAAAACTATTTAATTTAGATATTCTTCAATGGCCAACAAAGTAATACAATGAACATATTAAATTATATTCAAACAACTGTATTCAGAATCAGGTACTAATAAAAGGATATGTGTAAAGCATTAAAACATAATGGCCTACAGCTATCTAATTTCTTTATATATTCACCATCAGTATGCATAACTAGTTTCTTTTCTAATGTATGTGAAAATAGGAAAGATTTGATCTAATACAAGCTTAGGGGAGTAAATGCCCAAGACAAATTCATTGGATTCATAATGGTATACACACAGATTACAAATATTTAAAAGAATAGATCAGAATGAGTAGCTGTGTTACTCTGCCAATAGCTGAAGAAAGGAGCATGACTCTGGTAGCACCTTAAAGACTAACAACATTTCTGCCAGGGTATGAGCTTTTGTGAGCCATAGCTCACTTCTTCAGAACTTCTTCTTTAAAAGAATGTACTCAAAATCAGATCCCATCTTTATGTTTAATCATTAGGTGTTCCTTTGTATTCAGATGAGGCCTCAGTATAAGAATGTAGCATTTGGGAAGAAAGATGAATCCTAATAGCCCCAAACCGGAGGCCAAGATGGAGAAGACCTGCACAGCAACCATGTATTTCCCCTTGGTGCTCAGGTAGGTGGGCACAAAGGACACCCAGACACTGCAGAACACCAACATGCTGAAGGTGATCAGCTTGGCTTCATTGAAGGTCCCAGGCAGCTTCCTGGCCAGGAAAGCCACCGTGAAGGAGACGGCGGCCAGGAAGCCCATGTAGCTGAGGGCAGCATAAAACATGGTGACAGACCCTTCGTTACATTGCAGGACGATCTGTCCATGCTGGGAGTGCATGTCGGCATCTGGGAAGGGGGGAGAGATGCCCAGCCAGAGGGTGCAGATGCCCATTTGAATACCAGAACAGGAATAGAGAATGAAGTTGGCCAAGCTCTTCCCCAGCCATTTCCTCATCCTGCTGCCTGGCTTTGAAGCCATGAAGGCCACCACCACAGTGACAGTCTTGGCCAACACAGAAGAGACTGCAAAGGAGAAGATGATGCTGAAGACAGTTTGTCGGAGAAGGCAGGTCACCTTCTGGGGCTGACCGATGAAGAGAAAAGAGGAGAGAAACGAAAGCAGGAGGGAGACAAGGAGAATATAAGAGAGGTTGCAATTGTTGGCCTTGACTATTGGAGTTTCTAAGTATTTAATGAAGATTCCCAAAACCAAAGTTGTGATTAGAGTAAAGATAAGAGTAAGAAAATTCAGGACAATCCCCAAGGGTTCTTCATAGGATAGGAAGGTTATATGCTTGGGAACACATTGATCTTGGATCTGGTTTGGCAGTTGATCTTCCTGACATTTATCACAATGACTTGCATCTGAAAAGAAAATATTAACTTCAGTACACCAACCTCTACTTTACATCCATGATACTCTTTGTTCTGTTATTTCACATTCATTGTGAATATATATCCAGAGGCACATACTTTCATGCCATAAATGCTGGACAAGTTAGGGTTGAGGGAGAAGTCAAGAAGTAAGAATGCATAATAGGAATGGAGTTGGGACACTTTTAGAGTCAGATTGCATTCCTTCTTTGCAGAACATCCTGCATTTAATCCTTAGCATCACAAGCCGAAGTAATCTCAGAGAATAGTGCCCACAGACTATGGACAGTGAATGCCAATCAAAGTAGGGAAAGTATGGGCAAACTGATCCCCAAATTTGACTTGGCATATGGCACTTTGTTCTTGGTCCTGACTGCAGTGGAATGACTGCTAAGGTGAGCCAAACAGGACAAACTGAGCCTGCAATGGAAGCAGTATTTATGCCTCTTCCTCTTCCTTCCACTTAGGGCTCTGGTATGTGACTTACCTTCCTGAGTGGAGATTGTCCCTTCCGTACAAGGAGAACAGTCATAGCAGCAGAGAGGTTCTCCTTCCATAATCAACTTAGCAGATCCAGGTGGACAGCTTTCGGTGCACCTAGAACGAGGCAGGGTCTAAGACAGGGAAAATCAAGAAAAAGTGTAAGAGGCTTTGTTTTCTGTATGTGTGTGAGCTCTCTCCATAGAAACAACAGGCTCTCTAGTCCCAATGTAGATTTTATCATCATGTGAACTAGGCCTTCCTTTGGGAAAGCATTTTTGAGTCACAGCTGCACAGAAGGGACTCTGCTTTGGTCTGCTTGCCCCTTGCTGCTCTGCAATGTCAGAACAAGGGTCAAAGGAAGGATTGGAGGCTTGATGCCAGAGTTAGGATAGAAAACAATGTTTAAGGAACAATGTGCTGATTATATATGCATCATGTGAGTCCATGAGGGACAGATGTACAAGTGTATACCTTTAAGTGAGCCCTCAAGACCTAGTTTTGATTTCCTCCATTAAGTCTTGTATGGAGGGGTATCACTTAGGTTTTGTTAGCCTTTTTGAATAGGCTGTTTCCTTTGGAACTGCTGCTCTCTAAATGTCCAGTATTCGCAGTCAAATTCTCAAAGCACTATTCACAGGGGCTTCCCCCCACCAAAGAAATTCATAGAGTAATCGAAGAAAAATTCTGCAATGTGTAATTTCGCCTTCAAAAATGTGAAGCTTCTGAACTAGTGGGGGAGTGGTAAAATCAGCCCTGCTCTGTTTGATCCCCAAGACCTGAAACTGACCAACACTCACAGTGAAGCTGACCAAAGAGAACACTTATAAGAGGAGGGTGGCAAATCATCCCAGCTCTGTTCCATCCCGGAGGTTTGAAACTGACCAACACTCGCTGTGAAACTTATCAAAGAGGACAGGTATAAGGGGAGGACAGCAAATCAGCTTGGCTCTGTTTGATCCCCGAGGTTTGAAAGGACAACATTCACTGTGAAACTGACCAATAAATAACTTCTCAGCTTTTCCCACCCTATTGTCATACACACTTTTCATTAAATAACTGTAGGAAATGGTTTGGGGCAATAGAGAACAAGATGGAGAAATATAAGGAACTTAGATACAGCATGGCTTCCATGGGTCCCAGATACAGCATGGCTTCCATGGGCAGATATGGGAGTTCTGGATTCCAGTCCCACTCCTTTGGAAACCCAAATTCTCAGTTCCCGGGCCCTAATTGCTTGAAATAAGTGCTCTTGGGCCACCAACCAATTGGACACCCAACACTGAAGGCGCATTATACAGCAAACCTGGTGAAGCTAAGCAGGCCCAGGACTGGTCAGTGCCTGGATGGGAGACCTGCATTGAGTAGGGGGTTGGACACGCTGATCCCATGATCATGACCTTCAAACACTAACATTACCTGGAAAATTATTAGAGTATTTCAAAAGAAAAAACACAAATATTTTCCCCACCTGATTAAACCATTTGGGCCACACAATGGCACCTTGATCAATGGTGAACTCTACTTCTGAGGCTGGGTGTCTCTCTACACTCCCAACTTTCACTCCAATAACAGATTGATTCGGGGTTGCCACCCAGTTCACAATATCAAAGTCCACTGCCATGTCTCCATTCTCATCAAAATTAATTCCTTCTGTGGAATTATTGTAAGACTGGAAGTTTCTCAGGAAAGGGTGAAGCTAGAATGACATACAAAGCAGCTATATTTAGAAATACAAGAAGCCATACTTTCCTTTTCTTTTATCCATTAGAAGCTCCTTGATCCATTGATCTTGAGCAGCATATATCTAATGTTTGAGGGATATAAGGACTGAAACAAATTTTGCCACTGACAATGTAGCCTTGGGATCCCCATCGCTTAGTAGAAAAGGCATTATGTCAGACACAGAGGCATTAGATTTGTATGTTAAAAGGGGGGAAATATAATGTGATCGAAGTTCCTCGTAAAAGCGGCATTCCAAAAGGGAATGAGCTAGTGAATCGATAGAGCCAGAAGAGCAAGGACAGGTCCTGTCTGAATATGGTATATTCAGAATTCTGCTCTGTATAACCATAGAGGGGTTAGCATTTAATCTAGCTAAACAAACATCTCTAGAAAGACAAGGAGTTGTCAAATAATATGTATAAACAGGCAAATCACGTGGTGGTGGTATTCCGAAGAACTAGGACGAACAAACGTGGTGAGCACGAAAAGTAGTGCTGTTATAATCAAGCTCTTTAATGCGCTTTTTAATTTTGGAAGAAGCCATACTGGATTTGAGCCTTGTGTACTTGGAGCCGCCAGAGTTACAATGTCCTTTTTTGCATTGACAATGGATGTGAGGTCTTTTGCTGAGTCTCCTTTTTATGCTTCAGCATTTTGAGAGGTAGACTAACACTGCAATCCTCAGCATAGTTACGCTCTTCTAATTCCATTGGACTTATTCTGCGCACATGGCAAAGTTTGAATAGTCAGAAACGGAAACTTGGTTTTGAATTCTAAAGAGAGTTGTGTAAGCAGGGACCACTGTTACCGAGCAGATTTTTTCAGACAGAAAACCTGGGGGCATCGTTAAAAGGCAGATAACTGTTGTATTGTTAGGGTTGCCAGCTCTGGGTTGGGAAATACCTGGAGATTTTTGGGGTGGAGCCTGAGGAGGGCGGGGTTTGGGGAGGGAACGGACTTCAATGTCGAGTCCAATTGTCAAAGCAGCCATTTTCTCCGGGAGAACTGATCTCAGCTGTAATAGCAGGAGATCTCCAACTAGTACCTGGCCACTCCTATGTATTGTAGGTTTACAGTATTTGTGGAGGGAATACTTTGGATGTTCTGCCTCAGGCACTTACAGCCCATTCCTGAGCTGATGGCGTACGCAGATGGCGGGGAAGAGGTGCAGCCGCGCCTCCTCCTAAGCCATTTTGCGTACGTCATTAAACAAAAAAAAAAAAAAGCCGTATTACGGATTTTTTTTCTTTAAATGGGGCCTTTCGCCCCATAGAGAACAGCGAGGCTGCGCCTGCTAAAAAGCAACGCAGCAACACTGTTCCCTGCGCCAGCGTACTGGAGCGAAAGAGGACAGGAGGCCGACTAACTGTCAGCTGAGGTGATTATGACAGAGAAAGGAAATTACCTCGGGGTTTTTGAATATCTCTTGTGAGGAATGCCAACTCAGGTCCTCATTACACAAGATGTGTAAAGTGGGTCAGGTGAAGGAGTCCCCCCATTTGTCTTTCATTACACACCTGACCAGGACTCACCTTAAAAATTGCAGAGGGGGGGGGGATGAGGCCCAGTCAGTCATGTAACAAGGCCTTCAGTGTGCATAAAAAAGGAATAATCAGGAAAGTGACTGAGAATAAAACTGCCAGTATAGTAACAACCTTCTACATGGCTCTGCTGCAGCTACATTAGAAACAGTGTGTGTACTGTTCTAGTTTAATTTGAAAAACAAGTGACATGCTAAAGGTCCATAAAATTATGGGCTGTGTATAGAAGGTAAACAGAGTAGCAACTTTTCTCCCTCTCCTATCAAACTAGAATTTGGGATCCACCAATGAAACTGGCTCTTTATTCACTTTTTGTGTGTGTGTGTGTGTGTGTGTATTTTACTGTGCCATAAACCCCCTGAAAGCTGGACAGTGAAGAAAGCTGATAGGAAGAAAATAGATTCCTTTGAAATGTGGTGTTGGAGGAGAGGGTTACGGATTCCGTGGACTGCCAAAAAAAAAACAAATCAGTGGGTTATAGATCAAATCAAGCGTGAACTGGCCCTAGAAGCTAAAATGACTAAACTGAGGCTATCGTATGTTGATATCATGAGACGACAAGAGTCACTGGAAAAGACAGTCATGCTAGGAAAAGTTGAGGGCAGCAGGAAAAGAGGAAGACCCAACAAGAGATGGATTGACTCAATAAAGGAAGCCACAGCCTTCGATTTGCAGGATCTGAGCAAGGCTGTCAAAGATAGGACATTCTGGAGGACTTTCATTCATAGGCTCGCCATGAGTCAGAAGCGACTTGACAGCACTTAACACACACATAAACCCCCTGAGGATGGTGTTAGAAGGATTTGGACAGATTAGTGGAGGACAGGAGTGTTGTTGGCTATGAGGCGCAGCGGCTGAAGGGGGCTTCTACGTTCAGAGGCTGGATAGTCCTCTGACTATCAGAAGCAGGGAAGCAGTTAGCAGCTGAAAGCTGTTGTTGTTGGGCCCTGCTTCCTGGGGGCACTGGACTGGTTGCGGTTGAAAACAGGATACTAGACTGGATAGACTATTGGTCTGATCCAGAGTGCCGACTCATATGTTCCTACGTTCTTAGAGAAAACAAATACCTGCCATGGGTTCACCCTGTGAAGTCCCAGCCAGCCTCCTTTCAACCTCCGATTAGATCTGGATAAGTAGGCAGCATTCAAGGCACGTGCCACCACCTGGATAGAGTTGTAAATGCTGTAGCTGTCTTGAGACAGGATACTTTCAAGCTCATCCTGGGATGTGGTCTCCATTTCCTCTTTCTCTCTGCATCTTGTCCCACCTTTCACAGACAATGCAGGATCTGAATAAAAACAATGAAATGCTCCCTTTCCAGTTTTACTGAGAGTAGCCAGAAATGATACAAGATTGTCATATTTGGTTTCTTTGTTTTTCTGGATCAAAATGGAAAAAGAACCATGGATGTGCTGGATATCAAACGCCCTGAAAAACCACCTTAAGCTGAAATCGTGCAAAACTGTTGTGATCCAAACTTTTCCCACAATTGATTTTCTTGTTTTTTCTACATTTCCAATCAAAAACCCAAGTGCAATCACAGAGTGGGAGTCTCCATAAAAAATAAATACATTACATTTTCTCTGTGTGAAAATTGGATATGTGTGGAAATGTAAATACTGGTACTTGCCACCATCAGTCAGTTCTGGGATGCTTTTTGTGAAGGCAATGCAAATCCCACTCCTGGTGACCACAGGGGTCAAGGTCCTCAGGAATCTTTCTCCTGTGTCATTGTCTAAAGCAAGGAGACCGATCCACGTCCATCTGAAGTGCAGCAGCATCTTCACAATCCCCATGAAATAGGAATCTTGCTTTGGGGCCATCCGGTACAAAAAGGGCAATTGAGTTTCATCTTTGAGAACATGATTAACAAAACCATAACTGATCTAGTCAAGAAAGGAAGAGACCAGTGTTTGGCTTTGTATCCAAGACAAAACTCATAGACTTCTTACCCTTAGCTATTGAAATCCCCCTCATCATGAAAGTCAGGGTGTATGTATGGGGCACTCTCCTCACAGAGGGCAGCCATCTCAGTACGTTCTGCTCACAGAAATACATTATAGCCCCTGTGAGTGGGGATTAGAACCAGGCCTTTGTTTCTCAAATGTTTTGGAACACACTCAGGAAGACCATTGCATAGGAGCTAAATATGACCCATCACCCATCACGTGTCCAAGTTATGAGGAACGAAATGCAAATTTGCAATACTTCTATTGGTTTTTGTCCATGGGACCACTGCAGTGCCTACAGCAAATATCCTTTCCATCCAGTGGTTTGGTTCTCCTGGAGCGTTTCTGCAGGAAGTAACATTTCCCTCAATGGAAGGCGTCAAGCATTTATTTTTCTATAAGCCTAACAGGTCCTTTATGGTTAACTAACCTTCAAAAATACAGTTTATCTGATTTTTTCAGGGCTTCCCAGGCTGACTATAACTGCAGGGCCCAGGTATATAGGTATGATGCAGAATAGGACAGAAACATTATAACAGGTTCAAAGTTTTCATTCTCCTACAAATTAATCAAAGGAGGCCATTCCAGGGCTGAATGGAAGGTGAATTTCTCATCTCTCCTCTCCCACTAATTTAGCTCATAGTTAACTTAACCAAGGACATCCAGAAAGGCAGGAGAGGCTCCTGAGCTATAATAATCCCTCAAGAGAGCTTCCCTACTTTCCAGTTGAATGTGGAGTAGGAGAAATGATTTTTAATATGGAGAAAAGTGTCTTAAGTGATGAAAACAGAGGATCTGGTTAGAAGTCGCTATACAAATGGCACCATACCAACGCACCTCCGGCTACTGACAGGTTGGTGAAAGTAGAGAATTATCCCAGTGGTGCAGCAGAATGCTGGGACAGAACTCAAGAGCCAGTGTGGTGTAGTGGTTAAGAGCAGTGGTTTGGAGCGGTGGAGTCAGATCTGGAGAACCGGGTTTTCTATTCCCCACCTACATCACAGAGTGTCTGTTGAGGGAAGGGGAACGGAAGAGGTTATTGCTAGCCAGTTTGAGTCTCCCTTAAGTGGTAGTAAAAGTTGGAATATAAAAACCAACTCTTCTTCTTCTTCTTCTCAAGAGGTGAACTCCTCACTCTGGTCCAGCTGCTTGAGACCTAGGCCAGCTGAGTAAATTCTGCATTCCACATGGAAAAAACTGGCACCCTTCTAAGTCTATTGAAGCTGATGAACTCAGAAGGGGATAACTCAGCGTAGGATGGGATGAATAGACTCAGTCCCCCTCCCCATATGTCCCATACCTGAGGCATTTTGTAGATGCTTAAGATGTTGGAAATCTGCTTGGAGGTTTCAGAATCGCCCCCCTCAAGAACAACCAAGAGATTATTCTGTCCTCCACAGCTGTAGTTTGGAACATTCTTCTCTCCACCAGACAGCAGGTCTACCACTGCGTCAGAAGTCATTCTTGCATTGAGAAAGTTCTCATAGACGTTGTACCCCAGAGTGATGTTGAGTAAAAGATTGGAATGTTTATTGATTTCCTCAGTGGCAAACAAAAAGGGCAGGAGGTCTAAGAAGTTTGTCCCGAGTAGGCTGCAAAAAATACGTATGGTTACATTTTCTCTATTGTTCAATGCTGACATGCTAAATCCTGCATCGTTCGTATTCAGGGCCTTTCCAGGCACTCTGCTTGTGAGTAATTAAGATAAACAATAGGTTTTACAATGGTTGCATCTTTTGCCATTTTCTGATTACGGACAGCTTAGTCCTTCCTGCATGGTGTAGTGGTTAAGAGCGGTGGTTTGGAGCAGTGGACTCTGATCTGAAGAAACAGGTTGGATTCCCCACTCCTCCACATGAGTGGCGGAGGCTAATCTGGTGAACTGGATTTGTTTCCCCACTTCTACATACGAAGCCAGCTAGGTGACCTTGGGCTAGTCACACTCTTTCAGCCTCACCTACCTCACAGGGTGTCTGTTGTGGGGAGGGGAAGGGAAGGTGATCGTAAGCCGGTTTGATTCTCCGTTAAGTGGTAGAGAAAGTCAGCATATAAAAACCAACTCTTCTACTTTGTGTCAGTGTTAGGAACTAACAGTGTATTACACTGGCTATATCCAGAGTGCAGCTAATGCATGCACCACCTCAACTGGAGCACTGATTTATATCACCTAAGATTGTTTGTTTTTTAGGTAAGAAGATTTTAAATTTGTGACAATGCCGCTTTTATTTTGAACAACAAGAGCATCTTTCTCATTAAACAGGATTTTTTTTTCATTAAAAAGAGAGTAGGTTGAAACCTTCTAAAAATAAAGATGCCCCAAATGCCATTCATCTGATTTGCTCAGATCTGCCTGCCCGATATCCCTCTAACAGAGCATTCCTGAGCGGAATGCCTGTGCCGGGCTTAGGAGGCAAATCAGCGGCCTTGCCTCCTAAAGAGGTTTTGGCACTGCCAAAACCTCTGCCCGGTGCCAAAAACCCGTGCAACCCTCATAGGGCTGCACGGGAGATATGCCAGCTAAAAGCTATCAAGAGAACTATCAAGAGAAAACTAACTATCAGGAGAAAAGACTCCCTTGATCTATCAAGACAGTGAGTGTGGCCGGGTATGTAAAGGAGGCTGGAGACTGCTTGAGGAAGAGCTGATCTACTTTAGGAGGCTGTTCATTGTACGCAGACAAATGATTTGCACAGCATGATTCAGCTAGAAGGTCACATTCAGCAAAATACTCAAAAAATGTGTGTAGCATCTTTCTTTCTTTCTTTCTCTTTTGTTGCACCAGTCAGTCTTCTACTGGCTTCTGTCCCTGTATCTATCACGCTTTTCTTCCAGGGACCTCAGAGGGGCATACATGGCAGTCTCCCTCTGAGTGCTGTATGCTGGGGGCCAACTATAAGGGGAGGCTTTGCTGGTAGGTCTTCCAGAGCTTATGGTCAGACACTGTGGAAGAAAAGATGCTGAACCGGAGAAACTATTATTGGATCCAGCAGCACTCTTCTCTTTCTGTTCTTAAGGCATCTCCATTCAATCACAACAAGCCAGTCAGCTCTGAAATAATACCAAAGGAGGCTGGCTGAGGTCACCCTTGGACATGTTCATGGAGGATAGGGCTATTCACGGCTACTAGTGAAAATGATTACTAGTCATGATGCATACCTATTCTCTCCAGGATCAGAAGAGAATGGCCATTGTATTAGGTGCTGTGAAACACAGGCAGGATGCTGCTGCAGTTTTGTTTGTGGCTTCCTAGAAGCACCTGGCTGGCAGCTGTGTGAACAGACTGCTGGACTTGATGGGCCTTGGTATGATCCAGCATGGCTTTTCTTATGTTCTTATGCTCTTAACCTGGGCCTCTTCTGAAGCAAAGATGTTAGGAAATTGACCTGACCAGTTTCTTTCCTTTAAAGATAAACATTGCTTAAACTGATGTGTCTTTTCTATAATGGACATATGGTTGCACTTATGATTGTCTACGCAGTTCTATGGGGAAAAGAAGCAGCAGCATTTCATACCTAGATTATCTGAAAGAATGATCTTACTCACAGACAAAAGCTTTTGGTCCTAAAAAGGTTCTCATCCTTAACTACGGAGAATGAGCTTACCAGCTGCAGCAGGTGAAGCAACAGGTCCGGCATATGGGGTGGCTGACTGTTCATACAAATCACCCCCAAAGACAGTATGGAAACATTAAGAATATAAGAAGAACTCTCCTGGATTGACTAAATGCTCGTCAGTTCTAGTTTTATGTTTCTCAAAGTGGCCAATCAGACAAAGAGGGATACAATTTTCAAAGTTGGGTGAGTGGGTTTCCCAGAAAATAGGGACTGTCTATGGTAAAAAGAGTGTCAAAGTAGAATCAGGCTGATCAACAATTCATCAATACATCATTACTTACAAAATAAATGTAGCCAAGGGAGGCTTGGAGAAAACATATGGACTAAACACAGAGTTTGCTGTAGCGGTGATTCCCCCAATTACCAAGTCACCTGGCCTGTAATAGTTCAGTGGGGTTATTCGGTCAGTTATCATATTGAAGGGGCACTTTGCCTTCCGAACCCTGCAGGAGAGATGGGGCAGCAGCCCAGAGAGAAGCAGCAGCAGCAGCAGGTGGGTCATCCTGGGTACGCCTGCAAAAGCCACTTCCCAAATGCATCTGACAAGAACCCTCTTGCCACATCTGTAATGCAGAGTACTTATACAGATGGAGCCCAGCGCGGGATTCTGCTGCAAGGGGATGATATTGATTGCAACAGCAGCTCACACGCACACCATCCAGCTGCCCTCAATCTCAGCCCAGGTCCTCAGGAGACATTTATGCACCAGCCGTTTAACACTCCGTTCGACAAATCACCATGCACTCTTCTTGATTTTGATGTCCATACAATTATCTTGAAAGGTGATGTTAGGGAAGGCGGCCGGCCTCTTGTGTGTTGGTAAGTGGAACAGTAAATCACCATGATCAGGGCAAGGGCCACCTCTGCAGGATCCTTGACACTGTGTGTGGCTCCATGCGCAGGTGCCTGGCTGGAAAAGATGTTCTTATGAGAATTGGCAGATCAATGAGGTCCGACTGGCCTTTATGGAATTTAAGACAAAGCTGTTCCATTTTGATGGATACGAATGTAGTCAAAATTTGTATTAGTTATTCCCCAAAACCAAAGGGAACTGCCTCCTAGTCCATCTAGCCTCCCTTTTACCACTCCACCTGGCCTTGGGACTCTGGGGTCCCAAACTGGGGTCTTTCCCATCCTGCCTCTTTAGATTGCAATGAGCATAAGAGAACTGTGAGCAGGAAAAACACCTGCATAGGTCTTCCATGCCTCCAGTGTGAATTTTTTAACTTATATCTTTCAATTAAAGAAAAATAAATACCCCTACTCAAAACGCTCCCTTAAGCTGTTCTGGACCCTTCATATGTCCAGTTCTTGCAACTGAGACTGCAGAAAAACACGTGAACAGAGGTCACAGTGTTTACCCACTGTATGAATGCCTTTGCACCCGCAGTTTTCACTCTCTCCTCAAACTCCAGATGTCCGCCCACCTGTGTTTTAATTCATAATGAAGATCCCCCCACAGTGTACCCCCTTCCCCCATCTCCCAGCAACTGTTGGGCCAAGCCACGCCTGGCAACCCTATTAATTTTCCATGGTGAGTCATCTTAATTTGAATATGGCTAGCTGTGGTCTCTCTCTCAGGCTTCTAATCACAAGCACAAAGCTCTCAAAGAAGAAGAGAAACCATAATCTTCTCTACAAACATGTATTTATTTAGATCAATAATCCATGGTGTCCCAAGGTCTGGTAAAGGTAGAAATTTAAAACATAACCTGTGCTGTGCTAAGAACAATTTCCCTGTTGAATAGACCAGAGTAGAGTTATGAGCAGACCTACCTCGGATTGCTCTGAAACACTCATAGAGACCCATATGCGTTTATCTGAACATCAAGATTTTCTATGGAGGGTTTGCATTCTGTGCTCACATGATCAGATGTTCACTCCCTGCCTAATGTAATTGCTGCTGGATAACTTTATTCTGTCATTTAAAATATTGTATGGGTTTTTGATTTAGATTTATGTAAACCACTCTTTGGAGCCAATCGGTTAAAATTAAGCCCAGGATATAAATATTTCAAATAAAGAAGATGATTGTTCCCAACTCCCTTTGCAGGTTGCCAAATGTTGTAGGTCTGCTGTAGATCTGAAGCCGCCTCCTCCAAAAGCACTGGACATGAGGCTTTCAGTCAGCCCTTTGCTACACTCTTTAAATCTGTTAAATCTCTTTAAATCTGTTAAAACACTTTCATCATGGGGGGTTGCCAGCGTGGTGTACTGGTTAAGAGTGGTAGTTTAGAGCAGTGAACTCTGATCTGGGTTTGATTCCCCATTCTTCCACATGAACCGGGTTTGATTCCCTTATGCTCCACATGAGCGGCAGATGTTAATCCAGTGAACTGGATTTGTTTCCCCACTCCTACACATGAAGCCAGCTGGTTTTCCTGGGGCTAGTCACAGCTCTCTCAGCTAGTCACACCCTCTCCCACCTACCTCACAGGGTGTCTGATGTGGGGAGGGGAAGGGAAGGTGATTGTAAGCCAGATGGATTCTTCCTTAAGAGGTAGAGAAAGTCAGCACATAAAAACCAACTCTTCATCTTCTTCTTCTTCCAAAGGCAAGGAAAGAAAGGGTGCAGAGGGAAACCAGCTATTTCATTCTTGCCTTGGTGCAGCCTCCTTCTTTTCTTATTCCCCCTAAACAGAAAGGGCTTTTAAATCCCCTGTTCAAATAGGAAGCAAGATTACCAAAGTTTATGGTCGGTAGAAGGGCCCAGATCAAGTATGTGTGTGTGTGGGGAGGGGGTGATATGGGATTCGCCACCCACAAGTCTCACAGGCCTCCCACTTATTATTTGCATTATTTTTCACAAAATGTATATCCTGCCTTTCTGCTCTTACAAGGCCTGCCAAGGTACCTCAAAATTTAAAACATACAGAGAAAATATATTATAAACCTATTAAATCTTGAGGTGAGCAGACTGCAGCTTTTACCATGTTGTTGATTTGGAACCAGTGGAGTTATAACCGTGTTGTCAAACACTCGCACAGGGAAAATCCTTTTAAATTCCAAACAGTGTTTCTGTTGTAGCAATAAAGAAGGTATTTTCGAGCTTTTAAAAGTAAGTATAATTCTCAATGCCCGGTGCGTTTTGTTAAGTAACTCTGTTGAAATTAGGTCTATTAAATGATGATTCTTTGGCAGTATCGCCCTCAGATGGTTACTGGCCAAACGCTTAGAATTCCAATGAGGGATCTGCCCTCAATATTGACGTACTGTCAGACAGATCTTGTGTGTTTGTAAAATCAAGTTATAAGAATTTCTAAGATCCTCTGGTTCCTTTCTACTAAAATTTGCCTTTCTCTCTGTGATGGGAATAGAGGAGGAATAGGGGGGCTGAGTTATAGGCTGATGGTCACCTGGGATTGGTTTGGGCTGGCACACTCTGGCACGCTCTAAAACTGTGTAAGTTGTGCCACTTGCATACTGATCCGATTCAGAGAGGCAAGAATTAGCTCCACTGTTTGGGCTGTCTGCTCAGAAAGTTTCCTCAGGGCAGTTTCATCTGTTCCATAGGGGGGAGGTAGTTGTGAACTTCCTGCATTGTGCAGGGGGTTGGACTTGATGGCCTGGTGGTCCCTTCCAACTCTATGATCCCCTCCATTATTTTTGTCTGCTTGCATTGAGCTACCCGAGTTTCCCTCATTCTCCCCAACCTCCTCAGACTCCTCATGTGACTTGCAAAGGCCCACTAAGGGGGCAAAGCGGTTTGAAGTTGGGATAGCAGATACGATGTTGTGATGTGATGTAAAATAATCTCCTATTTTCCTCTGCTTCTGGGCAGGATTGAGATTAAGTCCACAAGCTGACGCTGGAGTTTGCCTGTTTGGGGACCTCTTTTGACTTATTCTAAAGGAATTTATGAGGAGCAAATGTACATGGCTCTGTGCAGAAGCAACACTGTCTAGCTAGGAAGAAAGTTGTGGATATGATTTGCAGTTTGCAGCTTTAAAAAAAAGTAACATACCGTATATGATGGATACATAAAAGAGCTTGTTTAGATGATCCCAAACAAATGAAGAGAATGATCCAAGCATTGTGAAACTATTTAATTAAGATGTTCTTCGACAGCCAACAAAGCAATATAACAAACATATTAGGTCCTATTCAAACAACTCTATTTGGAAAAAACTCTATTAGTGAAAAAAGGATACATGTAAAAACATTAAAATAGAGGGGTCTATAGATATCTAATGTCATTATTCATCCCCCACCATTGTGCATAACTGTTTTTTCTAAATGTATGTGGAAGTAAGAATGGTTTGATCTAAAAACAACTTAGGGGAGTAAATTCCAAAGGCAAATACATTGGATTCATAATGGTGTAGACACAGATTAAAATATATAAAATAATGTACTCAAAAGATCCCATCTTTTTGTTTCATCATTAGGTGTTCCTTTGTATTCAGATGAGGTCTCAGTATAAGAATGTAGCATTTGGGAAGAAAGATACATCCCAATAACCCTGAACTGGAGGCCAAGATAGAGAAGATCTGCACAGCAACCATGTTTTTCCCCTTGGTGCTCAGGTAGGCGGGCACAAAGGACACCCAAACACTGCAGAACACCAACATGCTGAAGGTGATAAGCTTGGCTTCATTGAACGCCCCAGGCAGCTTCCTGGCTAGGAAAGCCACAGTGAGACAGACTGCGGCCAGGAAGCCCATGTAGCCGAGGGCAGCATAAAACATGGCGACAGACCCTTCGTTACATTGCAGGATGATCTGTCCATGCTGGGAGTGCATGTCAGCCTCTGGGAAGGGGGGAGAGATGCCCAGCCAGAGAGTGCAGAGGCCCACTTGAATACCGGAGCAAGAAAAGAAAATGGAGTTGGCCAAGCCCTTCCCCAGCCATTTCCTCATCCTGTTGCCTGGCTGTGAGGCCATGAAGGCCACCACCACAGTGACAGTTTTGGCCAACAGCGAAGAGACGGCGACGGAGAAGATGATGCAGAAGGCAGTTTGCCGGAGAAGGCAGGTCACCTTCTGGGGCTGACCAATGAAAAGAAAAGAGGAGAGAAACGAAAGCAGGAGGGAGACGAGGAGGACGTAGGAGAGGTTGCGATTGTTGGCTTTGACTATTGGAGTTTCTAAGTATTTAATGAAGATTCCCAAAACAAAACTTGTGATTAGAGTGAAGAAAAGAGTAAGGAAATTCAGGACAATCCCCAAAGGTTCTTCATAGGACAGGAAGGTTGGGTGCTTGGGAACACATTGATCTCGTATCTTGTTTGGCAGTTGATCTTCTGGACATTTATCGCAATGACTTGCATCTGAAAAGAATACATTAATTTTAGTACACCCACACCTGCTCTACATCCATGATACTCTTTGTTTAGTTCTGTCCTATTCATTGACAATCTATATTCTGAGGACCATATTTCTATGCCATAAAAGCATGACAAGTTAGGAATGAGGGAGAAGTCAGGAAGTAAAAATGCATAGTGGGGTAAAGTTGGGACAGTTTCAGAGTCTGATTGAAAGACTCCTTCTTTGCAGAACAACCTGCATTTAATTCCTAGCATCGCAAGCCAAAACAATCTTTGAGAACAGGGCTGATATAGCCCTCAGACTCTGGACCATGGCCTTTTATGCACAGTTTGTTTCCTTTGCCATCAAGCCACAACTACTGTGGGGCTTTGTTTTCATTATGCATGTATAGTCCAATGTTCAGAAGTCACCTTGCTCTCCCCTTGCATTTCCCCCGGCCAGGCTGGTTTGCCAGGCTGGTTTGCCAATAGTGATCTCATGATTTATTGCTAGTGCACAGGCATGAAAAAACCTCTCCCCCCAAAAAAAAATCAAAAGAAGGAGGGCTGGAAAGCTGCATAACAATGACGACATCAGTGACCACTCCATCAGTGATCTCGGATCTGGTTTGGCAGTTGATCTTCTGGACATTTATCACAATGACTTGCATCTATCTAAAGAACATATTAACTTTAGTACACCCACACCTGCTTTACTTACATTATAGTCTTTGTTTAGTTCTTTCACATTCATTGAGTGTGTATGTATGTATGTATATATATATTCTGAGGACCATATTTATATGCCATAAAATGAGTGAGAAGTCAGGAAGTAAGAATGCATAATGGGGTGGAGTTGGGACACTTTCAGAGTCCGGTTGCACTCCTTCTTTGCAGAACATTCTTAGCATCACAAGCCAAAGCAATCTCAGATAATAGTGCTGATATTGCTGATCAGACTTTGGACATAGCCCTTTATGCATAGATTGTTTTCTTCGCCATCTAGCCCCTAACTACTTTGGGGCTTTGTTTTCATTATGCATGTACATTCCGACATTCAGAAGTCACCTTGCTCTCCCCTCAAATTTCCCCCACGTTTTCAGGATGCTGTTTTACCCCAAGTTTAAAGTCTGCCTTGCTCCCAAATGGAAAGCCAGTCCTGTGCATCCTTGTCCATTCAGGTTTTTCTCCTCACCTTCATTCTCACTTCTCCCTCCCATTTGTCTGTCTGCCTCATCCAACCTCTCCCCTCAAAGCCATTCGCGAGTGAACTAGCAAGCGCACTTATTTGGTTAGTTTCAGAGTGAGTGTAGGTCAGTTTCAGTCTGCACCCGGATATAACAGAACTGGGCTGATTTGCCTATCTCCCCTTATACAAGCCCTCTTAGAGGCTGCTTATTTGGTCAGTTTCACAGTGAGTGTGGGTCAGTTTCAGTCATTGGCCGGATGGAAGAGAGCCATGCAGCTTTTCTGCCCTCCCCTTGTACACATCCTCTTAGAGGCTGATTATTTGATGAGTTTCACAGACAGTGTGGGTCACTTTCAGTCCTTGGCTGGATGGAACGGGCTGATTTGCCACCCTCCTCCTTATACGTCCTCTTAGAGGCTGCTTATTTGGCCAATTTCATTGTGAGTGTGGGTCAGTTTCAGTTCTTAGCCAGGTGCAGGTGAGCCAGGCTGATTTACTAATAGCAATCTTTTGATTTATTGCTATTGCACACACCTGACTCCTCCCCAAAAAATCAAAAGAAGGAGAGTTGGCAAGCCGTAACAATGACAACATCAATGACCACTCCCCCACTGCATCAGAAGCTCCGCATTTTTACTGGAGATGCATAACTGATCACAAGGTACTCCTGGAATTTCTTCGGGGGGGGGGGGGGGAGCCCCTGTGCATAATGTTTTGAGAACTTGACTGCAAATGGTGTAGTGGTGTAGAGCGGTGGTTTGGAGCAGTGGACTCTGATCTGGAGAAGCGGATTTGAGTGGCAGAGGTTAATCTGGTGAACCTGATTTGTTTCCCCACTTCTCCATGTGAAGCCAGCTGGGTGACCTTGGGCTAGTCACACTCTCTCAGTCCCACCTACTGTACCTCACAGGGTGTCTGCTGTGGGGAGGGGAAGGGAAGGTGATTGTAAGCCAGTTTGATTCTTCTTTAAGTGGTAGAGAAAGTCAGCATATAAAAACCAACTCTTCTTCTTACTGTGCAGTTAGAGAGCAGTAGAAATAGTCCATGTATAAAAGTTCACAGGATGCCAGTCAAAGTAGGGAAAGTGTGGGCAAACTGATCCAAAAATCTGACTTGGCATAAGGCACTTTCTCCATGATCCTTATTGCAGTGGAATGACTGCTAAGGTGAGCCCAAGAGGACAAGCTGAGCCTGCAATGGAAGCAGTATTTTTGCCTCTGCCTCTTCCTTCCACTTACCTTCCTGAGGTAAGTGGTATGTGACTTACCTTCCTGAGTGGAGATTGTCCCTTCCGTACAAGGAGAACAGTCATAGCAGCAGAGAGGCTCGCCTTCCTTAATCAACTTAGCATATCCAGGTGGACAGCTTTCGGTGCACCTAGAACGAGGCAGGGTCTAAGACAGGGAAAATCAAGAAAAAGTGTAAGAGGCTTTGTTTTCTTTATGTGTTTGTGAGCTCTCTCCATAGAAACAACTCAACAGGCTCTCTAGTCCCAATGTAGATTTTATCATCATTTGAACCAGGCCTTCCATTAGAAAAGCATTTTTGATTCACAGCTGCATGGAAGGGACTCTGCTTTGGTCTGCATGCTTCTGCTGCTCTGCAATGTCAGGACAAGGGGCAAAGGAAGGATTGGAGGCTTGATGCCAGAGTTAGGATAGAAAACAATGTTTAAGGAACAATGTGCTGATGGTATGCACATCATTTGAGTCCATAAGTGGTATATGCACATGTGTTTTCATGCATTGATTAACTTCTTTGTTTCTTTTAGAATAATAATGCATAAATATGGCTTTGAATAGAAGAATGACTTATATACCAGTGATGTGAAGGTACGCTTAACTATTTCTTTTTCTATATTATTAACTACAATTACAAGAAAGATGGGGGGTAGTAAAAAAACACCTTAGACTTACCCAGTATAATATGTTACATGTTAGATTAGTGAATGTTATTGGTATGTATTTCTGGATTGTTTTGTATTATGGAGTTGTGTATTGGGATTAATGTGTTTAAAGTGAAAGTTAAAAATAATAATAAAAAAAGAAGGACTGGGCATTGTTCTGCATGCTTCTGTTGCTCTACAATGTGAGGACAAGGGGCAAAAGAAGGATTGGAGGCCTGATGCCAGAGCTAGGATAGAAAACAATGTTTAAGGAGCAACATGCTGATTATAGGTGCATCATATGAGTGGTAGATGTATATGTGCATACCTTTGAGTGAGCCCTCAAAAATTAGTCCCCCCCCCCCAGTTAAGTCCTGTATGGGAGGGGTATCACTTTGGTCCTGTTCTCTGTGTTGTTTCCAGTCTCTCCCTTGTGGTCATTAGTGTTCTTTCTCTCCCATCTGGAAGCGATAAAGAGACCTGTTGTTGAAGCCACCAGAGTCCCCCCTGTGCTGACTACAGAGCAGGAATGAAGGATGATCTGATAGGGAGGCTCACCACTGGAATCCACCACACCTCAGGGGATACTGTAGTATCTACTGGAATCTGAATCCCAGGACTCACAGATCAATCTGAAGAAAACTACCCGGGTGGAGAAAAAATAACTTCTCAGCTTTTCCCACCCTACTTTCATACACGTGTTTTCATTAAATAACTGTAGGAAATGATTTAGGGGCAACAGAGAACAGGATGGTGGAATATAAGGAACTAGTGGGTCCCAGATACGGCATGGCTTCCATGGGCAGATATGGCAATTCAGGATTCCAGACCCACTCCTTTGGGAACCCAAGTTCTCAGTTCCCTAATTGGTCTAAATAATTCCACCAACCAATCGGACACCAAACATGGAAGGCACATTATACAGCATCCCTGGTGAAGCTAAGCAGGCCCGAGACTGGTCAATGCCTGGATGGGAGACCTGCACTGAGTAGGGAGTTGATATCAGTGACCTCTAAGATCCATGACCTTCAAACATGACTACTACCTTAAAAATTAGAGTTGTTAAAAAGAATAAAACAAATATTTTCCCCACCTGATTAAGCCATCTGGGCCACACAATGGCATCTTGATCAATGGTGAACTCTGTTTCTGAGGCTGCGTGTCTCTCTACACTTCCAACTTTCACTCTGAGAACCGATTGATTGGGTGTTGCCACCCAGTTCACAATATCAAAGTCCACGGCCATGTCTCCATTCTCATCCAAATGAATTCCTTCCATGGAATTATTGTAAGAATGGAAGTTTCTCAGGAAAGAGTGGAGCTAGAATGACATAAAAGGAGCACTATTTAGAAATATTACTGGAAACCATATTGGACTTCAGCCTTGTGTATTTGGAGTTACAGTCTCCTATGAATCATGGCCTGGGCCAATGGCCTCCAGACTCACAATGTCTTTTTTTGCATTGATATTGGATGTGGTCCTTTGCTGAGTCTCCTTCAGAGCTGCTTCAGCATTTTGAGAGAGAAACTAACACTGCACTCCTCATCATAGTTACACTCTCTTCTAATTGCGTTGGAGTCATCAGACATGGAAACTTGGTTTTGCATTCTAAAGAGAATGGTATAAGCATGGACCACTCTTACCAGGAAGATCTTCTCAGACAGAAGATCCGAAGGCATTAAAAGGGAGGTAACTGTCGTACTGAAGCTTTATGATGTTTGTGGAGAGAACTCTTTGGATTTTCTGCCTCAGGCACTTAATTATGTTCAGCAGTCTCTCCCAGTTCTCATAATTCTAAAAAATGCCCAAAGGCTCAACAAGATTGGGGAGGGACCCCTGGATTATGTGTGTGTGTGTTAAGTGCCATCAAGTCACTTTTGACTTATGGAGACCTGATGAATGAATGTCCTCCAAATGTCTTATTGTTAACAGCTTTTCTCAAGTCTTGCAGACTGAGGGCCGTGGCTTCCTTTATAGAGTCAATCCATCTCTTGTTGGGTCTTCCTCTTTTCCTGCTGCCCTCAACTTTTCCTAGCATGATTGTCTTTTCCAGTGACTCTTGTCTTCTCGTAATGTGACCAAAGTACAATAGCCTCAGTTTAGTCATTTTAGCTTCTATATAAAGTTCAGTCTTGATGTGATCTAGAACACACAGATTAAACATTTACAATTAAGCATCCCTGAAAACTTAAAAGAAGAACACATATCTGTGTTCAGGGTCAACAGAGAGAGGCTATGGGAGAAAGTGCACTTAGTAACAATGCGTCTGTTTTTCTGAATTACCAGAGAGTCTCTAGCGCTGGCTGTGGATGGGCAAAGGCTGAATTTCTACAGTAATTCTTGTCAGTGTGTGTGTGTGTAAAGTGCCGTCAAGTCTCAGGCGACTTATGGCGACCCCTTTTTTTGGGGGGGGGGGTTCATGGCAAGAGACTAACAGAGGTGGTTTGCCAGTGCCTTCCTCTGCACAGCAACCCTGGTATTCCTTGGTGGTCTCCCATCCAAATACTAACCAGGACTGACCCTGCTTAGCTTCTGAGATCTGACAAGATCAGGCTAGCCTGGGCCATCCAGGTCAGGGCACAGTAATACTTAACCACTATAAATACTTAATCACTATAAATTTTGAAACATGCATCTTCTAGATTGTACATTCCAAATGTTAGTTCCTCTGAAATTCTGGGAGGTGCATGAATGAATCAAAATGCTGTGGGGAAGCAATTAAAAAAAACACCCTGCTTCCCAACATCATTGAACACAGGTCTAATAATTCATGTGAAAACTGCTAAAATATAAATTTGGACAATTCATAGCTAGTATGCAATATACCTGGTACACTATCAGCTTCCTAAATCTTTGATCTTTATGAACCGAATGCATATACACGCAGACTCCTTGTTTCTGCTGATGTGTCTTTGTATCTGTTTCCATGATAGGGGCATCCTAAGGCAATTAGGTCAGGAGCCTATCCCTACACATTCCTCCCAAACCTAAATTTCTGGCAGTCATGTGTGGACTTTTTGATGCAGTCTGAATTTTTGAATATCTCTTGTGAGAAATGTCAACTCAGGTCCTCATTACACAAGATGTGTACAGTGGATCAGGTGAAGGATTCCCCCAGTTTGACTTTCATTACACACCTGACCAGGACTCACCTTAAAAATTGCAGAGGGGAGGGGAATGAGGCCCAGTCAGTCATGTAACAAGGCCCTCAGGTGGGTAAAAAAGGAATCATCAGGAAAGTGACTGAGAATAAAGCTGCCACTAAAGTAATGCCCTAATACAAGGCTCTGCTACTGCCACATTAGGAGCAGTGTGCACTGTTCTACTTTAGTTTGGAAAACTGGTGACATGATAGAGGTCCATGAAATTATGGGCTATGTAGAGAAGATGAATTGAGTAGCAACTTTCCTCCCTCTCCTATCAAACTAGAATTTGGGATCCACCAATGAAACTGGCTCTTTATTCACTGGTGGGTTTTTTTATTTTTACTGTGCCGTAAACCCCCAGAGAATGGATGTTGAAGGAAGGAATTGGACAGATATATGGAGGACTAGACTCTTGTTGGCTATGAGGCATAGCAGCTGAAGGGGGCTTCCAAGTTAGGAGACTGGATTCTTCTGATTATCAGAGGCAGAGAAGCAATTAGCAGCTGAAAGCTGTTGTTGGTGGGCCCTGCTTGTGGGTTTCCTGGGGGCACTGGACTGGTTGCTGTTGAAAAAAGGATACTAGACTGGATAGACTATTGGTCTGATCCAGACTGCCGACTCATACGTTCCTATGTTCTTAGAGGTGTGCAAAAAACAAAAACAAAACACATCTGGTAAAATTCAGGTTCGGGTTTATTGGGCCCGATTTTTTTTGGGAAACCCAAAATAAGCTGAATTCCCATACCGGTAAGTATTCAAATTCAGTTTATTTTTGGGTTTCCTGAAAAAATTCGGCCCCGGGGGGCATTTTTGGAGATAAAGCCCCCAAACTTGCAGGGTAGCTTGCAGACACACTCCTTGCGAGAACCCCCGGGTTTGGTGAAGATTGGGTCAGGGGGTCCAAAGTTATGGGGTCTGGAAGAGGTTGCCCCCTCCTGTCTCCATACATGAGCAGGGAGGTAAGAGTCAGATTCTCTGTTCCTTCGCTACTTGGCTAATGCTTGTCAATGGAGAAGGGAGGGGTGATCTCTCCAGAGCCCATAACACTGAACCCCCTGACCCAACCTTCACCAAACTTTGGGGTTTGTGCAAGGAGATTCCCTGAAAGCTACTTTGAAAATTTGGGACCTCTATCCCTTAAAATGCCCCCACAGGAACCTCACAAAAAATCCCTCTCCTTGCACAAGCAAAGTTTGGTGAATATTGGGTCAGGTGATCTGGTCTTATGGGCTCTGGAGAGGTCGCCCTTCCCTTCTCCACTGACAAGCATTAGCCGATTAGCGAAGGAACAAAGAATCTGACTCTTAGTTTCCTGCTCGTGTATGGAGGTGGGAGGGGTGACCACTTCCAGACCCCATAACTTCAGACCCCCTGACCCAATCTTCACCAATCTTGGGTGTTCTTGCAAGGAGAGCTACCTTGCAAGTTTGGGGGCTCTACCTCAACAAATGCCCCCCCCAAGGAGCTTCTCAAAGCCTGGGGAGAACCTGAAAAAACCAGAAAATTACCTGGTTTTTCTGGGAATGGCCAATTTGGCTTTGACCCCCCCCCCCCCCAGGTTTTGGAATTTGGTAAACCCGAACCTGAAATTTACCGAAATGGCTTTTTTCTGGCTTATTTTCGGTTTGGGTTTATCGATATGCACAGCCCTATATGTTCTTACAGAAAACAAATACCTGCCACGGATGGACCCTGTGAAGTCCCAGCCAGCCTCCTTTCAACTTCTGATTAGATCTGAAGATGTAGGCAGCTTTCAAGGCATGTGCCACCACCTGGATAGAGTTGTAAATGCTGTAACTGTCTTGAGACAGGATACTTTCACGCTCATCCTGGGATGGAGTTTCCAGTTGCTGTTTCTCTCTGCATCTTGTCCCGCCTTTCACAGACAACTCCTGATCTGAATATGAACAATGAAATGCTTTCTTTTCAATTTCACGGAGAGTAGCCAGAAATGATCCAATATTGTCGTATTTGGTTTCTAGGTTTGTCTGGATCAAAATGGAAAAAGAGCCATGGATGTGCTGGATATCAAACACTGTGAAAAACCATCTCAAACTGAAATCGTGCAAAATTGTTGTGATCCAAACTTTCCCCACAAAGGATTTTCTTTCCTTTTCCACATATTTAATCAAAAACCCAAGTGCAATCACAGAATGGGAGTCTCCATAAAAAACAAATATGTTACATTTTCTCTGTGTGAAAACTGAATATGTGTGGAAATGTAAATACTTGTCACCATCAGTCAGTTCTGGGATGCTTTCTGTGAAGGCAATGCAAATCCCACTCCTGGTGACCACAGGGGTCAAAGTCCTCAGGAATCTTTCTCCTTTGTCATTGTCTGGAGCAAGGAGAGCGATCCATGTCCATCTGAAGTGCAGGAGCATCTTCACAATCCCCAAGAAATATGAATCTTGCTTTGGGGCCATGCGGTACAAAAAAGGCAATTGTGTTTCATCTTTGAGCACATGATTAACAAAACTATAACTGATCTAGTCAAGAAAGGAAGAGATCAGTGTTTGGTTTAGTATCCATGACATATTCTTGTTAGCATATAAATATTAATACCCCTAGCTTTCAAAATACCCCTCATCATGACAGTCAGTGTGTATGTGAGCACTCTCCTCACAGAGGGCAACCTCAGTACGTTCTGTTCACAGAGATACATTATAGCCCTTGCGAATGGGGACTAGAGCCAGGCTGTTGTTTCTCAAACGTTTTGGAGCACACTCAGGAAGACCACTGCATAGTAGCTAAATCTGATCCATCTCCCTGCTGAGTCCAAGTTTTGAGGAATGAAAGGCACATTTATATACTGTTTAGTTCCACCAACAGTGGTGTTTTGGGGTCACATTAAAGTGTGAAATGTTGGAGAGGGGTTGTTCTATGTCTGGATGGCTTCCTTCACTCTTAAGAATTCTCTTTAAAATACTTCTGTTGCTTTTGTCCAAGGGACCACAGCAGTCCTTAAAACAAATGTCTTTTCCATCCAGTGGTTTGGTTCGCCTGGAGAGTTTCTGCAGGAAGTAAGATTTCCGTGAATGGAAGGTGTCAAGCATTTATTTGTCTATAAGCCTAACGATTCCTTTATGGATAACCAACTATAATAAATATAGTTTACCCAATGTTGTTTGTGGGGCATCCCATGCTGACTATAACTGCAGGGCCCAGATATATAGGTAAAATGCAGAATCTGACAGACAAGTTATAACAGGTTCAAAGTTTTCATTTTGGCACCGATTAATGAAAGAAAGTCATTCCAGGACTCACTATTTAAGATTACATTTTTCAAATTACAGTCAGCCTTTACCTCCATTTGTTTTCAAACTGTGGAAATGGCAATGCTTGATGGATGTTATACCAAAAGACCAGTCGCTCAGCATCTATGTATTTGTGGTGGTTCTAAACCAGAAGATCTGTGCTGCTACTTGTTGGATCGCCCATTATATCTTACACCAAAATTCTAGAGTCAGTCCCGGCCAATTTGGTCCGACATACTGTGACAAAGATGATCTTATTTCTCCTTGCAGATAAAGAGCCAGTAGTCTCCCATAAAGAAAATCTGGGCTAGGTTGGTCCAATGTAGTAATGCTGATTGGAACTGAGAACTGTTTTTTTTTTGATGGGAAGTGAGATTTACTAATCATAACTGTGAACACTATTTGGGCAGCTGTTCAAAGTTTGGGCTTGAGACCTAATTATCAGGGTTTA
The DNA here is from genome assembly GCF_029931775.1 of Euleptes europaea. Taxonomy (NCBI): domain Eukaryota; kingdom Metazoa; phylum Chordata; class Lepidosauria; order Squamata; family Sphaerodactylidae; genus Euleptes; species Euleptes europaea. The sequence goes on from NC_079312.1 coordinate 20,924,791, forward strand.
TTCTATTTCATAGTAAGTCTAGAGTGGTATTGCTGTTTGTTTAATGTTGGGATTTTCCTAAATTTCAGATGTTACATTTTTAAAAGAACGTTCTATGTCATTCTTGAGTATTTTGATAAGTTCTGGCAGGTTAGAAGAAGAGTTGGTTTTTATATGCCGACTTTCTCTACCACTTAAAGAAGAATCAAACTGGCTTACAATCTCCTTCCCTCCCGACAACAGACACCTTGTGAGGTAGGTGGAAGTGAGAGAGCTCTAACAGAGCTGTGACTAGCCCAACGTCACCCAGTTGGCTTTATGTGTAGGAGTGGGGAAACAAATCCAGTTCACCAGATTAGCGTCCACCACTCATGTGGAGGAGTGGGGAATCAAACCCGGTTCTGCAGATCACCGTCCACTGCTCCAGACCACCACTCTAACCACTACACCATGCTGGTTTTATTTATTGAGTTTTAATTATCAATGATTGTTAGGTGGATTTTTATCAGTTCTTGTAATGGCCTTTGGCTGAACGGAATAAACTTGAACCTGAACCAATGGAAGGTAAAGTTCTCATCTCTCCTCTCCCACTAATTTATCTCATAGTTAACCAAGGTCCTCCAGAAAGGCAGGAGAGGCACCTCAGCTATAAAAATCTCTCAAGAGAGCTTCCCTACTTTCAAGTTTGTTGAGTAGGAGAAATGATTTTTTTTTATATGGAAAAAAGTGTCTTGAGTGATGGAAACAGAGGATCTGGTTAAGCGTCACCATACCAATTAATGTTGGTGAAAGTGGATGACAGGTTGGTGAAAGTGGAGAATTATCCCAATTGTGCAGGGGAATCCTGGGACAAACCTCAAGAGGTAAACTCATTTTGTTCCAGCTGCTTGAGATTTGGGCCAGCTGAGTACATTCTTCATTCCACATGGTTAAAACAGGCACCTGTGGAGGTCTGATTTACCACACACACTTCTAAATCCATTGAAGCTGGTGAGCATAGAAGGGGATAAGTGAGCATAGGATGGAATGGTTAGACAGCCCCCCCTCCCCATATGTCCCATACCTGAGGCATTTTGTAGATGTTTAAGATGTTTGAAATTTGCTTGGAGGTTTCAGAGTCAGCCCCCTCAAGAACAACCAAGAGATTATTCTGTCCTCCACAGCTGTAGTTTGGAATATTCTTCTCTCCGCCAGACAGCAGGTCTACCACTGCGTCAGAAGTCATTCTTGCATTGAGAAAGTTCTCATAGACGTTGTACCCCAGAGTGATGTTGGGTAATAGATTGGAATGTTTATTGATTTCCTCAGTGGCAAACAAGATGGGCAGGAGGTCTAAGAAGTTCGTCCCAAGTAGGCTGCAAAAAATACGTATGGTTACATTTCATCTGGTGGTCAATGCTGACATGCTAAATCCTGCTTCTTTCCTATTCAGGGCCTTTCCAGGCACTCTGCTTGTGAGTAATTAAGATAAATAATAGACTATACAATGGTTGCATCTTTTGCCATTTTCTGATTATAGACAGTTTGGTCCTTCTTTGTTTCAGTATTGCAAACAGTGTATTACACTGGGCTATATCCAGAGTGCAGCTAACGCATGCACCACCTCAACTGGAGCACTGATTTATATCACCTAAGATTGTTTGTTTTAGGTATTATGATTTTACATTTGTGACAATGCTGCTTTGATTTTGAATGAGAGCATCTTTCTCATTTTTTTCATTACAAAGGGAGGAGATTGGAACCTTTTAAAAATAAAGGCGCCCCAAACACCATTAATCTGATTTGCTCAGATGTGCCTGCCCAATATCCCTCTTACTCTTTCACTCTTTTTTCTGGTCAGATTATTGAGAGAAAAAACTCCCTTAATTTATCAAGGAAGTGAGTATGGCCGGGTACGTACAGGAGGCTGGAAACAGCTGATATATTTAAGAAGCTGTTCATTGTATGCAGACAAACGATTTCCACAACATTATTCAACTAGAAGGTCACATACAGCAAAATGCTCACAAAAATGTGCCTAGAATCTGGATGGCTTACATTTCCGTTGGTAATGAGAATTTCCTGACTTTCTATGAATTTTATAGCCCATTGGGAAAGGTGGCAATCCCACCAAGGGAGGAAAGCTGGCTACAACCCTGACCCTGCAATAATCTGCTGTGGCTCTTGCTTCCATCCTCAGCCTTGCATGGGAAAGCTGAGGAGGTAGAGAATAAGGGGTCTGGAGACAGATGAAACATCCCTGGGATCTCCAGGGTTACAGTTTCTTAATATTAACAGAGAGTTCCAGTTTGCAATAGTAACAGGGAAGGGCCATGGCTTAGTGGTTGAGCATCTAGGTCCGTGGTTCAATCCCCGGCATCTCCAGTTCAAAGGATCAGGCAGTAGGTGATGTGAAAGACCCTGCAGGTCAGAGTAGACAATACTGACCTTGAGGGGTGAATGGCATGATTCAGTTTAAGGAAGCTTGATATGTTCATATGTATCATTCCAATGGGAAATGTTTCAACCAACCATGTATCCCATGCAGAACAGGAGAGCCTTACTTTCCATCAGGAAAAAGAGAGCTGCCAGATTGTCAGTGTAGCATCCTGAATGAACATTTGGCCTCAAAATACATTGTAAAGGTGCTTTCAGAGCTGGAAAACTAAATCTGGTCTTTTCCTGGACATCTCTTCCCTTATGGAGTGTACAAGCTAAAATCGCATGCCCTGTTATAGGCCCTCTAGCAAAGAACAGGTGGAAATATTTTCAGCAATTATTGCCTGAGCGTGCTGAAGGCTCTCCTCTGCCAACTCTATACTATATGCTGCTGCAGTTTTCTTGTTTGTGCGCTTCCTGGAGGCACCTGGTTGGCCACTGTGTGAACAGACTGCTGGACTTGATGGGCCTTGGCCTGATCCAGCATGGCCTTTCTTATATTACTTGTATATTTATTTATATATTTATTGCACCAGTCAGTCCTTCACTGGCTTCTGTCCATGTTACTATTATGCTTTTCTTCCAGGGACCTCAGAGGGGCATACATGGCAGTCTCCCTCTGAGTGCTGTATGCTGGGGGCCAAATATAAGGCTTTGCTGGTAGGTCTTCCAGAGCTTATGGTCGGGCACTGTGGGAGAAAAGATGCTGAACCGGAGAAACTATTAGTTGGATCCAGCAGCACTCTTCTCCTTCTGTTCTTACGGTTCTCCATTCAGTCCTCACAACAAGCTAGTCAGGACTGAAATAATAAAAAAAGAGGCTGGCCAGACCTTGGACATGTTCACGGAGGATAAGGCTACCCATGGCTACTAGTAAAAATGAATACTAGTCATGATGTGTACCTATTCTCTCCAGGATCAGAGGAGCATGCCTATTATATCAGGTGCTGTGAAACACAGGCAGGATACTGCTGCAGTCATCTTGTTTTTGGGCTTCCTAGAAGCACCTGGTTGGCCATCGTGTGAATTGACTGCTGGACTTGGTGGGCCTTGGTCTGATCCAGTATGGCTTTTCTAATGTTATGCTCTTAACCTGGGTGCCTTTTGAGGTAAAGATGTTAGGAAATTGACCGTACCAGTTTCTTTCCTTTAAAGATAAACAATGCTTCAACTGATGTTTCTTTTTTATAAAGGACATATTGTTGCACTTATGATTGTCTAGGCAGTTCTTTGGGGAAAAGAAGCAGCAGCATTTCATATGTAGATGATCCGAAAAAATGATCTCAAAGTGGCCAATCAGACAAAGAGGGATACAATTTTCAAAGGTGGTGGTGGTGGTGGTCTCAGAAAACAGGAACTATCTATGGTAAAAAAAAGAGTGTCAAAGTAGAATCAGGCTGATTAACAATTCATCAACACATCATTACTTACAAAGAAAATATAGATGAGGGAGGCTTGGAGAAAATGTATGGCCTAAGCACAGAGTTTGCTGTAGAAGTGATTCCCCCAATTACCAAGTCACCTGGCCTGTAATAGTTTAGTGGGGTTATTCGGTCAGTTATCATATCGAAATGGCACTTTGCCTTCTGAACCCTGCAGGAGAGATGGGGTAGCAGCCCAAAGATCAGCAGCAGCAGCAGTAGGGTCATCCTAGGTGTGCCTGCTAAATCCGTTCCCCAAATTCATCTAACAAGAACCCTCTTGCTACACCAGCAATGCAGAGTACTTATACAGATGGAGCCCAGTGTGGGATTCTGTTGCAAGGGGATGATATTGATTGTAACAGCAGCACACACGCACCACCCAGCTGCCCTCAATCTCAGCCCAGGTCCTCAGGAGACATTTATGCACTGGGCCGTTTCACACTCAGTTCAAGAAATCACCATGCACTCTTCTTGATGTTGACGTTCATACAATTATCTTGAAAGGTGATGTTAGGGAAGGCCTCTTGAGTATTGGTAAGAGAACAGTAAATCACCATGATTTTCAACATTATCAGGACAAGGGTCCCCCCTGTAGCATCCTTGACACTGTGTGTGGCTCCATGCGCAGGTGCCTGGCTGGAAAAGATGTTCTTATGAGAATTACCACTTTGTTCCTCTACTCTTTCATGGTTCAACAAGGGGCAGATCAATGAGGTCCAACTGGCTTTTATGGAATTTAAGACAAAGCTGTTCCATTTTTTTAAAATTTATTTTTATTGGTTTTTAGGATACAGAATAAAAAAGGATAAAGGGAAAAAGGAAGGCAAAAAGGGGTAGTTTAGCATTTTGGGCGTACCCTGTAACCCATTCAAACTAGAATAAACTTATTTTTAACATCAAGTATTTTCTATATCATTTTATGAAACGTTATACCACTAAAAATTTCTAACTTAATATTTCGTTATATCTACTTTCATATTTTTACCCTCTGATAATTCAAAAAACGTAGATTTCATAATAATTGTATAAATCAAACTGTGATATAAACATTTTCAACCACACTTATTATAAGAAAATTACCATTTCTGTTGATGTTCTTCGTTTGGTTTTCCCTGTAGTTGGTCAGTAAGCTTTGCCATAGTGGCGAATTCCATCATTTTTGTAATCCATTCAGTCAAAACTGGTGTCTCTTTGTTCTTCCAATATCTTGCATATAGAATTCTCGCCAGGGTAACCGCATATTGAAAGAATTCTTTTTGTGTGGCTTTTTGATGGATACGGATGTTGACAAAATATGCCCAAATATTATAACCATATTAAGCTGCCTCCTAGTCCATCGAGCCTCACCATCAAGTCACTGGCGTTGGGATTCTGGGGTTGCAAACTGAGGTCTTTCCCATCCCTGTTTCCTTACATGGCAATGAGCATAAGAGAATTGTAAGCAAGAAAAACACATTCATTGGTCTTCCATGCCTCCAGTGTGAATTGTTACTTATATCTTTCAATTATAGAAAAATAAATACCCCTACTCAAAACCCTCCCTTCACCTCTTCTGGGCCCTTTATATGTCCAGTTCTTGCAACTGAGACTGCAGAAAAACATGTTAACAAAGGTCACCCATAGCATGAATGCCTTTGCACTCACAGTTTTCACCCTCTCCTCAAACTCCAGATGTGTTTTTATATTTTTAAGTAGCTCATTCACTAGGGTTAGAACATAAGAACATAAGAAAAGTCCTGCTGGATCAGACTAAGGCTCATCAAGTCCAGCAGTCTGTTCACACAGTGACCAACCAGTGCCTCTAGACAAACAAGACGACTGCAGATGCACCATCCTGCCTGTGTTCCACAGCACCTAAGATAATAGGCATGCTCCTCTGATCCTGGATAGAACAGGAATGCATCATGACTAGTATCCATTTTAACTAATAGCCATGAATACCCCTCTCCTCCATGAACATGTCCCCTTCCCTCTTAAAGCTTCCAAGTTGGCAGCCATCACCACATCCTGAGGCAGGGAGCTCCACCATTTAACTATGCGTTGTGTGAAAAAATACTTCCTTTTTATCTGTTTTGAATCTCTCCCTTTCCAGCTTCAGCAGATGGCCCTGTGTTCTAGTATTATGGGAGAGGGAGAAAAACCTCTCCCTATCCACTCAGATCTCAGAAGCTAAGCAGGGTCAGCCCTGGTTAGTATTTGGATGGGAGACCACCAAGGAATACCAGGGTTGCTGTGCAGAGGAAGGCACTGGCAAACCACCTCTGTTAGTCTCTTGCCATGAACCCCCCCCCCCCAAAAAAAGGGGTCGGCTGCGACTTGATGGCACTTTACACATACAACTTATACAACAGATGCATGGAAAAACTTGTCTAGATGAAACCAAAGAAATGAACAGAAAAATCCAGGAATTGTGAAAGTATTTAATTAAGATTTTCTTCAATGGCCAACAAACAATACAACTAACATATTAGGTTATACACAGACAACTGTATTTGGAACCAGATAGTGAAAAAAAGGATACATGTAAAGCATTAAAACAAAAGATCCCATAGATCTCTCATGTCATTATTCATTCCTCATCATTATGCATAACTAATTTCTTTTCTAAAGTGTGTGAAAGAAAGAAATATTTGATCTAATAGCAGTACATTAGATTCATAATGGAGTGGACACAGATTACAAATATTTAAAAGAATGTACTCAAAAAGAGATCCCATCTTTTTGTTTCGTCATTAGATGTTCTTTTGTATTCAGATGAGGCCTCAGTATAATAATGTAGCATTTGGGAAGAAAGATGCAGCCCAGTAAGCCAAAACTGGAGGCCAAGATGGAGAAGACCTGTACAGCAACCATGTATTTCCCCTTAGTGCTCAGGTAGGTGGGCACAAAGGACACCCAAACACTGCAGAAAATCAACATGCTGAAGGTGATCAGCTTGGCTTCATTGAAGGCCCCAGGCAGCTTCCTGGCTAGGAAAGCCACCGTGAAGGAGACAGCAGCCAGGAAGCCCATGTAGCCAAGGGCTCCATAAAACATGGTGACAGACCCTTCATTACATTGCAGGACGATCTGGCCAGGCTGGGAGTGCATGTCAGCCTCTGGGAAGGGGGGAGAGATGCCCAGCCAGAGAGTGCAGATGCCCACTTGAATACCGGAACAGGAAAAGACAATGAAGCTGACCATGCTCTTCCCCAGCCATTTCCTTATCCTGCTGCCTGGCTTTGAGGCCATGAAGGCCACCACCACAGTGACAGTTTTTGCCAGCACAGAAGAGACAGCAGAGGAGAAGATGATGCTGAAGGCAGTTTGACGGAGAAGGCAGGTCACCTTCTGAGGCCGACCAATGAATAGCAAAGAGGAGAGAAACGAAAGCAGGAGCAAGACAAGGAGAACGTAGGAGAGATTGCGATTGTTGGCTTTCACAATTGGAGTTTCTAAGTATTTAATGAAGACTCCTAAAACAAAAGTTGTGATTAGGGTGAAGGACAGTGTAAGGGCATTTAGGATGATCCCCAAAGGTTCTCCATAAGACAGAAAGGTTATATTCTTGGGAACACATTCATGTCGGATTTTATTTGGATGCTGGTCTTCTGGACATTTATTGCAGTGACTTGCATCTGAAAAGAACAGATTAGCTTAAGTATCACCACATCTACTTTGCATCTGTGATAATATTTTCTTTTTTTACATTAATGGAGAATATCTATTTGGATGTGCATACTTAAATGCCAGAAAAGCTAGTCAAGGTAGGGAGGAGGGAGAAGTCAGGAAGTAACAATACATAACAGGGATGGAGCTGGGAGTCAGATTGCACTTCTTCATTGTGGAATGTCTTGGGTTGAATCTTTAGCATCACCAGCCAAAACCATCTCAGATGATAGTGTGTATATAGCCCTCAGATGCTGGACAATGACTGCCAACCAAAGTAGGGAAAGCGGTGGCAAAAGTCTGACCTGGCATAAGACACTTTGTACATGATCCTGACTGCAGTGGAATGACTGGTGGGTGTGCTGAAAGGGACTAGCTGAGGCTGCAATGCAAGCATTATTTTTGCCCTTGCCTCCTCCCTCCAACTGGGGCTCTCATGCATGACCTACCTTCCTGAGTGGAGATGGTCCCTTCGGGACATGGAAAACAATCATAGCAGCAAAGAGGTTTTCCTTCCTTAATCAACTTAGCATATCCAGGAGGACAGCTTTCAGTGCACCTAGAATGAGGCAGGGTCTAAGCACAAAGAAAAGAAGTTACACAATGAAACTTGTTAGGGCTTTGATTTGTGTGTCTTTGAGCTCTGTCTGTAGAAACAACTCAACAGGATCTCTAGTATAAACTGGGAGTTTGAGTGGTAAATAGCCCCTTGCGATGTGGCACTTTCAGGTGTAAACCGGAAGTGACATGGCGCTTTGGGCAGGCACACATACACACGTTGCCCGCCAACCCTCAGCGGGTCGATGGGCAGCCAGGTGGATTGGTGGGGGTTTACCCGCCACCACCTGGCACTTGGCAGCCCTACCGTGAGAGCACCACTGACAATAACTGTTGTTAACTGTCCATCTTCAAACATTTATCCCACCACACTTTTGCCTACCGTTCTCATTCCTTGCATTCTTGGGCTATAAACTGATTTGACGGGAATAACACTTGACAAGTTCTTAAGAGATTTTAAAGGGTATAAAATGAAATATGTTTCCTCTCACCTCATTAAACCATCTGGGCCACACAATGGCATCTTGATCAATGGCAAACTTTATTTCTGAGGCTGCGTGCCTCTCTACACTCCCAACTTTCACTCCAATACTAGATTGATTCTGTGTTGCCACCCAATTCACAATATCAAAGTCCACCGCCATGTCTCCGTTCTCATCAAAATGAATTCCTTTCGTGGAATTACTATAAGACTGGAGGTTCCTGAGGAAAGGATGAAGCTAGAATGACATATAAAGCAGCAGTTTTTAGAAATATAGGAAGCCATATCGGATTTCAGCCTTGAGTATTTGGAGTTTAGGTCTCCTATGATTATTGCCCTGTGCCAATTGTCATATTGCTTAATGGTGTGTTTGTGGAGGGAAGACAATTTGGATTGTCTGCCTCAGGCACTGACAGTACAATTCTTAGCTCTAAGGGCGGAAGCCAGGAAGGCACTGCGATGGCGTTCAGGCCCCCCCACGCCAGTGTCCAGGCAACTTACACTAGTGCTAATGGCCTGAACGTTGGCGGGAAGGCCCAGACGCTGGTTGCTGCCATGACAGTGCCACTCCAGGATGCTGACGGGGCCTTCTACCAGCGTCCCACCACTGTGAAAGCCTGCACCAGCATCCCAGTGTTGACGTTTTGACGTCCCAGGAGGCATTCCGGCGTCGAGTTGGGGAAGGAGCCAGCTTTAGGTGGCCTTCAAAGCCCTTTCGGGCTGGGAATGCCCCTTTTTGGTCTTTGAGAGATATACCACCTTTTTAGGTGGCATATCTCCCGTGCAACCCTATGAAGGATTGCATGGATTTTTAAAACCGCAGGGAGGTTTCGGTGGGGCCGAAACCTCCTTTAGAGCCAGTGCAGCCACACTGCCTCCTATGACTGGCACAGGCATTCCTCTCAGGGAATGCACTGTTAGTTATGTTTAAGCAAGCTCTGTCTGAAGGGGAGCAGGATATATGGCCCCTTTGTGTATCAATCTGTTTAGGCGCACGTATATACGGGTGGAAGATCGTGGAAGTAATGTGGTTCTGGTGCCAACAAGGAATTTATATCATGGCATTGAGCCCTCATCTCGTAATATAAGGATGATCTTCATCATTTGTGAACCTAAAGGTTGTGGGCTGGATCCTATGACTTCCTTCCTATGACTAAGAAACAACTGATTTAATAGGAACAGAATGGTTGGCTTGGAACTTTCCAAGACTTTGTGATTGGCCCCATACCGCGTGGCAGCCATTTTGTGATGACAGCCATTCCCTGTTCTCAAACATCTAAAAATGCCCGCAGGCTCAACAAGACTGGGGACCCCCTGGATTAAACATACACAGTTAAGCATCCCTGAGAATTTAAACGAAAGGGAGGGGAAAGAACTAGAGTTCTGTACATACAACATATCTGTCTTCAAGGGCAACAGAGAAAGGCTGTGGGAGGAAATGCACATTAAAACAATGTGTCTATCAGGTTATCTGAATTAATAGCTTTCATTTTTAAAAAAAAGAAAGTAAGTCTCTAGCCCCAGCTTTGCAAAGGGAAAAGGCATATATCTGCAATGAATTAATCACTATTCTAAATTTTGAAACACGTGTCTTATAGACTCTACATTTAAATTTTAGTTCCTCGGAAACTCAGGGAGGTATATGAAGGAACCACAGTGCTGTGAGGAAGCAGCAAAAAAAAAAAAAAAATCTGTTTGCCAACAGCATTGAACTTAGGTCAAATAACCTGTGTGGAAACTGCTTACATATAAATATGGATGGTTTAGAGCTAGGATGCAATATACTTGGTACCTCAGTACCTTTTGATTATATATATAAAAGTGGGATATAGATGTTTTAATGAATGTTTTTAATAAAAGAGTAGGAGTCCAGTAGCTTCTTAAGGACTAACAAAATTTCTAGCAGGGCTTGAGTTCTTGTGAGTCACAGCTCACTCACGAAAGCTCAAACCCTGCCCGAACTTCTGTTACTCTTTAAGGTGCTACTGGACTCTTGCTCTTTTCGACTGCTACAGACAGACTAACATGGCTACCCACCATGATTTAATAAATGAGTAAGATTAAGAATTAATAAAATTTGCCTTATATCTCTCATTCCATGATGAGGAAATCCCAAGACCCTTAGGTCAGGAGCCTCTACCCCTATTCATTCCCTCCACACCTAAAATTCTGGCACATGTCACTTTAGGAGGATTGGTCTCAAGGCACACCTGAGGATGACCTGCGGCAGGAACCTCACATAATGGATTTGCCTTGGAAATACACAGAATTTCATGTATATCTAAAACCTTTCATAGCCTGTATCTGGAATTGAACAACTGTCTGTGAGTGGCACCAGATGGGGTGAACGGGCAAAAAAGTGCAAAGTGGTGCATGGTGGGGCAGAGGCATGAGGAATTGGAAGCAGGACAACGCCCTCCATCCCCCCCGACCTGCTGCTGCTCCACAGTCCCGGGCAGGCAATCCCAACAAATTTTAAGGTGGTTTCCATTCAGATACATAACAAGGCCCTCAGTGTGTGATAAAAAGGGGAATTCCATGCTAGGAATCATCAGGAAATAAACTGAGAATTAAGCTTGCCACTAAAGTAACGCCCTTATACAAGGCTCTGCTGCAGCCACACTAGTGTGTACTGTGTAGGGTCGCCAGGTCCCTCTTAGTCACCAGCACGAGGTTTTTGGTGCGGAGCCTGAAGAGGGTGGTGTTTGGGGAGGGGAGGGACTTGATTGAGCCCAATTTCCAAAGCAGCCATTTTCTCCAGGTGAACTGATCTCTATTGGCTGGAGATCAGTTGTAATAGCAGGAGATCTCCCAGTAGTACCTGGAGGCTGGTAACCCTACTATTGTGACAGTTTAGTTTGGAAAACAGGTGATATGATAACGGTCCATAAAATGATGAGCTGTGTATTGGAAAAGAATAGAGAAAAAAACTTTTCTCCCACTCCCGATTTAGGATTGCCAGGTCCTTCTTCGCCACCGGCAGGATGTTTTTGGGGCAGAGACTGAGGAGAGCAGGGTTTGGGGAGGGGAGGGACTTCAATGCCATAAAGTCCAATTGCCAAAGTGGCCATTTTCTCCAAGTGAACTGATCTCTATCGGCTGGAGATCAGTTGTAATAGAAGGAGATCTCCAGCTACTACCTGGAGGATGACAACCCTATCCCAACTTGGGGTTCACCAATCAAACTGGCTTCTTCTTTTTTTCAAATTTTTTACTGTACCATAAACCACCTGAGAATGAATTTAAAAGGGGTTGGACAGATTTGTGGAGGATAGGACTATTGTTGGCTATGAGTTATGGCAGCTGAAGGGGGCTTCCACGTTCAGAGGCTGGATTCCTCAGATTATCCGAGGCAAGGAAGTAGTCCACAGCTGAGGGCCCTGCTTGTGTGCTTCCAGGGGGCATCAAACTAGCTGCTGTTGGAAACCGGATACTAGTCTTGATAGACTATCGGTCTGACCAAGCATGTGTGTGTGTTAAGTGCTGTCAAGTCGCTTCCAACTCATCCCGACTCTATCGATCAATGTCCTCCAGACCCTGTGAATCAATGTCCTCCAGAATGTCCTATCCTTGATAGCCTTGCTCAGGTCTTGCAACTGAGGGCCATGGCTTCCTTTGTAGAGTCAATCCATCTCTTGCTGGGTCTTCCTCTTTTCCTGCTGCCTTCAACTTTTCCTAGCATGATTGTCTTTCCCAGCATAGCTACTCAAATGATCCTATGTTCTTAGAGAAAACAAATACCTGCCATGGCTGCACCCCCTGAAGTCCTAGCCGGCCTCCATTCAGCTTTTGATTAGATCTGGAGATGCAGGCAGCATTCAAGGCACGTGCCACTATCTGGACAGAGTTATAAATGCTGTAGCTGTCCTGAGACAGAATACTTTCAAGCTCATCCTGGGATGGAGTCTCCCTTTCCTCTTTCTCTCTGCATCTTATCCAGCCTTTCACAGACAGTACATGGTTTGAATAAAAACAATGAAATGCTTCCTTTCCAATTTCACTAAGACTAGACTCAAATGATGCAAGATTGTCATATTTGGTATTTGTGTTTGCATGGATCAAAAAGGAAAAAGAACCATGGACGTGCTGGATATCAAACGCCCTGAAAAAGCACCTCAAGCTGAGATCGCGCAAGACTGCTGTAATCCAAACTTTTCCCACTATGGAATTTCTTGCTTTTTCTACATATTTAATCAAAATTCCAACCACAATCATAGACTGGGAGTCACCGTGAAAAACAAATACATTACATTTTCTCTGTGTGAAAACTGAAGAGCTGCGGAAATGTACATTCTTGCCACCCTTATTCATTTCTGGGATGCTTTCTGTGAAGGCAATGCAAATTCCACTCCTGACGATCAAAGGAGTCAAGATCCTCAGAAATCTTTCTCCTTTGTCATTGTCTGGAGCAAGGAGAGCGATCCACGTCCATTTGAAATGCAGCAACATCTTGATAATCCCCATGAAATATGAATCTTGCTTTGGGGCCATCCGGTAGATAAAAGGCAACTCAGTTTCATCTTCAAGTACAAAACTATAGCTGATCTAGTCAAGAAAGGAAGAGATTAGCGTTTGGCTTTGTATCCAAGACAAAACTCATATATAGGGTTGCCAGGTCCCTCTTTGCCACTGGCGGGAGGTTTTTGGGGTGGAGCCTGAGGTGGGTGGGGTTTGGGGAGGGGAGGGAGTCCAGTTGCCAAAGTGGCCATATTCTCCAGGTGAACCGATCTCTATCGGCTGGAGATCAGTTGTAATAGCAGGAGATCTCCAGCTAGTACCTGGAGGTTGGCAACCCTACTCATATACTTGTTTTTGTATAAATATTAATACCTTTAACTATCAAAATACTCATCATTGTGATAGTCAGCATTTATGTGGGCACTCTCCTCATAGAGGGAAGCCTCTGCTCACAGAGGTACATTGTAGCCTCTGCAAGTGGAGATTAGAACGAGGCCTTTGTTTCTTTAAAGTTATGGATTATGTTTACGAAGGCCACTGCATAGGAGCTAGACCTGATCCATCTCCCTACTGAGATCAGGTTTTGGGAATGACAGGTAAATTTATAAACTTTTTTGTTCCACCAACAATGGAGTTTCTTAATCACATTAAGTGCAGAATGTTGGAAACTGGCTTTTCTATATATCTGTTAAGCTTCCTCCACTCTTAAGCATTCTCTTCAAAAATAACTTTCTTCTTGGTTTTCCCATGGGACCACTGCAGTGCCTATGGCAAATGTCCTTTCGATCCAGTGGTTTGGTTTCCCTGGAACATTTCTACAGGAGGTAACATTTCAGCCCATGGAGTGTAAAATTTTCCACTCCCCTCTCCAACTAATTTTGCTCATTGTTAACTAAGGTCCAAGGAAAAGGCAGTAGATGCTGCTTAGCTATAATAATCTCCCAAGAGAGTTTCCCTACTTTCCAGTTGGATGTTGAGTAGTAGACATTATTTTAAATATGGAGAAAATCTCATAAGTGATGGAAATACATGGTCTGGTTACAGGTTGCCAGGCAAATGCGCCTCTAGCTAATGACCGATTGGTGGAATTGGAGAATTATGCCAGTTGTGCAGGGGAATGCTGGGACAGAGCTCAAGAGGTGAACTCCTCATTCTGGTCCAGCTGCTTGAGAACTGGGCCAGCTGAGTAAATGCTGTGTTCCTCATGGTTAAAGCAGGCACCTGTGGGTATGTGGCAAAGCAGAAGCTTCTAAGCAGTGGCTTCTAAGGCCACTGAAGCTGATGAGCTGAGAACGGGATAACTCGGCGTAGGATGGGATTGTTAGACTAAGCTCCTCTCCCCATATGTCCCATACCTGAGGCATTTTGTAGATGCTTAAGATGGTTGAAATCTGCTTGGAGGTTTCAGAGTCGCCCCCCTCAAGAACAGCCATGAGATTATTCTGTCCTCCACAGCTATAGTTTGGAACATTCTTCTCTCCACCAGACAGCAGGTCTACCACTGAGTCAGAAGTCATTCTCGCATTGAAATAGTTCTCATAGACGTTGTACCCCAGAGTGATGTTGGGTAAGAGACTGAAATATGTATTGATTTTCTCAATGGCAAACAAGAAGGGCAGGAGTTCGAAAATCTTCATCGCATGTACGCTGCAACAATAATGTGTGTGGTTACATTTCATCTGGTATTCAATGGTGACCTGCTAAAATGATGCTTCTTTTCCTTTCAGGACCTTTGCAGGCAATGAAAAAAAAATCTCTGGGTCTTTCCCCTTAGAACTAACCTCATGGTAGCTCATATCCGGAGCCTGAAGTACAATAGCTGATCCTAACACAGTAGTGGCGGAGACAGCTTTGCTGGAAGGGGAATTGCCATTTGCCTTCTAAAAACAAAACAAAGCAGGGCACGGGTCAAGCCCATTGCTGGAGCAGAGGAGAACACAGCCTTCGAAGAATGAAATCAATATTACAACATATCTTAAAGAAGTTCACGATCACTCCTAGGGCACTGTTGCAAGCCAGGCTAACTTTGCTGGCATTTGCTATATTTAAGGGGTAGTGTGTGTGTGTGAGAGAGGTGTGTGTGTGTGGGGGGGGTGAAAGCATACGGCTTGTAAAGAAGTAAATAAAACTTTAAAAAACGTCGGCCACTTTTGACGTTTCCAGTGGACAGCTTTCATTGCAGTAGCTAAGGAGACTAACAGCATTGAATCATAGAATTATAGAGTTGGAAGGGGCCATACAGGCCATCTAGTCCAACCCCCTGCTCAATACAGGATCAGCCTAGAGCAGCCCTGCCAAGTGCTTGTCCAGCATCTGCTTAAAGACTGCCAGGGAGGGGGAGCTCACCACCTCCCCAGGTAGCCGATTCCACCGTTGAACAACTCTTACTGTAAAATTGTTTTTCTTAATATCCCGCCGGTACCTTTCCTCCCACAATTAAAAGCCATTATTGCGAGTTATATCCTCTGCTGCCATCAGGAACAGCTCCCTGCCCTCCTCTAATTTTTCAGATACTTCAAGAGAGCAATCATGTCCCTTCTCAACCTCCTCTTCTCCAGACTAAACATTCTCAACTCCCTCAGCCTTTCCTCATAGGGCTTGGTCTTCAGCATCCTACACTGGGCCTTAGCCAGAGGGCAGCCAGCGGGTGTACAGCCTCACTTGACCCTTTCCAGGAAATCTCTTCCCAGTAGAAACTTAAATTAAACACCCTTCACAGGTGAGTATCTATGTAACATCTTCATTCTCACCAACAATTACTGCCTGAGCATGCAACAGGCTCTTCTCTGCTTACTCTGTGCTGTATCCTTTTTCTTCAGTAGCCCGTCCTACACTGGCTTCTCTCCGTTCATTGCAGTCTGCCTCTGAATGCCAATTGGGAGAGGTCCCTAAAAGGGAAAGGCTTTGGTCTCCATGACTTGTTTTTATGTCTTCCACAGCATCAGGTTGGCCTCATCCAGCACAGTTACTACATTCTTCGATTTCTCCATTTTATTGTCACAACAAGCCGGTGAAAGCTGAAAGCCCTGCTCACACACTGTGACAGAGTGAGGATGTTAGCCTGGGTCTCCCCTGAAGCAAATGTATTACTAAATCATCCATAAGAATCCCCTCCGTAAAAATTAACAATGTTTAAGCAAGTGCTTAATTTTACAAAAAGATGTGGTTAATGGTTATACTTATCATTGACTAGGCAGTTCTGCAGGGGAAAAGAGGGAAGGCTGCACTGGCATTTCATATCTAGGTGACCCCCCCCCCAAATGATCTTGCTCTCAGACAATAGCTTTTGACTAGGGTTGTCAACATCCAGGTACTAGCTGGAGATCTCCCATTATTACAACTGATTTCAAGCCGATAGAGATCAGCTCACCTGGAGAAAATGGCTGCTTTGGCAATTGGACTCTATGGCACCGAAGTCCCTCTTCTCCCCAAACCCCGCTTTCCTCAGTCTACGCCTTAAAAACCTCCCGTCAGTGGTGAAGAGGGACCTGACAACCCTACTTTGGACAGTATAATACATTATCTTATAGAACAGTTGAGAATGAGCTCTTTAGCTGCAGCATGTGAAATGTCAGGCTGGGCACATGGGTTGCCTTAATGTTCATACACTCACAAATCTCATAAGAACATAAGAAAGGCCCTGCTGGATCAGACCAAGGCCCATCAAGTCCAGCAGTCTGTTCACAAGGTGGCCAACCAGGTGCCTCTAGGAAGCCACAAACAAGACGACTGCAGCAGCACCATCCTGCCTGTGTTCCACTGCACCCAAAATAATAGGCATGCTCCTCTGATACTAGAGAGAATAGGTATGCAGCATGACAAGTATCCATTCTAACTAATAGCTATGAATAACCCTTTCCTCCATGAATATGTCCACTCCCCTCTTAAAGCCCTCTTAAAGTCCTCGAAAGACAATACAGAAACATAAGGACGTAAGAGGAGCTCTGCTGGAGCAGACCAAACATTCATCAGACGCAGTATTGTGTTTTTCACAGTGGCCAATCAGACAAAAGGGGGACACGATTTTCCCAGGCTGGACCCCAGAAAACAGGGACTGTCCATGGTAAAAAGAATGTGAAAGCAGACTCAGGCTGAGTGGCATAAAATCCATCAACACATCATTACTTACGCATTAAAATTAGTATAGGGAGGTTCGGAGAATACAAATGGTTTAAAAACAGAGTTAGCTGTAGAAGTGATCCCGCCGATGGCCAAGTCACCCAACCTGAAATAATTCAGGGGGTTTCCTCGATCAGTTATCACATTGAAGGGGCACTTTGCCTTCAGAACCCTGCAGGAGAGATGGGGCAGCAGCCCAAAGAGCAGCAACAGCAGCAGGGTCAGCCCGGGTATGCCAGCTAAAGCCATGTCTCCTGGGTTGGCTCTCAGCTACAGACCCCAATCACCAGAAGAAGCCCAACCCTCTCCTACCACTGAGGATGCAGGGACTTTGTCCAACCCAGGCGGAGCCCACCAGTGCCTTCTGATGCAACAGGATGATCCAGAATCTTTCCTCAGCCTCATCCTCCACTTGGCCAGCTCTTCAGGAGTTATTTCAAGCTTATTTCAAGACATTTCTTGTGTGTTGTTCTTAATTCCAGTGTTTCCATTATTGTCTTCAGAGCTGATGGTGGGAGAAACCCCCTGGCCATTGGTAGGAGGAAGAGTAAATTACTATTATTTCCCTCATTACAAGGGAAAACGCCATCCTTTACACTATGTGACTCCATGCACAGGTGCATGGCTGAAAAAAAAACATGTTTGTGAGTCTCATAACTCTGTCTCTCTACTCTTTAATGGGTCTGCTCCATTGACCTGTATGGAATCTGGAGCACAGCTGTTCCATTAGGATTTACATGAAAGTTCATACAATGTGCATGCAGGGTACCCAGGGAGAACTGAAACTGGGCTTTCTAGCAATCAGGTCCCAGAGCTGTCCAACTTATGCTATAGGTCCAGCTGCAGTACAGAAGGCAAGGAGGATCTGGAGCCTGGTCTTCAATATCCACTTTGGCTTCATAATCTCCACTCGGGCTTTATACAATCCGGTTTTGTAGGCTACCTCTGAACATTTTATCAGGCTATGAACAAAGCTGTCCCAGAATGAGCATGATCTCCCCACTCTGTTGCCTCATTCTGCCTGCCTGTGACCACACTTCTTGACTACATCCCTGGCCTACTTTTGACCTTGTTTCTGGCTCCTTGCTAAGGATGCCAGGCCCATGATCATTAGGAGTTTTTTGGGATAAGGCCTGGGACAGGAAAGCATTGCTCACTGCCACACCCAAAACCTTCAGGAATCCCCCAAACACCAAAGAGATTTGGCCAGTTCCTAGCCTGCCATAAACTGTATGTGCACGAGTGTATAACATTACCTCCAGGTAGGGTTGCCAGGTCCCTCTTCGCCATTGGCGGGAGGTTTTTGGGGTGGCTCCTGAGGAGGGCGGGGTTTGGGGTGTGACGGGCTCTGACATAATAATGGTATTCTGTGAACATGTGCAGAATTAATTCCATATAGAGCTTAAACACATCATGCAAACTGAGCCACTGCAGAGGTTTGTGTAATGTGTAATGAAAAGCCTGTCAGCTTACAAAAGGCTGACAGAATGCTCTCAAGGTCAGCTCTATCAAAAGCCAACTACTAAAGTTACTCTGGCTTTGTCTTTGAAGGGGCGGAACAGGGCACCTTATCTATCCAGGTTTGACAAAAATCACCTTTATGACTCAGCTACCAGATGTCAGAATCTCAAAGGCAGAACATGTGTCCTTTTCAAGGTCTCAAGATCTCTTAATGTACTAAGAGTGCACTAATAGCTGAAACTGTGCTTATTATAGCTTAAAGGCATTAAAGTTTTCTCAAAGATATGAGTAATATGCTTTCTTGCTCTTCTGTAATCTTGTTCAAGGCTATGCAGCTGACCAATGTAAACAATGTCACTTTGCAAATGACAAATGTAAACAATAATTGGGATTTATGAGTTATATAGTTAAATGTTGTGCTACAGATTTCTAAGTAGTCTCATTTAATGCATATTGTCCTAATGAAGAGGATGGTATACAAATAATGTATATACCATGATCATGTAACTCAGAAATGAGTGTTTATACTTTAAGCTAAGTGGACTGAAAGGAAAGGAAATCCATATTTGGACATAAGACAGGAGCAGCTGGTACTAAGCAATTTCTGCGCTGCTCCTGACTAGGGCTGTCAAAAAAAAAAAAATCGGTACAGTTCGGATTTGGCCGAATTTGACCCTTGTGGGTTCGGTACGTGCCGAAGTCCGAACTCCCCCACTTCGGATCCCCGGTAATTCGGGGGGATCCGGAGTTCGGGTGGAAATTCGGCCCCAGCGCGCCTTCAGAGGGATTCCCTAAAGGCGCGCGGGGGCCCTTTAAACTGATCTGAGCCTCCCAGCTGGGAGGCGCAGATCAGTTTAAAGGACAGCCCGCCCCCCTTCAGCGGGCTCCGCTGGAGAGGCGCGGGCTGCCCTTTAAACTGATTTGCGCCTCCCGGCCGGGAGGCACAGGTCAGTTTAAAGGGCAGCCCACACTTTTCAGCGGGCTCCGCTGAAAGGTGTGGGTTGCCCTTTAAACTGACCTGTGCCTCCCGGCCGGGAGGCGCAGATCAGTTTAAAGGACAGCCCGCGCCTCTCCAGCGGAGCCCGCTGAAAGGTGTGGGCTGCCCTTTAAACTGACCTGTGCCTCCCAGCCGGGAGGCGCAGATCAGTTTAAAGGGCAGCCCGCGCCTCTCCAGCGGAGCCCGCTGAAAGGTGTGGGCTGCCCTTTAAACTGACCTGTGCCTCCCGGCCCGCTGAAAGGTGTGGGCTGCCCTTTAAACTGACCTGTGCCTCCCGGCCGGGAGGCGCAGATCAGTTTAAAGGGCAACCCGTGCCTCTCCAGCGGAGCCCGCTGAAAGGTGTGGGCTGCCCTTTAAACTGACCTGTGCCTCCCGGCCGGGAGGCGCAGATCAGTTTAAAGGGCAGCCCGCGCCTCTCCAACGGAGCCCGCTGAAAGGTGTGGGCTGCCCTTTAAACTGACCTGTGCCTCCCGGCCTGCTGAAAGGTGTGGGCTGCCCTTTAAACTGACCTGTGCCTCCCGGCCGGGAGGCGCAGATCAGTTTAAAGGGCAGCCCGCGCCTCTCCAGCGGAGCCCGCTGAAAGGTGTGGGCTGCCCTTTAAACTGACCTGTGCCTCCCGGCCCGCTGAAAGGTGTGGGCTGCCCTTTAAACTGACCTGCGCCTCCCAGCTGGGAGGCTCAGATCAGTTTAAAGGGCAGCCCGCGCCTTTCAGTGGGCTCCCCTGAAGGGGGGCCGAATTTGCCGAATTTATTCGCGAGCTCCCGAACTCGCTGAATTCGGCCCCCCCGGTTGCCCGCCAGTTTTGAGTTCGGATCTGTCCGAACAGAAAATCACCGAATCAGGGGAAATTCGGTTGATTTTCTGTTCGGATCGAACCGAATTGACAGCCCTACTCCTGACATCTGATAAGAGGGAATAAAGGTATCTCTCTTGATGGATAAGAAAGAGGAGATAAAGGAGCTCTCTTCACTCTTAATGAGTCTAGAAATGGTATAAATACAGCTGCTGTACAGCCAGTATTTCAGAGTGTTATTGCTGGCAGACTGCAGCTGTCTGAAGTAACATTTCTCCATCTCAGAGGTTTGAGATGTAAAACATTGAAACTCTGATCCTTGCATGGACAGCAGTTCTTTGAGGTATCTTGAAGTATCAAGATCTGGATATTTCAACATATCTTACTTACAGTCTTCTTGTGAGACTGCTCTATTCCTAGAAGAGGATAGAGACCCTTAGAATTCCTATCCTTTGAATGGGAACCTAAGTACAGTGATCTTTCCATATATTGGAACACTGAGAGTCTATTGGATTTATGGATTCTTACAAACTAAACCTATTTGGCTTACCAATGCTAAAGAGCATCCTGAACACAGGGCTAATAGCTAGACCTCTGAGATTGTATTTATATATTCAGCATTGCTGTCTAAAACTAGAAAGAATATGCATAGCATGTACATAGACAATGCCTGATCTTAATGATGATCAGTTAAGAATATTAATAGAAGTCTTTAAAGGATTCAAGATTTAGAAAATACAGATACTCTGGGATAACTTCATATGTTCTCACAGAGCTTAGATTCTTAGAGGACTACAGATGACACAGCAAGGTATAGTGTGTCTTCTGTACTGAAATAATATGATGTTTTGAATGATTTAAGTTAGGATGCTTCTAACCAAATCTTTCTCCAAAGAATTAACCATATTTTGACAGGACTTCTGTAACCTTATATTCTGAATGAAAGTGCATTGCACTAAGGATACTTTATGAGTATATTCTGACTAAGATACTCCTTTATGGAGGCATAGAGAGTGTGAATGATTACTTGCTACATAAACATGTTTAAGACTAATGATGTCTAGCCTTATATGATACTTTAAGGCTTTCCAATTAAAAAGCATATATATAATATAAATAAATGTATTTTTTATACTTCTACTCTTGTCCAGCATTATAAATTTATTGGCGTGTTCAAGAGATGTTCTAGGAACCATAACAAGTTTCTAGGAACCATTGATTCCGGTCTAGTGGTGTCTCACTGAATAAGATAACATATCCCTTCTCAGGAAGGGGTCTTTTCTAAGAGTGTAGGCACTTAACGGCCCGAACCGCAACAGGGGAGGGGAGGGACTTCAATGCCATAGAGTCCAATGGCCAAAGTGGCCATTTTCTCCTGGTGATCTGATCTCTATCGGCTGGAGATCAGTTGTAATAACAAGAGATTTCCGGCTAGTACCTGGAGATTGAAAACCCTACCTCCAGATCTTTACCTGGAAGTGATTCCTGAACATCAAAGGTGCTGTCCCTCCCTCTGTTTTCCTCCCACTACTCACTGGATTGAGGGTAGAAATTGGAGGGCAGAGGCAGGAGTTTCCCTGTCCTCAGTGGGCACCTGGCAACCCTCCTGCTGGCATTTGTAGCCCAAGCCCTGGCACCATGGCAACACATTACTTACTCCCAAAAATTATACATATATGAAGTTCCATGTTACAATTGTTCTATCAAAAAAGAAAGGAGGAAGAAGGAGGAGAAGTTGGTTTTTATATGCTGATTTTCTCTACATTTTAAGATAATCAAACTGGCTTGCAACCGCCTTCCCTTCCTCTCCCCACAACAGACACCCTGTGAGGTAGGTGGGTCTGAGAGAGCTCTAAGGGAGCTGTGACTAGCCCAAGGATCACCCAGCTAGCTTCATGTGGAGGAGTGGGGAAACCAACCACGTTCTCCAGATTAGAGTCCACCACTCCCAACCACTACGCCACGCTGGCATAGAGCTTCACATTGTGTTATCAGACTGGCAGTGGCTCTGTCCTGAGCTTTATAGCTAGAGCTATACAAACATATACAAACGATGCTACAATGAACTACATACATACAACATCCAAAGCTTATACAGGGCTCCTGCCCTCCTAAAGAAATAGAGTCCAATTCTTCCAGATGCAAGACTGGGGAGGCACTTGCAAGCCGTGAGGCTCTTTTCATTGATGTTCCTTCCACACCGTTTATAGCTGAATTGCTGTTACTTAACTTATCCAGAGCCTGACCTGGATGGCCCAGGCTAGCCTGATCTCATCTGATCTCAGGTCAGCCCTGGTTAGTATTTGGATGGGAGACCATCAAGGAATACCAGGGTTGCTGTGCAGAGGAAGGCACTGGCAAACCACCTCTGTTAGTCTCTTGCCATGAAAACCCCAAAAGGCGTCGCCATAAGTCAGCTGTGACTTGACAGCACTTTACACACACACACAGCTTATCCAGAACAATGAAATTAATAGCACTAACTTGATACCAAACTTCAATAACTACTTGGAGTTGAGCTGCTGTTTTAGCAATTCAGCTATAAGGATCATCAGTGAAAGAGCCTCACGGCTTGCGAGTGCCTCCCCAGTCTTGCATCTGGAAGAAATTGATGTTATTTCTTTAACAGGGCAGGAGCCTGGTATAAGCTTTGGATGCTGTGTGTATGTAGTTCATTGTAGCATCACTTGTATATGTTTGTGTGTTTTAATATTCTTGTATAGGATTGTAAAGGTAGTAAAAACACATTGCATGAAACTGTACAGGATTGTAAAGGTAGTAAAAACACATTGCATGAAACTGATAGTGGTGACGTTGCTGTAGCATTGTCGGGCTAGTTTTTTGTTAACCTTTTACAGCGCATAATTTTTTTTGGTTACTACTTGGAGGTTGGCAAATTTATATCTACACGATGATGTCACTTTTGGTTTATGCAGAACTGCCAGCATTGCACTGGGGTGGGGGGTGGGGGAGAGAACGCTCTAGCATTCATGAAAAAACTCTATGGTTTCCATAGAGTTTTTTTTTGTGAATGCTAAAGCATCCTCCCAGAACACATCTGAAGGGTCTGAGGCACAGGTCTTTCACATAGCCTGCGATCTGGTCCCTCTAATTGCAGGTGTCACAGCCTGGGACACTCAAAAAGCCAAGCAGATGCTCCAAAACTGAGCCACACCTCCTCTCCGAAAGCAGGATTTCATATATGGCCAGTCAATGTAGATGTATATTCACTTCTGCATTCACATCCTCATTCAGTCTCCTTAAAGAGGCCATTATGTTTCATCATTAGGTGTTCCTTTGTATTCAGATGAGGTCTCAGTATAAGAATGTAGCATTTGGGAAGAAAGATGAATCCCAGTAAGCCCAAACTGGAGGCCAAGATGGAGAAGACCTGCACAGCAACCATGTATTTCCCCTTAGTACTCAGGTAGGTGGGCACAAAGGACACCCAAACACTGCAGAAAATCAACATGCTGAAGGTGATCAGCTTGGCTTCATTGAAGGCCCCAGGCAGCTTCCTGGCTAGGAAAGCCACCGTGAAGGAGACGACGGCCAGGAAACCCATGTAGCCAAGGGCAGCATAAAACATGGTGACAGACCCTTCATTACATTGCAGGATGATCTGTCCAGGCTTGGAGTGCATGTCAGAGTCTGGAAAAGGTGGAGAGATGCCCAGCCAGAGGGTGCAGATGCCCACTTGAATACTGGAACAAGAATAGAGAATGAAGTTGGCCAAGCTCTTCCCCAGCCATTTCCTCATCCTGCTGCCTGGCTGTGAGGCCATGAAGGCCACCACCACAGTGACAGTCTTGGCCAACACCGAAGAGACAGCGATGGAGAAGATGATGCTGAAGGTAGTTTGTCGGAGAAGGCAGGTCACCTTCTGGGGCTGACCAATGAAGAGAAAAGAGGAGAGAAATGAAAGCAGGAGGGAGACGAGGAGAATGAGGGAGAGGTTGCGATTGTTGGCTTTCACAACTGGTGTTTCAAAGTATTTAATAAAGATTCCCAACACAAAAATTATGATTAGGCTGAAGAAAAGAGTAAGGAACTTCAGGACAATCCCCAAAGGTTCTTCATAGGACAGGAAGGTGATATGCTTAGGAATACATTGATCTTGGATTTTGTTTGGATGCTGATCTTCTGGACATTTATCGCAATGACTTGCATCTGAAAAGTACATATTAATTTCAATATCACTGCATCTACTTTACAATCATTAATTGACATTATATGCATGCTTACATGCCAGGAAAGCAGGACAAAATAGGGAAGACAGAGAAGTTAGGAAGTAACAATGAATAATAGGGATGGAGTTGGGATGCTTTCAGAGTCAGATTGCCCTCCTTCATTGCAGAAGGTCCTGGGCTTAATCCTTAGCATCATCAGCCAAAACCATCTCAGGCCTCTGGTAGAGCCCTTGGACTCTGGACAATGGATATCAAGCAAAGTGTGGAAAGCACCAGCAAACTGATCCCAAAATCTGACTAGGCATACAGCTCCTTGTATTTGGTCCTAACTGCAGTGGAATGACTGGCCAGGTGAGCCAAAGAGGAGAAGCTGAGGCTGGGAAGGAAGCATCATTTTTGTCCCACCCCCTCCCTCAAAGTGGGGCTCTCATACCTGACCTACTTTCCGAAGTGGAGATTGTCCCTTCTGCACATGGAACACAATCATAACAGCAGAGAGGTTCTCCTTCCTTAATTGCCTTGGTGTATCCTGGTGGACAGTTCTTGGTGCACTTAGACTGAGGTGGGATCTAAGCATAAAGAACAGGTGTGTCAAGGAAAATCCTTTGTTATGTGTGTATGTCTGTGAGTTCTATAGAAATGAGTCATCCACTTGGAAACGACTCAACACAACCTCAAGGGCAGTAAGTAGTAGAAGAAGAAGAGTTGGTTCTTATACCCTGCTTTTCTCTATCTTTAAGGAGTCTCAAAGCAGCTTATAATCACCTTCCCTTTCCCACCCCACAATGACACCTTGTGAGGTAGGTGAGGCTGAAAGTTTTGAGAAAACTGACTGGCCCAAGGTCACCCAGCAGGCTTCACATGGAGGACTGGCAAAACAAACCTGGTTTTCCAGATTAGAGTCCACTGCTCTTAACCTCTATGCAATGCATGTAGTGTGAAGGACAGTATTCTTCTTTAATGGTGGCATGGCAGAGACACCACTTTGCTGTGCAGTAGCAGTGAAGGAAAAGGGTGTGAAGGAAAAATTGGAGGCCTGATAAGAGGTCTGATGGACAAGACATCAGAGACGTTTGTAGCCGTGGTACATGCTCAGATAGAGAGCCATTGTGGGGGGGAGGTGGGATGGTGTTAGGACCTCGCTAGGAGAACCTGATCCCTTGCAAGGGAAGAAATCCTTGCAAAGTGCTGGGAGATTGTACTGGACCAGGGGTGTGCATAAAAAAATTCAGTAAAATTCAGATTGGGATATCTTGGACCCAAGACTTTTGAGGATTCCCAAAAAGTCCTGAATCCCCATACCAGTGTGGGTTTTTTGGGGGGAGGGCTCGGGAATCTGAAAATATTTGGGTCCATTGCCTCAGCGGGTCCAATTTTAGGAGCCCCCATTTCTCGTACAGATAGGGCCCATAAAATTTGACTTCTGACCCAATCTTTAACAAACCTGGGCATTCGTCTAAGGAGATTCACCAGCAGCTATGATGCAAATTTGGTGCCTCTAACTTAAAAAACAGTCCCCTCCCTGAGCATCAGAAATATTCCCCTGGACTACAATGGAGGGGGTAGGATTTAAAAGCCTATGGATGTGTTTTTCCCCCTTTAAGTGGCTGTAGCCGGTGATCCCGAAATGATCCCCAAAACTCCCAAATTTTCCCACCTTTTTTGGGAACAGGATTGCCGGATATAGGTTACATGCAGGGGGGTTT
Organism: Euleptes europaea; assembly: GCF_029931775.1. NCBI lineage: Eukaryota > Metazoa > Chordata > Lepidosauria > Squamata > Sphaerodactylidae > Euleptes > Euleptes europaea. The sequence goes on from NC_079312.1 coordinate 20,951,023, forward strand.
GGGGCCAATAAAGCCAAAAAATATCAATAACATATTTTTTTGCTTTTTTTCAGTTTGGCATTGCTGAATGCATACCCTTAACTGGACCTTCACAGTTTTCTTGCATGCTCTTCAGAATGGTTGGGGCACTGGCAAGGGACGACATGCAGCCAACCTGCTCCAAGTGGCAAAGAACTAGATCAACAGAAAAAAAGGGAGCAAGGTGCTATAGACCCCTTCCTTTTCTGAGCTAAGGCCATGGGACAACTCAGGGCGGCATCCAGACAATGGCCCAAGTCCAACAAAGATGTGTAAGTGAAGGCTGACAGCATGCTCCTGGAAATCAACACAGATAAGACCTGACAGAATCATAGAGTTGGAAGAGACCACCAGGGTCATCTAGTCCAATCCCCCTGCACAATGCAGGAAATTCACAATTACCTCCCCCTCCATGATGTTGACCAACCTCCAAATGTTTATCCCTTCATGCTTTCCCCTGCATTCTTATTTCTTAAGTTTTTAGACTGTAAATTGATTTGACTGAAAGTATCTCATTTATGTATCCTGTATGGTGACTGATATTCAATTACAGCTATTGACATGAAATGAAATAAATGTTTTCCCCACCTCATTACACCATGTGGGCCACACAATGGAATCTTGATCAATGGTGAACTTTATCTCTGGAGACGTTTGTCTCTCTACAGTCCCAACATTGATTATAGCAATTGACCGATTGGGTGTCACTGCCCAATTCACAATGTCGAAGTTGACTGCCATGTCTCCATTCTCATCAAAATTAACACCTTCCATTGAATTGTTTAAAAATTGGAAGTTCTGAGGAAAGGATGAAGCTAGAATTATACAGAAGGCACCAGCATTTAGAAATACAGGAATCTACCTTGGATATTTCAGCCTTGCGTACTCAGAGCTTGAACTTATTTTGATTCAGGGCCAGTTCACATTGCCTTCAGAAACACAGTATCTTTTTCACACTGAAAGTGGACCAGAGGTCCCTTCCTTTTGGTTGGTCTTTAAGATATTACTGGACTCAAATTTAAGTCCCTTCCAGGGTCTTTTATTTCTACTTTTTTTCTATTTTGTGGAAGACTAGAGTTAGAAATATAATTGGTTCTTGTAGGTTATCCGGGCTGTGTAACCGTGGTCTTGGAATTTTCTTTCCTGATGTTTCGCCAGCAACTGTGGCAGGCATCTTCAGAGTAGTAACACTGTAGGACAGTGTCTCTCAGTGTTACTACTCTGAAGATGCCTGCCACAGTTGCTGGCGAAACGTCAGGAAAGAAAATTCCAAGACCACGGTTACACAGCCCGGATAACCTACAAGAACCAATGAACTCTGACCGTGAAAGCCTTCGACAATATTTAGAAATATAAGCTTGATTGTGCACTGTAATTATAAGAAAAGCTTTCTAAGTACACTGATACCTTGATATTTATTTGTCTCGGCATGAGTCAATGTGGCTTGAAGTCAGTGGCAATATAAAACACACATTGTTCCACATCTTCCATTATACTATATATGGATGATCTTGCTGTCCTTCTGTCTAATGCACTTGGGTATGCTTTCAGTTCCTTCTTAGGAGGGTATCACCGTTCTAAAGAACTCTCCTATCCCTCTGAACAATGTGGATCCATGTGCAGATGTGTCCATATACCTGTTTCCATTAAATATACCATGAATTCTAAGATGGTTAGGTCAGGAGCTGCTACCTCTGTATAATAGCATGCCTATAATATTAGGTGTTGTGGAACACAGGCAGGAAGCTGCTGCAGTTGTCTTGTTTGTGGGCTTCCTAGAGGTACATGGTTGGCCAGTGTGTGAACAAGACTGCTGGACTTGATGGGCTTTGGTCTGACCCAGCATGGCTTTTCTTATGTTCTTATGTTCCCTGCACACCTACTATTCTAATACACCTCACCCAATGGAGGGTCTCAGGGCATTCCTCAGGCTGAGCTGCATCCAGAACATCTTTTGCTTGGAAATGGGCTAGATTTCATTTGCCTCTATATGTAAAATCTTCTCAGAGTATGAATATGTAATTGAACAATTGACCAAAATTCTCAGAGAGCGTTAGAGAAGGAATACCTGCCATGGCTGCACCTTCTGAAGTCTCAGCCATCCTCCATTTGATATCCAATTAGATCTGGATAAGTAGGCAGCATTCAAGGCACGTGCCACCACCTGGATTGAGTGGGAAATACTGTAGCTGTCTTGAGAGAGGATATTTTCTAGCAGATCCTGGGATGGGGTCTGCAGTTCCTCTTTCTCTCTGCATCTTGTCCAGCCTTTCACAGACATTACAGGATTTGAATATGAACAATGAAATGTTTCCTCTACAATTGCAATGAAAGGATAGTAAAAGGAATTAAAGTTGTCATATTTGGTTTTCACTTTGGTCTGGATCAAAAAGGAAAAGGAACCATGGATGCGCTGGATATCAACCAACTTGAAAAAGCACCTCAAGCTGAAATCATTCAAGGCTGCTGTGATCCAAACTTTCTCCTCAATGGGTGTTTGGTATTCTCTAGCATATATGATCATCATCACTTCTAGAGTAATCATGGAGTGGAAGTCCCCATAGTAAACAACTACTTTACAGTTTGTCTGCATGAAAAGTGAGAATATGCCAGAGTTAAACCAGTTGCCACCCTCATTCCATTCTGAGATGCTTTCTGTGAAGGCAATGCAAATCCCACTCCTGACAACCACAGGGGTCAAGGTCCTCACGAATCTTTCTCCTTCGTCATTGTCTGGAGCAAGGAGACTGATCCACGTCCATCTGAAATGCAGCAGCATCTTCACAATCCCCATGAAATAGGAATCTTGCTTTGGGGCCATCCGGAAGAAAAAAGGCAAATGTGTTTCATCTTTGAGCACATGATTAACAAAGCCATAGTTGATCTAGTCAAGAAAGGAAGATAATGGTGTTGCCTTTGTAGTCAAGACAAAAATTAGATATTCCTTAACCTATAAGAAATATAAAATTGCTTACCATTGTGACAATTGATGTGGAGGTAGACTCAGAGGCACATTATGGTTCCTGCAAAGTGGGGAACCAGGCTACCTTACATCTCAACTATTAAGGAAGTAGATTTGGGAACACCTTTGGCTGGGAGTTAAACCTAATCCACCTCCCCACTGAGTCCAGTTCCTGCTAAAAGGCAGGTTTAGTTGCTTCTCCACTCTATCATCAGTGGAGTTGCTTGATCACACTAATACATAGGGGGATGATGAAGTCTGGATCTGAAATTTGTAAATGGCTCCCTCCATTCTCAATGACGGCCTCTGAAAAAAAGTGCTCATCTTGGGACCCCTGCGGTGCCTGGGGAAAATGCCATTTCCATCCAAGGGATTACAAGGTCCAGTCCATCCTAGTGAACTGAAGCCTAAGCATGTGCAATTGGAATGAACACATATTCTTCCCTACCCTACCTCAGTGATTTGGATTCGCTGCCTCTGTGGGGTCAAATTTAAGACAGTAAACACTTTGGGGCAGGGACCTATTTTCTTTTACTCGCCAAAATGCCAAGCAATGTGCAGGCTCCTCATTGTGATCATTATTGACGACAATCATAGCTGTACTTCCCAGCACATCTATGTGGTGCTACATCCCTCACTGCCCTGAGATTCCTCAAAATCTTCTCTAATCCTTTGTCACAATGCCTCAGTCCTCCTTAACTACTCCCAAAAGGTCTAATGACATGGAGCTGTTTCTCCTCACCCTCTTTCCCTTCTCAAAGTCAGCTTCAAGGCAGAAGCAGGCAATCAGCTGTAGGGAGTGGAAGGTGATCGCCTTACAGTTGATTTCTGGACACTGCCTGAGTGATGCTGCCTTGACTCTAGAGTAGGGCTGTCGATTCGGTTCCATCCAAACCCAAAACCAGCCAATTTCCCCCGATTCGGCGGTTTCTACTTCGGATGGAACCAAATCCCAAAAAAAGGCAGGAAAACAACAAGCCGAATTTGACGAGTTCGGCACGATCGCTGAATAAATTCGGCAAATTCGGGGGCTCCGAATCAGCAGCATAACCGTCAGTAAGCAATTAGCAGCATTCTCCAGTGCATTCTCCCGCGGCCAATGGTGGCCAAGCTGGGTCTTCTCCTGGTCAATCAGAACAGATATTGTCCCGTTCGATTTTGCCAGGAGAAGAGTATAAAAAACTTCTGCGTCCTCCCGTCCCACTCGAGTCTAGAATTCCTTCCATTTTGGTGGTGCTGCTCCTGACTCTGAGAGATCACGATTCCTGCTTACTGGAATAGGACTGGATTGGATTTCTTCTCGTCCCTGCTCCTGCTAGAAGACATCCACACAGTTTGATTTTGGGGGTTTTCCTCTATACCTTTTCTCCTGTGTGTGTGTGTGTGTGGGGGAGCAGATTCACTCTCTGTGTGTGGGTGGGGAGCAGTTTCTGTGGGTGGGGGCGAAGCCAAACGGGGGTTGCTGGTTCTGCTGTGGGTTTGTGTTTGTGCCCGCTAGCCTCTGCGGGAGTTTGCGTTCTGCTTTTTTTCTGCCCGTGGCCTGTGGCCTGTGGCCTCGCCTGGAGTTGAGCCCGTGCCGTGATGCATGCATGTGAGAGAGTCTCTCCCTCCACTCGCCAACCACCCTGCCTCCTCCTTGGGTCATTTGTGGGTGCTTTGAGCCGAGCCGCAGTGGATTGAGGGGGGATTTGGAGCCCATTCACCTTTATTTGTGGCTGAACCGGGCCATACTGGTTTGAGGGGGAGGGGGTTTGCTGGTTCTGTTGTGTGTTTGCGGCTTTGTGCCCACTGGATGTGGGGGAGACCGAGGTAACAGGTGAAGTTTGGTGATCTGTGCTTCATTCCCATTCCCATGACAGGCCCTGACATAATCATGGTATTCTGTGAACATGTGCAGAATTAATTCCATATAGAGCTTAAACACATCATGCAAACTGAGCCACTATAGAGGATTGTGTAATGTATAATGAAAGTCTGTGTCATGCTGACAGGCTAGCTCTGTGTCATGCTGACAGGCTAGCTCAAGGTTAGCTCTATCAAAGCTAACTACTAAAGTTACCCTGATCTGTCCTTGAAGGGGCAGAGCTGAGCACCTTCCCTTGAAGGGGCAGTGTCATGAGTCAGCCTGAACTCTCCTCGGAAGAAGAGGAGGAAGGAGTGGCAGAGCAGGGTGATGCACCAGTGGAAGTCTTACCAGGGCGACTGGACCATAGGTCTGAACCAGCAAAGTCGGCAGTTGCAGAAGAAGGTGGTACATATTGGGAAGGAGCAGAGGAACAGAGAAGGTTATCACCTCCAGACTCGCCCAGCCCAGTTAGCCGTCAAAGATCAAAGGTTCGGCTTAGTTTGCAGGAGAGGCGTCGCAGCGCGAGATTGCAGGCAATTGGTCGTAGGTGTTTGCAGGAGTCAACACCAGCGAGTGATGCAGAACAGCTGGTCCGGGAAGGGAGTGAAAAGGAACAGCCATAAATCTTAGGCTGGCCAGTCAGTCAGTGTGGGAACAACTTTGCTAATTACTGCAAGCGCTGCTGCTCGTGCTGAGATCTCTGTGCTCAGTATTATCTCGTGTAGGTGCCAGCTACCAGCTCCTGCCCTTCTGGTATCCCTGCAGAACCTGGGAGGACCGAGCCTAGTCCTTGATTCAAAGGAGCTCGTTCTGGTGAGTAGACCTGTTCCTTGTTTAGAGTGCTGCCTTGGTTACACACTCAGTCCACCCACACTACCGGGAAGAGTAAACCGCGACAGGTTCTGCTCCCCCCAGTACTCTCCATTGCTGGGAGTGGAGTCAGAAGCCAAGCACCTCTGCCTGGTCCCTGCCTGTACGCAACAGGCAGCGTAAAGCACTTTGTCCATAAAGTGTGCAAAAGTCACCTTTCTGACTCAGCTGCCAGATGTCAGAATCTCAAAGAATACCAAAGGCAGAATACTTGGCCTTTTCAAGGTCTCAATAGCTGAAACTGTGCTATTGAGGCATTAAAGTTCTCTTAAAGATAAGAGTAACAGGCTTACCTTCTCTTCTGTAATCTGCCCAAGGCTGTCAGTTACTAAAAGATGTTACAGAGTGACAAATGTAAACAATAATTGTGTTTCATGAGTTATATAGTTAAATGTTGTGCTACAGATTTCTAAGTAGTCTCATTTAATGCGTATTGTCCTAACGAAGAGGATGGTATAGAAATTAAATATGTAACATGATCATGTAACTCAGAAATGAGGGTTTATACTTTAAGCACAGAGGAGTAAAAGGGAAGGATGTCCGTATTTGGACAATAAGATATCAGAGGACAGGAGCAGATGCCACTAAGCTCCTGGTATCTGATAAGAAAGAATAAAGGTACCCTTTTGAAGGATAAGAAAGAAAGAATAAAGGCACCCCTCTGAAGGATAAGAAGGAGGGGATAAAGGATCTTTCTTCACTCTTAATGGATCTAGAAACAGCATAAATACAGCTGCAGAACAGCTGGCACTTTAGAGTGCTATGACTGGCAGACTGCAGCTGTCTGATGTAGCACTTCTCCATCTCAAAAGATGTAAAACATTGAAACTCTGTCCTTGCGTGGACAGTAGTTCTCAGAGATATCTTGAAGTATCAAGATCTGGATATTTCAACATATCTTACTTACAGTCTTCTTGTGAGACTGCTCTATTCCTAGAAGAGGATAGAGACCCTTAGAATTCCTATTCTTTGAATAGGAATCTAAGTGCAGTGATCTTTCCATGTATTGGAACACTGAGAGTCCATCAGATTTATGGATTCTTACAAACTAAGCCTATTTGGCTTACCAATGCTAAGCAGCATCCTGAATACAGGGCTAATAGTAGACCTCTGAGATTGTGTCAGAACGTCCTCTACTTAACAGAGGGACTTCTGAACCTCCTCAGAGCAAGAGACCAGAGAAGTTCCTGAAGGGAAAGGAGACTCTCTGTACTCTGTGAGATATGCACAATGCTAATACATTGTACAGCACATACACAGATTGGCACAGTCAAAGAGACTGTAAACAGCTTTAAGCTAACACATACTATTTATACATTCAGCATTGCTGTCTAAAACTAGAAAGAGCATGCATAGCATGTACATACACAATGCCTGATCTTAATGATGATCAGTTAAGAATATTAATAGAAGTCTTTAAAGGATTCAAGACTTAGCAAATACAGATACTCTGGGATAACTTCATATGTTCTCATAGAGCTTAGACTCTTAAAGGACTCCAGATGACACAGATGACACAGCAAGGTATAGTGTGTCTTCTGTACAGAAATGTTATGATGTTTTGAATGATTTAAGTTAGGATGCTTCTAACCAAATCTTTCTCCAAAGAATTAACCATATTTTGACAGGATTTCTGTAACCTTATATTCTGAATGAAAGTGCAATGCACTAAGGATACTTTATGAGTATATTCTGACTAAGATACTCCTTTATGGAGGCAAAGAGAATGTGAATGATTACTTGCTACATAAACATGTTTAAGACTAATGATGTCTATCCTTATATGATATTTTAAGGCTTTGCAACCAAAAAGCATATATTGTATAATGTAAATAAATGCGTTTTTTATATACTTCTACTCTTGTCCATTATTATAAATTTATTGGCGTGTTCAAGAGATGTCCTAGGAGCAATAACAAGTTTCTAGGAACCGTTGATTCCGGTCTAGTGGTGTCTCGCTGAATAAGATAACATATCCCTTCTCAGGAAGGGGTCCTTTCTAAGAGTGTAGGCACTTAACGGCCCGAACCGCGACAAGGTCTGTCCTCGTTGGTTATTCCTCCGCTTCTAGGTGGCTGCTTTGTTTGTGATGCTGCCTGGTGTTTAGCTTTGTGTAAGGCAGGCTGCACTAGTTGTGAGGTAGGGTACAAGAAAATGGGCTACGAACGTTGAACTCTGGTGTCTGTTCTTTGCTTACTTCCTCTTGAAGTCTGTGTTTGTCTCACCTGTGCGTTTTTGGACCTCTTCCCCCACATCAACCACAACACAAGCAATTTTAAATACAAACCTATTAATGAACTGTGCAACTATAGAAACTTTATGAAATAGTAAACATCCATTTGAAATTTTTAGAAGACTGTGCAAGCATTTTAACTTTTTAACATTTTCACAATATAAACCTTTCCTACTAATAGCAGATCAACTTCACAACCAAACCTTTCTTAAATTTTTTGTTTTTAATATAAACTTTTTAAACAATGGTAAACAATTATAACTTTTTTGTTAATTTTTTGTTTAACATTTACACTTTGTTAACAGGAGACATTAACGTGGGCCGAACACATGCTGCTCCAGGTGGCTGACATGCTCCTCTAGCACGTCAACTGCGGAGGGGGGTGGAGAAAAAGGAAAGGTTGAAACATGTGAGACTCATTATTTGCCACAGTGTGAGCATCAGAACATAGGAAGAGCCCCACTGGTCTGACTCAGAAGTGCTCTCGTGGTGTTCTTATTTTACACTGTTGTACATAGTGATTTTTGCAGGGTCTTAAACATCACTCAAAAGTTTGATCAGAGACCACAGTGGGGAAAAATAGTGTATAGATACCAGAGGGAAAAGAGCCCCGTGGCGCAGAGTGGTAAGCTGCAGTACTGCAGTCCAAGCTCTGCTCACGACCTGAGTTCGATCCTGACGGAAATTGGTTTCAGGTAGCTGGCTCAACGTTGACTCAACCTTCCATCCTTCCGAGGTCGGTAAAATGAGTACCCAGCTTGCTGGAGGTAAAGGGAAGATTACTGGGGAAGGCACTGGCAAACCACCCCATAAATAGAAGTCTGGCTAGTAAACGTCGGGATGTGATGTCACCCCATGGGTCAAGAATGACCCGGTGCTTGCACAGGGGACCTTTACCTTTTTACCAGAGGGAAATCATGTTCAACTCTCAAATCATGTTCAACTCTGTTCAGAATTATTTTCTATCTTTATGGTGCTCACTACCTCCCTATTGACTTCTGTGGAGTGATATTAGACCCAGCCCACACATTCATTTATTTTCTTACCTGAGGCATTTTGTAGATGCTTAAGATGGTTGAAATCTCATTGGAGGCTTCAGAGTGAAGAACAGCCAAGAGATTATTTTGTCCTCCACATCTGTAGTTTGGGACATTCGCCTGACCCCCAGAGAGCAAGTCTACCACTGCATCAGAAGTCATTCTTGCATTGAAATAGTTCTCATAGACGTTGTACCCCAGAGTGACGTTGGGTAGCAGCCTGGGTTGTTTATTGATTTCCTCAGTGGCAAACAAGAAGGAAAGGAGTTCTGAATACTTCGCCTCATGGGCGCTGCAAGATAATGGTTACATTTCATCTTCTATTGAATGATGACATGCACAATCCTGCTTCTTTTCCATTCAGGAACTTTGCAAGCACTCCGCTTGTAAGTAAAATCATCAATAGGTTTTACAATGGTTGTCGCTTTTAAAGCTTTGAATTATACACTGTTTGGTCCTTCTTTGAGTCAGTGTTGCAAACTAACAGTGTGCTATACTGGGCCATATCCAGAGTGCAGCTAATTCATGCACCACCTCATCTGGATCACTGATTTACACCACCTAAGGTTCTTTGGGGTTTTTTTAGGTACTAAAGTTTACATCTATGCCTATGTGGTTTTTTCTTTTTTTAAATAAATTGATATCATATTTCTCATTAAAGGGAAACATTTTTCATAAAAAATGGAGGATTATAGGTTGGTTCCTTCTAAAAATAAAGGCACTCCAAATGCCATTCATCTGATTTGCTCACCTTTGCCTGCCCATTATCCCTCTATCTTTTTCACTGTTTGGTATGGTCAAAATACCAAGAGAAGAAACTCCCTTGATCTACTAAGACAGTGAGTATGGCTGGGTACTTCAAGGAGGCTGAGGAAGAACAGATATGTTTTAGGAAGGTTTTCATTGGGCGAAAACGCATGGTCGCTTTAGCCTCCTTTATTCCTGTTTCAGCCAGGATTCAGCCAGGATCGAATGCATGCATTTTCGCTGAACGTGCATTCCATCCTGGCTGAAACAGGGAATAAAGGAGGCTAAAGCGACTGTGCGTTTTCACCCATTGTGCGCAGATACATGGTTTGCTCAACAGTATTCTGCTGGGAGGTCTCATGCAGCAAAACACACAAACACATAAAAAGGTGCCTAGCAACTGAATGGTATATGTTTCTGCGGGTAATGAGAAAATCCTGATTTTCCATCCATTTTAAACCCTGCTGGGAAAGGTGGCAGTCCCACCAAGTGAGGAAAGCTGGCTGCAGCCCTGACCCTGCAATAATCTGCTGTGGCTATCACTTCCATCCTCAGCCATGCAAGAAAAAGCTGAGGAGGTACCGAATTAGGGGTCTGGAGACAGATAAATCCTCCCTGGGACCTCCAGGGTGTCGGTTGCTTAATCTTAGCACAGAGTTCCAGTTTGCAATAATAACAGCGAGGGGCCATGGCTTAGTGGTAGAGCACCTGCTTGGCATTCAGAAGGTCCCAGGTTCAACCTCAGGCATCCCCAGTTTAAATGATGAGGTAGTAGGTGATGTGACAGACATCTGCCTAAGACCCTAGAGATCCAGTCCCAGTTTGAATAGACAGTAATGACCATGATGGACCAGTGGTCTGATTCAGTATAAGGCAGCGACACACATTCATATGTATCATTCTGATGGAAAATAGTGTTTCATAAAACCATTGCAGAATATGAGAGGCTTGATTTCCATCAGAGAAAGAGAGCTGCCAGATCATCAGTATCAGTTCCTGAATACATGGTTGGCCTCAAAATCAATTGCAAAGGCACTTTCAGAGCTGGAAAACAAAACCTGGTCCTTTCTTGTACAAGGTAAAATCGCATGCCCAGTTATATGCAGTCCAGCATAGATCAGTCTTAATATTTTCAGCAATTGTTAGAACATAAGAACATAAGAAAGGCCATGCTGGATCAGACCAAGGCCCATCAAGTCCAGCAGTCTGTTCACAGAGTGGCCAACCAGGTGCCTCTAGGAAGCCCCAGAAACAAGTCGACTGCAGCAGCACCATCCTGCCTGTGTTCCACCGCACCCAAAATGATACTCATGCTCCTCTGATACTAGAGAGAATAGGTATGCAGCATGACTAGTATCCATTTTAACTAATAGCCATGAATACCCCTTTCCTCCATGAATATGTCCACTCCTCTCTTAAAGCCTTCCAAGTTGGCAGCCATCACCACATCCTGGGGCAGGGAGTTCCACAATTTAACTATGTGTTGTGAGAAAAAATACTTCCTTTTATCTGTTTTGAATCTGTCACCCTCTAGCTTCAACAGATGACCTTGTGTTCTAGTATTATGGGAGAAGTTTTTCTCCCTGTCCACTCTCTCTAAACCATGCATAATTTTATAGACCTCTATCATGTCTCCCCTCAGCCGCCTTCTTTCCAAGCTAAACAGCCCTAAGCGTCTTAACCGCTCCCCATAGGACAGTTGCTCCAGTCCCCTGATCATTTTGGTTGCTCTTTTCTGCACCTTCTCAAGCTCTGTAATATCCTTTTTTTAGGTGTGGTGACCAGAACTGTACACAGTATTCCAGGTGTGGTCTCAACATAGATTTGTACAATAGATTTGCCTGAGCATGCTGAAGGCTCTCCTCTGCTTACTCTATGCTGCATTCTTTGTTTGTTTGTTTATTTATTTATTTGTTGCACCAGGTAGTCCTCCCCTGGCTTCTCGCTATCTATCTATTATGCTTTTCTTCTAGAGACCTCAGAAGGGCAGGTGTGCCAGTCTACCTCTGAGTGTAGTTTGCTGGAGGCCTACAATAAGGGGAGGCTTTGCTGGTAGGTCTTGCTTGTGGACAGTCACTGAGGGAGACAAAACGCTGAACCGGAGAAACTATTGGTCTGATCCAGCAGCACTTTTCTCTTTCTGTTCTTAATGCATCCCCATTTAATCCTCACCACAAGCCAGTCAGGGCTTAAATAATAACAAAGGAGGCTGGCCAAAGGCCTCCCTTGGATTTTCAGCTGGGTCTTGTAAAAATGTTAGGAAATTGACCATGCCAGTCTTTCTCCTTTAAAGATTAACTATGCTAAATGTGATGTTTCCTTTTATAAAGGGCATGGTAGCACTTATGACTGACTGGGCAGTTCTACGGGGAAAAGAGGAAAAACAGCACCAGCGTTTCACACCTAGATGATCTGAGAGAATGATCTGACCCACTGACAAAAGCTTTTGGTCCTAAAAAGGGTGTCATAATTAACAAAAGAGAATGAGCTCACCAGTTGCAGCAGGTTAAAGGACAGGTTCGGCATGGTAGTTGACTCACTGCTCGTACTGATCTCCCCAAAAGACAACATGGAAACATAAGGATACAAGAAGAGTTCTGCTGGATCAAACCAAACTGTCATCAATTTCAGTATTGTGTTTTTCACAGTGGCACTCAGACAAAAGAGAGGGCACTATTTTCCCAGGGTGAATCCCAGAAAACAGGGACTGTCCATGGTAAACCAAGTTTGAAGGCAGAATTAGGATAGCATCAAATCCATCAGCACATCATTACTTACGCTTCTAATCTAGTAAAGGGAGGCTCAGAGAAAACATACGGCTGAAGCAAAGCATTTGTTGTAGAAGTGATTCCACCGATGGCCAAGTCTCCTGGCCTGTAATAGTTCAGGGGGCTTCTTCGATCACTGATCATATTGAAGGGGCACTTTGCCTTCCAAACCCTGCAGGAGAGATGGGGCAGCAGCCCAGAGAGCAGCAACAGCAACAGGGGCATCCTAGGTATGCCTGCTAAAGCCACTTCCCAAATGAATCTAACTAGAAGAAGCCTAAACCATATTGCCACACCAGCAATGCAGAGACTGAACTTATACAGATGGAGCCCAGCACTGGATGCTGATGCAAGGAGATTATATTGAATCACACAAGAGCACAGCTTCCTCCCCCCACCCCGCCCAACTGCCCTAAATCTCAGCCCAGGTCCTCAGGAGACATTTATGCACTAACCTTCAAATTCTGTTTGACAAATTACCATGCATTATTCTTGATTTTGATTTTAATATAATCATCTTCAAAGGTGATGTTAGGCAAAGCCTCTCGAGTGTTGGTAAGAAGAGAAGTCAATCACCATGATTTGTGTCATTATAAAGGCAAGTCCCATCTCAGCAGTATCCTTGACAGAAGGGTGGAAAAGATGTACTTGTCAGACTTATCAATGGCCCATTGCTTTCAATGGTGGGAAAGTTTGCCCGGCTCCTGCATAGAGAAGCATAGCGAAGTTCACAATAGAGAATCTGACCACAGCCTTTTCACAATTTCTTCTCTATGGAGGATGATGGAGGTGACCCATTCCAGACCCCATAAAACCGGACCCGTGGAACCAATCTTCACCAAACTTGGGGGTTCATGCAAGGAGAGTCCCTTGCAGCAACACTGCAAATTTGGGGTCTCTACCTCAAAAAACGCCCCTCCCGGAGCTTTGAAAAAAATTCCCCGTAGGTGCGAATGCCCGCATGTTTTCAGGAAACCCGAAAATAAGCCAAATTCCCATATTTACCTGTATGGGAATTTGGCTTATTTAAGGTTTCCCCCCCCAAAAATCGAGCCTAATATAACCAAACATGAATTTTTTTTTTGCACAACTCTAGTCCCCACCACCCTTCACCACACGTATAGTGTAATGTGTAAGGCAGGACACAAAGGGTAGCCATGTTGGTCAATCTGTAGCAGTAGAAAAGAGCGAGAGTCCAGTAGCAATTTAAAGACTAACAAAATTTCTGGCAGGGTACGAGCTTGTGTGAGAAAGCTCATACCCTGAAGAAGTGTATCCCGACAAGTGAGCTATGTCTCACGAAAGCTCATACCCTGCCAGAAACGTTGTTAATCTTTAAGGCGCTGCTGGACTCTTGCTCTTTTCGAGTGCAAGGGAAAAGTCCGACTTGGAGATGTGGGTAAGCCTGATTTGAACCCACCACAAACCAAAGGCTTTATGAGTGCGAGTTTCCCATGGTGTGACCAATGCACATCTTATGTTATTCTAAGTTTAGGTATTGCAGAAAAACATGGGTAAATTAAACTGATTTTGGTGAGTGGGATCATCCAATCACAGGCCACTCCACTAGCTATATTTAGTTGGAGTACATCAAATAAAGATTTGAAACTATGGTTCCTAATGCAATCCTAAAGGGAGGTGAAAGGGCACAGGGGGGAGATTGATCCTTACGCCACTGTTTCTCAGATTATGAGATCCAGTAGCAGCACCCCCCAATGGCGGCAGGTCACACACACTGCAAACCCTCTCATAGCGTGTGCCTTGGAGGTCACAGCTATGACTCAGACAAAGCGTTTCTGGACCCAGAGTCCTCTCCTTCACTCCACACGGCATAGGTCCGACCATCCTTTGCATCCCACACCTTGCCACTTCGTCCTCCTCAGCTGCTGTGATCTCTCCTCCATTTTATCCCTTCCCCCCATTACTGTCAAGACTGTCTCACCATCTTGGCCTGACTTTGCTCCAGACCTGTCTGACTTGGCCCAGGTCACATGTCTCCTGGTTCTCACGTTTAGTACAGTATATCTCCCTGCCCCCGCTGTGGCCATCCTGTTTACCACAGCCAGCTGCACTCCTGTTATACCTTTTTTTAAAAAATATTTTTTTATTTTCTCATTTTAATATAACAACATATAAACATAATATCCAATATTAACAAAAACTAATAATGCTAAAAACTAATAATGCCAGTTCCCCTCCCAGCTCTCTTGCTCCAGGATCTTTCAGCCCAGGGACGCCCTTTTTTACAGTTGCAAAGTTGCACCTTCAAAAATTATGGTGCAGCCCATAGGCTGCCATTTCAACAGTGTTTGAGCTACCTTTTCTTGTGGGTTTCTCTAGGGCTACCAACCTCCAGGTGGGGCCTGAAGTTCTGAAATCACAACTAATCTCCAGAGTCTGGAGGAAATAGCCGTTTCAGAGGGCCGACTCTGCAGTATACCAGATAAATGGAAGTCCCACACTAGGCCTACATATTCAGTGCTGGATATCTCTGGGGTGGGTAAAGCCCTGACTGAGAAAGCCTCCCAGATGTGCAACGCCACCCTTCCTGGCCCATTGTCTGGGACAGATGAATGACCGAGAAACCGAGGGAGGGGGGAAGTCAAGTTATTTTAGGGTGACAGTCACATGAACACATGAAGTTGCCTTATATTGAATCAGACTGTTGGTCCCTCAAAGTCAGTATTGTCTACTCAGAACGGCAGAGGCTCTCCAGGGTCTCAGGCAGGGGTCTTTCACATCACCTACCTGCCTAGTCCCTTTAGCTGGAGATGCCAGATTGAACCTGCACCTGGGACCTTCTGCATGCCAAGCAGATGCTCTGTCACTGAGCCACAGCCCCTTGGGAGCCAAAGATCACTCCCAGATTATGAACTTATTTATTCATTTCTGCGTTGTCATGTTTATCTGGTCCCCTTGAGGAGGCTGGATGCCCCTTTTGACTTGCAAAAACTCAAACTTCACAAAGCTCGTGCAAAATCTCGTACCAGTTCAAAACAAAAGAGGGCTATTGTCCCTGTGGCCAAACCTTTACACATTTTGTTAATTCTGGAACATTATAGCATTTCCTTTATTTATTTATTTAAAACATTTTAATACCCCCTTTCCCCCAAGAGAGTGACTGTAAACTTATAGAGAAAGTTATTTGGAACCAATTCCAATGTTCAGGTTCTGGGCAGAGGCATCACTGTCTAGCTAGGAAGAAGTTTATGGATATGATTCACAGATTGGGGCTTCTTTTAATAAAAGTGTAACATATATGACAGATGCATAGAAAAGCTTGTCTAGATGATCCCAAACAAATGAACAGAAAAATCCAGGCATTGTGAAACTATTTAATTAAGATGTTCTTCAATGGCCAACAAAGCAATACAATTAACATATTATGTTATACACAAACAACTCTATTTAAAACTAGGTAGTGAAAAAAGCATACATGCAAAGCATTAAAACAAAATGGCCCATAGATATTTCATGTCATTATTCATTCCTTGCCATTATGTATAATGAGTTTCTTTTCTAATGTGTGTGAAAGAAAGAAATAATTGATCTAATAGCAGTACATTAGATTCATAATGGAGTGGAGACAGATTACAAATATTTAAAATAATGTAATCAAAATTAGATCCCATCTTTTCCTTTCAGCATTAGGTGTTCCTTTGTATTCAGATGAGGCCTCAGTATAATAATGTAGCATTTGGGAAGAAAGATGCAGCCCAGTAAGCCCAAACCGGAGGCCAAGATGGAGAAGACCTGCACAGCCACCATGTATTTCCCCTTGGTGCTCAGGTAGGTGGGCACAAAGGACACCCAAACACTGCAGAACACCAACATGCTGAAGGTGATCAGTTTGGCTTCATTGAAGGCCCCAGGCAGCTTCCTGGCTAGAAAGCCACTGTGAAGGAGACGGAGGCCAGGAAGCCCATGTAGCCGAGGGCAACATAAAACATAGTGACAGACCCTTCATTACATTGCAGGACGATCTGTCCAGGCTGAGAGTACATGTCAGCCTCTGGGAAGGGAGGAGAGATGCCCAGCCAGAGAGTGCAGATGCCCACTTGAATACCGGAACAGGAATAGAGAACGAAGTTGGCCAAGCTCTTCCCCAGGCATTTCCTCATCCTGCTGCCTGGCTGTGAAGCCATGAAAGCCACCACCACTGTGACAGTTTTGGCCAACACCGAAGAGACGGCAACGGAGAAGATGATGCTGAAGGCAGTTTGTCGAAGAAGGCAGGTCACCTTCCGGGGCTGACCCATGAAGAGAAAAGAGGACAAAAAAGAAAGCAGGAGGGAGATGAGGAGAATGTAGGAGAGGTCCCGATTGTTGGCTTTGACGATTGGAGTTTCTAAGCATTTAATGAAAATTCCCAAAACAAACGTTGTGATTAGGGTGAAGAAAAGTGTAAGGACATTTAGGATGATCCCCAAAGGTTCTCCATAAGACAGAAAGGTTGTATTCTTGGGAACACATTTGTCTCGGAGTTTGTTTGGATGCTGATCTTCTGGACATTTATTGCAATGACTTGCATCTGAAAAGAACAGATTAGCTTAAGTATCACCATATCTACTTTACATCTGTGATAATATTTGTTTTTTACATTAATTGAGAATATCTATTTGGATGTGCATACTTACATGCTAGAAAGCCTGGACAAAGTAGGGAGGAGGGAGAAGTCAGGAAGTAACAGTGCATAATAGGGATGGAGTTGGGAGTCAGATTGCACTTCTTCATTGTGGAATATCTTGGGTTTAATCTTTAGCATCATCAGCCAAAACCATCTCAGATGATAGTGTGGATATAGCCCTTAGATGCTGAACAATGAATGCCAACCAAAGTAGGGAAAGTGGTGGCAAAATGATCGTAAAATCTGACCCGGCATTTGTACATGATCCTGACTGCAGTGGAATGACTGGTGGGTGTGCCAAAAGGGACTAACTGAGGCTGCAATGCAAGCATTATTTTTGCCCTTGCCTCCTCCCTCCAACTGGGGCTCTCGTGCATGACCTACCTTCCTGAGTGGAGATGGTCCCTTCCGCACATGGTGAACAATCATAGCAGCAAAGAGGTTCTCCTTCCTTAATCAACTTAGCATATCCAGGAGGACAGCTTTTGGTGCACCTAGAATGAGGCAGGGTCTAAGCACAAAGAAAAGAAGTTACACAATGAAACTTGTTAGGAGCTTTGATTTGGGTGTCTTTGAGCTCTGTCTATAGAAACAACTCAACAGGATCTCTAGTCCCAAGTTAGATTTCATCATCACGTGAACCCGGTCTTCTTTTAGGACAGCACTTGTTATTCACAGCTGCATGAAATGGACACCACTTTGATATGCATGTTTCTGCTGCTCTGCTAGGTCAGGGCAAAGGGCAAAAAGAGTATTGGAGTCCTTATGCCAGAGCTAGGAAAGAAAATAATGTGCTCTTTCGCACTCTCATATTCATTACTTTTGTGTCCCAATTACTTTGTACTTGTTGTGGTTTTTCATTTCCACACTGCAAGAAATTTTTTGCTCTGCAGAGGAATACGCCAGAAACACAGTGATGTAATATTGTATTGACCACTAGAGCGAGCAAGATGCATGCACAAATAAAAAGAGAACGCATGTGATGAAAATGAGAACCTAAAAAAGCTCAATATTTAAGGTGTTATGTGCACATTATATGAGTCAGTGATGGGCAGATGTATTGTGTATACCTTAAAGTGAGCCTTCATGAAAGAATTTCTGTATGGCAGGATTCTCCTATGTGCTGGTTACTGAGCTGGACAGAAGGGTGACCTCATAGGTAAGGTTACCTCTATCCATCACACCTCAGAGTACATTATAATGTCTCTGGAACCTGAATACCATGACTCACAGAAGTTGGCAACCCTAGAGGTAGAGAAGGAATCAGGAAAAGGGGAGAGGCTAGGGGGACTTTCAGGAAAGGGAAAAAAGAAATAGTGAGGAGGGGGGAAAGGAGATGCCTCCAGCAGGTCCTTGAGGGTTCCCACTTGTGATTCTTCTAATAACACCCAGAAAGATGGTAATAAAGACAATGGTCTCCAGAGAAGCTTATAGTCCTAGAACTCTCTGCTCCAGGATGTGGTGGGCATGTTCATGGAGAATAAGGCTATTCATGGCTACTACTCAAAATCGATACTAGTCATGATGCTTACCTATTCTCTCCAGTATCAGAGGAGGATGCCTACTCTGTTAGATGCTTTTTTTTTTGAAAATTTTATTGGTTTTTATAATATAAATTTTCCATGTTAACAAACAACAATATACGTAGTATTAAAAACTAAATCATAGGTAATGTTGTTATAATTGTTTAAGTGCTAAATAAAAATAAAAAATAAAGGAAAGTTTATTGACTTCCCCATCACCTCCGTCCGCCTCTTAATAAAGTATTCTATCCCATCGTGATATGGTCTGATCTTAATTATTCTTATATCTCAATTAGGTTTCAATCACATTATACTATCAATATAATTGATTACGTTTCTTTATGTAAACAATGTCATCTAGATCAGATTAAAAGGTATTCTTCCATTTTCCCCAGTCCTAGTTCATATTCACAATATTTCATCCACGCCTCCCATTCCCCCATAAATTGAACATTGTCTTTTTGATTTAAAATAGCTGTAAGTTTTGCCATTTCCACCAGTTCAAACATTTTCATAATCCAGTCTTTTTTCCCAGGAGTGTCTGCCCCTTTCCATTTTGCTGCATAAAGCAGTCTTGCAGCTGTAGTCGCGTAAATCAAAAAAGTCCTGTGTTTTAACAAATCATCAGGTATCATACTTAATAGCATCATTTCTGGTGTTTTGGGTATGTTTTTTTTTTACTATTAGTCTTAATTCGTTATAAATCATATCCCCAAAATCCTTGGCTTTGTCACAAGTCCACCACATATGATAAAAAGAACCAACTTTATTATTACATTTCCAACATTTAGGGGATGTCACTTTGTAGATCTTTGCAATCTTCTTAGGCGTTAAATGCCATCTATACATCATTTTATAGATATTTTCTCGAATTGACTGCGCATTTATTCCTTTCAGATCTTTCGCCCATAGTCTTTCCCATTTGTTTAGAGCAATATCATATCCCACAGTTTGAGCCCAATTAATCATTGTTGGTTTGATTATTTCCTGCTCACAATAAATTGTTAAAATAAGATTATACATTTTAGATGCTGTGGAACACAGGCAGGATAATGCTGCTGCAGTTGTCTTGTTGGGGGTTTCTAGAAGCACCTGGCTGGCAGCTGTGTGAACAGACTGCTGGACATAATGGGCCTTGCCTGATTAAGCATATGTGTGCTAGGCTCTTCTTATGTTCTTACGTTCCTCATGGCTCATGCTAGGTGCTCTAGGCTGTAACTATTAGAAGGGACCCCTTGAGGATCTGGATTTGGGGGCTGTTGGCCATAACCCTGACTATACCGTGAGATAGGCTTACCAGGCCCCCCTTCTTTTCTGGCGGGAGGTTTTTGGGGTGCAGGTGAAGTGAGATCACTTGCGCGGCCGTGCCAACATGATTGCGTCACTTCTGGGAGTTTGAGTGGTAAAAGGCCCATTGCGATGCAGCACTTCCGGGAGTAAAACACATTGTAAGGGGCCCTTTACCTCTCAAACTCCCAATTTGAGTGGTAAAATGCCCCTTGTGATGCATTTACACCTGGAAGTGCCGCATAGCAAGTGGCCTTTTGCCACTCAAACTGGGAGTTTGAGTGGTAAAGGGCCCTTTGTGATGCGGCACTTCCGGGTGTAAACGGGAAGTGATGTGGCACTGTGGGCAGGCACACATACACACGTTGCCCGCCAACCCTCAGTAGGCCGACGGGCAACCAGGTGGATTGGTGGGGGTTTACCCACCATCACCTGGCACTTGGCAACCCTACTGTGAGACCACCACTGACAATAACTGTTGTTAATTGTCCATCTTCAAACATTTATCCCACCACGCTTTTGCCTACCATTCTCATTCCTTGCATTCTTGGGCTATAAACTGATTTGACAGGGATAACACTTGACAAGTTCTTAAGAGATTTTAAACAGTATAAACTGAAATATGTTTTCCCTCACCTCATTAAACCATCTGGGCCACACAATGGCATCTTGATCAATGGCTAACTTTATTTCTGAGGCTGCGTGTCTCTCTACACTCCCAACTTTCACTCCAATAGTAGATTGATTAGGTGTTGCCACCCAATTCACAATATCAAAGTCCACCGCAACGTCTCCGTTCTCATCAAAATACATTCCTTTCGTGGAATTACTGTAAGACTGGGAGTTCCTGAGGAAAGGATGAAGCTAGAATGACATAAAGCAGCAGTTTTTAGAAATACAGGAAGCCATATCGGATTTCACCCTTGTGTATTTGGGGTTTAGGTCTCCTATGATTGTTGGCCTATGCCAATTGTCATATTGGAGTTTAATGGTGTGTTTGTGGAGGGAAGACAATTTGGATTGTCTGCCTCAGGCACTGACAGCTCATTTCTGAGTTCTAAGGGTGAAAGCCCTTAGGAGGCAAGGAAGGCGCTGCGACGGCACTGCGACCCTTAGATCAGGAGCCTCTACCCATATTCATTTCCTCCTCACCTAAAATTCTGACATACTTCACTTAAGGAGGATTGGTCTCAAGCCATACCTGAGGCTGACCTGCATCAGGAGCCTCACATGATGAATTTGCCATGGAAATACACAGAATTTCATGTGTACTGTAAATTTCATGTAAAACCTTTCATAGCCTGTATCTGGAATTGAACCACTGTCTGTGGGTGGCACCAGATGGGGTGAACTGGCAAAAAAAGTGCAAAGTGGTGCATGGTAGGGCAGGCATGAGGAATTGGAAGCAGGACAACGCCCTCCATCCCCCCCGACCTGCTGCTGCTCCACAGTCCCAGGCAACCCCAACAAATTTTAAGGTGGTTTCCACTCAGATACATAACAAGGCCCTCAGTGTGTGATAAAAAGGGGAATTCCATGCTAGGAATCATCAGGAAACAGATGAAGAATAAAGTAACGCCCTTATACAAGGCTCTGCTGCATCCACGCTAGTATGTACTGTGTAGGGTTGCCAGGTCTTTCTTAGTCAGCAGCGGGAGGTTTTTGGGGCGGAGCCTGAGGAGAGTGGGGTTTGAGGAGGGGAGGGTCTTCAATGTCATCTTGCCTAATTACCAAAGCGGCCATTTTCTCCAGGTGAACTGATCTCTATCAGCTGGAGATCAGTTGTAATAGCAGGAGATCTCCAGCTAGTACCTGGAGGCTGGTAATCCTACTATTGTGCTAGTTTGGTCTGGAAAACAGGTGATATGATAACGGTCCATAAAAGAATAGAGAAAAAACTTTTCTCCCACTCCCAATTTAGGGTTGCCAGGTCTCTCTTTGCCACAGCTGGAGGTTTTGGGGGCGGAGACTGAGGAGGGCAGGGTTTGGGGTGGGGGAGGAACTTCAATGCCATAGAGACCAATTGCCAAAGCAATTGAACTAATCTCTATTGGCTGGAGATCAGTTGTAATAGCAGGAGATCTCCAGCTACTACCTGGAGGTTATAGTTTTCCCAAACTACCTGGAGGTTGGCAACCTTATCCCATTGGGGTTCACCAATCAAACTGACTTCTTATTCTTCTTTTTTTCTTTTCTTTTTTGTATTTTACTGTACCATAAACCACCTCTGGGTGGATTTAAAAGGAATTGGACAGATTTATTGAGGATAGGACTATTGTTGGCTATGAGGCACGGCAGCTGAAGGGGGCTTCCACGTTCAGAGGCTGGATTCCTCGGATTATCCGAGGCAGGGAAGTAGTCCACAGCTGAGGGCTGTTGTTGGTGGGCCCTGCTTGTGTGCTTTCAGGGGGCATCGGACTGGCTGCTATTGGAAACCAGATACTAGTCTTGATAGACTATTGGTCTGACCCAGCATGTCTCTGTGTTAAGTGCTGTCAGGTCGCTTCCGACTCATGGCATCTCTATCGATCAATGTCCTCCAGACTCTGTGAATCAATGTCCTCCAGAATGACCTATCCTTGATAGCCTTGCTCAGGTCTTGCAAATTGAGAGCCCTGGCTTCCTTAATAGAGTCAATCCATCTTTTGTTGGGTCTTCCTCTTTTCCTGCTGCTTCAACTTTTCCTAGCATGATTGTCTTTCCCAGCATAGCTACTCAAATGTTCCTATGTTCTTAGAGAAAACAAATACCTGCCATGGCTGCACCCCCTGAACTCCTAGCCGGCCTCCATTCAGCTTTTGATTAGATCTGGAGATGTAGGCAGCATTCAAGGCACGTGCCACTATCTGGATAGAGTTGTAAATTCTGTAGCTTTCCTGAGACAGGATACTTTCAAGCTCATC
The DNA here is from genome assembly GCF_029931775.1 of Euleptes europaea. Classification (NCBI taxonomy): domain Eukaryota; kingdom Metazoa; phylum Chordata; class Lepidosauria; order Squamata; family Sphaerodactylidae; genus Euleptes; species Euleptes europaea. The sequence continues at coordinate 20,973,844 of NC_079312.1, forward strand.
CTGGGATGGGGTCTCCCGTTCCTCTTTCTCTCTGCATCTTATCCAGCCTTTCACAGACAGTACATGGTTGGAATAAAAACAACGAAATGCTTCCTTTCCAATTTCACTAAGACTAGACTCAAGTGATGCAAGATTGTCATATTTGGTATTTGTGTTTGCATGGATCAAAAAGGAAAAAGAACCATGGACGTGCTGGATATCAAAAAACCTGAAAAAGCACCTCAAGGTGAGATCGCGCAAGACTGCTATAATCCAAACTTTTCCCACAATGGAATTTCTTGCTTTTTCTACAGAGCGAATCAAAGCTCCAAGCACAGACAATGACTGGGAGTCTCCGTGAAAAACAAACACATTACATTTTCTCTGTGTGAAAACTGAAGTGCTGCGGAAATATACATGATTGTTGTCACCCGTATTCGTTTCTGGGATGCTTTTTGTGAAGGCAATGCAAATCCCACTCCTGACGATCAAAGGGGTCAAGGTCCTCAGGAATCTTTCTCCTTTGTCATTGTCTGGAGCAAGGAGAGCGATCCACGTCCATCTGAAATGCAGCAACATCTTGACGATCCCCATGAAATATGAATCTTGCTTTGGGGCCATCTGGTAGATAAAAGGCAACTCCGTTTCATCTTCAAGTACAAAACTATAGCTGATCTAGTCAAGAAAGGAAGAGATTGGCATTTGGCTTTGTATCCAAGACAAAACTCATATATAGGGCTGCCAGGTCCCTCTTTGCCACTGGCGGGAGGTTTTTGGGGTGGAGCCTGAGGAGGGCGGGGTTTGAGAAGGGGAGGGAAAAAAGATCTTTTTCCTTGGAAGTGTTGGACCTTTGTTTAAGGCAACTGTGAACTGCTTGAGACATGCAAGGCTGATGAAGCCTCGTTCGGTGAAACGCAAATTAATACCTGGGATTTGCATCCTTATATGCGGTCCTGAACAAATTTGACTTCTGGGTCCCACTAGACGCTAGACATTACCCTTTTCAGGGATTTGAGCTGGCTCGGGTACAACGAGTGAAACTGAAGAAATTCACCGTGTCTTCAAGAGTCACTGAGTCTGTATACGGCTTATTTTTCTGTACCTAAGACCACCATCGGAATATGTGGGACAATTTTGCTATCATTTCTGGTTGTATATACCTGTACATACTTGTTCAGTATCACATTGTATTTGTTTATGTGTGTTTGTTCACTTATTGCATGTTAGTAGATAGGTCAGCTAGTCAGTTGCTTTATTCTTGTTATTTCTATATAAACTTGTTGTGTGTTTAAATAGAAAGTGTGCTGTAGTTTGTTTTGAGCTTCCCTCAATACAGCACTGGGTGATTCTTATCTTGCGTTAGTACCTGGAGGTTGGCAAACCTACTCATATACTTGTTTGTGTATAAATATTAATACCTTTAACTATCAAAATACTCATCATTCTGATAGTCAGCATTTATGTGGGCACTCTCCTCATAGAGGGCAGCCTCTGCTCACAGAGGTACATTGTAGCCTCTGCAAGTGGAGATTAGAACGAGGCCTTTGTTTCTTAAAAGTTATGGATTATGTTTAGGAAGGCTACTACATAGGAGCTACACCTGATCCATCTCCCTGCTGAGTCCAGGTTTTGGGAATGACAGGTAAATTTACAAACTTTTTAGCTCCACCAACAATGGAGTTTCTTGGTCACATTAAGTGCAGAATGTTGGAAACTGGCTTTTCTATATATCTGTTAAGCTTCCTCCACTCTTAAGCATTCTCTTCAAAAATACCTTTCTTCTTGGTTTTCCCATGGGACCACTGCAGTGCCTATGGCAAATGTCCTTTCGATCCAGTGGTTTGGTCCCCCTGGAGCATTTCTACAGAAGGTAACATTTCAGCCCATGGAGCGTAAAATTTTCCATCCCGCTCTCCAACTAATTTTGCTCATTGTTAACTAAGGTCCAAGGAAAAGGCAGTAGATGCTGCTTAGCTATAATAATCTCCCAAGAGAGTTTCCCTACTTTCCAGTTGGATGTTGAGTAGTAAAAATTTATTTTAAATATGGAGAAAATCTCATAAGTGATGGAAATACATGGTCTGGTTACAGGTTGCCAGGCAAATGCGCCTCTAGCTAATGACTGATTGATGGAAGTGGAGAATTATGCCAGTTGTGCAGGGGAATGCTGGGACAGAGCTCAAGAGGTGAACTCCTCATTCTGGTCCAGCTGCTTGAGACCTGTGCCAGCTGAGTAAATGCTGTGTTCCTCATGGTTAAAGCAGGCACCTGTGGGTATGTGGCAAAGCAGAAGCTTCTAAGCAGTGGCTTCTAAGGCCACTGAAGCTGATGAGCTGAGAATGGGATAACTCGGCGTAGGATGGGATTGTTAGACTAAGCTCCTCTCCCCATATGTCCCATACCTGAGGCATTTTGTAGATGCTTAAGATGGTTGAAATCTGCTTGGAGGTTTCAGAGTCGCCCCCCTCAAGAACAGCCACGAGATTATTCTGTCCTCCACAGCTATAGTTTGGAACATTCTTCTCTCCACCAGACAGCAGGTCTACCACTGAGTCAGAAGTCATTCTCGCATTGAAATAGTTCTCATAGACGTTGTACCCCAGAGTGATGTTGGGTAAGAGACCGAAATATGTATTGATTTTCTCAATGGCAAACAAGAAGGGCAGGAGTTCGAAAATCTTCATCATATGTACGCTGCAACAATAATGTGTGTGGTTACATTTCGTCTGGTATTCAATGGTGACCTGCTAAAATGATGCTTCTTTTCCTTTCAGGACCTTTGCAGGCAATGAAAAAAAAATCTCTGGGTCTTTCCCCTTAGAACTAACCTCATGGTAGCTCATATCCGGAGCCTGAAGTACAATAGCTGATCCTAACACAGGAGATAGCTTTGCTGGAAGGGGAATTGCCATTTGCCTTCTAAAAACAAAACAAAGCAGGGCACGGGTCAAGCCCATTGCTGAAGCAGAGGAGAACACAGCCTTCGAAGAATGAAATCAATATTACAACATATCTTAAAGAAGTTCACGATCACTCCTGGGGCACTGTTGCAAGCCAGGCTAACTTTGCTGGCATTTGCTATATTTAAGGGGTAGTGTGTGTGTGGGAGAGGTGGGGGTGTGGGGGTGTGTGTGTGTGAAAGCATAAGGCTTGTAAAGAAGTAAAATAAATAAAACTTTAAAAAACGTCGGCCACTTTTGACGTTTCCAGTGGACAGCTTTCATTGCAGTAGCTAAGGAGACTAACAGCATTGAATCATAGAATCACAGAGTTGGAAGGGGCCATACAGGGCGGCCATCTAGTCCAACCCCCTGCTCAATACAGGATCAGCCTAGAGCAGCCCTGCCAAGTCCAGCCTCTGCTTAAAGTCCAGCCTCTGCTTAAAGACTGCCAGCTTAAAGACCTTTTTTCCCACAATTAAAAGCCATTATTGCAAGTTCTATATCCTCTGCTGCCATCAGGAACAGCTCCCTGCCCTCCTCTAAGTGACAGCCCTTCAGATACTTAAAGAGAGCAATCATGTCCCTTCTCAACCTCCTCTTCTCCAGACTAAACCTTCTCAACTCCCTCAGCCTTTCCTCATAGGGCTTGATCTTCAGCATCCTACAGCATCCCTTAGCCAGAGGGCAGCCAGCGGGTGTACAACCTCCCTTGACCCTTTCCAGAAGATCTCTTCCCAGCAGAAACTTAAACTAATCACCTTCACAGGTGAGTATCTATGTAACATCTTCATTCTCACCAACAATTACTGGCTGAGCATGCAACAGGCTCTTCTCTGCTTACTCTGTGCTGTATCCTTTTTCTTCAGTAGCCCGTCCTACACTGGCTTCTCTCCATCTGTTTACTGCAGTCTGCCTCTGAATGCCAATTGGGAGAGGTCCCTAAAAGGGAGAGGCTTTGGTCTCCATGACTTGTTTTTATGTCTTCCACAGCATCAGGTTGGCCTCATCCAGCACAGTTCCTACATTCTTCGATTTCTCCATTTTATTGTCACAACAAGCTGGTGAAAGCTGAAAGCCCTGCTCACACACTGTGACAGAGTGAGGATGTTAGCCTGGGTCTCCCCTGAAGCAAATTTATTACTAAATCATCCATAAGAATCCCTTCCTTAAAAATTAACAATGTTTAAGCAAGTGCTTAATTTTACAAAAAGATGTGGTTATACTTATCATTGGCTAGGCAGTTCTGCAGGGGAAAAGAGGGAAGGCTGCACTGGCATTTCATATCTAGGTGACCCCCCCCCCCAAAAAAAAATGATCTTGGTCTCAGACAATAGCTTTTGACTAGGGTTGCCAACCTCCAGGTACTAGCTGGAGATCTCCCATTATTACAACTGATTTCAAGCCGATAGAGATCAGCTCACCTGGAGAAAATGGCTGCTTTGGCAATTGGACTCTATGGCACTGAAGTCCCTCTTCTCCCCAAACCCCGCTTTCCTCAGGCTCCACCTTAAAAACCTCCCACCAGAGGGACCTGGCAACCCTACTTCAGTCAGTAGAATACATTATCTTATAGAACAGTTCAGAATGAGCTCTTTAGCTGCAGCATGTGAAATGTCAGGCTGGGCACATGGGTTGCCTTAATGTTCATACACTCACAAATCTCATAAGAACATAAGAAAGGCCCTGCTGGATCAGACCAAGGCCCATCAAGTCCTGCAGGCTGTTCACACTGTGGCCAAACAGGTGCCTCTAGGAAGGCCACAAACAAGACAACTGCAGCAGCACCATCCTGCCTGTGTTCCACCGCACCCAAAATAATAGGCATGCTCCTCTGATCCTGGAGAGAATAGGTATGCAGCATGACTAGTATCCATTCTAACTAATAGCCATGAATACCCCTTTCCTCCATGAATATGTCCACTCCCCTCTTAAAGCCCTCTTAAAGCCCTCGAAACACAACACAGAAACATAAGGACATAAGAGGAGCTCTGCTGGAGCAGACCAAACATTCATCAGACGCAGTATTGTGTTTCTCACAGTGGCCAACCAGACAAAAGGGGGACACGATTTTCCCAGGCTGGATCCCAGAAAACAGGGACTGTCCATGGTAAAAAGAGTGTGAAAGCAGAATCAGGCTGAGTACCATGAAATCCATCAATACATCATTACTTACGCATATAAATTAGTATAGGGAGGCTTGGAGAATACAAATGGTTTAAGCATAGAATTAGCTGTAGAAGTGACGCCACCGATGGCCAAGTCACCCGGCCTGAAATAGTTCAGAGGGCTTCCTCGATCAGTTATCACATTGAAGGGGCACTTTGCCTTCAGAACCCTGCAGGAGACATGGGGCAGCAGCCCAAAGAGCAGCAACAGCAGCAGGGTCAGCCTGGGTATGCCAGCTAAAGCCATGTCTCCTGGGTTGGCTCTCAGCTACAGACCCCAATCACCAGAAGAAGCCCAACCCTCTTCTACCACCGAGGATGCAGGGACTTTGTCCAACCCAGACAGACTCCACCGGTGGCTTCCAATGCAACAGGATGATCCTGAATCTTTCCTCAGCCTCAGCCTCCACTTGCCCAGCTCCTCAGGAGTTATTTCAAACTCCGTTCAAGATGTTGCCTGTGTGCTATTCTTAATTCCAGTGTTTCCATTATTGTCTTCAGAGCTGATGGTGGGAGAAATCCCCTGAGCATTGGTAAGAGGAAGAGTCAATTACCATGATTTCCCTCATTACAAGGGAAAGCGCCATCCTTGACACTATATGACTCCATGCGCAGGTGCATGGCTTGAAAAAAACATGTTTGTGAGTCTCATAACTCTGTCTCTCTACTCTTTAATGGGTCAACTCCATTGACCCGTATGGAATCTGGAGCAAAGCTGTTCCATTAGGATTTACATGAAAGTTCATACAATGTGCATGCAAGGTACCCAGAGAGAACTGAAACTGGGCTTTCTAGCAATCAGGTCCCAGAGCCGCCAACTTATGCTACAGGTCCAGCTGCAGTACAGAAGGCAAGGAGGATCTGGAGCCTGGTCTTCAATCTCCACTTTGGCTTCATAATCTCCACTCGGGCTTTATACAATCCGGTTTTGTAGGCTACCTCTGAACATTTTGTCAGGCTATGAACAAACCTGTCCCAGACTGAGCCTGATCTCCCCACTCTGTTGACTTGTTCAGGTTTTCTGCCTGCCTGTGACCACACTTCTTGACTACATCCCTGGCCTACTTTTGACCTTGTTTCTGGCTCCTTGCTAGGGATGCCAGGCCCATGATCATTAGGAGTTTTTTGGGATAAGGCCTGGGACAGGAAAGCATTGCTCACTGCCACCCCCAAAACCTTTAGGAATCCCCCAAACTCTATCGTTAACACCAAAGAGATTTGGTCAGTTCCTAGCCTGCCATAAAGTGTATGTGCACGAGTGTATAACATTACCTCCAGGTAGGGTTGCCAGGTCCCTCTTCGCCATTGCCGGGAGGTTTTTGGGGTGGGTCCTGAGGAGGGCGGGGTTTGGGGAGGTGAGGGACTTCAATGACATAGAGTCCAATGGCCAAAGCGGCCATTTTCTCCAGGGGAATGGATCTCTATTGGCTGGAGATCAGTTGTAATAGCAGGAGATTTCCGGCTAGCACCTGGAGACTGACCACCCTACCTCCAGGTCTTCACCTGGAAGTGATTCCTGAACATCAATGGTGCTGTCCTTCCCTCTGTTTTCCTCCCACTACTCACTGGATTGAGGGTAGGAATTGGAGGGCAGAGGCAGGAGTTCCCCTGTCCTCAGAGGGCAACTGGCAACCCTCCTCCTTGCCTTTGTAGCCCGAGCCTTGGCACCATGACAACACATAATTTACTCTCAAAAATTATACATATATGAAGTTCCCTGTTACAATTGTTCTACCAAAAAAGAAAGGAGAAAGAAGGAGGAGAAGTTGGTTTTTATATGCTGATTTTCTCTACATTTGAAGATAATCAAACTGGCTTGCAACCGCCTTCCCTTCCTCTCCCCACAACAGACACCCTATGAGGTAGGTGGGTGTGAGAGAGCTCTAAGGGAGCTGTGACTAGCCCAAGGGTCACCCAGCTAGCTTCATGTGAAGGAGTGGGGAAACCAACCACGTTTTCCAGATTAGAGTCTACCGCTCCCAACCCTTATGCCACGCTGGTATAAGCTCCACATTGTGTTATCAGACCGTCAATGGCTCTGTCCTGAGCTATATAGCTAGAGCTATACAAACATATACAAGCGATGCTACAATGAACTACATACATACAGCATCCAAAGCTTATACCGGGCTCCTGCCCTCTTAAAGAAATAGCGTCCAATTCTTCCAGATGCAAGACTGAGGAGAGACTTGCAAGCCATGAGGCTCTTTTCATTGATGTTCCTTCCACACCATTTATAGCTGAATTGCTGTTGCCTAACTTATCCAGAGCCTGACCTGGATGGCCCAGGCGAGCCTGATCTCATCTGATCTCAGAAGCTAAGCAGGGTCAGCCCTGCTTAGTATTTGGATGGGAGACCACCAAGGAATACCAGGGTTGCTGTGCAGAGGAAGGCACTGGCAAACCACTTCTGTTAGTCTCTTGCCATGAAAACCCCAAAAAGGGGTCGCCATAAGCCATTAAAAACACATCCTCGGCTTTCTGTGGCTCCAAGGAGGGCATGTTTAGAGGTAGAGGTCCCAAACTTTCAGTGTAGCTTGAGGGGACCCTTCTTGCAAGAACCCCCCATTTTTGTGAAGATTGGGTCAGGGGGTCCCGAATTATGGGGCCCGGAAGGGGTCCCCCCACCCATCTGCCGACTGGGGGTCTGGCTGCCTTGGCAGTTGGGCCGTGCCATTACGCCGGCCCGGGGGCCCCTCCATCTGCCCATTGGAATAAAGCCCATTGGAATAAAACACATTCACGGCTTTCCACGGCTCCGGGGGGGAGGCATTTTTGGAGGTAGAGGTCCCACACTTTCAATGTAGCTTGAGGGGACCCTTCTTGCAAGAACCCCCATTTTTTTTAAGATTGGGTCAGGGCCCCCCCTGAGATATGGGGCCCGGAAGGGGTCCCTCCCCAATCTGCCCATTGTATTAAAGCCATTACAAACACATTCTCCGCTTTCTGCGGCTCCAGGGGGCATTTTTGGAGCTAGAGGTCCCAAACTTTCAGCGTAGCGTGAGGGGACCCTTCTTGCAAGAACCCCCAAGCTTTGTGAAGATTGGGTCAGGAGTCCCGAGTTATGCGGTTACCTCCCCCCCCCCATCCACCCATTCGAATGATTTGGACCAGGCAATCCTTAATGTGCATCTTCTAGAGAGCGGCAAATCCAAGGCAAAACCTCCCGTGCATAAATGGCCAGAGATTTTGTGTGTGTGAGTCTGCTGGAATCGTATTGGATTACTCCTGAGTCCTGACTCCCAGTCCCTGCTCCTGATGGAAGAGAAGACATCCACAGTATGACCCATTTTGGGACTTTTCTCTATAATTGTTTTCCTGTGTGTGTGTAACCTTTATAGAACAAATGTTCTGAACTACTCACATACAACTTCGCGGGACTGCCGGAATTTAAAAAGCTGGCGCGAAATAGGACCAACTACCGGAAACCCATTTACTCTACTCTTGGCATCCGTGGACTTTACTTTGTTCTATTAGAATTATTTAATGTATTAGATAACAAGTGGTTTATATACTTGATGTAGCAATAAGTTGTTTACACACTTGATGGGGAATACATTAATGTTGATCACTTTCTGAAAACGTTTCAGTTTTTGCCATAAGTGCTGGTTCTTCTTTATAGCTAACCACCTGGAGGTTGGCAACCCTATCTCAGAATGGGTTCAGGAGCACACAGAGATGCGCCTTTCACCCTGGCTGGCCTGTTTCCCCTCAGTAGAACCTTTTAGCCATCTTCCTCCCTGGCCATTTGGGAATTCCTCTCCTTTATAGTAGCCTGCTCCGCCCCTCTCCTGCCATCATTTCCCTGTCCACCCTTTCCCCACTTGCTGATTCCTTGCAGCTGGGCAAGACCCGCCTCAAAGTCTTTCTCATTCCCTCTCCCAGGCTCTTCCTATCCTCCCCTTCGGCAGCAGTCCTTCTGGGCTGTGTTGGGTGGTGCTGCCTCCCCCACCCCATCAACCTGCCTCTGTTCTGCTTCCTTTCCCTGAGTCACCTTGTGGGGTCCATCCCAGGACCCACGATTGCAGCAGTTTGGGCTGTCATTGGCAAGAATTCCTACCGTGCCCCATCGCCAGTTGTTGCCTGTGTTGGGTAGGGTTGACAGCTTTGGGTTGGGAAATTCCTGGAGATTTAGGGGGTGGAGCCTGGGGAGGGCAGGGTTTGGGAGGGGAGGGACTTCAAGAGGGTATAATGCTATAAAGTCCACCTTCCAAAGTGGCCATTTTCTCCAGGGGAACTGATCTCTGACACCTGGAGATGAGCTGTAATAGTGGGAGATTTCCAGCCCCCACCACCTGAAGGTTGGCAACCCTAACTATAACCTTTAAAATAATTAGCATACACCTCTGAGCAAGCTTTCAAGTTCTCTAGAGCTCTTTCTTATGTCAGATGGTAAAAGAAGAAACACTACCTTAAATCTAGTCCCTACAACAGCAGCCTTTCAAGGTGGGAACCACCTGCCAACAACAAGCCCACTAAGTCTTGGACCCTCCCCAAAACCTGTGATGGGTGCCACTGAATGGTGCTCAGAAGAGACACAGGTGGCATGTTAAAAGCCACATGTGGCTCCCAAGCTATTGAATGAGTATCACTGCTGTAAATTAAAACATAAGTGTCCTCAGTTCCTAGTATAGTTCCTAGCATAGTATAGGTTCCCCGGTCCCTCCTTGGAACTGGCGGGAGGTTTAGGGAGGCAGGTTTGGGGGTCATCTACGTAATGATGCCACTTCTGGTTTATGCAGAAGTGCCGGCATTGCACTGGATGGACGCTTTAGCATTCACAAAAAAACTCTATGGAAACTCTATGGAGTTTTTTCATGAATGCTAGAATGTCCCCCCCCCCCCCCGTGCAATGCTGGCACTTCTGCATAAACCAAAAGTGACATCATCGCGTAGATTTAGGTTTGCCAACCTCCAGGTAGTAGCTGGAGATCTCCCGCTATTACAACCGATCTCCAGCTGATAGAGAAGCATCAAGAGCAGCAGGGTCATCCTAGGTGTGCCTGATAAAGACGCTTCCCAAATGCCTCTAACTAGAAGCCCAAAGACAGACTATACTTATGCAGATGGAGCCCAGCACTGGATGCTGATGCAAGTGGATAAAATTGTTTCACACAACAGCACAGCTGCTCCCAGGTCCTCAGGAGACATTTATGCACCAACTGTATTTGAAAAATCACTATGGGCTCTTCTTGAGTCTGATGCTCATGCAATTTTCTCCAGAGGTGATGTTAGGAAAAGGCACCTGAGTGTTGGTAAGAGGAACAGTTAATCAGCATCATTTTCATCATTATAAGGGCAAGTGCCACCTCTGTAGCATTCTTGACACTATGTGTGGCTCCATGCGCAGGTGCCTGGCTGGAAAAGATGTACCTGTGAGACTCAGCAGTTTGGTCCTCTACCCTTTCACAGTTCAACAAGTAGCACGTTCACATCTGTTGCAACCAGCAACTGGCAAAAACACTAACCACTAGCTGTGCAAGAGGCTTACAGCATGTGAAGTGTTCTCCTACATCCACAGCTTGCATATGCCAAACCAGGTAAACACAAAGAGTTCAACTTACACTGCCCTTGCTCTAGTGCAGGCTATGATACCCAGCAATGCCCACAGGCCAAGCCCCATTCCAAAGCTATATCTCTGGATATCAGTTGCAATAGCAGGAGATCTCCAGCTAGTACCTGGAGGTTGGCAACTCGCAGCAATTGGTGAGATGCAGAAGAGTCAGGCCTCTTCTTGTTTGTGCATCCCTGAATTTATGGACTAGGCCTATGTTGGCAAACCTATGGCATGCGTGCCACTTCCGGCACGTGTTGCCCTCTCTGCCGGCATGCGCGGTTCCTCCCAGCTGGGCCGCAGGGGCTTTGAACCGCTCCGGTTCAAAGCCCACCCCTTTCCTGGACTCTGGGCGGCGGGGGCTAATTTCTCCGCCCCGGCCTCGGTCCCGATCCCCCCCTGCCCTGAGCTGAGGGGGGGCGGAGAACCCCCCTCTCCCCCGGCCTCCCACGCCACCCCCGGGCCTGGCTGGGGGGGGGGAAATCCCTGCGAGGGGGTGCGTGCGTGCGCATCAGGGCCTCCCGCTGCTCCTTCCCGGCCATTGAGCCAGGCCTCCTCACCTCTTGCCGCCCGGAAGAGGGGAGCCCGTCGCCGCTTCCACTCGCTGACCCTGTCTTGCCTCCTTCGGTGTCTGGTGCCCCCCGCCCCCCTGGAGGGTGTTCCGCCCCACCACCCTTCTCACTCCCCGTGGCCGGCCGGCCCCCGCAGCCCTCTGGAGGGGCCCACACGGAGGAGTGAGCAGGGTGCGCTCGCGCACACACACGTGTGTCGGGGTGCTGGACTCCTGGCCCGCCAGAAGCCCCCCTCCCCCCTCTTCGGTTGGGCCGGTTCAGGGGCGTCTGCCCGTCTTGCTGCGGGGGAAATGTAGGTTGTGGGGGTTGGCTCCTGCCTGGGGGTGGTGTCGTCGGCGCTTCGCCCCCCTCCCCCTGGCCAGGCGCCCAACCGCGGAGGTTTGTCTGCGGGTGGAAGGAAGGACGGGTGGGAGGGGCTTTTATCCTGCTGTCCTGACCCCTTTTCTCCCCCCGCGTGTGGGGGCTAGCCCCTGCCGGTGTCTTGGAAGTCCCGAGGTGGCTTGGGGAGGCCTGTGCTCGGGACAGGGGTTATTGGCCATTTGTGAATGGGAGATTTTGTCTTGGATTTGCCACTCAGATGCACATTTTCCCCATCCAGATTCTCAAAACTCTGCATGGGCGGTTATTGGCCATTTATGAATGGGAGGTTTTGCCTTGGATTTGCCACTCAGATGCACAATTCAACAATAAACCCCCTGCAGAGTTTTTATTATTTTATTCAGTGTACCTACCTATATAGTTTAAGAAATTTGGCTCTCAAAAGAAATCTCAATCATTGTACTGTTGATATTTGGCTCTGTTGACTAATGAGTTTGCTGACCACTGGCCTAGGGCTGTGCCATGTTGCCGTGTTGCGCATTGGCACTCGGCGATAAATAAGTGGGTTTTGGGTTGCAGTTTGGGCACTCGGTCTCTTAAAGGTTCGCCATCACTGGTAGGCCATCCTGACATGTAGTGTTGCCAGGTCCCCCCTGGCCAGCAGCGGGGAATGGGGGTTAGGGTTGCCAGAACCAGGTTGAGAAGCTCCTAGAAGAAGGAGGAGGAGGAGGAAGAGGAGGAGAACAGTTGATTTTTATATGCCGACTTTCTCTACCACTTAAGGCAGAATCAAACCGGTTTACAATCATCTTCCCTTCCCACAACAGAAACCCTGTGAGGTAGGTGGGGCTGAGAGAGCTATTAATAGAGTTTTTACTAGCCAAGGTCACCCAGCTGGCTTCATGGGGAGAAGTGGGGAAACCAACCCAGATCACCAGATTAGGCTCCGCCGCTCATGTGGAAGAGTGGGGAATCAAACCCAGTTCTCCAGATCAGAGTCCAGCCCTCCAAACCACCATTCTTAACCACTACACTACAATGGCTCTCCTATACAACACTAGCTCTCATGCTGGAGGTTTGGGGATGGGGCCTAGGGAGGACAGGGAGTTCAATGGGGTAAAATGTCTTACAGTCCACCCTCCAATGCATTCATTTTTTTCCAGGGGAACTGATCTCTGTAGTCTGGAGATGACCTGTAATTCCAGGGGATCCCCAAGTCCCACCTGGAGGCTGGCATGTCCACATTCCTTGACTACCCCTTTGCTTAATCAGTGTGGTTGTTTTTTAGGTTTACCACTAATGGTGTCTAAACTCCTAGTAATTCTTTCTGAGGCCCACTGACATTCATCTGATTGGAGGGCAGAGGCAGGCCAACAAAACCGGGGTGGTGGTGGTCCCATCTTTGTTGGCATGTGGTGACATGATTTCCAGCACAACCCAAAAGTGCTAGTACAGCTCTAGGGAAATGCTCTAGCAGTTGCCTAGAAATTCGATACAAACCGTAGAGTTTCTGGAAGAGTGCTAGAAAGCTGCCCTGGTGCAATGCCGATGCTTCTGGGTCACACCAGAAAAGACATCATTGTGTAGTGATGAAGATCTTCCCTGCAGTATACCTTCCCCCACCCATATCCCTCCAGTTTACGGGCCAAGCCATGCCTGGCAACCCTATTAATTTTCCATAGTTGGTTATCTTAGTTTGAGCACTGTAGTTTACAAGTGTGGTCTCTCAGGCTTCTAATACAAAAACATTGAGTTCTCAAAGAGGAACTCTTATCTAAAAGCATGCCTTTATTTGGATTTAAAACCCATCATATCCCAAAGGCTGAAAGAAAGGCAGAAATTTAAAACAGAACCTGTGCTATCTGAAGAACACTTTCCCAATTGAATAGAACCAAGAAGAATTAGGAGCAGCCCTGCTTAGGATTGCTCTGAAACACTCCTAGAGACATCTGTAGGGATTTAAATTTTGACCTAATTGGTATTATTGAAACTTGGTGGGATATCACTCACAACTGGAATATTAAGATTGAGGTGTACAACTTGTTTAGAAGAGACAGACAGATAAGGAATGGGGGAGGAGAAAGCCGACAGTAGCTGAGAAGCATCCGGTTCGGGGGGAAAGCCGGCAGGAGCTGAGAAGCATCCGGTTCGGGCAAACTCAGTGCACATGGACAAAGGGAAAATTGCTTCAGATTGCCCACATGGGAATTACTTGGACATGAGAGGGAATGGGGAAAAAATGATGGATAGCCACTTAAAGATGCCCAAAGGCACATGCCAGGCAAGTCGAAAGAGATAAACAGTGTGGAGGTGTTTCTATGCTAATGCTAGAAACCCCCAAGCAAAAATGGGGGAATTAGAGTGCATGGTTTTAAGGGAAAACATAGATGTAGTGAGCATTACAGAAACCTGGTGGAGGGGAGAGAACCAGTGGGATACAGTCATCCCTGGTTACAAACTGTATAGAAATGACAGGGAAGGGCGTATTGGAGGGGGTGTTGCTATGTATATCAAGGAAGGCATAGTGTCTAATAAGCTAGAGACCATACAAAGGGCAGACTTGTCCACAGAATCCTTATGGGTGACGATTCCGGGCCCCAAAGGAGATTTAGTACTGGGGGCGTTCTATTGGCCCCCTGACCAAATGGCTCAGGGTGATCTTGAGATGGAGAATGAAATTAAGGAAGCAGGTAAAGTCATGAAGTAGTAATAATGGGAGACTTCAACTTCCCTCATATTGATTGGATAAATGTATGCTCCAGACAAGCCAAAGAGATAAAAATTTTAGACATCCTAAATGACTGTGCCCTCAAACAGTTGGTCATAGACCCAACCAGAGGGGAGGTGATCCTGGATTTAATACTCTGTGGTGCTGCCAGTGATTTAGTGCGGGATGTGGATGTAGTTGAGCCAGTTGGCAATAGTGATCACAATGGCATCAAATTTAATTTATATGCAAATGGGAAAGTGACTGGGAAATCTCACACAATTACCTTTGACTTTAAAAGAGGGAACTTCCCTAAATTGTTGACTAGCCTGTTGGCCGGACTCACTACTTGTGAAACGCAACCAACTTTGACCATGGTCCCAATCAGTTCTGCCGACAGGGCGACCCCGGTCACACCACCCCCCGAGCTCTGCCAAGCAGAAGCAAAAGCGGTAGCCACACGGGTGACTGTCCTCTTCCAGGGGCACACTGCGGCCACTATTTCGGTGGCCGAACTTACGAAACACCTCACCCCCGACTTCGGTGCAAATGCGGCGGCCTTGGCAGTACAGATCCAACCGATGTTGGACCTGCCAGATCGCGCTGAGCTCCTCTACACTTTGGAACAGGAGGCCCTTCCACTCGTTACCACGGCACTGACCGCCAAACTGGCAGCCGACCAGGCCCTGACTGAGAGCAAAAAAGCGGAGGAGCAAGCGCGGACAGCGGCTGAAGCCACGGCAAAAGCTCGGGCAGAGCAGGAGGAGAAGGAACGCTTAGCCGTCGAACGGGCACGGAGCGGCGCACCCCCCCGACAGCCCGGGGGCTATGAATTACCCCCGTTCTCCCCGTCGTTCATCCCGTCTTGCAGCATTCAATGCTCCCGCAGGTTGGCGGGGACTTTGCCCGAGAGACCAGACAATTCCGATGAGGAGGACTTATATAGTGGGGAATCTCTTTGGGCCACTAATTTATGGGTTAGCCAGTCCCGCCGGACTGGCGGCACTGGCGATGAGGTATTTTTGCTACGTAACCAAAATCTCGATCTTATGGAGCAGGTAGCACGCTTGCAGGATCAACTGACCTTAGTTCTCAGGGACAACGACCAGTTACAACAGACTCGAACTGCGCCCGTTGTCCCCACTCCGACACTGCAGCAACCACTGCAACAACCAGCTGCTCCAGCGGTTCCTCCCGGCGGAGGCCCCACAGCGCCTGGCGGGGGTCCCGTCGTGCCGGGTGGAGGACCCGTAGTTCCGGGCAGAGGTCCCGTAGCTCCTGGCGGGGGTCCCATTGCTCCTGGCCCCGCAGCGCCAGGGGGAGTGCCTGTTGCACCTGCCTTACCGGGTGCACCGGGATTACCAGGAGCCCCAGTTCCTGGATACCCTCCTGTGCCCCCGATGCCATGGAAGCCGCCGAAACTGAAGGTTACTTATGACAGCTCGGTTGAAACTTTACCCCGATTTTTGCATCATGTGGATAGTTATATGAGGGAGCAAAGACAATTCTTCCCTACCAAAGTTAGCCACGTCCATTTCGTTGCCTCTCTGTTAACGGAAAAAGTGGCCAACTGGATGATTCTTCAGTTTGATACGCAATCCCGCTCCATTCGTTCCCTCGACAATTTTATGTTTGCCTTGCGACGGCGCTTTGAAGATCCTTTCATGGGAGAGAGAGCCAAAGCGGAACTTTTACAACTCAGGCAAGGCTCCTCTCCAGTTCAGGAATTTGCAGATGAATTCCAACGACTCGCGAGTAAGGTAGTGGAGTGGCCTTAAGCTACCCTTATCCACTACTTTTGTGAGGCATTGCACCCAGACATTTTCAACTGGTCTTGTATGCAAGGCGACCCGGATACCCTTGAGGATTGGATTTTACTGGCTGAAGAAGTTGAAAGCCGCCGGCGATTTGTTTCGCTAGTCCGAAATAGAACCAAGGAGAAGGGCGGACAAAAGCCGCCCACCAAACCTTTGACTCCCAACCCCCGGAGACCAACCCGACCCCCTCTGGATCGCGAGTCTTGGTTCCAGAGAGGGGCCTGTCTCGTTTGCGGTGGAATGGGTCATTTTGCAGCAGTTTGCCCTCAACATCCAGATCCCACTCGCCCAAACATACCGACTCAAGCTCGAGGATGATCTCAATGCAGAGGCACCACGGCCACCCACAGCGCAGTGCTGGGACGACCCACACCCTCTGCACTTCACGTCGGAGAATCGTCTAACCTTCCTGCACCAATCGACCCCGTAGGGTCCCGGATTACAAGTGCCCCAGTGGGGGACAGCTCTCTTTCTTCCGATGAGGATAATCAATGGAATTCCCCAGCTCTAAATCTGGAATCCCCTCTTGACCTGTCAAAAAAAGGGTACGGTTTGTGGTGAGTGGAGCGTCCCCACAGACCCCTGCGGAATCTCCTGCAAAGCCCAAGGCTCCTGTCATGGTGAGTGAAGTTGAAAACACAGTTTATGTGGACGTAGTCATACAACACTATAAGAAGGGCCCCCAATTATGTGTCAAGGCACTCATAGACTCTGGCTGTGGACGCACTTTAATCAATGAGGCCACGTTTGCAGCCCTAAAAGTCAAATCCGAAGATCTACTGGCTCCTGTCCAATTCGCCCAAATGGACGGTAGCCACTTTAGAGGGGGACCAGTCGACCGTCGCACACGGGGGGTGGCGATGGGTATCGGTTCCCACTGGGAGCAGATAGACTTTACCATAGCTCCCATTCGATACGAGGTTGTTTTGGGGATTAACTGGCTCAAGGGTCACAGTCCCTACATAGATTGGGAGGCTGACACAATCATGTTTACCAACCCTAAATGTGAACAGCACTGGCATGAAGTAGCGGTTGCACCCCCACCCGCTCCAGCCTTAACCTCTGATACCTTATTGCCGACGCCATTACCCGAGGTATACCGAGACTTTGAAGATGTTTTTGATATAAAGGAATGCAATGCCTTGCCCCCCCCACCGTGCCACGGACTGTGCTATTGAAGTAGTAAAAGACTGCACACTAGCTAAAAGCAAGATTTACCCTATGAGCGTTTCCGAATGTACTGTGTTACGAACACTTTTGGATAAAAATCTTGCTCAGGGGTTCATTCGGCCGTCAACCGCCCCCAACTCAGCCCCTGCTTTCTTTGTCCATAAGGAGGGTGACTTGCATTTGTGTATTGATTTCCGGAGACTCAACGCAATTACCCAAACCAACGCCTACCCCATACCGTTGATCTCAGACATTTTGGGACAATTACAAGAGGGGCGCATTTTCACCAAATTGAACTTGGTTGAGGCTTATTGCCGGGTCCGGATTCATGATGGGGACAAACCCCTCACAGCCTTCTCTAGCTGCTTCAAAATGTATGAATTTCTTATGATGCCTTTCGGGTTAAAAGGGGCCCTGGGGGTCTTCATGCAATTCATTAACAAGATCCTCCATGATTTATTATATCGCGGCGTGGTGGTTTATCTTGATGATATCCTTATTTATTCTAAAACCATGGAGGAACACGTTACTCTGGTCAGAGAAGTGTTGCAACGTCTGCATAATCATCAGCTCTATGCAAAGTTGTCTAAGTGCGAGTTCCACCAGGAACAATTGACTTTTTTGGGATACATAACTTCCCATCGGGGCCTCAGCATGGACCCTGCTAAAGTACAATCGGTACTTGATGGGACTACCCCCTCCACCCATAAACAAGTGCAACAGTTTCTAGGCTTCGCCAATTTCTACCGCGGTTTCATTCCCAACTTTGCTCAAGTGGCGTTGCCAATCACCGACCTTCTTAAAACAAAGGGAAAAGGGGTCTCCGCTACGTTGCCTACCACAAAAGTGCATTGGACTGATCAATGTCAAACTGCTTTTGTAACCCTCAAGCAGCTTTTCACTTCTGAACCTATACTGCAGCATCCCGACCCAAACCAAATGTTTGTTGTGCAAGTTAATTCATCTGATGTGGCCATGGGGGGGGGGCTCTTCTGCAGAGGGGGTCTGATGGTCTTCTTCATCCCTGTGCTTATTTTTCTAAGAAATTTGTGCACGCTCAACTGAACTAGCCAATTTGGGGGGAAAAGGCAGCAGCCGTCCATCATGACCTCACTCTATAGAGGCAATTTTTGGAGGGGTCCGGGGTCCCCTTTGAAGTCTGGACCGATCACAAAAATCTAGAGGCCCTCACGGGGACCCACAAACTATCCACAAAACAACAACGTTGTGCTGACTTCTTTGCTCAATTCCGTTTTGTACTTAAACATATGCCTGGAAAGCAAAACGTGCTTGCTGATACTCTTTCCAGATTGCCCCAATATCCAGTAAAGATCGACTGTCCTACGGACTCTTTGTTCACCCCAGCGCACAGAGGAACTCTGCCCGTGCTAGCTGTAAAGACTCAGTCCCAAACTCTGCTTCAGTCCCAGCCCCAAGCTGGGCACAAAAGAGCCAACACCCTCACCAGATCCACCAGCACCGCCTGTCACCAGCGCCCCACATCAACCGGTTCCCCCCCCCCACTCTGTCGCTGCCGGCTCCTGATTCACCCTCCTCTGCAGGAGGGTGCTACTGTCCGACTCCTTCCTGGACTCCCTCCGTACTCAATGCCTAGCCGAACACACCGCTCAGACTCTACCCCAAGGCTTGCTTGAACGAGGTAATTGTTGGTACAAAGACTCAAAATTGTACATGCCTAAAATACTTCGGAGAGATATCCTACAATTGGCCCATGGAGCTAAGACGGCAGGGCACTTTGGTTTCCTGAAAACCCTTCACTTGTTACGTAGGCAATTTTGGTGGGTGGGCATGCGTACAGATGTGGATTCCTTTGTTCGCAGCTGTCCCATTTGTGCCACTGTCAAACGATCCCAAGGCAAGCCCCCGGGACTGTTACAACCACTGGAGGTTCCCAGCAGACCCTGGGAAGTGATTGCCATAGATTTCATGACCGATCTCCCACTTAGTGAGGGGAAAACTGTACTATGGGTTATTACTGACTTGTTTTCCAAACAGGTACATTTAGTTCCGTGTGCGGATATCCCCTCTGCCCCCAAGTTGGCCTGCCTTTTTATGTCACATGTTTCCCGTCTACATTCCGTTCCGCGTAAGATAATTTGCGACCGCGGAAGTACCTACGTGGCTAAATTTTAAAAAACGTTTCTCAAGTTGGTGGGGGTGGAACAGGGTTTATCTAGCGCTTATCACCCCCAAACGGATGGGCAAACGGAACGGGTCAATGCTGTATTGGAATGTTATTTACGTTGTTATGGCAATTATCACCAAGATGATTGGGTTGAACTATTGCCTTTTGCAGAATATGCTTACAATAATGCTGTACATCAATCTACAGGCTTTAGTCCTTTCTACGCTGTGTATGGTCAGCATTTCAGTCCTATTGGTCGTGTAGATGTAACGGGGGAGGAGGGAAATGTCGATGTGGCCTCTTGGACTCAAGCTATCCACACCACCTGGCCTTGGCTAATAGAAAATCTGGACAGGGCCAAACGCAAATATAAAGCTCAAGCAGATAAGCATCGCTCTCCCAGCAAAGATTTTCAGATTGGTGACTTGGTGTACCTTTCCACCAGGAATCTGCGGTCCACCTGACCTTGCAATAAGCTCAGTGCCAAGTAC
Source organism: Euleptes europaea (assembly GCF_029931775.1). Taxonomy (NCBI): domain Eukaryota; kingdom Metazoa; phylum Chordata; class Lepidosauria; order Squamata; family Sphaerodactylidae; genus Euleptes; species Euleptes europaea. The sequence continues at coordinate 20,993,705 of NC_079312.1, forward strand.
GTGGGGCCATATCCCATTGCCCGGATAATTAACCCCGTCACTGTGGAACTGACTCTCCCTAAGACCTTGAGGCGTAGCCACCCTGTCTTCCATGTCAGTCTCCTCAAGCCTCATGTCGCCTCCTCAGATTGGCACCCGGAATCGCCTCCTGAGCAGCCTGTGATGGTGGGAGGGGGGAGGAGCATTTCGAAGTGTCAAAGATTTTGGACTCTCGTGTACGTCACGGCTCTCTGCAGTATCTGGTTCGTTGGAAACACTTCCCCCCTGCCTACGATGAATAGGTGCGTGCTCGAGATGTCTCTGCCCCACACTTAGTGCACGCCTTCCACACCGTCTACCCCAATAAACCATCCCCCTTGCTGAACGGGAGGGGGCCCTAAGGGGAGCAGAATGTCAGGTCTGTGTCTCAGTTAGATTCGTTTTCTCACCAACTGCCTTCAAGGATTGTTTTGCATTCCTGGTCTCTTTGAAGCTGACAGAAGTCCATGGGAACAGCAGCACCTCTGTACCGTTTGTAATCTGTAATCTCTTGACACTGTACTATTGAGTGCTTTTTTCAATGCTTTTATATTATCAAGTGCAAGCCAGTTTCCTCCATTGCTGTCTTGGGTTTTCTATGCTCTGCTTACCTATGCTACCATTAAACCATCTTTGGACAGTTTCGTCTCTGCTGTGGTTAGTGGTTCTCAATAGGGCAAGTGCTTACACTCAGCTAGTTTGTATACCGCAGGTCAGGAAAGGTAGTAATAAGTCCAAGAGGTCACCACCATGGCTAACGGGTAAGGCGAAGGAAGCAATTATAGAAAAAAAGTCTTCCTTCAGAGACTGGAAGGTTTGCCCAAACGAGGCGAACAGAAGCAAACACAAACTTGCACAAAGGAAATGCAAGCAGATAATTAGAGATGCAAAAAAGATTTTGAGGGGCATATTGCTAAACACATCAAAACAAAAAATAAGAAATTCTTTAAGTATATTAGGAGTAGGAGACCAGCTAGGGAAGCGGTTGGACCATTGGATGACAATGGGAGTAAAGGAACTCTGAGGGAAGATAAAGTGATTGCTGAAAAATTAAATGAATTCTTCTCAGCTGTCTTCACTGTTGAAGATACAGGGCAGATTCCTTCTCCTGAACAAAGATTTTGGAGAGGGGAAAATGAGGAACTGAGGCAAATGGTGGTAACAAGGCAGGAAGTCCTAGAACGTCTAGACAAACTGCAAACTAACAAGTCAAACTAACAAGTCATCATCCTAGAGTTCTTCAAGAACTCAAATGGGAAATTGCTGAACTTCTAACAAAGATATGTAATATGTCCCTTCGATTAGCCTCTGTACCGGAAGACTGGAGAATGGCCAATGTAACACCCATTTATTAAAAAGGTTCCAGGGGGGACCCAGGAAATTACAGGCCAGTTAGCTTAACATCTGTTCCGGGCAAATTAGTGGAAAGTATTATTAAAGATAGAATTGTCAAGCATATAGAAGGGCAAGGTCTGCTGGGTAAAACCCAACATGGCTTCTGTAAGGGTAGGTCCTGTCTCACTAACCTATTAGAGTTTTTTGAAAGTGCCAATAAGCATGTGGACAGGATTGAGCCTGTGGATATTGTGTATTTAGATTTCTAAAAAGCTTTTGACAAAGTCCCCCACCAAAGACTGCTAAGCAAACTTCATAGTCATGGGATAAGAGGACAAGTCCTCTTATGGATTGAGAGCTGCCTGAAAAAAAGGAAGCAGAGAGTAGGAATCAGTGGTCAGTTCTCACAATGGCGGGATATGAGCACTGGGGTGCCTCAGGGATCTGTGTTGGGACAGGTGCTTTTCAACCTGTTCATCAATGACCTGGAGTTGGGGTTAAACAGTGAAGTAGCCAAGTTTGCAGATGACACCAAATTATTTAGGGTGGTTAAAAAAAAGTTGGACTGTGAAGAGCTCCAGAATGATCTCTGTGCAGGTTCACCATATGGGGTGGCTCACTGTCTCTCCATATGAGAATATGGAAACATAAAGCAAATAAGAAGAGCCCCATGGCGCAGAGTGGTAAGCTGCAGTACTGCAGTCCAAGCTCTGCTCACGACCTGAGTTCGATCCCGACAGAAGTCGGTTTCAGGTAGCCGGCTCAAGGTTGACTCAGCCTTCCATCCTTCCAAGGTTGGTAAAATGAGTACCCAGCTTGCTGGGGATAAAAAGAAGATGACTGGGGAAGGCACTGGCAAACTACCCCATAAACAAAGTCTGCCTAGTAAACGTCAGGATGTGACGTCACCCCATGGGTCAGGAATGACCTGGTGCTTGCACAGGGGACCTTTACCTTTACTGCTAGATCGGACCAAACATTCATCAGTCCAATACTGTGTTTCACAGTGGCCAATTAGACAAAAAAAAAGGAATACAATTTTCCCAGGGTGAATCCCACAAAACAGGAACTGTATGTATTAAATAGAGTGTGGAAGCAGAATCAAATTGAATAACATTCAGTCCATCACACATCATTGCTTACACATTTACTATAGTAGAGGGAGGCTTGGAGAAAACGTAAGGCCGATGAAAATTGAATGCTGTAGCAGTGATTCCACCGATGGTCAAGTCACCCGGCCTTTAATAGGTGCGTGCGATTGTTAGATCAGTTATCATATTGACGAGGCACTTTGCCTTCGGAAGCCTGCAGGAGAGATGAGGCAGCAGCCCAGAGAACAGCAGCAACAGCAGCAAGGTCATCCTAGGTGTGCCTGATAAAGCTGTTTCCCAACAGGAGGCATTTAAATAAAAAGGGTAACATAGATGATAGACCCATTGAAGACCTTATCTAGATGAATCCAAACAAATGAACAGAAAAATCCAGCCACTGTGAAATTGTTTAATGAAGACGGTCTTTATGCCAACACAGCAATACAATGAACATATTAGGTCATATTCAAACATCTCTATATGGAATCAAATAGTGATAAAAGGACACATGTAAATCTTTAAAACAAAATGGCCTACAGCTATCTCATGTCATTATACCTTCCCCGTCATTATGTATAACTAGTTTCTTTTCTAATGTATGTGAAAATAAGAAAGATTGGATCTAATAAAAGCCTAGAGGGGTAAATGCCAAGACAAGTACATTGGATTCAGAATGGTGTAGATACAGATTACAAATGTAAAGAATGTGCTCAAAAACCAATGTCATCTTCATGTTTCATCCTTAGTTGTTCCTTTGTATTCAGATGAGGCCTCAGTATAATAATGTAGCATTTGGGAAGAAAGATGCAGCCCAGTAAGCCCAAACTGGAGGCCAAGATGGAGAAGACCTGCACAGCCACCATGTATTTCCCCTTAGTGCTCAGGTAGGTGGGCACAAAGGACACCCAAACACTGCAGAACACCAACATGCTGAAGGTGATCAGCTTGGCTTCATTGAAGGCCCCAGGCAGCTTCCTGGCTAGGAAAGCCACCATGAAGGAGACAGTGGCCAGAAAGGCCATGTAGCCGAGGGCAGCATAAAACATGGCGACAGACCCTTCGTTACACTGAAGGACGATCTGTCCATACTGGGAGTGCATGTCAGCCTCTGGGAAGGGGGGAAAGATGCCCAGCCAGAGAGTGCAGATGCCCACTTGAATACTGGAACAGGAAAAGACAATGAAGCTGGCTATGCTCTTCCCCACCCATTTCCTCATCCTGCTGCCTGGCTGTGATGCCATGAAGGCCACCACCACAATGACAGTTTTAGCCAACACCGAAGAGACGGCAATGGAAAAGATGATGCTGAAGGCAGTTTGACGGAGAAGGCAGGTCAGCTTCTGGGGCTGACCCATGAACAGAAAGGAGGACAAAAAAGAAAGCAGGAGGGAGACAAGAAGAACATAGGAGAGGTTGCGATTGTTGGCTTTCACAATTGGTGTTTCTAAGTATTTAATGAAGATTCCTAAAACAAAACTTGTGATTAGGCTGAAGAAAAGAGTAAGGAAAGTTAGAACAATCCCCAAAGGTTCTTCATAGAAAAGGAAGGTTATGCGCTTGGGAACACATTGATCTCGGATCTTGTTTGGTTGCTGATCTTCTGGACATTTATCGCATTGACTTGCATCTGAATAGAACATATTAATTTCAGTATCACCTCATCTGTTTTACAACCATTAATTGACAATATATATCTGGAAGTGCATATTACATGCCAGGAATCCAGGACAATACTGGGAGGGAGACATCAAGAAGTAAAAACTCATGATAGGAGTTGGGACAATTTCAGAGTCAGATTGAACTCTTTCATTGCAGAAAGTCCTGGGTTTAATCCTTAACACCAGCAGCCAAAACCACATCAGACATCAAGCCCTGAAACTCTGGCCATTAAATGCCAAGCAAAGTGTGGAATGTTCTGGCAAACTGATCCAAAAGTCTAACTCGGTATAAGGCACTTTGTACGTGGTCCTGATTGAAGTGGAATGACTGCTCATGTGAGCCAAAGAGGAAAACCTGAGGCTGGAAGTACAGTTTTTGCCCCTCCGCTCTCCCTCCAACTGGGGCTCTCATGCATGACCTACCTTCCTGAGTGGAGATGGTCCCTTCCGCACATGGTGAACAATCATAGCAGCAGAGAGGTTCTCCTTCCTTTATCACCTTGGTGTATCCAGGTGGACAACTCTCGGTGCACGTAGAATGGGGCAGGCTCTAAGCATAAAGACGAGGTGTGTCAAACTAAATGTCATTAGAATTGCTTCCTTGAGAGAGAGAGAGAGAGAGAGAGAGAGAGAGAGTGTGTGTGTGTGTGTAAGAGAGAGAGAGAGAGAGAGAGAGAGAGAGAGAGAGAGAGAGAGAGAGAGAGAGAGAGAGAGAGAGAGCTCTATAGAAATGATTCAACAATTTGGAAACGACTCAACTGGACCTCCAATGCAGTATGTACAACCAAGGGCAGTCTTGTTGGTTCACAGTGGCATAGCAGAGACATCTGCTCTGGCTGCTGTGTCATAGCTGGGCAAGGGGTGGAGATCTGATCAGAAAAGTGTGAAGGGCAAGATGCCAGAGACACTCGAGCAGTATCATATGCTCACATAAGGAGCCAGCACAGGGGGAGGTGGGATGCTGTTAGAACGTGGTTGGGAGAACCTGATCCCTTGTAGGGGACGAAATCCTGGCAAAGTGCCAGCAGATTGTACTGGACCTGCATGATATGCATGCATGCTATTCAGAACAGATGGGGCACTGGCCAGAGATGCCCCGCTGCCAATCTGCTCCAAGAAGCAAAGAACGGTGATGAACAGAAGGAAAAAGAGCCATGAGCTATCGGTCCCTCCCCTTTTGAGCTAAGTCCATGGGACAACTCAGGGCAATAGCCAGGCAACAGCACAAGTCTAGCAAGGATGTACAATGGAAGGCTGACTGCACCATCCTGACAGTTACCATGAATAAGACCAGTATGTTATAAGACATGTATATTATGTAGTAACTGACATTTTTTTACATTATTAACATGTATTAATTGAAAGCAATGCTTTCCCCCACCTCATTAAACCATCTCGGCCACACAGTGGTATCCCGATCAATGATAAACTTGATCTCTGAAGACGATTGTCTCTCTACTCTCCCAATGTCAACTCTCGCAATCGACCGATTGGATGTCACTACCCAGTTCACAATATCAAAATTGACTGCTATGTCTCCATTCTCATCAAAAGAAACTCCTTCCAGGGAATTATTATAAAACTGGACATTTCTGAGGAAAGGATGGAGCTAGAATAACACAGAAAACAGCAGCATTTATAAATACAGGAAGTCATCTCGGCTATTTCAATCTCCCTTACTCAGAGTCTCAGTCTCTTATGATCCAGGGACAGTGCTGGGGGCCTCCAATATCACAGTGTCTTTTTCACACTGACAGTGTGAATCTTTAGAGACATAGGCTTGCTTTTGCATTGTAAAGAGAATTTTACAAGCAGGGGCCACAGTTAGCATTGGGCTAGGTGAGGCACTGTGCTCCTAGAAGAAGAGGCAGCAAATAGTAATTCATACAGGTCACTATAATTCCACAGCATGTGGCGTGGGATGACCATTTTGAATTGTGTTGAGAAAGCTCTATCTGTAAGAAACACCTGCTTGTAACTTCATAGCACTATTTGTCCAGGCATCAGTAAATGTGCTCATGTGATTCCGGTGGCAACACAGAATATATATTGTTCCATAGCCTCCAATATACCATGTATGGATGATCTTGCTATCCTTATGCCTAATGCACTTGACTATGAACTCTAAAACTTTTCTAATAGTTTTGTATGTTATTCTAGTCTCTCTTTCTTCTTTTTGGCTGATTGCAATTAAATTAACTCACATATCAGCCTTGCTAGCCTCCCAGATTATTGACAGGCAATGTCTGAGGTATTGTTTAGAATGACAAATTCTTTTAGATCCCTGTGGCATTTCCCAATAATCTCCTCTTGTAATGAAATATTGTTGAATCTCCATCTTTTTATTCCTTTTATCCCATATTTTCATGTGATTTCTAATGGGTTATGGTCAGTGAATTTCTTCGGTAATGTTTGGCACTTTCCAGGTTATTTACCAATGTTTAGAGACCTAGCACATATCTATTCTTGAAAATGATTGGTGTCTGTCAGGAAAAAAGGTCTAGTCTCTGGTATTTAAATTTTTTACCCCTCCAAGCATCTTTCAATTGCAAACTTTTCATTTAATTGTCGACATTTTTGGAGAGTTTACCTCCTTTGTGGTTTTTCCTACCCTTTTTAATATATATCACTCTTTTCATATCTCCAAAAATAATTACTTTTTGTTGAAAGTCAAACATTGCTTGAAAAAAAGTATTTAAAAACTTTTCTTTTGCATTACTAGGAGCATACATTGCAGCAATGGTGTAGATCTTTTCCATGAGTCCTTGAAGTTTCAGTATTAAAAATCTTCCTTCTTTATCTTTGAATTCTTCCATTACTTTTATTTGAGGATTGTTTACATAGATTGCTACTCCTCATTCCCCCCCCCCTCGGCCAGCGACGTATATAATTGGGCAGCTGTCTTATTGGACAATATGTGTTCATATTTTGCTTTTATATGTGCTTCTTGAAGTCCCAGTATATCTGCAACTAATTTTCTTAAAGAGTGAAATATCCTCTTGTGTTTAAACACTGACAGCACATTCCTGACATTAGCTGGGGGCCATGCCCAAAGGCCTTTGAGGCCAGCGACGGCCTATGCCAGTGCAAGGGCCCACAGTGCTGGTGACTGGGAGGCGTATGCCAACATTTGTGGCCCCAGCACCAGCGTGCAGGGCCAGACACTGGTCTCTGGCTGCTGCCATGGCAGTGCTAGGCCCGGACGCCAACGGAGCCTGCAGCTGGTGTCCCGATGCCGGCAAAGGCCATGGCGGCGACCCGGGAGGCATTCCTGGGGCATAACATAGTCCCGGGAGGCGTTCCCAAGGTGTTACTGAGTGTTTGAAAAGCTGGCAACAACAGTTAAACAAATTTGTGTGGGACAGCAAGAAACCAAGACTTTGATTTAAAATATTACAGGATGAAAAAGGCAGAGGATTTGGCTTTACCAAATCTGAAACTATATTATCAGGCAGCCAAATGAGTATGGATATCAGTTTGGATTGAAAATCCAGACTCAAGTCTAATGAAGCTGGAGAAATTGGAAATGAAAGAAAGATTACATTATAACAAAATATTGTCGAAGGCTTTCACGGTCGGAGTTCATTGGTTCTCGTAGGTTATCCGGGCTGTGTAACTGTGGTCTTGGTATTTTCTTTCCTGACGTTTCGCCAGCAGCTGTGGCCGGCATCTTCAGAGGAGAGAGACACAGCCCAGATAACCTACGAGAACCAATTACATTATAACCTCTGGATGAAAAATCACCAAGGGTTTGGGCATGACAGGGTACAGAGAATTCAATCAATGACAGTTTATTGAGGATATGACCGACAAATAAAGAGTCTTAGCCCATCACTGTCACCACTAATGTCTCCAATAGAGGCATATTATGACAGATCAGGAAAAAAAAAACCTCAGTGACTATATAACATATCAGGACATGATCAACATACCAGAAGAAATTAAAACGTGGCAAATGATTAAAGAGAACAAAAATATAAAATAGCTCACATATTGCCAATCAGTTGGAAGTGCAAGGAGACCGACAGTACTTTTTCCATACCTGGTGGTCATGTAAGAAGTCAAAGAAATTCTGGAGTGAAGTACACGCAGAAATTCAAAACATCTTAAAAGTCAATTATTCAGTGAATCCTAAGAATACGTTGTCAGTAATAGTATCAACCGCTGTCGTGAAATAATCAGAACAGTACAGTTATATGACCACAGCAGCAAGAGTGGTGCTGGTTACAAAGTGGAAAACAGAAGACCGTCCAGAGGTAAAAGAATGGAAGGCTAAATTAGCAGAATATGCAGTGATGACAAAGTTGAAAAATCAAGTAAATAAAAGACCCAGTGAAGAGTTTCAAAATAACTGGAAGCTGCATTATTCATATATTTCTTAAAAAGCTGTATAAACAATATTGAGTAAGGTTGCATATTAATTTATACTAGGGAAGTTAGATATTAATTTTAAAATATGTTAGCATTAATGTTAAAATTAGTAGAATATCCAGTGAAGGCAAGTATTATTGTGTTGTCATTAGGGTTGTGCAAAAAAACCCCCCCAGTAAATTTCAGGTTTAGGTTTATTGGGCTTGATTTTTTCAGTAAACCCAGAATAAGCCGAATGCACATACCACTAAATATCAGCATTTGCCTTATTTCCGGGTTTACTGAAAAATTCACTTTTATTATATTCTATGGGGTTTTTTTCAACGCTCCTGTGAGGGCTTTTTTGGAGGCAGGTTCCCCAAATTAGCAGTGTGGCTGGAAGGGACTCTCCTTAGACAGTCTCCAGACTTTGATGAGCTTTGGGACAGGGGGTCCAATTTTATGGGGCGGCAAAGGGTTCACCCCCATCCTCCAGGCATTTGCGAGCCAAGCTGTCCATGAGTTTTCAGGTTCAGAAGTTCAGCCGAGGACTGACGAAAAGAGCTTATTACCAGGCTGGTGGTGCCTCAAAGTCAGGGGCTGCCTTCCTTTCTGGGGCATATAGCATGATGTCCATGCAAATTAGCTTCCAAACGGAGGGAAAAGGCTTAAATGCAAGAAAAGACATGGAAGACATTTCTTTTGGTGGCATATGACATCCTATAAACAGCCCTTTATTATAGTCATCAAAAATTTGACTTGAAGAGATGGTCACAGTGTGGGGAAACGAAGCCTCTACTCGAGGTGATCTTCTTTTGGAAAGCAGGTTTTCATTGGGGGAGGGGTGATATCGGAGCCAGCTGAAGTCTCGACCATGGGGGCTGTCTGACGGAGCTTGCTCATCCTTTGGAAGCCTGGTGGTAGCAGGAGTCTAAGATGGCACCTTTTTAGTTGTAGGGTATATCCCTCAGGACAGGACTGATGAGCCCTGTCATTTTAAAAAAAACCTTATGCTTTATCCAGATTAACCCTTTGAATGGTGATGATGATGATGATGGATGGTTGTGTGGTTAGAAGGTTGGACAGACCAGGTTGGCTCCAATTACACGACCCCTACCTGAAAAGGGCTCCAACTATGGGGCCCTAAAAAAACCAATAAAAAAATAGGAAAATGGGAGAAAGCACAGAGCAGTACCTCTGAGCAAAGGCAAACAGCTGAACCCGAAAAAGCCGAATATTTATTCAGCTTTTTTGGGAATCATGTATTTGGCTTTGGGAAGATGCCCAGGGTAAACCTGAAGCCTGAAAATTACCAAAATGGCTATTTTCAGGTTTATTTTCAGTTCAAAGTTCATAGATATGCACGATACTAGTTGAAATATTAACAATATAAAGTGTGAACAAGCAAGTAAAAAATTAAGAGGATCTATTGTTGAAGAGGACAGAAACTTGGCATAACACCGTTTATATGTAGGATAGACAAATTATTGTTATTTTATCTCTGCTTCTTTTTTATTGAAGCTAGCAAGGTGTGGTGTTATTTATTTTTTAATTTTCTACCTCGGTTTCTTTTTTTATGAAAGCCAGTGTGGTGTAGTGGTTAAGTGTGGTGGTTTGGAGTGGTGGGCTCTGATCTGGAGAACCGAGTTTGATTCCCCACCCCTCCACATGATCGGCTGATGCTAATCTGGAGAACAGGTTTGATTCCCCACTCCTACACATGAAGCCAGAAGAGTGACCTTGGGCTGCTGCTGCTGCTGCTGCTGCTTCTTCTTCTTCTTCTTCTTCTTCTTCTTCTTCTTCTTCTTCTTCTTCTTCTTCTTCTTCTTCTTCTTCTTCTTCTATGAAATAAAAATCTTTTAAAAGAAAGAAATGTTCAGAGAGCATAAGAGAAGGAATACCTGCCATGGCTGCACCTTTTGAAGTCCCAGCCAGCCTCTACTCAACATCTGATTAGATCTGGATAAGTAGGCCGCATTCAAGGCATGTGCCACCACCTGGATTGAGTGGTAAATACTGTGGGTATCTTGAGACAGGATACTTTCAAGCACATCCTGGGATGGGGTCTGCAGTTCCTCTTTCTCTCTGCATCTTATCCAGTCTTTCATAGAGAGTACATGGTTTAAACGTGAACAACGAAATGCTCCCTTTATAATCAAACAAAGATTATCGAGAAAGGTATACAGATTGTCATATTTGGTCTTTGGGTCATATGTTGTTGGGATCAAAAAGGCAAAAGAACCATGGAACTGGTAATCATCAACTAACTGGAAAAACCACCTCATGGTGAAATCATGCAAAACTCCGGTGATCCAAATTTTCCCCCCAAGAGGTATTTGGAGTTTTTCAACAGAGTCGATCATTATTACCACCAACACTGTGGAGTAGTTGTCCCCATAATAAACAACTACTTTACACCTTGTCTGCTTGAGAAGTGAATACAACCAATTACGTGGTTCTATGTCACTCTCAGTATGTGCTGAGAAGCTTTCTGTGAAGGCAATGCAAATCCCACTCTGGATGACCACAGAAGACAAGGTCCTCAGGAATCTTTCTCCTTTGTCACTGTCTGGAGCAAGGAGACCAATCCACGTCCATCTGAAATGCAGGAGCAACTTCACAATCCCCATGTAATATGAATCTTGGTTTGGGCCCATGCGATAGAAGAAAGGCAACTGTGTTTCATCTTTGAGCACATGATTAACAAAACCATAGCTGATCTAGTCAGGAAAGAAAGAGACTGGTGTTGGCCTTTTCATGACAAAAACTAAGATAACCTAAATTATCTTAGTTAACCTAAGTTAACCTATAATTATGAATACTTATCAAAATGCTCACCTTTGTGTCAATGTGGATGCAGATGCTGTCTCAGAGGTACATAAGTGTTCCTGCACTGTGGTGGGAGGGAACTAGGCTACTTTATATCTCAAGGGAGTAGATTTGGGAACACCTTTGGCAGGGAGTTAAACCTAATCCACCTCCCGGCTGAGTCTGGCTGGGCTCTCTGCTAAAAGGCAGGTTTAGGAACTTCTCGGCTCTATCATCAGTGGTGTTTCTTGATCACACTAATGCATGGTGGGATGATGAAGACCGGCTCTGAAATTTGTAAATGGCTGTTTCAATTCTTAATGGTAGTCTTTGAAAATAGTGCTCTTCTTGCTTTTGCTTTGAACCTCTGCAGTGCCTGGGGCAAATGCCCTTTCCATACAAAGTCCAGTCCATCCTAGTGAAATTAAGCCTAAGCATGTGCAACTGGAATGAATATATATTCTTCTTCAGTCTAGCCTTACCTCAATTATACCCTTTTGCTGTCTCTGTGGAATCAAATTTTAGACTGTAAACCCTGTGGGGCAGAGACCTCTTTTCTTGAACTGAGTAAAATGCCAAGCTTGGTGCAGGCTTATCATTGGGAAATTTTGCACGGAGATTTGCTGCTTTTTCGACGCTGATTTGCGTCGGAGTCAAATTTTGGTTATTCACTGCAGATCCAGCTTTTCCCTGATAGAGGTATAAAAGCCGCGTTGTGTCAGCAGCAAACCAAACCACTTCTGAGCCGTACTTTCCAGTAGAAGCGTGTTTTGTTGCTCGGATGCCCATGAAAAAATGTTTGCTTCGCGTCTCCTTTCTCCTCCCCCAAGAACGGTGATTGGCTGGGGGAGTTTTGCGCTCAGACAAGAATACCGCCCCTTTTGCTGCCTGCCTGCCTGCCTAGAGTCCTGGCACTTCTCTCCCTCCGTCCCGGAGGCTGGCAGGCGGGCAGGCAGCACGCCTTCCCCTCCCCTCGCCCGGGATGGGCCTTGGAGCTGGGTCCACACCTCCAAGCCTAGGGGGACGTCGGACGGACGGCTCCAGGGGGAGACCAGCGGGGCCACGCCATGTGCTCCTTGTGTGCTGGGGGTGGTGGGGGTGGTGGCAGCTCGGTCTAGGGATGTTCAAGGGAAAGGGCTGTTGGCCCCTCTACCCCAGCGGGGAGGGGGGATTTTTGAGAATTCGGATGGGAAAAATGTGCATCCTGAGAGCGGAAAACCCAAGGCAAAACTCCCTCCCATCACTCTTCTGAAGAGGGGCGGCCAGCCTGCTCTGGGTCTCCCTCCTCTCTCTCGATGCACTGTGGCTGGATCATGGCCGGCGCGCATGCCAGGGGCCTTCTTTCCCCCCCCCCCCCGCCATTCCCACTTTCAGCTAAACACTTCTCTGGGCACATGGATGCAATTCCTGCCCCCCCCCCAATCCTGTCTATCATTAAAGGGCAATGGGTTCCACACCTATAGAAAATAGAGGGAAGCTTTGAGGAAAGCGCTGCCTTGCCCCCCCCCCCCAATTTGGAATCTGACTGTTCCAAAAGCAGAACAGAGCGAGGGTGGAAGAAAAATGGAGGAGACCAGAGGGACTGGTGCTTGTTTTTTGCGCTGGGGCTGGTGAACCGCACGAGGTAATCTGCTGGGTGGAGTTGGGGCGGAGCTGGGGGCAGGCATAAACAATGAGCCTGTTGGAAGTGGAGGCCTCCTGCAAAAGGGACAGACCAAACCGTTGTCAAATACAGCGTGCTTTGTTCCCATGAAAAACCAAAACTACATCAAGATTGACAGGGATAAATCGCGGCCATGAAAAAAACATTTAAATCGTGGGGTTTTTTTAGTCTGTGGCAAAACAGAAGCAAAATCTACCGTGAAAAATGCCCCATTGTGATTTAACAGCACTTCCAGCTACACCTGTGTGATGCCTTATCCCTCACTGCCCTGAGATTTCTCAAAATCTTCTCGAATCCTCTAGCACAGCCCCTCAGTCCCCCTCAAGTATTCCCAATAGGCCAAATGACATGCAGCTGATTCTCCTCACCTGTACCTCCTTCCCTTCACTTTGGGTAAATTTTTAGACTGAGCACTCCTTGGCGCAGAGACCTGTGTTCTTGCAAAGTCCCCTTCGCATTGAACTGTACACCACCAACAAAAGCGCTTTGGATCCCGTCACCCCTCTCTGGTGATTGCAGAGCATTCCTCCAGGGCAAGGAACCTTCCACCAAAGACCTTTTCACTCCTTGCACCAGAGGAATTCTGAGCAAAGTGATAGGATTCATCACAATAACAAACCACAACAATTTCCACTTTAATCTCTGTAAACACAAGGATATTTTGCCTGCATTATTAGCCCATTGAATCTTTTGCTCAGCAAGGGCCCTCGTTCTTGAGCTGAAGCCAATGCCATGGTCTAATGATGGCAAGTGAAATTCTGTCTGGAAATAGAGTGAAACAAGAGGGGGACCCACAAGGAGTCACGATGCGAGTGGAAATACTATCTTCCCTGCCAGCCGCCATTTCCTCCATTTTTGTTCTGTCTCTGATTTCACCCGCCCTGCCAGGCCTAACTATTTCATTGCTCCTCTCCTTTCCCAACCTGCCCAACTGCTGGGGTTCCTTCCGCTCTAGGATCTACCCAGTGGCTGGTTCGCCCCTTGCCAATCTCCCTTGTTCTTCCACCCCAGTGCCGCCAATGCATACCTTTTAAAAAAATATTGTCACATGGCATGAATTTACCCCCTCTAATCTCTATGGATGTGTTGGTTTTTTACTTTTTATGGGGAGGCTGAGGTTAATAACCCCTCTTGTACTGTTTTCTTTTTTCCTGCAAATCCAGGGATTATTGCCATCATGAGGAGATACATGATGCCACTTTTTCCTTTGTCCCCTTGCAAGGGTTATCTTAGTGATTCTGAGCAGGCAAAAGGCAGGGATGGGACGCCAGAATCACTGGCTGTGGTGGATGGTGCCACTTCAAGGCAGTGGATGGCAGTCAGGTGTAGGGAGATGGTGGGACTCTTGCCCTACAGCTGCTTTCTGGATGTTTCCTGAGTGTCACTGCTGCTGCTGTGACCCCAGAGGCAACGATGGGAATGCATGGAGGATCCATCCCTTCCCCTTGCCACCTCTGTACTCATACAGCACCAGGCAGCAGCTGGGGCATGAAGCTGTATGGTGGTGGGAAGGCTGGTTGTGTTTGCCAGCTGCTGGTGAGTCTCCGGTGCTGGACAGAGAACACAGTATAAAAACAGGGGTACCTTCATATTGGCAATCGGGTGCGCTGGCTGCCCCACAGCTAAGACTACCATGTTCTGTATGTTTCTTCACCACAATTATGTTCTGAGTGGACCTCTTTGCTGAGTGACCTTCCTGAGGGAGCAAGGGTCTTCTTACTTAATTTTATCTAATTAATCCCCCAGTATAAAGAAATCCTCACATGCTCTGTGAATGACCTGAATTGCTTCCCTGCAGCAAGAGACAGTCAGAATTCTCCAAACATTCCTGCCTGCCTGAAGAATGGATGAGCCCAAGTTTGGCTTGCGAACTCCAGGTTGGGAAATTCCTGGAGACTGGGGGGTGGAGGCTTGGCAGCGGAGGGTTTGGGGAGGGACCTCAGTGGGGTGTAATGACATAGTCCATCCTCCAAAGCACCCATTGTCTACAGGGGAACTGATCTCTGTAGCTTGTAGATCAGTTTTAGTTTGGGGAGCTCTCCAATCCCCACCCACAGTTTGGCAATCCTAGATCAAGTGGATCCGTAGCTGATATTATTAGGTCCAGTTGTAGGACTGCTTGAGAGTATCTGGTCACTCAGTTGTTCCCTTGGTGTGTTGCAGAGTCTGGATCCTGGTTGTGGTCCTTTGTTGTTGGTCAGGAACTCTTAGATTAGGGGATTTTGTGTAAGCAAGGCAAAGCCTCCCCTTCAAGGCATGTTTAAGGAAGCATCTTTGCCAGTAACAATCAATATTAAGACATTAGCTCTTTTGGATCTGTCTTGTAGCAGGCTATTTCTGGGTACCAGTGTGGCTTTAACAATCTATTTCTTTACTTCAATGGGTGGGTATTGTAATCAGCAGAATGATTGTTACAAATCATTTAGGAGTTATTCCCTGTTCAAAGAATTAGAACAATTGCAACTGTATGTTTAACTGTATACACTGAATCCTATCGTGTGCTCAGTATAGCAGATTGATAGATCCATGTCAAGACATCATCATAATGACTGTCATCACAGTAATAATAATAATAATAGTCATAATCATCATAATAATTGTACAATGATCTTTAAAAACTGGACCTGTATTGTGCACTCTTGCAGGCTCAGGTTGATAGTTGGGTAAATGTTATAGAGGTCCTGGATAGACTTTTTTCCACCAGGAAAAAAGCCCACTGGCCATCTTAAGGCCAGCATCCCTATTAGGTGGGGTCGTCTCTTAGACCTCCTACCCCACCAGTATCCACCAAAGCATCTGCAGAAAGCCCCTCTACGGTGGAAGCAGTGTGCACATCTCTGGGATGGCCATCCTCCCCCTTAACATGCATTAACTGGCAAAAAAGAGGAAGGAAGAGGCTCACATGCCTTCTTAACATCCCAGTCTGATGATAAGTCCCCCACCCCTTATAGCTAGTTTGAAGGAATGGTTAATCATCTTGTTGATGCCCACATACCCCCTCAATTCATACCTGAGGCATTTTGTAGATGCTTAAGATATTTGAAATCTGGCTGGAGGTTTCAAAGTCGGCCCCGTCAAGAACAGCCACAAGATTATTTTGCTCTCCACAGCTGTAGTTTGGAACATTCGTCTGTCCACCAGACATCAGGTCTACCACTACGACAGAAGTCACTCTTGCACTGTGAAAGTTTTCATAGACGTTGTACCCCAGAGTGATGTTGGGTAAGAGATTGGAATGTTTATTGATCTCCTCAGTGGCAAACAAGATGGGCAGGAGATCTATGAAGTTCATGCCAGCCATGCTGCAAAATAATGTGTCTGGTTACATTTCATCTGGAGTTCAATGCTGACGTGCTAAATCCTGCCTCTTTCCTATTCAGGGCCTTTCCAGGCACTTCGCTTGTGAGTAATTAAAATAAACGATAGGCTTTACAATGGTTGCAACTTTTGCCATTTTCTGATTACAGACAGTTTGGTCCTTCTTTGTGTGAGTGTTGCAAACGAACAGCACACTACACTGGACCATATCCAGAGAGCATCTAACGCAAGCACCCCCTCAACTAGAGCACTGATTTATATCACCTAAGTTTGTTTGTTTTTTTAGATAAAAATGTTTTACATTTGTGACAATGGGGTTTTTATTTTGAACAACGAGAACATCTTTCTCATTAAACAGGAACTTTTTTCATTAAAAAGGGAGGAGGCTGGAGCCTTCTAAAAATAAAGGTGCCCCAAATGTCATTCATCTGATTTGCTCAGCTCTGCCTGCCCGATAGCCCTCTAACTCTTTTAAAGGTCAAATTATCGAAAGAGAAAAGTCCCTTGATCTACCAAGACAGTGAGTATGGCCAGTTATGTAAAGAAGGCTAGAGACAACTTGAGAAAGAGATGATATATTGAAGGAAGCTGTTCATCATATGAAGACAAATGTTTTGCACAACATTATTCAGCTAGAAGGCCACATACAGCAAAACACACAAAAAATGTGCCTAATGTATGGATGGTTCCTGTTGGTAATGAGAAAACCTTGATTTCCCACAAATTTTGAACCCCACTGGGAAAGGTGGCGGTCCCACCAAGTGAGGAAAGCTGGCACCAGCCCTGACCCTGCAATAATCTGCTCTTGCTCTCTCTTCTATCCCCAGCTATGCAAGTGATACCTGAAGAGGTACGGATAAGGGGTGTGGAGCAGATGAAACATCCCTGGGACCTCCAGGGTGGGACCTCCAGGGTCCCGATTGCCTAATCTTAGCACAGAGTTCTAGTTTGCAATAATTAGGGGGATGTGGCCATGGCTTAGTGGTAGAGCATCTAGGTCTCAGGTTCAGTCCCTGGCATCTCCAGGTCAAAGGATGCAGTAGTAGTTGGAATGAAAGACCTCTACCAGAGACCCTGGAGAGCCACTGAGACAATGTGGTTTAATTTTATTGACAGCAACTTTCTCATGAAAAGGAGCACCACAATTTAAGAAGGATGTTGACAAGTTGGAGAGGAGGGAGACCAGAATGGTCAAAGGTCTGGAATCCATGCCCTATCAGGAGAGACTTAGGGAGTTGGGTTTGTTTAGTTTGGAGAAGAGAAGGTTGAGGGGACACATGATAGCCATGTTTAAATATTTGAAGGGATGTCATGTTGATGAGGGAACTAGCTTGGTCTTTGTTGCTACAGAGACTAGGACACGGAGTAATGGATTTAAACTAATAGAAAAGTGATTCCACCTGAACATTAGGAAGAACTTTCTGACGGTGAGGGCTTTTCGATGGTGGAATGCGCTGCCTCAGAGGGTGGTGGAGTCCCTGTCTTTGGAGGTCTTTAAGCAGAGGCTAGATGGCCATCTGTCGGGAGTGCTTTGATTGTGGGATCCTGCATGTCAGGGGGAGGGTTGGGGTCACTGGGGATGTGGGGGGGAGGTAGTTGTTAATTTCCTGCATTGTACAGGGGGTTGGACTAGATGACCCTGGTGGTCCCTTCCGACTCTATGATTCTATAGGAATTATTTTCATTAAAAAGGTTGGAGGTTGCAAATTTCTAACAATAAAGTTGCCCCAAACACCATTCATCTGATTTGCTCAGATCTACTTGCCCGATATCCCTCTTTTTTAATGGTCAAGTTATCAAGAGAGAGAAAAAAATCACATGCCCAGGTGTATGCCCTCCATCCAAGAACAAGAGGCTGGCCAAAGGTCTCCCTTGGATTTTAACCTGGGTCTCTTCTGAAGTAAAGGTGTTAGGAAATTGACCATACCTGTTTCTCTCCTTTAATGATAAACAATGCTTAAAATGAGGTTTCTTTTTTATAACAGGCATGGATGCACTTATGATTGGCTAGGCAGTTCTCTGGGGAAAAGAGGGAAAGCAGCACTGTTATTTCATAGATAGATGATCCTAAAGAAGGGTCTTACCACAGACAAAAGCTTTTGGTCCTCAACAGGCTGTCATACTTGACAGTTGAGAATGAGCTCACCAGTTGCAGCAGGTTAAGGGATAGGTTCGACATATGGGGTGGCTCACTGTCCATATAAGTCTCCCCATATGAGAATACGGAAACTTAAAGCAAATAACAAGAGCTTTGCTAGATCGGACCAAACATTAATGAGTTCCAATATTGTGTTTCTCACAGTGGCCAATTAGATCCCCCCCAAAAGGATACAATTTTCCCAGAGTGGATCCCAGAAAACAGGGACTCTCCATGGTAAATAGAGTGTGAAAGCAGAATCCAATTGAATAATATTCAATCCATCAATACATCATTGCTTACTATTTTAATATAGCAGAGGGAGGCTTGGAGAAAACGTGAGGCAAAAGAAACGTCAGTGCTGTAGCAGTGATTCCACCGATGGTTGAGTCACCCGGCCTGTAATAGTTCAGTGGGTCTGTTTGACCAGTTGTCACATTGAAGGGGCACTTTGCCTTCAGAACCCTGCAGGAGAGATGGGGCAGCAGCCCAGAGAGCAGCAAGAGCAGCAGGGTCATCCTAGGTGTGCCTGATAAAGCCACTTCCCAAATGCCTCTAACTAGAAGAAGCCCAAACAGAGATTGTACTTATGCAGATGGAGCCCAGAGCTGGATGCTGATGCAAGTGGGTGACACTGAATCACACTACAGCACACCTGCTCCCAGGTCCTCGGGAGATGTTTATTCACCAATCGCTTCAAACTGTATTTGCCAAATCACTATGCACTCTTCTTGATTCTGATGTTCATGCCATTTTCTCCAAAGGTGATCTTAGGAAAAGCCTGCTGAGTACTGTGTGCGGGTCCATGCGCAGGTGCCTGGCTGGAAAAGACAAAAAAAAAGGATACAATTTTCCCAGAGTGGATCCCAGAAAACAGGGACTCTCCATGGTAAATAGAGTGTGAAAGCAGAATTCGATTAAATAACATTCAATCCATCAACACATCATTGCTTACAAATTTAATGTAATAGAGGGAGGCTTGGAGAAAACGTAAGGCAAAAGAAACGTCAGTGCTGTAGCAGTGATTCCACTGATGGTTGAGTCACCCGGCATGTAATAGTTCAGTGGGTCTGCTAGATCAGTTGTCACATTGAAGGGGCACTTTGCCTTCTGAACCTTGCAGGAGAGATGGGGCAGCAGCCCAGAGAGAAGCAGCAAGAGCAGCAGGGTCATCCTAGGTGTGCCTGATAAAGCCACTTCTCAAATGCCTCTAACTAGAAGAAGCCCAAAGACAGACTATACTTATGCAGATGGAGCCCAACACTGGATGGTGATGCAAGCGGATGAAACTGATTCACACAACAGCACAGCTGCTCCCAGGTCCTCAGGAGACATTTATGCACCAACTGTATTTGAAAAATCACTATGGGCTCTTCTTGAGTCTGATGTTCATGCAATTTTCTCCAAAGGTGATGTTAGGAAAAGGCACCTGAGTGTTGGTAAGAGGAACAGTTAATCAGCATCATTTTCATCATTATAAGGGCAAGTGCCACCTCTGTAGCATTCTTGACACTGTGTGTGGCTCCATGCGCAGGTGCCTGGCTGGAAAAGATGTACCTGTGAGACTCAGCTGTTTGGTCCTCTACCCTTTCACAGTTCAACAAGTAGCACGTTCCCATCTGTTGCAACCAGCAACTGGCAAAAACACTAACCACTAGCTGTGCAAGAGGCTTACAGCAGGTGAAGTGTTCTCCTACATCCACAGATTGCATATGCCAAACACAAAGAGTTCAACTTACACTGCCCTTGCTCTAGTGCAGGCTATGATACCCAGCAATGCCCACAGGCCAAACCCCATTCCAAAGCTATATCTGCTGGATATCAGTTGCAATAGCGGGAGATCTCCAGCTAGTACCTGGAGGTTGGCCACTCGACGTGCGGGCAATTGGTGGGATGCAGAAGAGTCAGGCCTCCCCTTGTTTGCGCATCCCTGAATTTATGGACTAGGCCAACCTGGCTCTGAGCCTTGAGCCGTCACGCATATTTGGTTTGGGCTCCTCCTTGCAAAGGCCTCATGATGCTTGAGGGAGGTGTGCCTCTTCCTATGGCCCTAGCTGCATGGTCTATGGGTCAAGGATAATGACACCACTCAAGGGCTTCCTGTCCTAGGTCCATGAAGGCCCCAAGGCCTCAGGCCTGGTCTGTTAACCCTTCTCCATCCAAACAATGCCCCGGGATGCTTACCTAAGCTGCACTGCAGAAGGCAGTAAGGCTCTTATTACACATTACACAATTTTGCAAGGTTTCAGTCAACTCACATCTTTTTTCCTGTCCCTGGAAGATAGGTGGAGAGAACAGAGGAGTCACACCGCCCTTGCATAAAGAGGCCGAAAAGAGCAGGGAGGCTCTTCTCCAAATGATCAGGAAATTTCTTCAAAACTCAAGCCAAAAGAGTAATACCTCAAAAGCATGATATATTTGCTCTATGTTATAAAACCCAAAGTTGAGATATAGACATATATAGAGCACAATAAGTGATTTTAAAAGTGCCTTCCTTTTTTATGAAGATGAAGTTTTGAGTCCCACAAGTAAGACCTCAGGCAGGCATAGCAAGAATTCCCCTCAGTGTCTCCAGTTACCATATAATCCATGGGTAATTGGGGGGTAATCAAAGTAATGGAACCATCAGCTAGCTAACAGCCAGTAAAATAAAAACAAAAGTGCACCTTAAAGCTAATGGCATTTATTTCAGTGATAGGTGCCAATGAACTTTCATTTTGCTACAGCTTACTGACATGTAGGGTTGTCAGGTCCCCCCTGGCCACCGCCGGGGGATGGGGGATAGGGTTGCCAGAACCCAGTTGAGAAACTCCTGGAGATTTGGGGATGGAGCCTGGGGAGGACAGGGAGCTCAGTGGGGTACAGCACCATAGAGTCCACCCTCCAAAGCATTCATTTTTTCCAGGGGAACTGATCTCTGTAGTCTGGAGATGGCCTGTAATTCCAGGGGATCCCCAGGTCCCACCTGGAGGCTGGCATCCCTACATGACATAACTACCCCTTTGCATAATCAGTGTGGTTATTTTTTAGGCTTACCAGGTACCCACTAATGGTGTCCAAGCTCCCAGTAATTCTTTCCGATGCCTGCTGACATTCATCTGCTCTTTAAATGTGTTATAACACTCCCATCCCATTTGGGTTACCACTTCTTATTCCCCGAAACCAGAATGGAGTTTTAAATCTCCTGTTCAAATGGGAAGCAAGATTACCAAAGCCCCTCCTAGCATCTTCCCCCCACTTGTATCAGCCATGCTCACAAGAAAGATGAGTTTTTTTCCCGTTTGGGGTCAAGCCATACTGGTTTGAGAGGGGGCGTGTTGCCCATTCTGGGGTTGTGTGTGCCCACACGTGTCTCTCTCTCCGTGGTTTGGGGGAGGGGGCTTCAGTTGTGTGTCCTCAGGTTTTCCCTCATTCATAAGATCCGTTTTCGAATTGTGACTTAAACAATGCATTTGCCCAGTCCCGAGACTCCCGACTCCCGAGTCCGATGCAAAAAGGGAAATTCCACCCCCACCTGCTCCTTATGCATAGCTAGCACGCCTTTGTCCCTTTCCATGGTTTGCAAACTCCCAAGGTCTCGTCACTTGTTGCTTTGCATGGTTTTGAAAACTCCGAGTCCAAACCGTCTATTTATTTCTATTCATTCCAATGGGCGGAGGGGGGACCCCTTCTGGGCCCCATAACTCGGGACCCCCTGCCCCAATCGTCACCAAACCTGGGGGTTCTTGCAAGAAGGGTCCCCTCAAGCTACACTGAAAGTTTGGGGCCTCTACCTCCAAAAAGCCCCCCCGGAGCCGCGGAAAGCCGTGAATAGGTTCGTAATGGCTTTATTGCAATAGGCTGATCATGGGGGGAACCCCTTCCGGGCCCCATAACTCGGGACCCCCTGCCCCAATCGTCACCAAACTTGGCGGTTCTTCAAGAAGGGTCCCCTCAAGCTACGCTGAAAGTTTGGGACCTCTACCTCCAAACATGCCCCCCCCGGAGCCGCAGAAAGTCGTGAATGTGCTTTAAATGGCTTTATTCGACTGAATTTTTCCCCGAACACTGAACTTAGCGCCAAATTCCACGGATCCGAATCGGGGGAGTTCGGACTTCGGCATTTCCTGAATCAAAACGGGCCAAATTTTGCCGAATCTGAATTTTACCAAATTGTTTTTTTAACAGCCCTACTGTGGAGAGAGCTAGACCCAAGCAGCCAGACTACAGCCAATCTCCAGGGAGTCCACGAAGAGAGCTGATGTAATGCTGTTACAAAAATAGCTGCAAACATTCCAGGTAGGGTTACCAGGTCCCTCTTTGCCATCGGTAGGAAGTTTTTGGTGTGGAGTCCAAGGAAGGCAGGGTTTGGGGAGGGAAGAGACTTCACTGTCATACAGTCCAATTGCCAAAGTAGCCATTTTCTCCAGGTAAACCAGCCTCTATCGGCTGGAGACCAGTTGTATTAGGGGGAGATCTTCTGCTATTACCTGGAGGTTGGCAACCCTAATCCCAGGTGGAAATGAAGAACTATTAAATTTAAATAGCTGTACAATCACTGGTGGTTTGGGTTATGATGATTTGAAACAAATTCAATCAGCTCCTCAAAGGAGATGGCCATGGGCTTTTTGGGTGCTGCCAAGCTTCTGATTAAGCCATAAGTCTTTTCACTACAGACACTCAGCAGTATGGACCACTTTTTATTTTCATTAGTCACATAATTGGCAATGAAATACTGAGAAAGTTTTTAAGCATACTGGACCCAGTCCTTCATATCCAAATCAAACTCCTTAATGATCTCATAGGAAGCCATTCCGTGTCCCAAAGCAGTTCTACTGTTACTTACAGAGTGTGAAGATACTGGTCAATCCCATCCTTGTCGCCAGTGTAATGTAGTGGGTCTGAATCAGCCAAGCAGAGTGGGTATAACTATATTTATTGCTGCTGTACAACATCAGGCCTAATCCAGCCCTCCATCTTGGAACAGCCCAGAAACAGGAACTGAAAACACTCCATTTCATTTCGTTAAAAGCATGCCTTTGAGTTCATTAAAGTTTGCCCTCCTAAAACCTAACATACATATATGGCTACTAACTTCCTTGATCCTCCACTGCAAAAGAAATTCTAGGAGGGCATGGTCACTTCCCCCTAGGGTCCCCACCACCAAATTCAGCCATTGCAGTTTCCAAAACAATAGTATATTGTAGAAACCAGAACAGGTTCTGCAATCCTCTCCTGGATGCATAATTAAGACTAGCTGACTTCATTGTTCTTACCTGGTTTGGTATATGCAAAATGTAGATGCAGGAGGACACTTCACATACTCTAAACCTCTTGCACACCTAGTGGCTAGTGTTTGCACCAATTGCTGTTTGCAACAGATGTGTATGTGCTACTTAAAAAACTAAAAGCACAGCTGGGCAGACATCTAGAGTTTGAGGAGGGGTGAAAACTGTGAGTGCAAAAACATTCATACTGCGGGTAACCATTGTGACCTCTGTTAACATACCTTCCTGCAATCTCCATTTCAAGAACTGTACCTACGAAGGGTCCAGAAGATGTGAAGGGAGGGTTTTGAGTAGTAGTATTTTTTCTGTCATCGAAAGATATAGGTAACATAATTCACACTAAAGGCATGGAAAGTCCCTCCCAAAGTCTCCAATGCTGCAGTTCGAATGGGGAGGTTACGGTCAAAGCAAGGATATGGATTGCTTCAATCTCCTATTGACTTAAAATAGCTTCACGCCCTAAAGGACTTGTTAGCCTAATCTTGCATGATACTTTTGTTTCTCCCTGGCTGAGAAACTTGAAGTATAAACTAGGCTTCTACGGTCTCTCAAAACAACTGCTCCTGTCTATGGATTATTTACAGGCCAGGGCCTTGATAAGGCAAAGAGTTTTAGATGTAGAAAGACAACATGACATAAACAGAGTTAACAATGTGTGTTAAAACAGAAGCACTCTTACCATCTTGGCCCCGATGTCATATCTTACCCACTTGGATAACCCTGACTACAGGAGGGTCTTTACTCTGATGCGCTGTAATGCTCTTCCTTCAGCTATATCGGAAGGGAGATGTAAAAAGTTACCTTACAGTGAACGTCTGTGCCCTTGCTCTGATGGGAGTATAGAGACCCTCAATCATGTCATGTTTGACTGTAAAATCTATAGCAAGATACGTGAAACCATCTCCTCTGTAATAGATGGTTTCCTAGGGAGATCCAGAGCAATCCGCCTTTCTAACATGCTCTCAGATAAGAACATGGAGCTAACCTTTAAAGTGGCCAAATTTGGATGGCGAGCTATGAAGACTAGGCGAGCCTGGGTTGAACTTAATGGATGAGTGACTTTTATTTATATTGACTGCAATTATGTATCATATTTTAAAATCATGTTCTCAATGGCTCCCCCATGAGTGAGTGACTATTTTTATCAGATATTTATTGGTGTATATAGTCGTTATCCTGTTTCTATGTATATATATATTTTATCTGCTGGTCTTGGACCGTATTAAAGTTATTGATCGAATACATGTGTTTTCTTGCTCACAGTTCACTTATTCTCATTGCCATCTGATAGCATATGGGCCTGCCCAAACCTCCCGGACTGGACCTGGCAACCCGCTATGCAGGCACTTGACTACCGTGCTGGCCGCGCGCCCGCCCCAAACGTTACGGGACGGTCGCTGCGCGCTCCGTTGTAACGGACTCGGCCGCTCCTGAGAGCGCCGTGCAGCTAGCAGCTAGGAAGCAGATGCAAGGGCAGCCTCCGGTGAACCCGAGAGAAGCCATGTTCCCATACAGCCTCTGTTCCAGCCACAGCCATGTCATGAGAAGCAGACAGTCACATAGTCAGTACCAAACACCCCCCTCTTGCAACATCCACAGCTTAATGGGCCATCAACAGCGATCCTGATATCAAGATGAGTTGTTCCTCCAGCTCTGCAGCAGCGATCTCAGGATGTTTGCACAGATCGCACCTTTTGTTTCAGACCATTAAGCTCATCAGCAAGACTCCTGGTGTCTTCCTGGGTTGCATAAGTCATTGGAATCAGAATAGATTTCCAAATTCTCCTCACCCCACCCAGGTAGCAGACCATTAAGGTTTTTTGTCACCCTTTTGTCACCTGGGAACCTAGCCAGGTTAATCCAATCATCCTGCCCCCAGAGAAACAGTATAACTGAGGTAGCCCACACCCATAACCTAACCTTAGAAGCTTCCCATTTCATACAGCCTGCCACTCTGCCAGAATGCACTGTTGGCAATACTTGATGTGACAGCACTTTATACAAGTATACCTCTAAGTGAGGCTAGAGAGATTATAGAAAACCTTTTAAACTCTAGGGATAACACCACTCTTCCCACCCACTTTATTTTAAGTCTCTTAGATTTAGTGTTAGAAAACAATATCTTTCGGTTTCAAGAACAATTGTATGTTCAACAACGAGGTGTTGCCATGGGTTGTGCATGTGCCCCCACTATTGCCAACATATTTATGTCGCATTTTGAAAACGCATACATTTACAATAACAATCCTTTTTTCTTCCAATCTTGTATTTTTTAAACGTTTTATTGATGACATTTTTCTAATCCTTCATCCTGCAAACACTTTCTCTGAATTTTTAACATGGTTAAATGACAGGAATCCAGCTATCAAATTTACAGCCACCTCAGATTTTAAACAAGTCAATTTTTTAGACATTATAGTATTCATTACTCAGGAATCCACTCTAGCAGTTAGACCCTTTAGGAAGCCGACAGATAGGGGAGCACTTTTGCACTTTAATTCCTTTCATCCCGGACACATTAAGAGGAATTTACCATATGGTCAGTTTTTACGTCTTAAACGTAATGCAACTAATAATGAGGACTACCAGGAGGCTGCTAATTTATTAAATAATACTTTATTACAGAGAGATTTCCCAGAGCCAATTTTACAGCAGTGCAAGTCACGAGCGGACAACAAAGACAGAAAATAATTACTTACATGTGCTCCGAACAAAAATAAAGCAACAGGCATCACTGCAGCACTTCAATATAGTGATAAATCCAGAGAAATTCAAAAAATTATTGCCAAACATTGGCACTTAGTAAAGGAGATCCCAGGGTGCTCCACACCACCCCAATTCGGGCTACGAAGAACGGGCTCTTTAAGGGATAAATTAACAAAATCAGATTGCACCATCATATAGCCCTCTGCCCTTACTGCCGGCCATTATAGATGCGGTGACTGCAACACATGTGCGCAGGCGCTGCAATTCAAGGAATTATGGGACGAAAAAACGGGCTTTAAATTTACATTAAAAATTTTTACTAATTGTAACAGTAAATATGTTATTTATATAATCAGATGCCCATGTGGCCTTCTTTATGTTGGCAAAACGAAAAGAGCTATTAAAATCAGAATACAAGAGCATAGGTCCCGCATACGGAATCGGAATTTGGAGGCACCACTTACCGTCCACTATCTAGAAAAGAAGCACCAAGATTTTGAATTGCAGTTTTTTGTTGTCTGGCAATATAAGGGCAGGCCCTTCTCCACTGTTGATGTAGACCGTTATGTCTCAACAGGAGTCTCGTTTTGTATTCATGTTCAATTCTCTGATTCCAAATGGTCTTAATACTTTCATGGACCTTTCTAGTTACCTGTAAGTTTTTTACTATTCAGATATGTGGCACTTTAAAAAACTTCATGGACCTTCTAGTTATCTGTAAGTCTTTTACTATTCAGATATGTGGCCCTTTAAAAAAACTTCATGGACCTTCTAGTTATCTGTAAGTCTTACTATTCAGATACGTGGCACTTTAAAAAACTTCATGGTGCCTCATATAGAGTTAATACGGTAATGAGTTTGCTTGTTCTGAAACCCTTTTTAATGACGTGACAGAGTTACTGATTCAGACGTCTTACTTTGCCGTCCAGATACAAGGAAAGGGTACACTCCTATGTGTATTGACTGGTATGATCTTTTAATTATTTATTCTATCTATTTATGAACATTTTATAATGAATGGCATATTGTAGAACCATGTGTATTTTTTGCAGAATAGTGCACAAAAAGATTGAAGGCTTGAAAAAGACTGCACGAAATGGAATTATACCGGATTTCCATTGCCCTTCATCTTGCTTTTGCGACCTACTGATGCACTTTATGAAATTATTCATGCGGACTCTATAAGGACTGAGTATTGTTCCCGTGGTTCACTCATGCACTTTATGAAATTATTTATGTAGACTGAATAAGGATTGAGAATTTGGGCTCATATTTGTATTGTAAAGCCCTTATTGAAAGTTGGGGTCTTAATTACCTATGTGATACTTTTTTGCTCCAGAATTTTGTTCTTTGTATGTTTCCAATACATATTCTTAATAGCATTAATTGCTATAGTTTGGTCTTCTTATTATAGAAAGAATTGTCTTGTGCTACTCTCTTGATTTCCACACTCTGCCAGAGTTAGCAGCCATGCTAGAGTATGAAGGGGGCTACCCCTGCCCTCTATTTATTCCCCATGCCCCCCCTCATTTATTCATCTTGATCCTATGGAACTCTGGACTAGGGCTGTCAATTCGGTTCGGCCCGAACTGAAAATCAGCCGAATTTCCCTTGATTTGGCGGTTTTTAGTTCGGACGGATCTGAACTCAAAACTGGCGGCAACCGGGGGGGGCGAATTCAGCGAGTTCGGGAGTTCGGCGAATAAATTCGGCCAATTCGGCCGTCAGTAAGCAGCATAACCATCAGTAAGCAGCATTCTCCTCCCCCGGCCAATCGGTGGCCAAGCTGGGTCTTCTTCTGGCCAATCAGTCAGGATTGAGTGCTGGAGGAATCAGCTGATGTGCGGCCGGCCGGGGAAAGAGAGAGAGAGAGGGAAATCCTCATGTGTGTGTGAGGGGGTGCTTGTGCACATTCGCTCCTTTCCGTGGCTGCAGGGGGTGCATTTTTTGGGGTACCGACCCCAAACTTTCAGGGGATATTCAGACAGGTTTTTTTAAGAGACCACCCAAGTTTTGTAAAATTGGGTCAGGGGGTCCCGAGATATGGGCTCCCCCCCTTTTTTCTTTCCATGGCTGCAGAGGGCGCATTTTTGGGTGTGCCGACCCCAAACTTTCAGCGGAGCATCAGACTAGGCTTCTTAAGATACCCCCAAGTTTTGTAAACATTGGGTCAGGGCCCCCCGAGATATGGGCTCCACCCCTTTTTCCTCTCCCCCCTTTTCCATTTTCGTGGCTGCAGGGGGCGCTTTTTTGGGGGTTCAGCCCCCAAACTTTTGTCATAGCTTCAGAGAATCCCTCTTAAGAGACCACCCAAGTTTTGTAAAGATGGGTTCAGTGGGGGCTGAAATATTGGCTCCCCCCCTTTTCTCTTTCCATGGCTGCAGGGGGCGCATTTTTGGGTGTGCCAATCCCAGACTTTCGGCGGAGCTTCAGTCAAGGCTTTTTAAGAGACCACCCAAGTTTTGTAAACGAATTAAAATGCGTTTATGTAGTTTTCTTTCAAATCATTGTTGCATACACACATACATAGAAATCTAAGAAATAGGAGAGAGAAGTACAGAGACATTTGCCGTAAGGCAGGTAGGAATATTTTTACGGGAATATACGATACCTTCCTGTAGTCCAGAGTAGGGCTGTCAAAAAAAAAAATTTGGTACATTTCGGATTCGGCCGAATTTGGCCCTTGTGGGTTCGGTACGTGCCGAAGTCCGAACTCCCCCACTTCGGATCCGTTCAATTCGGCGGGAATTCAAAGTTCGGGGAAAAAATTCGGCCGAATAAAGCCATTAAAAACACAACCGCGCCTTTCCGCGGCTCTGGGGGGGGGGCCCCCCGAGATATGGGCTTTCCCCTTTCCCCTATTGGGATGAATGGATCACCCTCGAGAGATGCATACATATGGATCTTATATTGGATACAAATGGAATCATATTGGATTACCCAGCCTCCCAGCCCCTCCTGCTGGAACAGAAGACAGCCACAGTAAGACCCCTTTGGGGGCTTTAATCTATATTTTTTCTTTTCTGTGTGTGTGTGTGGGGGAAAGCAGAGTCTGTGTGTGTGTGTGGGGAGGGAGCAGTTTCTGTGGGGGGGGGAAGCCAAAGGGGGCTTTTGCCGGTTCTGCCTGGGGTGTGTGTTCCCCCTCCAGTCTCTCTCTCCCTGGTTTGAGGGGGGGCTTCATTTTTATTCTTCAGGTTTTTCCTCATTCATAAGATCAGTTAGGTTATTGATGCTTGCTCAAAACTGGTTTTCAAATGGTGACTTAAAGAATGCATCTGCCTGGTCCCAATGCAAAAGGAGACATTCCACCTCCTCCTGCTTATTATGCATAGCTAGCTGCCTCTGTCCCTTTCCATGGTATGCAAACTCCCAGGTGTCAGGTGTTGCTATGCACTGTTGCAAAGGTTTTGCATTGCGTGCTTGTGTTGCTTTGCAGTTGTATTGTTTTGCAAAATTCTTCACACCTGCCCCGCCCTTTGCATATTTGCAAAGGGGTTGCTCTGCAGTTGTGTTGCTTTGCAAAGTTCTTAGCACCTGCCCCGCCCTTGCTCTCATCAGCTGTTTGTCGGGCCGGGAGCTTTGTGCGTGGGCGGCAAGCTCTGCGGAGAGATCCACATTA
Organism: Euleptes europaea; assembly: GCF_029931775.1. Taxonomy (NCBI): domain Eukaryota; kingdom Metazoa; phylum Chordata; class Lepidosauria; order Squamata; family Sphaerodactylidae; genus Euleptes; species Euleptes europaea. The sequence goes on from NC_079312.1 coordinate 21,023,675, forward strand.
AGGGTGGGGGGGACCCCTTTCAGGGCCCATATCTCAGCCCCCCCTGACCCAATCTTTACAAAACTTGGGGAGTCTTTCAATATACGTCCTTTGAAGCTCTGCTGAAAGTTTGGGACCTCTAAGCCCAAAAATGCCCCCCCCAGAGCCGCGGAAAGGCGCGGTTGTGTTTTTAATGGCTTTATTCGGCCGAATTTTTCCCCCGAACTTTGAATTCCCGCCGAATTGAACGGATCCGAAGTGGGGGAGTTCGGACTTCGGCACGTACCGAACCCACAAGGGCCAAATTCGGCCGAATCCGAACTGTACCGAATTTTTTTTTTTTTTACAGCCCTACTCTGGACTACAGGAAGGTATCGTATATTCCCGTAAAAATATTCCTACCTGCCTTACGGCAAATGTCTCTGTACTTCTCTCTCCTATTTCTTAGATTTCTATGTATGTGTGTATGCAACACTGATTTGAAAGAAAACTACATAAACGCATTTTAATTCGGAATTCCCTTGTCTGTCTTGATTCTTAAGGTCACAGTTAATGGGCTCTGGTATAGGTAGCTGCGATCTCACTTTATAAATACATAGTTACCGATTGCTTAAGCTAATTTCCCCATTTAAAGGAGCAATTCGGGTAACACATCTAAGGAAACAGGGCTGGGAAAGACCTCCGTTTGGGACCCCAGAGTCCCAATGCCAGTTGGAGCAGGCAACGTGAGGCTAGATGGGCAGCTCCATATGGTCATAAGGTTTGGGAATAACTAATGAATATTTTGTAAACATTAATATACATCAAAATGGAACAGCTTTACGTCAAATTCCATAAGGGTCAGTCGGACCTCACTGATCGTTCCCTTTGTTGAACCATGAAGGAGTAGAGGACCAAAGTGGTGAGTCTCACAGGTACCTCTTTTCCAGCCATGCTTCTGTGCAGGGAGCCACACTGTCAAGGAGAGGTGGCACTTATAATGATGGAAATCATGGTGATTTACTGTTCCTCTTATCAACACCCCAGAGCTCTTGTCTAACATCACCTTTGAAGATAATTGTATAAATATCAGAATTAAGAAAACTGCATGGTGATTTGTCACAAACAGTCTGAAAGGGCTGGTGTATATATATCTCCTGAGGATCTGGGCAGGGATTTAGAGCAACTGGATGAGGGAGCTGTGCTGTCGTGTGATTCAGAGTCCTCTCCTTCGATCAAAATCCTGTGCTGGGCTCCATATGTATAAGTACAATCTCTGCATTGCAAGAACTTTTGAGCTTCTTCTAGTTAGATGCATTCGGGAAGCGACTTTTGCAAACACACCCGGGATGCCCCTGCTGCTGCTGCTCTTTGAGCTGCTGCTCCAGCTCACCTGCAGGGTTCTGGAGGCCAAGTGCCCCTTCAATATGATAACTGATCGAAGAATCCCACTGAACTATTACAGGCTGGGTGACTTGGCCATCGGTGGAATCACTTCTACGGCAAAGACTGTGCTTAAGCCATTTGTTTTCTCCAAGCCTCCCCTTACTAGATTTACCATGTAAGTAATGATATCTTGATGGATTTAATGCTTCTCAATCTGATTCTGCTTTCATACTCTTTTTCCCATGGACAGTCCCTGCTTTCTGGGAGCTGGCCTTAGAAGGTTTAGCCCTGTTTTGTTCAATTGGACATTGTGATAAATGTGATACTAGAACTGATGAAGGTTTGGTCTGATTCAGCAGAGCTCTTATAATGTTCTTATGTTTCTATTTTGTCTTTTGGGGAGATTTGCGCATATATGAAAGTAAGTCATTCCATATGCCGAAACTGTCACTTAACATGCTGCAACTTGTGAGCTCATTCTCAACTGTTAACCATTTGAGTAATCTAGATATGAAATGCTAGGGCAGCTTTCCTTCTTGTTCCATGTAGAACAGCCTAGTTGATCATAAGTGCAAAAATGCCCATTATAAAATGAAGCACCATTTTAAGCATTCTTAATCTTTAAAGGAAAGAAACTGGTTCGGTCAAAAGACACCTTGATTAAAATCCAGGTGAGATTTTGGTCAGTCTCCCTTCTTTCAGCCTTCACTGGGTTGTTGTGAGTATTAGAAGAAGAAGAAAACGAAGAAGAAGAAGAAGAAGAAGAAGAAGAAGAAGAAGAAGAAGAAGAAGAAGAAGAAGAAGAAGAAGAAGAAGAAGAAGAAGAAGAATGCTGGTTCACACTAATAGTCCATCCACTTCAGCATCCTGTTCCCCACAGTGGTTAAGCAGATGCTCTACAAGAAAAGCGTAGAGCCAAAACCTCCCCTTCATGGTGCCCTCCAGCAAATAACATTCAGAAATAGACTGCCACATATGCCACTTTGAGGGAAGAAAAGTGTAAAAGACAGAAGCCAGTGAAGAATGGGCTAGTACTGAAAAAGGAGGAATACAGAACAGAGTAGGTAAAGGAGACCCTTCATCGTGCCCAGGCAGTAATCACTGAAAATATTACAACCATTCTTTGTTGGAGGGCATATTACAGAGTATGTGATTTTACCTTGGACACTCCATAAGGGAAGAGATGTCCACACAAGGACCCAATTTAGTTTTCCAGTTCTGAAAGCACCTCTGCTGCTGGATCATGCCAATACTCAAGTCAAGTTTATTAATATGGTTGACTGACCAATCACGTGCCAACACATCAAAATTCCAGACACAATAGTTTTGCACTGCAGAATCACAGACTGCCCGTATGTATAAAGGTGTAAGGTCAATAAAAGCAACCCCTGGTTAAAATTATCATATTAAAATTGATAAAATTGTAAAATATTCTAACAATCATTCTTTAATAAAGCTCTGCATATTTTAATAGCAACAGCGCAGAACTTGGCAATTTGGAGCATAAGCTGAGGGTCTTCTCCTAATAGGAATTTCTTTGCCAAAAGCTCAACTGACTCATCAGGGAATTTACCAAGTAGGGGGGAAATAAGCTTTGATCTAACTTCGTGGTAGAATGGGCAACATGTTCGATGGTTTCAATGTCCCCTGTTCCACATGGACATAACCTCTCTGATCTAGGTATCTTCTTATATTTCCCTTCTAAATCAGCCAATGGTAGGGCTTGGCATATGGCAAGGGTAAAGGCCTTCCTATAATTGATAGATAGTCATGCTAGGAAAAGTTGAGGGCAGCAGGAAAAGAGGAAGACTCAACAAGAGATGGATTGACTCAATAAAGGATATCACAGCCTTCAATTTGCAAGATCTGAGCAAGGCTGTCAAAGATAGGACATTTTGGAGGACTTTCATTCATAGGGTCGCCATGAGTCGGAAGCGACTTGACGGCACTTAACACACACACACATAATTAATAGACTCAAGATGATAAAAATAAGCTGCAGGTGAGACCAAGTATCTAGATTTATCAGGTACCAGGAAAAATTGTGATTTTCCAATGTCTGTCTGGCGTTCAAGGTCTTCCACCCTTTGCTTGCTCCCTTTGCTTGGTCTAATACTTTCTCCAGTTCAGCATCCTGTCTTCCACCATGACTAACCATAAGCTCTACCTTCAAAGCCTCCCCTTATGTTTGGCCTCCAGCAAGCGGCACTCAGAAGTAGGCTGCCACACATTCCCCTCTGAGGTCCTTGGAAGACAAGTGTAATAGATGCGTGACTAGAAGCCAGTGGAGGACTGATTGGTGCAATAAATACAGCATAGTGTTGACTGAGAGGAGCCTTTAGCATGCTCAGGCAATAATCGCTGAAAATATTAAAGCAGTTCTTTGTTGGCTAGTATATAACAGGGCATGTAATTTTAGCATGTCAACTCCATAAGGGAAGAGATGTCCCTGCAAGGACCAGATTTAGTTTTGCAGCTCTGAAAGCACCTTTGCAATGCATTTTGTGACCAATTATTCATTCAGGAAGTGTCCCAGATGATCTGGCAGCTCTCTTATTCTGACAGAAAGAAAGCATCTCAGCAGAAATGATGAAATGTAACCATACATATAATTTTGCAGCATACATGTGGTGAAATTCTTAGACCTCCTGCCCTTCTTGTTTGCCACTGAGGAAATCAATAAACAATCCAGGTTCCTACCCAACATCACTTTGGGGTACAATGTCTATGAGAACTATTTCAACGAAAGAATGATTTATGAAGGAGTGATAGACCTGCTCTCTGGTGGACAGAAGAATGTTCCAAACTACAAGTGCGGAGGACAAAACAATATCTTGGCTGTTCTTGAGGGGGCCAACTCTGTAACCTCCAAGCAGATTTCAACCATCTTAAGCATCTATAAAATGCCACAGGTATGAATTGAAATGAATGTGTGCACTGAGTCTAATTCCACTCCAGAGAGGTCAAAAAAGAGGTACAGAGTACCACAAAGAGACTCTAGAGAGAGAAAATGATTTTGAATGGAGGTGAACATGATTGGAGAGAGGCTTTTCTTCCTCAGGAGTACCCATGCAGTTAGTTTTTCCACTGACAGGTTTATAATACCATGCAAGAATCACTAAGTACCACGGTGTGACCTTCTTTTTTGCCATCAGGTTGCAGCTGACCTACGGCAACTCCATAGGGTTTTCAAGGCAAGAGATGTTCAGAGGTGATTTGCCATTGCCGGCCTCTGCGGAGCAACCCTAGACTTCCTTAGTGTTCTCCCATCCAAATGCTGACCAGGGCAAACCTTGCTTAGCTTCCAAGATCTCACAAGATCAGGCTAGCCTGGGCTATCCAGGTCAGGGCATAATAAGAGCCTTCCTGGATCAGAAAACCTGACAAATCTCTTTGCCTAGAGATCACCCGTGGGGGGCGGGGGGCGGGAGAGATGATCACCAGGACAATTAATCACTCTTTCAAACAAGTTACCACTGGCTGGGGTGGGGGGGCTTATCTGCCTTAGATGTTAGGATGGCATGTGAGCCTCTTCCTTTTACTCATCCTTCCTTTCCTCATATAAACATTTCTTGTCAGTTAATGCATGTTATGGGGGAGCATGTCCATCCCAGAGAAGTGCACACAACTTCCACCAGAGAGGGCCTTTCTGTAGGTGTTATGGCAGATATTGGTGGGTCAGGAGGTCTTAGTGGGAGGGACTCTTTTTTTGTAATTTTTTAAAAAAATTTCCAAACACTACACATCATAAACATAAACACCATACAAACACAGCACAACACAGAGTATTACATCTTAGTCTTGATCCTACATAATCGTACCTAATCTATCATACCTCAAATATATCAAATCTTACTCCAAATCTAGCTATTCTATTCTACCTTCTTTCTTTATCTGTATTTAATCACAAAAAATATAGATCTAAAGAACAGAGGAGCAAGATAAATTAGTAATTCGCCCTTACTGTTTCTAATATGGTTATATAATTGGATCATCTTCATAGTTCATGTGACCATAATTGCTTATACTTTTAATGAAATATCCACCATGCATAAATTGTTAGTTTTATCTGTTCACTATTATATATTTCTAAACTCATTTGAGTTATTCAGTAACTTCTCTTGAACCATACATTCATATGAAATCTTTCTTCCACTCTTGTTCTCACTTCTATACAGTTGATATTTAGGTAGAAAGGTTCAGTCTTGCCTAGTCCGGTTGTAAACATACACACACTCTCACAAACAAACAAACAAACAAAAACAAGACAAGAAAAACAACACAGTTGGTGAAGGCTGACTCTTATCAGGACAAGCCAGCTGCTCTCTACTTTGAAAAAAAGAGAGCCTGCTGGTATCACAAACAGCAGGAAAACAAGGAACTCAAAATAGAGGGAGGGGTGCTGTAGGAATAAAATTCCTTGCCCCTCCAACCCTAGTCCAAGGATTGGAGTCCCAAGGGAGAGGGAGACTGAACATGTAAAAAATCACAAGTCTTTTCAACTTGCCATTTTACTGGAAGTCCACAGTGGGAGGGACTCTATTTAATAGGGTGCTGGCCTTAAGATGGTTGGTGGGGTCCTCTCCCTGGTGGAAGAGAGTCTACTAGGAATTCAAGAACTTTTATCCAACAATCAACCTGAGCCTGGAACAGTTTTGCTTTCTCACTGGGACAACTATGATAAATTTTTCAGTCAATCAGTAAGCGGATTACAAAATAAGACAACATTCGAATCTAAAAGCAAAAATTCTTAGTAAGACAGTTGGGCTGGGATTGTAGAAAAGAGGAAGAAAACAGAACAGGACATGAACATTTATCTGTTTCGGGCAACAAGACAATCAGTGCAGGAAAGACTTTATCCCTAAAATATGTCCCCTCTTAATGGAATGAACCATTGAACTGCAGCTCTGGTTCTTCTATAAGACTGCTCTCCAGGACAATTCTGTTTTGCACATTTTGAGATATAACAGAGATGTGCAGGCCTTCCTAATAGCTTCCGGCGGACTGCAAACACCATCTTAAACCAAAAACAGATGGACTACTCTATATATTTAAGGAGCCCCGTGGCGCAGAGTGGTAAGCTGCAGTACTGCAGTCCAAACTCTGCTCACGACCTGAGTTCGATCCCGACGGAAGTCTGTTTCAGGTAGCCGGCTCAAGGTTGACTCAGCCTTCCATCCTTCCGAGGTCAGTAAAATGAGTACCCAGCTAGCTGGGGGTAAAGGCCCTTGCAAACCACCCCGTAAAAACATAGTCTGCCTAGAAAACATCGGGATGTGACGACACCCCATGGGTCAGGAATGACCTGGTGCTCGCACAGGGAACCTTTACCTTTATACTCTATATATTTACATGTATCTATCTATTTGGAAGGTGGAGTCTATGACATTACACTCACAGAAGTCCCTCCCTTCCCCAATCCCCATGCTGTCCAGAAGCAAATCAGGGTCAACCACAGACTATGAAAGGATTTCTTTATACTGGAGGATTCCCAATTTTTAGATAAAATTAAGTAAGAAGATTGGTTCTTGTAGGTTATCCGGGCTGTGTAACCGTGGTCTTGGAATTTTCTTTCCTGACGTTTCGCCAGCAACTGTGGCAGGCATCTTCAGAGTAGTAACACTGAAGGACAGAGACACTGTCCTTCAGTGTTACTACTCTGAAGATGCCTGCCACAGTTGCTGGCGAAACGTCAGGAAAGAAAATTCCAAGACCACGGTTACACAGCCCGGATAACCTACAAGAACCAATGAACTCTGACCGTGAAAGCCTTCGACAATATTAAGTAAGAAGACTCCAACTATCTCGATGAGGTCATGCAACAAAGAGCTCAACTCAAAGCACAACTGCAGTGAAGACACAAACAGAATGTGGTGGTCTTAGCTACGTGGAAGCAAGGGCACCTGATTTGCTATGCTATGCAGGTACCTCTTTTTGGTACTGCATTCGTTGGCCACTGCCTGCGACTCAGGCAGTGACTGGTAAATACCATCAGCTATAGGGTGGTCAAAGGGGTGGTGGTGGAAGGCCCTCCTACCACTTTACCCTTGCATGCCCCAGCTGCTGCCTGATGCTGAGACTGCAAGACTAGAGAGGTGGCATTCCTTTCCTTTCTGTCATTGTCTCTGGACTCATTGCAGCAGTAATGGCACTCAGGCAGCATCCAAAAATTACCTGTAGGGCAGACTCACCCCCTCCCTACAGCTGATTGCCAGCCGCTGCTGTGAAGTTGCCCCTCTCACTGGAACCAGTGACTTTGGAATTGCATCCACAACTTTTGCCCGAAGACCCAGAATCACTAAGATAGTCCAAGTGTAGAGGAAATGGAGGAACAAACATCGTACATCTCCTAATTATCGTAACCCCTGGATTTGCAGAGAAAAATGAAACCCTAACAGTACAACAGGTGATATCAAACCCTCCTTCTCAAAATGGGTTTATGGTCTTAAATTTGATACCACAGAGATTGCAAAGGGGGATAACTGAACACATGAACACATGAAGCTGCTTCATACTGAATCAGACCCTCGGTCCAACAAAGTCAGTATTGTCTACTCAGACCGGCAGCAGCTCTCCAAGGTCTCAGGCAGAGGTCTTTCACATCACCTACTTGCCTAGTCTCTTTAATGACGGTTGGGGTAGATGGGGAAAAATATGTGTTCATTCCTGTTGCACATACTTAGGCTTAATCTCACAAGGACGGATTGTACCTTGCCATCCACTGGAGGGAAATGGCATTTGCCCCAGGCACTGCAGGGGTTCCAAGCAAAAGCAAGAAGACCATCATTAAGAATGGAGGGAGCCATTTACAAATTTCAGAGCCAGACTTCAGCATTCCACCATGTATTAATGTGATCAAGAAATACCATTGCTGATAGAGTTGAAAAGTTTCTAAACACGCCTTTAATCCCAGACCTTGGACTCAGTGGGGAAGTGGATTAGGTTCAGCTCCTTTCCAGTAGTGTCCCCAAGTCTACTCCCTTAATGTTTGAGTTATAAGATAGCCTGATTCTCCACTTTGCAGGAACTGTAATGTACCACTGAGACAGCGTCTATATCCACATTGGCAATCCCAATGGTGAGCCTTTCAAAAATTATTCATTATAGATTGACTATTAGTTTTTTGCCTCACTACAAGACCAACACCAGTCTCTTCCTTTCCTGACTAGATCAGCTATGGTTTTGTTAATCATGTGCTCAAAGATGAAATTCAGTGGCCTTTTTTCTACCGGGTGGCCCCAAAGCAAGATTCATATTACATGGGGATTGTGAAGATGCTACTGCATTTCAGATGGATGTGGATTGGTCTCCTTGCTCCAGACAATGACACAGGAGAAAGATTCCTGAGGACCTTGACCCCTTTGATCGTCAGGAGTGGGATTTGCATTGCCTTCACAAAAAACATCCCAGAATGGAATGAGAATGACAATAAGATAAACCATGACATATATTCATTTTTCATGCAGACAAGGTGTAATATAGTTGTTTACTATGGGGACTCCCACTCCATAATGACTCTAGCAGTCCTGACAAAAAATGCTAGACAGAGCCAAAAATCCATCACAGGGAAAGTTTGGATCACAGCAGTTTTGCACGATTTCAGCATGAGGGTTTTTTTCAAAATGTTTGATAATCAGCACATCCATGGTTCTTTTTCCTTTTTGATCCAAACCAAGAAGAAGACCAAATATGACAATCTGAATTCCTTTCTCTCTACTCTCAGTAAAATTGGAGAGGGAGCATTTCATTGTTCATACTCAAATCATGGATTGTCTGTGAAAGGAGGGAATAGATGCAGAGAGAAAGAGGAAATGGAGACCCCATCCCAGGATGAGCTAGAAAGTATCCTGTCTCAAGACAGCTACAGCATTTACAACTCTATCCAAGTGGTGGCATGTGCCTTGAATGCTGCCTACTTATCCAGATCTAATCGGATGTTGAGTGGAAGATGGCTGGGACTTCAGCAGTTGAAGCCATGGCAGGTATTCCTTCTCTTACGGTCACTGAGAATTTCTGTCAATTGTTCAATTACATATTCATACTCTGAGAAGATTTTACATATAGAGGTGAAATGAACTTTAGCACATTTCCAAGGCACAGATGTTCCTGATGCAGCTCTCCCTGAGATATGCCCTGAATTCTAAGTATGCAGGGGACATATAGCAGAAGCAGCTCCAGACCTAACCATTTTACCATTCATGGAATATTACATGGAAACAAGTACATGGACATGTTGGCACTTGTGTCCACATTGTTTATAAGGATCGGAGTGGGATTTTTTGGAATGGTGATACTCTCAGAAGAAGGCAGTGAGGGCATGCCCAAGTGCATTATGCATATGGATAGCAAGTTCATCCATGTATGTTATAATGGAGGCTGTGGAACAATGTGTGTTCTATGTTGCTACCAGAGTCACATGACTTCCATCCCAACCACATTTACTGATGCCTGGACAAATAGTGCTATTAAGATATTGTAGAAGGCTTTCACCATCAGAGTTCATTGGTTCTTGTGGGTTATCCGGGGTGTCACACAGCCTGGATAACCTACAAGAACCAGTGCTATTAAGATCCAAGAGGTTTTTCTTATACATAGAGCACTCTTTAAAAAAATCCCATGTACTATAGAATTATAGTGACCATTATAAATTACCGTTTGCTGTGTTTTGATGATGTCCAAAATCATCTTCTAAAAGCACTGTGCTAACAGTGGCCCCTGCTTGTACAATTTTCTTCCAATGAAAAACCAAGTCACGCTGTCAGAGTGAAAAAGACACAGTGATTCTGGGGGACCCATGCACTGGTCCCAGATCATAGGGACTGAAGCTCTGAATAAGTAAGGCTGAAATATCCAATATCCAATATGGCCTCCTGTATTTCTAAATGCTGCTGTTTTCTATATAATTATAGCTTCATCGTTTCCTCAGAAACTTCCAGCTTTATAATAATTCCCTGGAAGGAGTTTCTTTTGATGAGAATGGAGACATGGCAGTCAACTTTGATATTGTGAACTGGGTAGTGACATCCAATTGGTCGGTTGTTAGAGTTAACGTTGGGAGAGCAGAGAGACAATCATCTGCAGAGATCAAGTTCACCATTGATCAGCATGCCATTGTATGGCCCAGATGGTTTAACGAGGTGGGGAAAATCATTGCTTTCAATTAATTTACGTAAATGGCTTCTGCTTAAAATGTCTCTGGCATCTTCCCTTTCAGTGTAGAAAAAAACAACATACCCTCACGTTGAACAAAGTAACAAGAAAACAACAATGTGATAGCTTATTTAACAACTTGGCTATATTTGCCACTATACATTCTCACATATGCACCACATAAGCAACTGAATAAGCAACAGTGGAGTACATACAACTTGTTAAAGCTATAGGCTCTCAAGAGCAGTTGCTCTTCAATTACAGAAAAAGGAATGTAAAACAGGCTATAGTTCCTTTCCTTTCCTTTTATCCCTTAGAAGCTCCTTGATCAATTGATCTTGAGCAGCATATATCTAGTGTTGGAGGGATATAAGGACTGAAACAAATCTTGCCACTGACAATGTAGCCTTGGGGTCCCTGTCGCTTAGTAAGAAAGGCATTATGTCAGTCACAGAGGCACTGGATTTGTATATTAAAAGGGGGGAAATATAGTGCGATCAAAGTTCCTCGTAAAAGCGGCATTCAAAAAGGGCATGGGCTAATGTGTCAATAGAGCCAGAAGAGCAAGGGCAGATCCTGTCTGAGTATGGTATATTCAGAATTCTGCCCTGCATTACCATAGAAGGATTAGCATTCAATCTAGCCAAGCAAAAAGCTCTACAGATACGAGGAGTTGTCAGATAATATGTATAGGCAGGCAGACCACGTGGAGGGGGTATTCCGAAGAACTGGGATGAACAGACGCGACGAGCACGAAAAGTAGTGCTGTTATAATCGAGCTCTTTAATGCGCTTTTTAATTTTGGCAAAAGCTTCAGTTTTCCCAAGATCTGATATCATATCCTGCGAGAAGCCCAGCAACGCCAGTTTCTCAACATAGTCTGTAGCAGTCTGTTGCTTGACGTGTGGAAGTTTCTGTTCTTGGGCTGACTTGAGGAATCAGCGCAGAGAGATATGCAGATGGCAGAGCTGAGACAGCTTGGAGAACCCAAACAGCGCAGCAAGCTTAGTGCACCTGTCTCACACACCCACTTGGGGTTAAGGCTTCATCAGTTCATCTCCAACTAAAATAAAATTAACTACAGTTGACAAAAGCACAATTGTATGAACATTCCATTACAGAAACAAAAAGAGAGATATCTCACCCATAAACTGAACAATATAATTAAACAGGGGTGCTACTAGCATGCCCTCAGAGCTATCTGATCAGGCCTCCAATCCTACCTTCACCCCTTGCCCTGGTATTGCCCAACAGCCAAAGTACATGCATTAAAGGAGGGGCCCTGCTATGCCACTGTGAGTCATCAGTTCTGCCCTCGATGGTACCTACAGCCCTGAAGGTCCCGTTGACTCATTTTCAACTGGGTGACTCATTTCTCCAGAGAACACACACACATAACAACCCCCCTAATACATTTTCCTTGACACTCCTTTTCTTTATGCTTAGACCCTGCCTCGTTCTTGGTGCACGGAAAGCTGTCGCCCTGGATACGCCAAGGTGACTAAGGAAGGAGAGCCTCCTTGCTGCTATGATTGTGCTCCATGTGCAGAAGGGACAATCTCCACTCAGGAAGGTAACTGACACCAAAGGAAAGGGCCAGTCCTTCAGGGACAGAGAAAAGATTCATTAACCCTTATCCTGGGGAGAGATGCATTAAGATTCTTTCAGCTATCATCTAGGAAGATTTTTAGACATTGGTGATTTATTCATGGGTACTTTCACTCAGGTTCACCCCCCAATCTGTCTCCTTAGAGTTCTGCATGAATTTTCAATCCATTAGAGATGACTTTGCGGCCAGCCCTCGCAAATCCCGGGACTTGCTGTTCCTCTAATAACCCGAGTCTTCGATCTCCCCTGATATCAGCCTGGCTGAAATCAGCATGTATAAGGCAAAGCGCACAACAGCAAAGTTGGATGTGTGTGATGTTTTTCTCATAGCAGACAGTACAGCTAATTACAAAGAAGCTTTTAAAGGGGTGGGGGTTGGGACACAAATACTTCCTGATTTTTGTCTCCACCCCAGAGTTCTTCTGGATGCACACCTTCTGGATGCACACCTTAATGTAGTGAGGGGGGTTGTGTGTGTCAGGGAAGCTGAGAGCAATACCGTAAGGGGTCTAGACTCTATCAAGAGACTAAACTCCTAGCAGAGTCACTCAAGACGGACTGGTCACAGCTGAGACACCAGACGAAGATGCATCCACCCCCTTAAGGGATCAATGGCCACATCCGCAGAAGAGAACAGGCAGTTCCAATGGGGATGGAGGCAGAGGAATCCCTGAAGGTTAGCTACTGGGAATAATTCATAGTTAGATTGATGGTGGGGTGGAAGTCGTTGAAAGCCTGGTGAAATCTTTCAAGGGCTTCTTTGCCATGAGTCCAGACAAAGAAAATGTCCACTATGAATTATTCCGAACAAGAAATCAACTTTCTAGACACCACAGTACGGATCCATGGGGGACACACAAGCACCACATTGTACCGGAAACCGACAGATCGGCAAACGTATCTACATGCGTCCAGCCACCACCCCAACCATATCAGACAATCCATTGTCTATAGCCAAGCCCTACGAAAGGGTTTTAAAATGATGCTTGGGTTTCTCTCCCCCAGCCCTGTTCCTTTAAAAGAGCTCCAGTTTTTGAAAGAGCTTCAGTTTTTGAAATTGATTTGTAAACTGGCACATGGGTTTGGGGGGTGGGGGGATGGGAAATGGGTGTTTTTCTCACAGCAAGCACTACAGCCAATTACAAAGCAGCATTTGCAGAGGGGGGAGACACTTCTGGATTGGAGCTTACTGTTGCATAGTGTTATGTGGATTCTCAATGGAAAAGTGTTGGTTGAGGGAGCATCAAACCCCAGGTAAAACTCCCATGTATAAATGACCATTCTGGACTACATTGTACATTAGTAATTATTTACTTATGCAAGGTGAGTAAAGATAAATTACCTCAGCTGCAGGCTGTGAGAATCAAAATATGAGCAGAGAGAGGGTTCAGAAAGAACAGCTGTGATCAATTTCTGCACTTTAAATCATGTCATCCACTCTATTTATGAATGGAGCAGCCTTATCATTAAAGACATGAATCTGCCACCATTACAGGTAATATGTCCTCATACTGAGTAAACGATCCTTGAAGGATGGGCAAAATACAAATATAAGTCACTAAAAGAAGATTCGTTATAATTAATGTATAATAGTGAAATGAGCCTTTTATCCATCCATCCATGGCATTCATAACTCATCAGAAAATAAAGCTATGAGTCTCATAACTGGGCACTGAATTCAGAATGATTGTGGGAGTTGCAGTGCCAAATCTACGGGGAATCGAAACATCCTGGCTGATATTATCTAAAGAACGCCCCTCCGCTCCATGCTATTTGAAATGGAAGTGAAGGCTCTTCCTTTGTGGCAGACATACCTCATGAGAAAATGAAGCTAAGGTCATTTATGCATGGTCGCTTTAACCTCCTTTATTCCCTGTTTCAACCAGGATCAATTTTTTTCAGTATGCACGATACCTCATTCCTTGGAAGCTCAAAGCTATTTCAACACAAAACGAACCCGACTTTTCCCATTCCTCTTCTGGCCTGAATTAAACCATCCTGGCTCATTCCGGAGTCACAGAGAGTGCATACTGCATTAGGGGGAAACACAGAAGATTGGCTTCTCACAGCCACTCATGAAGCAGTGTGTAAAGAGGCGGGGATTCAAGTGCTTCCTGCTTCCTGCTACCTCGGAGCTCTTTCTGAGCAAAAGAAAGGTCTTTTAAAAACGAGGCTTGGATTTCTCCCCCCCACACACACACACACCTTCTTTCAGATTACTCTGTTTTTTATTTTCTTAAAATGCTTTTTTATGCAGCAGTTGGGTTTGTGTGTGTGTGTTAAGTGCTGTCAAGTCGCTTCCGACTCATGGCGACCCTATGAATCAAAGTCCTCCAAAATGTCCTATCTTAGCCTTGCTCAGATCTTGCAAATTGAAAGCTGTGGCTTCCTTTATTGACCAACCCTTTAGTTTGGGGGGAAGAAAATCTTCTCTCACAGTAAGCCAATTACAGAACAGCATCTAAAGGGGCAATTTGATTTGAGCTTGGGAAACTACTTTTCTGTATTCATGGTTTGATTAGCACACCGTTTCGTCCCTGATCATTCAAGCCAATGCATACAGTTTCACCCAATCCGGGTTACTTTAATGTGCAATGAGCCCAGGTCCAAGCAGGGAGATCCAGCCCATGCATAAAAGACCTAAGAGTCTCTAAATTTTGTCCACCAGCTTCAGCATGATTGTGGATGTCACAGTGCTAAACATGAAAGGAATTGGAACCTCCTGACACAGATTAGCTATAGAACATCCCTCTGGCATGTGCTGTGGAAACAAAGTTTACTCACAAGAAGCCAGGAAGGACAGGCAGCACAGACAGGGAGGGTGGAAAATATCCCATCTGTTTCCAGGTAAGTACAATAGACTATTGTACTTACCTAGAAGTTTTAATTCTGTAAAAGAAATTGTCAAATCACTGATAAGCAACAACATTTAGTACTTACTCTGTTTAATTGAATCTTCTTGGTCTTTTGTACCCTGTGTACTGTTTGTCGTGTGTGTTTTCACCGTACACCATCTGCACTTAATATATTTAATTGAAAATTGAAAATTTGTGCTGTTTTGTCTTTTCCATACTACTCAGCACAGAGCCTTCTTTTTCTGGACTCTTTTGGAGGAGGCAGAACTGTTCATTCAGTATTAAATAAATTCAATTATAAATAATAATAAATAAAATAAAACTACAGTTACATATCACAAGTGCAGCAAGCTACCAAGTTGGCATGTAGAACAAGCAGGGACACATCAAATAAATAATAATTAAAGAGAAGAAGAGCTGCCACAGACCCCAGCTGCAGTCACACTGCATTATGGGTGGGGGGCAGGGCAAAAAAAAAAAAACTTCCGTCCTGGCTTCACTTTGTTGTCTTGGGTTCGCTTTACCAGTCACTCCACTGAAATCTGAATAACATATGAAGAATCTTATGCCAAGACAGACCTTAGGGGCCTTTAGCCCTGTACTGCATATTTGAATGGGAATCGATCTCCGTACTGGATATTATACTGAAACTAGTATGTTCTTTTCAGATGCAAGTCATTGTCATAAATGTCCCAAAGATCAGCATCCAAACAAGAACCGAGATCAATGCGTTCCCAAGCATATAACCTTCCTGTCCTATGAAGAACCTTTGGGGATCATCCTAAATTTCTTTACTCTTTCCTTCAGTCTAATCACAAGTTTTGTTTTGGGAATCTTCATTCAATACTTAGAAACTCCAATAGTCAAAGCCAACAATCGCAGCCTCTCCTTCGTTCTCCTCGTCTCCCTCCTGCTTTCATTTGTCTCCTCTTTTCTCTTCATGGGTCAGCCCCAGAAAGTGACCTGCCTTCTCCGACAAACTGTCTTCAGCATCATCTTCTCTGTTGCCATCTCTTCTGTGTTGGCCAAGACTGTCACAGTGGTGGTGGCCTTCATGGCCTCACAGCCAGGCAGCAGGATGAGGAAATGGCTGGGGAAGAGCTTGGCCAACGTCATTGTCTTTTCCTGTTCCAGTATTCAAATGGGCATCTGCACTCTCTGGCTGGGCATCTCTCCCCCCTTCCCAGAGGCTGACATTCACTCCCAGGCTGGACAGATCGTCCTGCAGTGTAATGAAGGGTCTGTCGCCATGTTTTATGCTGCCCTTGGCTACATGGGCTTTCTGGCCAGCCTCTCCTTCACGGTGGCTTTCCTAGCCAGGAAGCTGCCTGGGGCTTTCAATGAAGCCAAGCTGATCACCTTCAGCATGTTGGTGTTCTGCAGTGTTTGGGTGTCCTTTGTGCCCACCTACCTGAGCACTAAGGGGAAATACATGGTTGCTGTGCAGGTCTTCTCCATCTTGGCCTCAGGTTTGGGCTTACTGGGCTGCATATTTCTTCCCAAATGCTACATTATTATACTGAGGCCTTATCTGAATACAAAGGAACAAGTAATTATGAAAAATTAAGATGGCATCTGCTTTTGAGTACCTTTTAAAAATTTGGTAATCTTTGTCTTTTATGCCCTAATGAAACAATATACTTGTCGTTGTACACTTGGAGGTGTTATTAGAATAAATAAATACATCTCTCTTCCTTTATATACATCATGAAAGGAATTAATTATATATGATGGCAGGGAGTGAATAAAGACCCTGGATGTCCACCCCTCTTTCTCTCTCTTTATGTGTGTGTATGTATTCTGCTCTGAAATCCTTCTTTCTTCATTGTAGTGTTGTCAACCTCGGGGTACTAGCTGTAGATCTCCTGCTATTGAAACTAGAGCTTTGCAAAAAACAAACAAAAAAATTGGGTAAATTTTGGGTTCTGGTATATTGGGGCCAAATGTTTTTGGTAAAATTGAAATAAGCTGACTTCCCATACTAGTAAATATGGGAATTCAACTTATTTTCAGGTTTCCTAAAAAATTTGGCCATTAGGGTCCATAGGGACTTTTCACAGCTCCTGGGGGGCATTTTTGCGGGCAGGTCTCAAATTTTCAGGGTAGCTTGAAGGGACTCTCCTTGCCTGAACCCCCAAGTTTGGTGAAGATTGGGCCAAGGAGTCACCCCCATCCTCCTTCATAGAGAAGAAATAGAGGCATGGACGCTATCAGATTCTGTATTGTGAACTTCACTATGCTTCCCTATGGAGGAGCCCGGCAAACTTTCCCACCATTGAAAGCAATGGTTAATTGAAAACATTGAAAGCCTCAATGGTGGGAACTTTCAATTAGCTACTTGCTCTCCACCTGGCGTCTATGTGGGAAATAGGCTAATTGAAAATTCCCACCACTAAAGTCTATCGGGATTTTTTTTTGCAAAGCTCTTGTGGGAACATTTTTGGAGTTAGAGGTCCCAAATTTTCAGAATACCTTGAAGGGACTCTCCTTGCAAGAACCCCCATGTTTGGTGAAGTTTGGGTCAGGGGGTCTAATTTGATGGGGTCTGGAAGAGGTGGGCCCCCTCCTCCATACAGAAGCACTGCAAAGAAGCACTTTGCAGTCCCTTCCTGGATGCACAATTAAGACTAGCTGACTTCATTGTGCTTACCTGATTTGGTAGATGCAATATACTCTAAGCCTCTTGCAAACCTAATAGCTAGTGTTTGAACCAATTGCTGGATGCAACAGGTGTGTATGTGCTACTTAAAAAACAAAAACACAGCTGGGCAGACATCTAGAGTTTGAGGAGGGGATGAAAACTGTGAGTGCAAAGACATTCATACTGTGGGGAACAATTGTGATCTCTGTTAACATACCTTCCTGCAATCTCCATTGCAAGAACTGGACCTATGAAGGGTCCAGAAGATGTGAATGGAGGGCTTTGGGTAGTCGTATTTTTTCTTTCATTGAAAGATTTCACTCTAGAGGCATGGGAAGTTGATACATGTGTTTTCTTGCTCACAGTTCTCTTATGCTCATTGCCATCTAAGGATACAGGGCTGGGAAGGATCTCCATTTGGGACCTCAGAGTCCCAATGCCAGTTGGAGCAGGAATGGTGAGGCTAGATGGGCAGGTCCATCCGGTCATAACGTTTGGGAATAACTAATGCATATTTTGTAAACATTAATATACATCAAAATGAAACAGGTTTATGTCAAATTCCATAGGGGTCAGTCAGAAATCACTGATCTGTCCCCTTGCTGAACCATGAAAGAGTAGAGGACCAATGAGGTGAATCTCACAGGTACATCTTTTCCAGCCAGGCACCTGTGCATGGAGCCACTCACACTGTCAAGGATGCTGCAGAGGTGGCACTTGCCCTTATAATCATGAAAATCATGGTGATTTACTGTTCCTCTTACCAACACCCCAGAGCCCGTTCCTAACATCACCTTTGAAGATAATTGCATGAACATCTGAATCAAGAAGAGTGCATAGTGATTTGTAGAATAGAGTCTGAAACAACTGGTGTATAAATATATCCTGAGGATCTGGGCTGAGATTTAGGGCAGTTGAGGAAAGGAAAGGAAAGGAATTGATGGTTGTTGTGTGCTTTAGAGTCATCCCCTTGGATCAGAATCCAGCGCTGGGCTCCATCTGTATAAGTACAATCTCTACATTGAAAGGAATTTTGAGCTTCATCTAGTTAGATGCATTTGGGAAGCAGCTTTAGCAGGCATACCCAGAATGACACTGCTACTGTTGCTGTTCGCTGAGCTACTGCCCAATCACTCTTACAGAGTTATGGAGGCAAAGTGCCCCTTCAATATGATAACTGATCGAAGAAGCCCCCTGAACTATTACAGACCGGGTGACTTCACCATCGATGGAATCACTTCTACGGCAAACACTGTGCTTCAGCCATTCGTTTTCTCCAAGCCTCCCTTGACTAGATTTGCCATGTAAGTAATGATACGTTGATGGATTTAATGCTACTCGATCTGATTCTGCTTTCATACTCTATTTCCCATGGACAGTCCCTCATTTATGGGAGCTGCCTTTAGAAAGTTGTAGCCCTGTTTTGTTCAATTGGACATTGTGAGAAATATGATTCTGGAATTGATGAAGGTTTGGTCTGATTCAGCAGAGCTCTTATAATGTTCTTATGTTTCCATTTTATCTTTTGGGGAGATTTGCGCATGCAGGAACAGTAAGTCATTCCATATGCTGAAACGGTCACTTAACATGCTGCAACTGGTGAGCCCATTCTCAACTGTTAATTGTTTGAGTAATCTAGATATGAAATGCCAGGGCAGCTTTCCTTCTTGTCCCACGTAGAACTGCCTAGTTGATCATAAATGCAAAAATGCCCATTATAAAATGAAGTCCATTTTAAGCATTCTTAATCTTTAAAGGAAAGAAATTGTCTGGTATGGTCAAAAGATACCTTGATCAAAATGCAAGTGAGACTTTTGATCAGTCTCCCTTCTTTCAGTCTTCGCTGGGTTGTTGTGAGGATTAAATGGACAAACATACTGTAAGAACTGAAGAAGAAGAATGCTGGGTCACACTAATACTCCATCCGCTTCAGCATCCTTTTCCACATAGTAGATAAGCAGATGTTCTACAAGGAAAGCACAGAGGCAAAACATCCCCTTTCTGGTGCCCTCCAGCAAATAGTATTCAGAGGTAGACTGCCACGTATGCCACTCTGAGGTCCATGGAAGAAAAATGTAATAGATAGATGGAAGGAAGCCAGTGGATAATGGGCTAGTTCAGAAAAAGGAGGAATACAGAATAGAGTAGGTAAAGGAGAGCCTTCAGCATGCTCAGGCAGTAATCACTCAAAATATTACAACCGTTCTTTGTTGGAGGGCATAAGGGAAGAGATGTCCACGCAAGGACCACTACTTTCTCCAGTTCAGCATCCTGTCTTCCACAGTGACTAACCATACACTCCAGAAGACTTTCATACAAAGCCTCCCTTTATGTTTGTCCTCCAGCAGACAGCACTCAGAGGTAAACTGCCATACATGCCCCTCTGAAGTCCTTGGAAGATAAGTGTAATAGATACATGACTAGAAGCCAATGGAGGACTGACTGCTGGTGCAATAAATTTAAGAAAATAGACAAGGAATACAGCATAGTGTTGGCAGAGGAGAGCCTTCAGCATGCTCAGGCAATAATCACTGAAAATATTAAAAGTGTTCTCGGTTGGAGGCGTATAACAGAGTATGTGATTTTAGCTTGTACATTCCATAAGGGAAGAGATGTCCACACAAGGACCAGATTTAGTTTTCCAACTCGAAAAGCACCTTTGCAATGCATTTTGTGGCCAATTGTTCATTCAGGAAGCAATGCGGCCAGTCTGGCAGCTCTCTTTCCCTGACAGAAAGCAAGCATCTCCTATTCTGTAGGGAGCAACAGTTGCGTGAAACAATATTTTGCATTGGAATGATACATATGAATGTATGAAGCTGCCTTGTACTAAGTGAGACCACAGGTCTCTCATTGTCATTATAGTCTACTCACACTGAAAGTGACTATCCAGGGTCCCTGGCAGAGGTCTTTCATACCACCTACTACCTCATCCTTTGAACTGGAGATGGTGGGGATTGAACCTGGGACCTAGATGCTCAACCGCTAAGAATCCCTGTTATGATTGCAAACTGGAACTCTGTGCTCAGATTAAGCCACTTGCACCCTGGAGGTTCCAGGGAGGATTTATCTGCCTCCAGACCAGAGATTATTGCAGGGTCAAGACAGTAGCCAGCTCTCCTCACTTGGAAGGATTGCCATGTTTCCCAGTGGAGTGTAAAATGGAGGGGAAATAAGAGTTTTCGCAATTCCAACAGAAATGTATACCATCCAGTTGCTAGGGACATTTTTTGCTCATTTTGCTGTACGTGACCTTCTAGCTGAATATGAATGAATATTTATTAATACAGCACAAGCCAGACAACAATATATATAAACTCTTATAAAATACAAAATTAAAAGATGCCTGGGATACTTATAAAAATTCTACCTTATTATAACAATATAAAATTCCATGCATGGCGAGAGGTTAAAAGATTAGTGTTCATTTAAGTTACATAAGAACATAAGAAAGGCCCTGCTGGATCAGACCAAGGCCCATCAAGTCCAGCAGTCTGTTCACACAGGTGCCTTTAGGAATCCCACAAACAAGACGAGTGCAGCAGCACCATCCTGCCTGTGTTCCACCACACCAAAAATAATAGGCATGCTCCTCTGATACTAGAGAGAATAGGTATGCAGCATGACCAGTATCCATTCTAACCAATAACCATGAATACCCCTCTCCTCCATGAATATGTCCACTCCCCTCTTAAAGCCCTCCAAGCTGGCAGTCATCACCACATCCTGGGGCAGGGAGGGAGTTCCACAATTTAACTATGTGTTGTGTGCAATAATACTTCTTTTATCTGTTTTGAATCTCTCGCTCTCCAGCTTTAGCAGATGACCCTGTGTTCTAGTACACTTCTTCCTGTCCACTCTCTCCAAACCATGCATAATTTTATAGACCTCCATCATGTCTCCCCTTAGCCGCCGTCTTTCCAAGCTAACCAGCCCCAAGCATCCTAACCGCTCCCCATAGGACAGTTGCTCTAGTCCCTTAATCATTTGGTTGCTCTTTTCTGCACCTTCTCAAGCTCTGTCATATCCTTTTTTAGGTGTGGTGACCAGAACTGTATTCCAAGCGTGGTCTCACCATAGATTTGTACAAGGGCAGTTTTACTCTCTATTCCTCGTCTAATTATGGCCAGCTTGGAATTTGCCTTTTTTACAGCAGCCGCACACTGGGTTGACATCTTCATTGAGCTATCCGCTACCACCCCAAGATCCCTTTCTTGGTCTGTTACTGCCAGCACAGATCCCATCAGTGTATATGTGAAGTTGGGATTTTTTTGCCCCAATATGCATCACTTTACACAGGCTCACATTGAATCTCATTTGCCATTTTAATGCCCATTCTTCCAGTATGCAGAGATCCTTCTGGAGCTCTTCACAGTCCGATTTAGTTTTAACCACCCTAAATAATTTGGTGTCATCTGCAAACTTGGCTACTTCACTGTTTAACCCTGACTCCAGGTCATTGATGAACAGGTTGAAAAGCTCCGGTCCCAACACAGATCCCTGAGGCACCCCACTGCTCACATCCCGCCATTGGGAGAACTGACCATTCTGCTTCCTATTTTTCAGCCAGCTCTCAACCTATAAGAGGACTTGTCCTCTTATCCCATGACTATGAAGTTTGCTTAGCAGTCTTTGGTGGGGGACTTTGTCAAAAGCTTTTTGGAAATCCAAATACACAATATCCACAGGCTCATTCCTGTCCACATGCTTATAGATGCTATCAAAAAACTCTAATAGGTTAGTGAGACAGGACCTACCCTTACAGATGCCATGTTGGGTTTTGCCCAGCAGACCTTGCCCTTCTATATGCTTGACAATTCTATCTTTAATAATGCTTTCCACTAATTTACCCAGAGCAGACATTAAGCTAACTGGCCTGTAATTTCCTGGGTCCCCCCTGGAACCTTTTTTATAAATGAGTGTGACATTGGCCATTCTCCAGTCCTCTGGTACAGAGGCTGATCGAAGGGACATATTACATATCTTTGTTAGAAGTTCAGCAATTTCCCATTTGAGTTCTTGAATAACTCTAGGATGAATACCGTCTGGTCCCTGTGACTTGTTAGTTTGCAGTTTGTCTAGACGTTCTAGGACTTCCTGCCTTGTTACCACTATTTGCCTCAGTTCCTCATTTTCCCCTCTCCAAAATCTCTGTTCAGGAGAAGGAATCTGCCCTGTATCTTCAACAGTGAAGACAGATGAGAAGAATTCATTTAGTTTTTCAGGATCGCTTTATCCTCCCTTAGAGTTCCTTTACTCCCATTGTCATCCAATGGTCCAACCGCTTCCCTAGCTGGTTTCCTACTCCTAATATACTTAAATAATTTCTTATTGTTTGTTTTGACGTGTTTAGCAAAAAGCCGCTCAAAATCTTTTTTTGCATCTCTAATTATCTGCTTGCATTTCTTTTGTGCAAGTTTGTGTTTGCTTCTGTTCGCCTTGTTTGGGCAAACCTTCCAGTCTCTGAAGGAAGAATTTTTTTCTCTAATGGCTTCCTTCACCTTACCCGTTAGCCATGGTGGATCTCTTGGACTTATTACTACCTTTCCTGACCTGCGGTATACAAGCTAGCTGAGCCTCTAGTAATGTGGACTTGAGTAACCTCCAAGCCTTTTCAAGAGATTTAACCCTCTTAACTGTTCCTTTCAACTTCCTCTTTACCAGTTTTCTCATTTTAGAGAAGTTCCTTCTTTTAAAGTCCCAGTCACTTTCCCACTTACATCTAAATTAAATTTGATGCCATTGTGATCACTATTGCCAACTGGCTCAACTATATCCACATCCTGCACTAAGTCACCGGCAGCACCACAGAGTATTAAATCCAGGATCGCCTCCCCTCTGGTTGGGTCTATGACCAACTGTTCGAGGGCACAGTTATTTAGGATGTCTAAAAATTTTATCTCTTTGGCTTGTCTGGAGCATAGATTTATCCTATCAATATGAGGGAAATTGAAGTCTCCCATTATTACTACTTCATTACCTTTACATGCTTCCCTAATTTCATTCTCCATCTCAAGATCACCCTGAGCCATTTGGTCAGGGGGCTGGTAGAACTTCCCCAGTACTAAATCTCGGAATTGTCACCCATAAGGATTCTGTGGACAAGTCTGCCCTTTTTATGGTCTCTAGCTTATTAGACACTAGGGCTGTCAATTCGGTTCGGCCCGAACTGAAAAACAGCCGAATTTCCCGATTTGGCGGTTTTTAGTTCGGGACGAACCGAACTCAAAAATGGCGGGCAACCGGGGAGCCGAATTCAGCGAGTTCGGGAGTTCACGAATAAATCCGGCCAATTCGGGGCCGTCAGTAAGCAGCATTCTCCTCCCCCGGCCAATCGGTGGCCAAGCTGGATCTTCTTCTGGCCAATCAGTCAGGATTGAGTACTGGAGGAATCAGCTGATGTATGGCCCGGCCGGGAAGGAGAGAGAGAGAGAGGGAAATCGTCGTGTGTGTGTGTGTGTGTGTGGGTGCTTGTGCATATTCGCTCCTTTCCGTGGATGCAGGGGGTGCATTTTTGGGGGTACAGACCCCAATCTTTCAGCAAAGATTCAAACAAGCCTTCTTAAGAAACCACCCAAGTTTTGTAAACATTGGGTCAGGGGGTCCCGAGATATGGGCTCCCCCCTTTTTTCTTTCCATGGCTGCAGGGGGCGCATTTTTGGGGGTACAGACCCCAAACTTTTAGTGGAGCTTCAAATGAGCCTTCTTAAGAGACCCCCCAGGTTTGGTAAACATTGGGTCAGGGGGTCTCGAGATATGGGCTCCACCCCTTTTCCCTCCTCCCCTTTCCATTTCCGTGGCTGCAGGGGGCGCTTTTTTGGGGATGCAGCCCCCAAACTTTCAGCATAGCTTCAGACGATCCTTCTTAAGAGACCACCCAAGTTTTGTAAAGATGGGTTCAGTGGGGGCAGAAATATCGGCTCCCCCCTTTTCTCTTTCCGTGGCTGTAGGGGGCGCATTTTTGGGGGTGCAGACCCCAAACTTTGAGCGGACCTTCAGACAAGCCTTTTTAAGAGCCCACCCAAGTTTTGTAAACATTGGGTCAGGGGGTCCCGAGATATGGGCTTTCCCCTTTCTCCTTTTCCCTATTGGGATGAATGGATCAGCCGATCCTGTATGCATCTTCTCCAGAGCAAAACGTCCCGTGGAATCATCTTGGATTACCCAGTCCTCCCCAGCCCCTCCTGATGGAACAGAAGACAGCCACACTAAGACCCCTTTGGGGGCTTTAATCTATAATTTTTCTCCTGTGTATGTGTGTGGGGGGGGAAACAGAGTCTGTGTGTGGGGAGGGAGCAGTTTCTGTGGGTGGGTGGGGAAGCCAAAGGGGGCTTTTGCCGGTTCTGCCTGGGGTGTGTGTTCCCCCTCAAGTCTCTCTCTCCCTGGTTTGAGGGGGGGTTTCAGTTGTGTGTCTTCTGGTTTTCCCTCATTCATAAGATCGGTTAGGTCTATTTTGAGGCTTGCTGAAAACTGGTTTTCAAATGGTGACTTAAAGAATGCATTTTCCTGGTCCTGAGTCCCATGCAAAAGGGGAAATTCCACCCCTCCTGCTCATTATGCAGAGCTAGCTGCCTCTGTCCCTTTCCATGGTTTGCAAACTCCCAGGTGTCAGGTGTTGCTTTACAAGGTGTTGTTTTACAAGGTTGTGTTGCTTTTGCAGCCATGTTGCTTTTGCAGTCGTGTTGCTTTGCAAACTTCTCCGCTGTTTGTCGGGGCTGGGAGCTTTGTGCTGGGCGGCAAGCTCTGCTGAGAAATGCACATTAAGTGTGGGGGGACCCCTTTCAGGGTCCATATCTCAGCCCCCCCCCCGACCCAATCTTTACAAAACTTGGGGGGTCTTTCAAGAAACGTCCTTTGAAGCTCCGCTGAAAGTTTGGGACCTCTACCCCCAAAAATGCCCCCCCAGAGCCACGGAAAGGCACGGTTGTGTTTTTAATGGCTTTATTCGGCCGATTTTTTCCCCGAACTTTGAATTCCCGCCAAATTGCACAGACCCGAAGTGGGGGAGTTCGGACTTCAGCATATCCCGAATCTAAACGGGCCGAATTCAGCTGAATCCGAATTATACCGAATTTTTTTTAATTCAACAGCCCTATTAGACACTATGCCTTCCTTGATATACATAGCAACACCCCCTCCAATACGCCCTTCCCTGTCATTTCTATACAGTTTGTAACCAGGGATGACTGTATCCCACAGGTTCTCTCCCCTCCACCAGGTTTCTGTAATGCTCACTATATCTATGTTTTCTCTTAAAACCATGCACTCTAATTCCCCCATTTTTGCTTGGAGGCTTCAAGCATTAGCATAGAAACACCTCCACACTGTTTCTCTCTTTTGACTTGCCTGGCATGTGCCTTTGGGCATCTTTAAGTGGCTATCCATCTTTTTTTCCCCATTCCCTTTCATGTCTAAGTAATTCCTATGTGGGCAATCTGAAGCAATTTTCCCTTTGTCCGTATGCACTGAGTTTGCCTGAACCAGATGCTTCTCAGATCCTGTTGGCTTTCCCCCCAGGTTCAGTTTAAAAGCTGCTCTGCCACCTTTCTTATGTTATGCGCCAGCAGTCTGGTTCCATCCTGCCTCAAGTGGAGCCTATCCCTTTTGTATAGGACCGGCTTGCCCCAAAATGTTGCCCAGTTCCTTACAAATCTAAAGCCCTCTTCCCTGCACCACCATCTCATCCATGCATTGAGACTCACCAACTGGGCCTGCCTAGCTGGTCCTGCACATGGAACAGGTAGCATTTCTGAGAAAGCTACCTTGGAGGTCCTGGCTTTTAGCCTCCTTCCTAGCAACCTAACTTTGGATTCCAAGACCTCTGGACTACATTTCCCCACGTTGTTGGTGCCAACATGCACCACAACCACTGGCTCCTCCCCAGCACTATCTACCAGACTACTATCTACCAGTCCTAACTATCTACCAGACTACGGAGTCCCACTCTTAAGTGGGGAGTTTTACAAATAAATGCACAAAATCTAGCAACCTGCTTTATGGCTAGGGCATCCCGCACCCAAAGTAAGTACTTGGTTTTTCCCTCTTTGGAGCTAGCAGTAGTTTTTTTGAGTAAGGGAGCTATGAACTTTAGTCTGGCTTCCTCATTAAAGGGACGCTTAAGGAAAGCATGTTCAACTGTTTCTGTTTCTCCCGACTTGCAGGGGCAGAGTCTCTCTGATCTTGGTACCTTCTTATATCTACCTTCTAGAATTGCTGAAGGTAGAAATGAGCTTCTAGCTGAATAATGTCCTGCTAAACATTTGTGTGCATACAATGAACAGCTTCTTAACTCATATCAGCTCTTCATCAAACTATCTTCAACCTCCTTTAAGTACCCGGCTATACTCACTGTATTAATAGATCAAGGGTGTTTTTTCTTATGATAATTAGACCATAACAAAGAGTGAAAGAGTTAGAGGGATATCAGGTAGGCAGATCTGAGCAAATCAGATTAATGCAGTTTGGGGCACCTTTATTTTTAGAATGCTCCAACCAACAATCCTCTTTTTAAAAAAAAAAATGAAAAATGGTCCTGTTTTAATGACAAAGATGCAACACTGATACAAAGAAGGACCAAACTGGCTATAACTACATAGCCCCCAAAACTGCAACCACTGTAAAACCTATTCACAAGCAGAGTGCCTGCAAAGGCCTTGAATGGGAAAGAAGCAGATTTTAGCATGTCAGCACTCAACACAAGATAAAATGTAACCACACATATTATTTTGCAGCACGCGGGTGATGAAGTTCTTAGACCTCCTGCCCTTCTTATTTGCCACTGAGGAAATCAATAAACAACGCAGGCTTTTGCCCAACATCACTCTGGGGTACAATGTCTATGAAAACTATTTCAATGCAAGAATGACTTCTGATGCAGTGGTGGACCTGCTGTCTGGTGGACAAAGGAATGTTCCAAACTACAGCTGTGGAAGGAAAACAAATCTCTTGGCTGTTCTTGAGGGGGCCGACTCTGAAACCTCCAACCAGATTTCAAACATCTTAAAAATCTACAAAATGCCTCTGGTATGAATTGAAATGAATGTTTGTGCAGAGTCTACTTCCATTCCGGAGAGGTCAAAGGGGAGGTACTGAGCACCATAAAGAGACTCTAGAGACAGAAAATGATTTTGAGCAAAGGGGAACATGATTTGAGAGAGGCTTTTCTTCCTCAGGTTTACCCATGCATTTAGTTTTTCCACTGACAAGTTTTTAATACTGTGCAAGAATGACTATGTACCACAGTATGTGCTTCTTTTTTGCCATCAAATCGCAGCTGACTTATGATGACCCAATAGGGTTTTCAAGGCAAGAGAGTTGGCAAGCCTATCTTGGGCTCATCCCATCATTCTCCAGTCATGTTGTGATGTTAGGAGAATGCTGAGTAATATTTGGAATTGACTGTCAACACTCCATTTCTATAACTGTCTCTTGCTGCACAGAAGCAAATCAGGCTCAACCACAGACCCTATAAGGATTTCCTCATACTGGGGGATTCCCAATTTGTAGATAAAATTTACCTACTCCATTCCAACTGCTCATGTAGCCCCTCAATCTGAAGTTCTTAGTGACCCCAATGTTAGAGGAATGGAACATGGTGATAATGACCCAGTGCCCCTTGAACCTGAGTTAGCACCAGCGTGGAGGGAAAGGAAGAACTGGTATCATGTATCTCCTAATATTGGTAACCCCTGGATTTGCAGAGAAAATCGAAAACCTAAAAGAACAACCAGTGATATCAAATCCTCCTTCTCAAAAGGGGTTTATGGTCTTAAATCTGCCACCACTGAGATTGTGAAGGGAGATAATTGAGCTTGGGCTAAAAATTGGAAGAATATATGTTCTTTCCTGTTCCTGGGAGGCTCTATGGCTCAGTGGCAGAGCATCTGCTTGTCATGCAGGTTCAGTCTCCAGCATCTCCAGTTAAAGGGACTAGACAGGTAGGTGATGTGAAAGACCTCTGCCTGAGACCCATGAGAGTGGCTGCCAGTCTGAGTAGACAATGCTGACTTTGATGGACCAAGGGTCTGATTCAGTATAAGGCATCTTCATGGGTTCACACACTTAGGCTTAACCTAACTAGGATAGATTGAACCTTGGAATCCACTGGATTGCAATCCAATGGCATTTTCCCCAAGCACTGTAGGGGTTCCAAGTAAATGCAAGAAGAGCACTATTTTCAAAGACCATCATTAAGAATGGAGGGAGCCATTTCACAAATTTCAGAGCCAGACTTCAGCATTCTACCATGTATTAATGTGATCAAGAAATATCATTGCTGATAGAGCTGAGAAGTTTCTAAACATGCCTTTTATCCCAGACCTCGGACTTAGTGGGGAGGTGGATTAGGTTCAGCTCCCTTCCTGTGGTGTCCCCAAGTCTACTCCTGTAAGGTTTGAGGTGTAAGGTAGCCTGGTTACCCACTTTGCAGGAACTGTAATGTTCCTCTGAGATAGTGTCTACATCCACACTGACTATCACAAGGGTGACCATTTTTAAAATTATTCATAATCATAGGTAAACAATTAGTTTTTGTCCTCACTACAAGGCCAACACCAGTCTCTTCCTTTCCCCTATAGATCAGCTATGGTTTTGTTAATCATGTGCTCAAAGATGAAACTCAGCAGCCTTTTTTCTACCGGATGGATCAAAAGCAAGATTCATATTTCAAGGGGATTGTGAAGATGCTGCTGCATTTCAGATGGACATGGATCGCTCTCTTTGCTCCAGACAATGACAATGGAGAAAGTTTCCTGAGGATCTTGACCCCTTCGATCACCAGGAGTGGGATTTGCATTGCCTTCACAATAAGCATCCCAGAATGGAATCTGAATGACAATAGGATAAACCATGACATATATTCATTTTTGACGCAGACGAGGTGTAATGTAATGGTTTTCTATGGGGACTACCACTCCATCTTTACGCTGGGAATTATAATAAAAAATGCTAGAGAAAACCAAAAATTCATCATGGGGAAAGTTTGGATAACAGCAGTTTGGCATGATTTCACCATGAGAGTTTATTTCAACGTATTTGATAAACAGGACATCCATGGTTCTTTTTCCTTTTTTATCCAGAAAAATGGGAAGACCAAATATGATAATCTGAATTCCTTTCTATCTACTCTCAGTAAAATTGGAGGCAGAGCATTTCGGTGTTCATTTGAAAATCATGGGTTCTCAGTAAAAGGTTGGACAAGATGCAGAGAGAAAGAGGAAGTGGAGCCCCCATCCCAAGATGAGCTTGAAAGTATCCTGTCTCAAGACAGCTACAGCATTTACAACTCTATCCAGGTGGTGGCACTTGCCATGAATGCTGCCTACTTATCCAGATCTAATTGGATGAGTGGAAGCTGGTTGAGACTCCAGAAGTTGAAGCCATGGCAGGTATTCCTTCTCTTGTGGTCTCTGAGATTTTCTGTCAATTGTTCAACTACATAATCGTACTCTGAAAATATTTTACATATAGAGGCAAAACGAAATTTAGCGCATTTCCAAGGCACAGATGTTCCTGATGCGGTGCAGCCTGAGGGATGCTGTGAGTCCCACCCTCCATTGGGTGAGGTGTATTGGAACTGTAAGTGTGCAGGGGAGATAAAGCGAAAGCAGCTCCTGACCTAACCATCTTACCATTCATGGAATATTACATGGAAACAAGTATATGGACCCGTCTTCACATATGTCCACATTGTTTATAAGGACTGAAAATTTTTTTAGAATGGTGATCCCCTCAGAAGGAGGAACTGAGGGCATACCCAAGTGCATTACGCATATGGATCGCAAGATTATCCATATACATTATAATGGAGCCTGTAGAACTATATGTGTTCTATGTTGCCCCTAGAGTCACATGACTTCCATCACAACCGCATTTGCTGATGACTGGACCAATATTGCTATGAAGATCCAACGGGTTTTTCTTTTAGACAGTGCATTCTTCACAAAATTCAAAACAGTCCTCCCATCCCACATACTGTAGAATTAAAGTGACCACTATAAATTACCGTTTGTTGCCTTGTAATGATGTCCAAAATCTTCTGCTAAAAGAACTGGGTCTTACCTGGCCCAATGCTAACATTAGCCCCTGCTCGTACAAGTCTCTTTACACTGCAAAACCAAGTTTATATTTGTACAGATTCACACTCTCAGTGTAAAAAAGACACTATGTTTCTGGAGTCCCCGTGCACTGGTCCTGGATCATAGGGACTGAAGCCCTGAATACGTAAGGCTGGAATGGCTTCCTGTATTTCTAAATGTTGGCATTTTCTATGTAATTTTAGCTTCATCCTTTCCTCAGAAATGTCCAGTTTTATAATAATTCCCTGGAAGGAGTTTCTTTTGATGAGAATGGAGACATGGCAGTCAATTTTGATATTGTGAACTGGGTAGTGACATCCAATCAGTCGATTGTCAGAGTTAATGTTGGGAGAGTTGTGAGACAATCATCTGCAGAGATCACGTTCACCATTGATCAGGATTCCATTGTGTGGCCCAGATGGTTTAATGAGGTGGGGGGAAACATTGATTTCAATTAATTCATGTTAATAGCTGTAATCAGATGTCAGTTACTGCATAAGATACATAAATGAGATGATTCCTATCAAATCAGTTTACAGTCTAATAACCCAAGGGATAAGAATAGCAGGGCAAACATGATGGATTACATATTTGGAGGGTGGTAAACAGCAGATCTTATTTGTTGTGATTATCTGGAGGACGCAGTCAACCTTAACTTGCTCTTCCTTACTAGACTTCAGCCAGTGCCTGGATGCATTAAAGCAGGGTCCCTCCAAGCCACTGTGGATCATCAGTTCTGCCCTCAGGGGTACATACAGCACTGGAGGTCCCGTTCAGTTATTTTCAACTGGATGACTCATTTCTATAGAGAACACAACATAGCAAACCCCCAAATATGGTTCCCTTGACACTCCTTTTCTTTATTTTTAGATCCTGCCTCATTCTTGGTGCACGGAAAGCTGTCACCCTGGATTCGCCAAGGTGATTAAGGAAGGAGAGCTTCCCTGCTGCTATGATTGTGCTCCATGCATGGAAGGGACAGTCTCCATTCAGGAAGGTAGTGGTGGACACTAAAGTAAAGGGCCAGTCTTTTGGGGATAGAGCAATGATTCATTAACTGTTCTCCTGGGGTGATATCATAGAATCATAGAGCTGGAAGGGACCACCAGGGTCATTTAGTCCAACCCCCCCCCCCCGCACAATGCAGCAAATTCACAAATACCTCCCCCCACACCCCCAGTGACCCCTACTCCATGCCCAGAAGGTGGCAAAAAAACCCTCCAGGAACCCTGGACAATCTGGCCTGGGGGGAAATTGTTTCCTAACCCCAAGTGGTGATCAGCACTACCCTGGGTATTCAAGACAGGGTCACAAGAGCCAAGTACTGATGCAAACATTCTTGCCCTCCCTCTCATGATCTGCCTAAACTCACAGAATCAGCATTGCTGACAGATGGCCATCTAGCCTCTGCTTAAAAACCTCCCAGGAAGGAGAGTTCACCACCTCCAAAGGAAGCCTGTTCCACTGAGGAATCACTCTAACTGTTAGAAAGTTCTTCCTAATGTTTACTCGATTGCTTCATCTGCTATTGCTGTTACTCTTCTGGAGGAGGCATAACTGTTCATTCAGTATTAAATAAATTTAACTATAAATAATCATAAATGGCCCTGACCTGGATGGCCCAGGCTAGCCTGATCTCGTCAGATCTTAGAAGCTAAGCTGGGTCAGCCCTAGCTAGTATTTGGATGGGAGACCATCAAGGAATACCAGGGTTGCTGCGCAGAGGAAGGCACTGGCAAACCACCTCTGTTAGTCTCTTGCCATGAAAACCCCCCAAAAGGGGTCGCCATAAGTCGGCTGCGATTTGAAGGCACTTTACACACACAGACAATCATAAATAAAATAAAACTACAGTTACATATCACAAGGGCAGCAAGCTACCAAGCTGGTGTGTAGAACAAGCAGGGACACATCTAATAAATAATAATTAAAAAGAAGGAGAGCTGCTTCAGACCCCAGCTGCAGTCACACTGCATTATGGGTGGGGGGCAGGGCAGAAGAAGAAGAAGCTTCCATCCTGGCTTCACCTTGTTGTCTTGGGTTCGCTTTACCAACCACTCCACTGCAATCTGAATAACATATGAAGAACCTTATGCCAAGCCAGACCTTAGCATTCTTTAGCCCTGTACTGCCTATTTGAATGGGAATACAACTCAGTACTGGATATTACACTGAAACTAATATGTGCTTTTCAGATGCAAGTCATTGTCATAAATGTCCAGAAGATCAGCATTCAAACAAGATTCGAGATCAATGCATTACCAAGAATATAACCTTCCTGTCCTACGAAGAACCTTTGGGGATCATCCTAAATTTCTTTACTCTTTCTTTCAGTCTAATCACAAGTTTTGTTTTGGGAATCTTCATTCAATACTTAGAAACTCCAATAGTCAAAGCCAACAATCGCAGCCTCTCCTATGTTCTCCTCGTCTCCCTCCTGCTTTCATTTCTATCCTCTTTTCTCTTCATCGGTCAGCCCCAGAAGCTGACCTGCCTTCTCCGACAAACTGCCTTCAGCATCATCTTCTCTGTTGCCGTCTCCTCGGTGTTGGCCAAAACTGTCACTGTGGTGGTGGCCTTCATGGCCTCACAGCCAGGCAGCAGGATGAGGAAATGGCTGGGGAAGAGCATGGCCTGCTTCATTATCTTTTCCTGTTCCGGTATTCAAGTGGGCATCTGCACTCTTTGGCTGGGCATCTCTCCCCCCTTCCCAGAGGCTGACATGCACTCCCAGGCTGGACAGATTATCCTGCAATGTAACGAAGGGTCTGTCGCCATGTTTTATGCTGCCCTTGGCTACATGGGCTTTCTGGCTGGCATCTCCTTCACGGTGGCTTTCCTAGCCAGGAAGCTGCCTGGGGCCTTCAATGAAGCTAAGCTGATCACCTTCAGCATGTTGGTGTTCTGCAGTGTATGGATATCATTTGTTCCTGCCTACCTGAGCACTAAGGGAAAATACATGGTTGCTGTGCAGGTCTTCTCCATCTTGGCCTCAGGTTTGGGCTTACTGGGCTGCATATTTCTTCCCAAATGCTACATTATTATACTGAGGCCTTATCTGAATACAAAGGAACAAGTAATTATGAAAAATTAAGATGGCATCTGCTTTTGAGTACCTTTTAAAAAATTGGTAATCTTTGTCTTTTATGACCTAATGAAACAATATACTTGTCTTTGCACACTTGGAGGTGTTATTAGAATAAATAAATACATCTCTCTTCCTTTTATATACATCATGAAAGGAATTAATTATGTATGATGGCAGGGAGTGAATAAAGACCCTGGATGTCCATCCCTCTTTATCTCTGTTTATGTGTGTGTATGTATTCTCCTCTGAAATCCTTCCTTCTTCCATGTAGTGTTGTCAACCTCGGGGTACTAGCTGGAGATCTCCTGCTATTGAAACTAGAGCTATGTAAAAAACAAACAAAAAATTAAGTAAATTTTGGGTTTGGGTATATTGGGGCCGATTTTTTTTGGTAAAATCGAAATAAGCCGACTTCCCATACTGGTAAATATGGGAATTTGGATTGTTTTCAGGTTTCCTAAAAATTTGGCCATTAGAGTCCATAGGGACTTTTCGC
The DNA here is from genome assembly GCF_029931775.1 of Euleptes europaea. NCBI lineage: Eukaryota > Metazoa > Chordata > Lepidosauria > Squamata > Sphaerodactylidae > Euleptes > Euleptes europaea. Next base: position 21,057,933 of record NC_079312.1, read on the forward strand.
AGCTCCTGGGGGGCATTTTTGTGGGCAGAAGTCCCAAATTTTCAGAGTAGCTTGAAGGGACTCTCCTTGCCTGAACCCCCAAGTTTGGTTAAGATTGGGTCAAGGCGTCCAGTTTTATGGGGTCTGAAAGGGGTTGCATCCATCCTCCTCCATAGAGAAGAAATAGAGGCATGGATGCTATCAGATTCTGTATTGTGAACTTCACTGTGCTTCTCTATGGAGGAGCCCGGCAAACTTTCCCACCATTGAAAGCAATGGGCCATTGAAAACATTGAAAGCCTCAATGGTGGGAACTTTCAATTAGCTACTTGCTCTCCACCTGGCCTCTATGTGGGAACTAGGCTAATTGAAAATTCCCACCACTAAAGTCTATGGGGATTTTTTTTTTATTTTTATTTTTGCGAAGCTCTTGTGGGGACATTTTTGGAGTTAGAGGTCCCAAATTTTCAGGATAGCTTGAAGGGACTCTCTTTGCAAGAACCCCCATGTTTGCTGAAGTTTGGGTCAGGGGAAAGGGGTCCAATTTGATGGGGTCTGGAAAAAGTGCCCCCCGTCCTCCATACAAAAGCACTGCAAAGTAAGACTGTGTGTGTGTGTAAAGTGCCGTCAAGTCGCAGCCGACTTATGGCGGCCCCTTTTGGGGGTTTTCATGGCAACAGACTAACAGAGGTGGTTTGCCAGTGCCTTCCTCTGCACAGCAACCCTGGGATTCCTTGGTGGTCTCCAATCCAAATACTAACCAGGGCGGACCCTGCTTAGCTTCTGAGATCTGACGAGATCAGGCTGGCCTGGGCCATCCAGGTCAGGGCACAAAGTAAGACTAGCTGACCTCATTGTTCTTACCTGATTTGGTATATGCAATATGTAAATGTAGGAGGACACTTCACATACTCTAAGCCTCTTGCACACCTAGTAGCTAGTGTTTGCACCAATTGCTGGTTGCAACAGATGTGTATGTGCTACTTAAAAAACCAAAAGCATAGCTGGGCAGACATCTAGAGTTTGAAGAGGAGATGAAAACTGAGAGTGCAAAGACATTCATACTGTGGGTAACCATTGTGACCTCTGTTAACATACCTTCCTGCAATCTCCATTTCAAGAACTGGACCTACTAAGGGTCCAGAAGACGTGAACAGAAGGTTTTGAATAGTGGTATTTTTCTTTAGGAGCCTCGTGGCGCAGAGTGTTAAGCTGCAGTACTGCAGTCAAAAGCTCTGCTCACGACCTGAGTTCGATCCCGACTGAAGTTGGTTTCAGGTAGCTGGCTCAAGGTTGACTCAGCCTTCCATCCTTCCGAGGTCGGTGAAATGAGGACCCAGCTTGCTGGGGGTAAAGGGAAGACGATTGGGGAAGGCACTGGCAAACCACCCCGTAAAACGAAAGTCTGCCTTGGAAACGTCAGAATATGACCTCACCCCATGGGCCAGGAATGACCCGGTGCTTGCACAGGGGAAATTTACCTTTTTTTTTCTTTCTTTGAAAGATAATTCACACTAGAGGCATGGAAAGTCAATACACGTGTTGTTCTTGCTCACAGTTCTCTTATGCTCATGGGCATCTAATGAGACAGGGCTGGGAAGGATCTTCATTTGGGACCTCAGAGTCCCAATGCCAGGTGGGGCAGGAAAGGTGAGGCTAGATGGGCAGGTCCTGAAGGAGCCAGCACTGTACCTTTTGTGGCTAAATTGTTAGATGTTGTGATTTATTGAAAACCACATTACCTTAATAAACTTGCCATAGTAAAGTGGTGGTACAACATGTTCAAATTGTAAAACAATTCTATTTATTGCAAAATACCTCAATAAAATAGTAGGATGAAAAGATACATGGACGATGTATATAACAGGATAAAACAAGTTAATATAGATTCAATGGGGAGTGGTTAAGATGCTTAGGGCTGTTTAGCAGTTAAGGCAGTTAAGGGGAGACATGATCAGAGGAGCATGCCTATTATTTTGGGTGCGGTGGAACACAGGCAGGATGGTGCTGCTGCAGTCGTCTTGTTTGTGGCTTCCTAGAGGCATCTGGTTGGCCACTGTGTGAACAGACTGCTGGACTTGATGGGCCTTGGTCTGATCCAGCAGGGCCTTTCTTATGTTCAATACAGTTACATTATAAATCAGTTACATAACCCATCAATGTTCATACCCTTAGGAAGAGAGTGTTACAGGTTTTGACCTATTAGGACATATGAACTGCTGTATTAGTGTTGTACCTGAGTTCAATCCCAACGGAAGTCGGTTTCAGGTAGCCGGCTCAAGGTTGACTCAGCTTTCCATCCTTCCGAGGTCTGTGAAAGGAATACCCAGCTTGCTGGGAGTAAAGGGAAGATGACTGGGGAAGGCACCGGCAAACCACCCCACAAACAAAAGTCTGCCTTGGAAACGTTGGGCTGTGACGCACCCCATGGGTCAGGAATGACCGGGTGCTTGCACAGGGGACCTTTACTTTTACCTTTTTATTCAATAAAAAGACTTACTTTTGGTGAGTAAATAAGTTGAGTCCTGCTTAGCAGGTGACTAACTGAATAAGATAACATACCACTTCTCAGGAAGGGGTCAATTCTAAGAGCATAGTCAACTGAAACGCACTGACCCACTTCAAGAGTTCTCTAACCAACCAGCAGGCAAGCAAAAACTGCTTCTGTGCTGAGTTAGTGGACATAGTTGATGTTTGTCCAGTCCAGTTTTTACATTCTTATCCAGTCTCAGCCCATCAGACTCGGACCTTTTTTAGAGCTCTGCAAATCTAAAGCATTTTGGGCTGCAACTTCCAAGGCTTGGGCAATGTCTAGGGCGCCATGGAGCTGCCCAGCATCACTGGCACAGCATCACTGCTTTCAATGGGGGGAAGCCCCATTTTCTTTTTCAGCCTATTAAAAAGGCTTTTTTAAGCCTTACTGCAGCCGGGGAGCCTCTTGGGAGGTACCACAGCGGCGCCTTGGCTATGTCGCCCCCGGCTGAAGCAAGGCTCAGGAATGGGCTGCCAAATCTCCAAAAAGTAATGAATGAAATATCTAGAGAATGCGATATTCCCGTATCATGACAGAAAATGGTCCTTTTCTAACAAGATGGACTATAATAAAAATATCATGATTGTGTAGAATCTCAACGATCAAGATGAATGTGTTACTCAAACTTATTATCTTTCAACTGCTACCAATTTACTCAGAGGAGAAGACTTTGAAAGGCTGTCAACAGCAACTAAACAAAAGAAGAAGAAACCAAGAATCAAATTTAAAGTAGTGCAGAACGAGAAAGCAGGGGCAGCCTAGCATTACCAAACCTGAGATTGTATTACCAAGCAGCAGGATTAGTCTGGATATCAGACTGGATTAATAACCCAGAAGAGAGTCTGATTAAATTGGAAAAAGCCGGTGAAAGTGAAGGACTCCATGGTTATCTCTGGTTAAAAAAAAAAATGCCCAAGAACTCGAAAAGGCAGAAAACAAAACGTGTAATTTTAGAAAGTTTGTTGAAGATTTGGTGGATAAATAAAAAGAGATTAAGCCCTACACCATGACCATTGGTGTCCCCAATAGAAGCATACTATGATAGTAAAGAAAGAACATTAAATGATTACATAACATATAAGGAAATGATTGACACAAGTGGAGGAATTAAAACATGGCAGACAATTAAGGAAGAGAATAAAAACTTACAATGGCTCACATACTGCCAACTGATATCAAGATTGAGAGGAGATTGTTCAGTAACTGGCAAACTGAGAGACCTGTCAGAGTTTGAAACTTTGATTGTAAAGAATAAAGATCACCTACTGGGGAAGATTTATAAGTTGCTACTTCAATATGACACAGAGTCTGAACAAGTGAAACCCTGTATGGTGAAATGGATGCAGAACTTTGGAGAGGAAATTATGATGCAACTGAGGGAGTACCTGTGGCCTAAACCAAGCTTACAGCAAGTCAGGCTTTGAGAAAAAATTGGTGTAAGATGTTCTTTTGCTGGTATCTTACAACAAAAGACATTTAAAAGATGAATAATGAATTGAGCAGTCACTGTTGGAAATGTAAAGAGACAGATAGGACTTTCTATCATACATGATGGACATGCAAGAAGCTACAGACGTTTTGGAGAGACGTATATTCTGAAATCCAGAATTCCTAAAGGGGAAATTTGCACTGGACTCAAAATTGATGTTGTTGGGAATTTTACCATCCAGCATTCCAAAATTCTTAGAAGAGTTCACAAGATCCATGATAACAGCAGCAAGAGTTGTCATAACAGCAAATAGAGCTACAGTTTTGTGATTAAATAACACACCAAAACCAGAACCCAACACTTGTTGAATGCCATGTAGAAGGTCACCCACTATATCAAATTTTGTAATCAGTCCTATATGCTGATCTGCTGAGAAGAGTTAACAAGATATATGATAACAGGCGGCAAGAGTTGTCACAGCAGCAAAGTGTGTTACAGGGGTCTCCTTTTATTGGGGGAAATTAGCTGGAGACTGATAGAGCTTTGCAAGAGACTGGTGTGGGGATCTTTAAACTAATTTATACACCAGATGAGCACACCAGTGAAAAGTTCCCAATAAAGAGTCTTTTTATGAATTTTAAGGATTTTATTAAAATAGTCAATCCTGTTGCACACAGACACACACACAATTTCCAACACATACAGAACTCAGAAAAAAGATTTGAGGGGTTGGTCACAAGGTTCCTGGGTGGGGGGGGGTTGTAATTAGCTGATCCAGAGAATGAGGTCCAGAATGGCAGCCGCAGGAGGGTAAGGGGAAGAGGAACTGCATGCAAGTGCAAGGCTCACATTTAGGGTCTGAGGGAAAAACACCAGCAAGTTGCTAGGGCAAACGGAGATATATTTATACCTAAAGAGGGGAGGAGGAGGAGGTAGGATCTACCTGCAGTTGGCAACGCCTGGTGATGGCTGGTCATTGCCAATGATAAAGGCTTGATTGCTCTAGATTAGATTAGGAGGGTGCAGAAGAATAGAACCAGGAGGTAAGGCAGATCAGACACATCCATACGCTTCAAAATCTTTTCTAGCTCTTTCATGGCTGCCCTTCCCAGTCTCAATCTCCTTCTGATTTCTTGGCTGCAGTCTCCCTTTTGGTTGATGGTGGAGCCAAGGAATAGAAAGTCTTGAACAATTTCAATTTCCTCATTGTCAACCTTAAAGTTGTGTAATTCTCCTGTAGTCATTACTTTTGTTTTCTTGATGTTCAGCTGTAGGCCTACTTTGGCACTTTCTCTTTTAACTTTTAGCAGCAGTCGTTTCAAATCTTTACTATTTTCTGCCAATAATGTAGTGTCATCAGCATATCTCAAATTATTAATGTTCCTTCCTCCAATTTTCACTCCACCTTCATCTAAATCTAATCCAGCTTTCCTAATTATATGTTCTGCATATAGATTGAAGAGATAGGGAGATAAAATACATCCTTGTCTGACACCTTTGCCAAGTGGAAACCATTCCGTTTCTCCATATTCTGTTCTAACTGTGGCCTCTTGTCCAGAGTACAAGTTGCATATTAAAATGATCAGATGTAGTGGCACACCCATTTCCTTTAAAACCAGCTACAGCTTTTCATGATCCACACAGTCAAAAGCTTTGCTGTAATCTATGAAACACAAGCTGATTTTCTTCTGAAATTCTCTCGTATGCTCCAGTAACCAGCGAATATTTGCAATCTCTAGTGCCTCTTCCTTTTCTGAAACCAGCTTGAACATCAGGCATTTCTCGTTCCATATACGGTAACGGCCTTTGCTGTAAGCTTTTGAGCATCACTTTATTTGCATGAGAAATTAATGCGATGGTCCAATAGTTGCTGCAATCTTTGATGTCTCCTTTCTTGGGAATTGGAATGTAAATGGATCGTTTCCAGTCTGTGGGCCATTGTTTTGTTTTCCATATCTGTTGGCATATTCTTGTTGAGATTTTGATGGACTCCGTTTCTGTGGCTTGGAATAGCTCTATTGATATCCCATCTGCTCCTGGTGATTTGTTTCTCCCGATTGCTCTCAATGCAGCTTTCACTTCACTTTCTAAAACTGTTGGTTCTTCTTCAAAAGATCTTTCTTGGAAAGAATTTTTCATCCTTTCATCTCTTCTGTATAGTTCTTCAGCATATTGTTCCCACCTTTTCTTTATTTTGTCCTGTTCAGTTAATGTATTTCCATGCTGATCTTTCAGCCTGCCTAACCGTGCTTTAAATTTCCCTTTGATTTTTTGGATCTTGTGGAACAGATCTCTTGACTAGGGCTGTTGAAAAAAAAGAAATTCGGTAAAATTCGGATTTGGCAAAATTCGGCCCATTTTTATTCAGGAAATGCCGAAGTCTGAACTCCCCCACTTTGGGTCCGTGCAATTCGGCATGAGATCCGAGTTCGAAAAAGAAGCAGAGCTGCAGAGCAATGGTTCAGTCCATTAAGAGGTGACTTTTATTAGGGATAAAGTCTTTCCTGCAGTGATTGTCTTGTTGTCTGAAATAGGTATGTTTGCATGCCTTGTTCTGTTTTCCTCCTCTGTTCTACAATCCCACCCCAACTATATTACTTTGGCTTACAAAAAAATCTTTGCTTTTAAATTCATATGTTATCTTATTTTGTAATCTGCTTAATGCTTGACTGTCATAGTTGTCCCACTGTTAAAGCAAAATAGTTCTGGGATCAGGTTGATAGTTGGGTTCTAAATGTATGCGTACAACAGAGGAAGAAACCCCTCACTCAAATCATGGTCATGTCTGTGCACTTCACAATCAATCAGCAATTGTTTCACAGACTTAAAGTTTTTGTAGGCAAGCTTCACATGCCAATAGAACAAGCAGTCTTTATGATCACAATCTGCAGCCTTCTGCTTTGTCAATCCTTCATTAAAAGCAGTTAAGTATTCTGATTCCTCATCATCAACATCATCACCTTCATCCTCACAGGGATCATTTGCATCAGAATTAACACTGTCCTCAGAATCACTATAGTCCACTATCTGATCTGCAACATTTTCCAAGCCAAAATGAGAACCTTCTGAGAGAACCTCGTATTCTCTGCCTTGTGAGTCAAATAAACAGCATCCGTCCTTGCTTATTGTCACTTGGAAATTAGCATTCACTAGCCTTTCCACAGATAGTAAACATTCCTTAGAGTTTGGCAAATAAAATACATTTTGCAGCTTAAGACCCATAACAGTTCCACAAAGGCTTTGGTTGGAAACTGAAATTTCTCTCTTTTGAGTGCATACATATCTTTCACCATTTGCCATAATGAGCGTTTCATGCATGCTTCCTTTATCCCACACGTGTGGCAATCAGCTCCCGAGTCTAGCAATAACCTTTGTACATGCTGTGTCGGGCTATGACATAATCATGGTATTTCTGTGAACATGTGCAGAATTAATTCCATATAGAGCTTAAACACATCATACACATACATCCTATTTGTTCCCCAATGTGTAATTGCTAAGTAAATATCATGCATTATAAATATGACTGAAAGAAAATATACAATGATTCATTGTAAAAATATTTCGTTTTTATCTCCAAATAGAGTAAAAGGAATCTTGGTGTCTAGGAATTTGGATAAGGTTCAGCTGATGTTACTCAGACCAATGATAATGTTCAGAAACATGAAGATATTTTATATAAGTATATGTTATACTTTTCAGACAGTACAAGTGTTCTAGATCTTACTTTCCAGCAGATGTGAAAGAAGAATTTGGTGAAATGCCATCACCAGCCTGAGGTCATCTGAGAATAATGGACCATATATGTATGAAGAAAATAATTGAACAATGATCTGAAGAGAATATTTTGAAGAGTTGTGAAAACCACATAGTGGAACATAATATGATGGAACACAGCCCAAAGGGATCATTGTTAAAGAAGTAAGTAAAACTGTATTTACTCCACAGCTATAAACAACAGACAGATGTATAAGGCCTACTGTATCTGAACTGTACTGGAATTCATCTGCTACATAAGATGTGCAGCTGAAGAAGAGAATATACAGAGACTAACCTGATGAGTCTCTGATTGAATTGGCAGAAAAAGTCACCCCCCAGGATAAGTGACTAACTCTGATCTGGAACCTACCCCTGCTTGGTGACTTGACACTGGTTATCCATACTAACCATCAGAAGCAGGTATTGATGTCTGAAAAATGATGTGATATATGTTATTCGTGAAAATAACTGTTTATCCATCCAACCCATTTATATACTCAGAAGCAAGTATACCTCTAAGCTTGTGAGCAATTGATGTTTTGGGATATAACCCAGTATAATGTGTACGTCGAATTGCAGCAAGTCAAAACCCCTGCATAGAGGACCTTTTAAAATAAGGACTCTCGTGATAGACCTTTATGAGTTTGAGGCAAACTCCTCAGAGACTGTCTAAAATGCAAACTTATATGGGCTGGAGGAACTGATGATACCATAAATGTGATGAATCAATATTCATGTCAGAAGAAATATGGAAGAAACAACCATATTAACCATATTCGTCATTCAACAAAGGATTGAAGACAGCCTTGATAAAGGTACAGTGAACTATTTTATATACTTTGCATCCAAGAAGAAAATGCAAGACTAGCATAAATGCTTTATGATAAAGAAGCAAGAAATAATTATGCTTCAGTATATTACAGTATATTCCAATGCCATTGGAAAAAGAATTAAAGATCAGTGAGTCTGTATGATGGAAGCTCCATATACAAGAGAAGCTGGAAGCTTTAACCTCATCCTATCCTAAGGAGGGGGACTTCAGTTTGCTTAACTCCAAGATATGTAGCTACGTAAACGGGACATTGAGACTCTTTTTTGTGTTGTTCCTCTTGGAGAAAACTTCGTGAATGGCCCACAAAAGAGTTCATTGCGGATGATTATCCAAGACTAAACAGCACAACAAGAAGAATTGTATTATGATGTCCAGAATGAGAAATAATATTTTTTACAAAATGATACAGAAAGAAAGAAACTGTAATCTTATTCTTCCTGAAGATAAACTTAAAGTGGAAGATCATAGAAAACCACAACAAAGTTGTAGGTTTATACTCCAAAGAAGCTTTGGTGATAAGAAGAAATAGTCAAACAAGACTGTATAGATTTCTATATACTAATGTTCATATGCTGGCTAACATAGCTGAGAAAAGCTCACAGTTCAGCAAAATATGACTACAAGCAAGTAAAGTGCTTCAAAGAAGATATGTATCCATAGATGGAAATAGTATGGTCTAGAGTTTTGAAAGCTGAATACAAAAAGATTACGCCAAGGGTGTAAACAAGAATATTTCCTAGAGTGTTTCATGGCACCAGGTAATTGGAGGTAAAAATGATATGTTTCCCACAGGGAATGTATGGCATAATTGACTATATGCCTAATTAAATGTAATAAATATACAATGTAATGTGAGGTATTGCCTATACTTGTATATTAAGAATGTGAAAGCTTCTCACATTTACATTTTACAAACAGAAATTGTACACCCATAAGAGGTGCTGCCCACTATGGGAGACACAAGTTTCTGGCCTCTGCAGTGAGCAGGTCTTAAGATTTATGGGAGTATATAGTGGGTGTGTGAGTATATTATAAATATACTATTCATGTTTGTTACAATTCAGAATGTATTAGTATTATACAGAATTGAACTATAACTATAAAGGATGTCATGTTTACTTGTGTCATAGAATACAAGATTACATAATGACACAACTGACACAAAGTGACAGTGACAGTGACATGTAAGAGTTTGTGTTATATGAATTTAATGAATTTTCAGAATTAGCTAATTCTGCATTAATACTCATGTTGAAAGATATGGACCCACATAGCAGTACACTCTGCTCCAATTTAATTGTGGGTTCTCACAATGAGATGACCAGAAAACATAGTTTCTGGCACTTTGGATGTCAATCTGAAGAAAAAACATGGTCTTTGACATATTTTTGTAGATGTTGCAATGTTAACCTTGCAAATCCAATTTGTTTGAGACAAACGTTTGGCCATGCTTTTAAACCAATAGCCACAAAGACCAATTCTGGAATGGGTTTAATACAACCCTACAAAATCATACATAACTTGGGGGCTCATCTCAATCTACATGAGATTAACCTTTTTTAAGAACGAACGAACGTTCTATCATTTACAGTACATTTTAAAAAGACCACTTTTTTCCTGTACTGAGGCTTGACTTTAGAAAAAACGAAGTGAGCTGTGTCTGGGCTTAGAGCCAACAGCTTCAGATAAGATATGAGTAACTCCCTCCTCTCTCTCGTTCACTGAATGAGCTTTTATGAAACCGAGGTTTCCAATGTAATTATAACCATTGCTGAAAGGAATGCATAAATGCCACAATTTGTATGTATCACGCATAGAATGCTTGAACTATATATTGTCAAGGATTTTCATGGTCGAAGTTCTTGTAAATTATATGGGCTATGTGACCCTGGTCTTGGTGTTTTCAGAGAAGTAACACTTAAGGACTATATGATTGCAGTTGCAATTATGAGCTTAGTTAAGCTTTAACACTGGCTTAAAAAGTAAAGCTACTGCTAAAGGCTCTGAGAATTAATGATATGACTATGATAAGTGTTCTTGTTGGACACATGAGTAATAGTATTCCCATATATGTGCAGCTATTGTCTCATGCAAAAACAACAATGCTTTGAATTTATAATTTACAGATTGTTTTTATATACTTTCCTCCACTGAGGTAGGAAGAACTATGGATTTACAGACACAGATGTTTGAAGACGACTAATTGAAGAAGACATTATATTATGGCATGAAGACTTATGTAAAAGCATCTCCTTCATTGTGCTTCATTGTTATTTTGTAATATTTTGTAATAGCCTACATGTAATGGCTCTGCTGTATAACAGTTTGATTTGTATTATTATATAATAGTGATACTGTTTCTCCCTGCTCCTTAATTATGGTGATTGATTCTATGGTATTCCATAAGCATGGGGGGGATTCATGAGGGATGCTATGCTCATGGACTCCCATATCATATTCTTAAATGTATAAAATGAGGTAGAATACTGCTGTATTCAATACTTGGTTTCAATACTTCTCTAAGATGTGCAGAGAAGCTTTATACAAAGTTAAGTTATTTTACTGTCTTGGACCCTTTAACTAAGAGTCTCTCTCTCCCTTAAGCCTTGGAGTGAGAACAGATAAGGAGAAAATTTGCTTATGGACTATTTCCTAATGAACAAATGGATAAACATGGAGGATCCAAGAAAATTGAAAGACTCTACAACTTAATGAATGTACCTAAGTTGTGTTTTTGTATTTCTGTGACATGTTAAATATTTTGCAGGAATGAATGCTGCACATGATCACAGGAGGGGGTGTGTCGGGCTATGACATAATCATGGTATTTCTGTGAACATGTGCAGAATTAATTCCATATAGAGCTTAAACACATCATACACATATAGAGGTTTGTGTAATGTATAATGAAAGTCTGTATCATGCTGACAGGCTAGCTCTGTGTCAGGCTGACAGACTACTCTCAAGGTTAGCTCTATTAAAGCTAACTACTAAAGTTACTCTGGCTTTGTCCTTGAAGGGGCAGAGCTGAGCACCTTCCCTTGAAGGGGCAGTGTAAAGTCACCTTTCTGACTCAGCTGCCAGATGTCAGAATCTCAAAGGCCTTTTCAAGGTCTCAATAGCTGAAATTGTGCTATTGAGGCATTACAGTTCTCTTAAGATAAGAGTAATATGCTTTCTTGCCTTCTGAAGGCTATACAGCCAATGAAATGTAAACATTGACACTTTGCAAGTGACAATGTCAGCTATAATTGTGTTTCATGAGTTATATAGTTAAATGTTGTGCTACAGTTTTCTAAGTAGTCTCATTTAATGCGTATTGTCCTAACGAAGAGGATGGTATAGAAATTAAATATGTAACGTGATCATGTACCTCAGAAATGAGTATTTATACTTTAGGCACAGAGGAATGAAAGGGAAGGATGTCCATATTTGGACAATAAGATATCAGAGGACAGGAGCAGATGCCACTAAGCTCCTGGTATCTGATAAAAGAGAATAAAGGTACCCTTTTGAAGGATAAGGAAGAGGGGATAAAGGAACACTTTTAATGGGTCTAGAAACAGCATAAATATAGCTGCAGAACAGCTAGCACTTTAGAGTGTTATGCCTGGCAGACTGCAGCTGTCTGGAATGACACTTCTCCATCTCAAAAGGCTTGAGATGTAAAACATTGAAACTCTGTTCTTGCGTGGACAGCAGTTCTCAGAGATACCTTGAAGTATCAAGATCTGGATATTTCAACATATCTTACTTACAGTCTTCTTGTGAGACTGCTCTATTCCTAGAAGAGGATAGAGACCCTTAGAGTTCCTATTCTTTGAATAGGAATCTAAGTGCAGTGATCTTTCCATGTATTGGAATACTGAGAGTCCATTTGAATCATTTCTAGCTGATAAAACATTCCTAGATCAATTTTTCACCATTAAAGCTGTAAGCTGATGCAATCTTTTAGTTTTGCTTTGGCTCCCTCTTGTGGCTGACTGGCGCTGTTGCCTGTCCTGCCTTTGTCTAGAATTGGCGGGCTTTTCCGCTTGGCTTGGCCGAGAGGGGGGGGGGGAAATTCCACCTCTCGAATCCCTTTGTCTGCATTCAAAAGATTTGTGCCCAAGTTTGCCACAGTTAAAACATTTAACTCCTCTTTTTTCATTTACACGCAATACAGACATTCCATGAGATAGTTCATCTTCTCGGCTCCGGTCTGTTTCAAATTGCTTAAGAGCAGTAATCAGCTTAGTAAGAGTTAAATTCTCTCTGCCTAAGAAGATCCGCTCTTCCGCATTAAATTTTGGATGCAGGCTCCCAATAAAGATTGTGAGAAAGTCTGTGTCACTCACTTCCCCTCCTGCAAATTTCACCTGTGATTCCAAATCCTGCATGTTTTTAAGATGTTGCATGAGAGTAATATTTCCAGGCGTTCTACTTGAGAATAGGTTTGCCTTGAGGGTGTTTTTCTGATTATCAGACATCAGCGCAGCCATCATTTCTTTAGCTGTATTGCTATTCAAAATGATGTTGGATTCATGTGGGCTGATTGCATTAATAAGCAGGCAAATAGCTTGTGCGTTAGCTTTCTTAAAGTTCTTATATTCCACACTATCAGTATCTGTGGATGAGTCCTGTTCAAGGACGTGGCTGACCCCAATTGCAGTTAAAGCAAATTCTACAGTCCTTTTCCATACGGGAAAAGAAGTTTGGCTGATGTGTGGTATTGGGTCATCTTTGAACTCACGGTTCCCAGGTCTGTGCTCGATGTGGCTTGCTGTCCGTTCGCGTCCATTCTTGCAGCGTGGGGCTCCCCTCCTCAGGTTACAAGCGCTGGGTTGATTTTTCCTGTCATCCGTTGCGGACAAGGCTGCTGGCTCCGTCACAGGAAAATTCCCTTAGGCGTTTGTAAAATCCTTTAGTCTCCAGTGAAAAATCCCAATTCAAAAAGTGTGTGGTGTGACTTTACTTCGATAGCCAATAACCCAAACCGCCCGAAGCTACCACTTGTTGGGGTTATTAATTAATACTGCTACCATTCAGAGGGATAGGATCGCTGGTTATTGCTTATTGAAAGATAAGATGAGTCACACACACGCACAAAAGAAGCAAAGACGTTTGCCTTAGTAAAAAAAAAATCTTTACTAGCTAAACTTAAGGGTAGGGTTCACTGGGAGTAGAACAAGTAATCCTTCTACATTCTAAATTTCCTAACCTTGCCAGAAGCTGGCAGGAACTAAGCTTACTCTTGAGTAGGCATTCTTGGAAGACAAGATCGCCTCTCCATCTTTTCTTGTTGGTATCAAAACTCAAACAGGATACTGCTTTCGCTTCTACACAAAGGAAATACAAAAGCAGTAATATGCAGATTGCTTGTGTACATGACAAACAAACACGTCTGCAATGGATACTCTGCTAACCATTTGGCTAATTAACACATTCAACATTAACCCTTGACTGTCTGACATGTAACAAAGCTCGCCACTTAATACCCAACAATTCTTCTCATCCGTTTTCACTGTTCAAGATATAGTGCAGATTCCTTTTCCTGAACAAAGGTTTTTGGGAGGGGAGAATGAGAAACTGGGCAAATAGTGGTAACAAGGCAGGAAGTCCTAGACCATCTAGAAAAACTGCAAGCTAACAAGAACTCAAATGGGAAATTGCTGAACTCCTAACAAAGATATCTAACATGTCCCTTCGATCAGCCTCTGTACCAGAGGACTGGAGAATGGCCAATGTAACACCCATTTATAACAAAGGTTCCAGGGGGGGCCCAGGAAATTACAGGCCAGTTAGCTTAACGTGCGTTCCAGGAAAATTGATGGAAAGCATTATTAAAGATAGAATTGTCAAGTAGATAGAAGGGCAAGGCCTGCTAGGCAAAACATGAAAGTGTCAGTAAGCATGTGGACAGGAATGAGCCTGTGGACATTGTGTATTTGGATTTCCAAAAGGCTTTTGACAAAGTCTCCCACCAAAGACTGCTAAGCAAACTTCATAGTCAAGGGATAAGAGGACAAGTCCTCCTATGGATTGAGAGCTGGCTGAAAAATAGGTAGCAGAGAGTAGAAATCAATCGTCAGTTCTCCCAATGGAAAGAAGTGAGCAATGGGGTCCCTCAGGGATCTGTGTTGGAACCGGTGATTTTCAAACTGTTCATCAATGACCTGGAGTTGGGGGTGAACAGCGAACTGGCCAAGTTTGCAGATGACACCAAATTATTTATTCCAAATGAGATCCAATGTGAGCAAGTGTGAAGTGATGCATATTGGGGCAAAAAATCCCAGGTTCACATATACACTGATAGAATCTGTACTGGCAGAGAAGACCTAGAAAGGGATCTTGGGTGGTAGTGGATCATTCGATGAAGATGTCAACCCAGTGTGTAAAAATGGCAAATTCCATGCTGGCCATAATTAGATGAGGAAAAGAGAATAAAACTGCTGATATCATACTGCCCTTATACAAATCTATAGCGAGACCACACTTGGAATACTGTGTACAGTTCTGCTTACCATACCTAAAAAATGATATTTCAGAGCTTGAGAAGGTGCAGAAAAGAGAAACCGAAATGATTAAGGGACTAGAGCAACTGTCCTATGAGGAGCGGTTAAAACGCTTAGAGCTGTTTAGCTTGGAAAGAAGGCGGTTAAGGGGAGACATGATAGAGGTCTATAAAATTATGCATGATTTGGAGACCATAATATTCGGCTGTTTTTCGGTTTGGGACAAACCAAATCGACAGCCCTAGTGAAGTGGATGGGCCATTAATGTGGCCCAGCATTCTTCTTCTTCAGTTCTCATGTTTGTTCATTTAATCCTCACAACAACCCAGTGAAGGCTGAAAGAAGGGAGAAGAGCCAAAAGTCTCGCTTGGATTTTGATCAAGGTGTCTTTTCATCATACCCATTTCTTTCCTTTAAAGATTAAGAATACTTAAAATGGTGCTTCATTTTATAATGGGTATTTTTGAACTTATGATCAACTTGGCAGTTTTACATGGGATAAGAAGGAAAGCTGCACTGGCAATGAAAGAATTACCCTGAAGTATGTAGGTGCCGTCAAGTCACAACTGGCTTATGGTGACCCCAACAAGGAGCTTTCAAGGCGAGTGAGAAGCAGAGCTGGCTTGCCATTGCCTTCCTCTGCAGAGTCTTCCTTGGTTATCACCCATCCAAGCACTGACCCTGCTTAGCTTCTGAGATCTGATGAGATTGGACTATAACATGCTACCTTCCCTCCCAACAAAGATCTTACCACAGACAAAAGCTTATGGCCCTAAATATCTTGTCATACCTAACAGTTGAGGATAAACTCATTAGTTGCAGCATGTTAAGTTTCAGCATATGGGCTGCTTTCCATTCATATATGTGAAAACCTCCCCAAAAGACAAAATAGAAACATAAGAACATTATAGGAGTTGTGCAGAATCAGACCAAACCTTCATCAATTCCAGTATCATATTTCTTACAAAGGCTAATCGAACAAAAGTGGGATACAATTTTCTAAGGGAGTATGAAAGCAGAATCAGATTGAGTAGCATTCAGTCCATCAACACATCATTAGTTACACATTAAATCTTGTCGAGGGAGGCTCAGAGAAAATGTATGATTGAAGAAAAGTGTTTGCCGTAGAAGTGATGCCCCCGATGGCCAAGTCACCTGGCCTATAATAGTTCAGTGGGCTTCTTCGATCAGTTATCATATTGAAGGGGCACTTGGCCTCAAGAACCCTGCAGGTGAGCTGGGGCAGTAGCCCGAAGAGCAGTAACAGCAGCAGGGTCATCCTGGGTATGCCTTCAAAAACTGCTTCCAAATGGATCTAACTAGAAGAAGCTCAAAAGCTCTTGCAGTGCAGATATTGTACTTGTACCGATGGAGCCCAGCGCTGGATTCTGATCCAGGGGGTGACACTGAATCACACAACAACAAAGCTCCCTCACCCAGCTGCCCTAAATCTCAGCCCAGATCCTCAGGACATATTTATACACCAGTTGTTTTAGACTCTTTGTGACAAATCACCATGCAGTTTTCTTAATTCTGATGTTTATACAACTATCCTCAAAGGTGATGTTAGGAAAGGGCTCTGGGGTGTTGGTAAAAGGAACAGCGTGTGCCTCCATGGTGTGCCTCGACGCTATGTGTGCCTCCATGCGCAGGTGCCTGGCTGGAAAAGATGTACCTGTGAGACTCAACACTTTGGTCCTCTACTCTTTCACAGTTCAACAAGGGGACAGTGAGATCCGACTGGCCTTTATGGAATTTAACATGAAGCTGTTCCATTTTGATGCATATTAATGTTTGCAAAATATGCATTAGTTACTCCCAAATGTTATGACCATATGCAGCTGCCCATCTAGCCTCCCTTTTCCTGCTCCAACTAGCATTGGGACTCTGGGGTCCCAATTGGAGGTCTTTCCCATCCTTTTTTTTTAGATGGCAATGAGCATAAGAGAACCGTGAGGAAGAAAAGCACGTGCATCAGCCTTCCAAGCCTCTAGTGTGAATTATGATACCTACATCTTGCAATTAGAGAAAAAATTCCATTACTCAAAACGCTCCCTTCACCTCTTCTGGACCTTTCACAGGTCCAGTTATTGCAACCGAGATTGCAGGAAGGTATGTTAACAGAAGTCACAGTGGTTACCCCCAGGATGAATGTCTTTGCGCTCTCAGTTTTCACCTCCTCCTCAAACTCTAGATATCTGCCCACCTGTGTTTTCTTATTTTTTAAGTAGCACATACACATCGGTTGCAACCAGCAATTGGTGAAAACCCTAGCCACTAGGTGTGCAAGTGGTCTAGAGTATGGGAAGTGTTCTCCTAAATCCACATTTTACATATACCAAACCAGGTAAGCACAATGAAGTCAGCTAATCTGAATTGTGCATCTGGAATGGACTGCAGAACGTATTCTGGATTCTGCAATATGCTACAGTTTTTGAAACTGCATTTGGTATTGGGAACCCTAGAGGGAAGTGACCATGCTCTCCTAGAATTTCTTTTGCAGCAGAAGACCAAGGAAGTTCGTAGCCACATGTGTATGTTAGATTTTAGCAGGGCAAACTCAGAGGTATGATGAGAGTCATTCGATGGGCAAGAATTCTGAAGGGAAAGGAGCAAGTGAAGGGTGGGCTCTGAAAGAAGAGCTCTTGCGTGCTCAAGGTATCAGTATGCCAACAAGTGAGAAATATGGTAGGGGATCAAGGGAGCCAATGTGGATGAACAGAGAACTCCATGATGAGCTAAGGAAGAAAAGGGAAATGTTCAACAAATGTAGGAAAGGACATACCTCTAAAGGATTGCTAAACACTGTAGGAAGGGTTGCCATGTCCAGGCTGGGAAATACCTGAATGTTTTGGGGGTAGAGCCTGAGGCCTGAGAAGTCCACCTTTCACAGCAGCCATTTTCTCCAGATGAACTGATCTCTGTCGCCTGGAGATCAGTTGTAATAGGAACCCTAACTAGGTTAGCAATTGGAGAGGCCAAAGCTCAGAGTAAGTTGAAACTGGCCAGGTAGGCTATCTACAACAAGAAAAGGTTCTTCAGGTATGTGTGGAGCAAACACATGGAAAAAGAGGAGATAGGCCTACTGTTAGGTGAAAATAGAGAAACTCTGGCAGAGGACAATGAGAAAGCAGAAAGGCTCAGTGCCTATTTTGCCTCCGTAATTCCCTGAAGAAGAGAAAAGGTTCATCTAGAGATGCTGGTAGGAAAGCTATGGCATCTGGGCTGCTGGTTCCCAGGGACAGAGGTTGTTAGAAGAGAGGGGGGACCTGGCAACCCTAAAGATACAGCTAAAGCCCCACCCAACTCAACATATCTTCCTCGCTGGAAAAATCCTTACTTCTCCCCCACCTCCTGACACAAAAAAGGAAAAAATTAGAACCAAATTAAATGTTAGAATATATAACTCATTACTGTATTGAAACTGAAACAAAAATAATTCAAGTAAAACTAAACAACTTCCTCACAGCACTGCTTGCAAACACCTGTCCAAAAGCTTTACCATTGTTTACAAGGTAAATCCATGACTTCCCCACAATCCAGTAAGCTCATCACTCAATCAAAGAAGGAAATGAGGTTTGTCTGGGTGGACCTGTTAAGAACAAATCTGTGCTGGCTTCCACAGATCACCAAGTTATCCTTCAGATGATTGCAGATTGGCCCCTTTAAAATCTACTCCAATATCTTCCCTAGGACAGAGGTCAGGCTGAATGGCCTGTAGTTTCCTGGGTCATCCCCCCTCCCTTTTTGAAGAATAGGATAACATTTGCACTCCTCCCATCTTGTGGCCCATCTCCTGTCCTCCAAGAGGTCTTGAAGATGATGGACAACGGTTCAGCAAGCTCTCTAAAAAGTTATTTGAGCACTTTTGGGTGCATACCATCTGGCCCAGGGAATTTGAACACATCCAATTGATATACCTGAACCGAAAATAAACCCAAAATTAGCTGTTTCAGGAATATTCGGGTTTTGGGTAAACCAAATACAAAGGACTGTTCACAGCATGTCATTTGCCCCCAAAAGAAATGTTTTTTGTGCTTTATTTTTCTTGTATTTAAGCCTTTTTCTTCAGTTTGGAAGCTAATTTGCATGGACATCACACTATGCGCCACAGATACAAAGGGAATTCCACACTTTGATGCGCCAGCCTGCCAATTATCTCTTTCCACCAGTCCTCAGCAGTGCTGAACTTCTGAACCTGAAAACCTACTCCACCTCCAAAAATGCTCCCAAAGGAGCTTTGAAAAAATCCCCGTAGACCATAATGCACCCGATTTTTTTCAGTAAACCCAGAAATAAAGCCAAAATACCCATTTACCAGTATGGGTATTCGCCTTATTCCGGGTTTACCAAAAAACAAATTGGACCCAATGAACCCAAACCCAAAATTTACCAACTTTTTTTTTTACACAACCCTACATCCAATGCAGCCAGGTGACTCTAAACAACCTTGCTATCCATGTCAACCGGCAGCCCAGATGCCATGGCTTGCCTACTACCATCTCTAGATGAGCCGGTTCTCTTATTCAGGGAAAACTGAGGCAAAATAGGCACTAAGCTCTTTGTACTCTGCCAGATTTTCTACATTTTCACCTTCTCTATTTTCACCTGACAGTGGGCTTATCGCCTCTTTTTCCATGTGCTTGCTCTTCACATACCTGAAGGACATGTTCTCGTTGTACCGAGCCTACCTGGCCAGTCTTAACTCACTTTGAGCTTTGGTCTCTCCGGTTGCAGACCTATACACACACACACACACACACACCCTGACCTGGATGGCCCAGGCTAGCCTGATCTCGTCAGATCTCAGAAGCTAAGCAGGATCAGCCCTGGTTAGTATTTGGATGGGAGACCATCAAGGAATACCAGAGTTGCTGTGCAGAGGAAGGCACTGGCAAACCACCTCTGTTAGTCTCTTGCCATGAAAACCCCAAAAGGGGTCGCCATAAGTTGGCTGCGACTTTACACACACACACACACACACACACACACGCACACATATTTAAACTTTCAATAGTCTCAAGTAAAATTTAACAGTCACAATTTCAATGTAATTAGTACAAAAATGAATAAATATACATAGTTTCCAATTTCAATGTATTCTTATAAAAGAGTGTATGTCTGGTTTATATTTTAACAAATTTATGTGTTCCACAGATATCAGGCTGGTGAGGAAGGCCGTTTCTGTTCTTCAGCAGTTCCTCTCCCAAGACCTGTCCTCAATAAGAATGCCAAAATCATACCAATATACTATTTCAACTAGCCATACCTCAATACCAAAAAGCAACAATAAAAATACTACCTTAGTGTCTTCAGTTGTTTTATGTCTCTATTGTACTAATACTAGATATCTCCCCATGGGTAGCAATATTTCCTAAGTTAATAAAATACATAAATTAGTTCCTTTATAAACTATGTATATTTACTCATTTTTGTACTAATTACATAGAAATTGTGACTTTTAAATTGTACTTGAGACTATTGGAAGTTTCTATATATATTCTAAATTTAGGTTTGTAATAGTTTGTATAGATTGATGCTAAATATATGATAATACTTGGATAATAGTAAATCTGTGTGATACTGTATTTAACCTCCAGGTGGTAGCTGGAGATCTCCCACTATTGATCTACAGGTGACAGAGATCAGTTCACCTGGAGAAAATAGCTGCTGTGGAAGGTGGACTCTATGGCATTTTTCCCTATTGAGGTCCCTCTCCTCTCTAAACCCCACCCTCCTCAGGCTCCCCCCCCCCCCACAAATCCTCCAGGTATTTCCAAGCCTCCCTATAGTGTTTGGCAATCATTTAGAAGTATGTCCTTTCCTCCATTTGTTGAACATTTCCCTTTTCTTACTTAGCTCATTATGGAGTTCTCTGTTCATCCACATTGGCTCCTTTGATCCCCTACCATGTTTCTGTCTTGCTGAAATACGGATAGCTTGAGCTATCTCCTGAATGCACAATTCAGACTAGCTGACTTCATTGTGCTTACCTGGTATGGTATATGCAAAATGTAGATTTAGAAGAACACACCACATACTCTAAACCTCTTGCATACCTAGTGGCTAGTGTTTTCACTAATTGTTGGCTGCAACAGATGTGTATGTGCTACTTAAAAAATAAAAACCCAGGTGGGCAGATATCTAGAGTTTGAGGAGGAGGTGAAAATTGTGAGTACAAAGACATTCATCCTGGGGGTAAACATTGTGACTTCTGTTAACATAGCTTCCTGAAATCTCAGTTACAAGAACTGGACCGATGAAGGATCCAGAAGAGGTGAAGGGAGCGTTTTAAGTAATGGAATGTTTTTCTTTAATTGAAAGATGTAGGTTGCATAATTCACACTAGAGGCATGGAAGACTGATGCATGTGATTTTCTTCCTCACAGTTCTCTTATGCTCATTGACATCTAAGGAAACAGTGTGTGGTAAACAAAAGTTAGCGTGCTGTACAATAAATTAGCAAACATAAAACAGCAACAACTGCAAGAACTGCAAACAACTTATTTATGCTTTACAGAGCAACGCAAGATACAACGGTATCTATAACTGATGAGGACAATGTCCAAAAGTCGATATAAGACCACAAATTAAAGACAATATAGTCCTATCATAGTAGTAGCTAGGAAGATTTCCTTCTTTCCAAGAGGTAAGGTGGTGAAGTAATTCACAATGCCAACAGAATTCCGGTTTTCTTTCTGTTTCGGCTCAAGGTAACAGCCTTCCTCAGGGGGCCACTATATAAATAAATAAAAATTGTGCAGTACCACGGCATAAATGACAAATAATATTACAATAAAGAAAACAACACAAGAGTACTTACACGCTAGCTGTAAATTACAATGCTTTCGCGTTGGCAAAGTAGCCATAATGCCGCCCACGTTATATAGAAACCAATCACGTGAGTCTGCGGTGCGGCTCAACTTTAACGATTTAAAGAAACAGTATACTAAACAGCGTTATACACACATTAGCCAATAACAATGAGATCTTATAAATAGCATGTTAAGTCTAGCGCAGTATTTAAACCTTTCGGATGTAAAGTATCAAAGAAATGTATATATTTAGATTCTTGGCGTTTCAGGACAAGATCTAAATCAACTCTGTCATGGTTTTGTGCGCTCACAAAGTGCCATAGCACACAAAAAAGACAGGTCCTCATCAGAGTGGTTTTTCTCCTGAAAGTGTGCTGTAAGAGGCGCCTCAGCTACTCGGTTCCTCAATCTGGACCTATGTTCGCTAATGCGATATTTTATAGGTCTCACAGTTTTCCCGATGTACCAATATTGGCATGAACAGATCACACAGTAAATCAAATTGCGTGAATCACAGTTATTAAAACTGCGTATGGTAAAAGCTTTCCCTGTAGTGGGATTGATAATCTCCTTTACAGTCAACATGAATCTACAACTCAAACAAGATCCGCATTTATAATTACCATTGGGTAAGTTAGATTGATTGCTCTTGTGTTTTGCAGCAGTCACCAGCATGTCCCTTATAGAGCTCGTACGTTTATATGCCACCCGAGGTGGCAGAGTACTGTAACGATACCCTTCTATACCCCCTGTAATATGGACACCCTTGGACTCTCGTGTCTGTACATTGGGACTGTTGCTGAATGGCAGGAGAGGCATGGAGAGAGACAGCACCGCACTCCAAGACACAGGAGAATCCCAGGCACCCCACCGGACATCGCTGTAAGGAGCCAGCAGGGACCTGCGAATGGCACACAGCACCTGGGCCCGGAGAAGGGAAGTGGACCTGGATTCCATCTTGGAACTGAATGCAGAGCAGAACAGAGAACTTCAAAATCTGCTCCTGAGCCTCCCCACCAGAGACCTGCCCCTGGAACAGCTGCCCACCTGGACACCTTTGCATAATCAAAGGCACGGCCGGCATATCAAGATCTGCCTGACGACTTCAGACTCAGAACAATAGCGTTTCCCCCTTCCACTCCTTACATTCCTTCTCAGGACAGGCTAATCCCATCTTCTCATTCCCCACTCTGCCCCCAGTTCCTGCCAGCTGTCAAAACGCAATCAGTGAGTGATTGACGGTCATCAATATCCTCCTCATATTCCAATCACCCTGGCCCACACCTCTTTCACTCTCAATCTTTCTCCAATTTTAAAGCAATGTTACCTTTGTGCCCCACTGCTCACATGCCCTGTGAGTCAGTCTGCCCTGAGGGCAGAATTTTACTATAAAGCAAAGAACCCTGGCACATGTCCGTGCCTTCTCCTTCGGATCCAAAAAAAAAGAGCGCCCCGTGTCTCTGCACGGCTTCTTGGCTATAACACGCTGGTTCGTGTAATAGCCCCCCCCCCTCAACAGCTTCCCTCCTTGGAACCTCGCAGGACAGGTAGCTATTGACTCTCCTCATTGCTATCCCTTTTAGAACTCTTGTGTGTGTGTGTGAATATTGCGTGCAATTGCATTTGTGTGATTTGTACCCCCTTTTCCCCCTAAATAAAGTGCACCCTGTTCTGGCTGCATTCAGTCTCTTTAGCCATTTGTTTGTTACTGGTTTTGCTCACCTTGCGTAGACACAGGAATAGACCCCGCTAAAGCCTCTCGTTAGTGCTCTAAATTTGTCTCCAAACTGACTAATTCCCCCAATAAAAGTTGGAGACCCCAGCATTCCCCATAACAGATTTGGTGTTTGAACGCGGGCATTCCCTGATTCTCTTGTAAGAGCACGTGATTCGCGACCACGTGTTCTTGCAAAGAATCAGACGTCAAGGGAACCCAGCCAGAAGGACCAAACATAAACCTTGAGTGACTTGTTTTTGGTGGAGAATTTGTGTGTGTGTGTAGTGAATACCCCTGGGTGGTTTCTTTTGTGGGTAGGACTTGGGATTCCCCCCTCCCACACCTAAAAGGGCTGGACCAGGTTGACCTAGCCTCCCAGCTAACAAGGCCAGCGGAAAGCTGCCTTTCTCTTCCCCTTTACCCCACATTTAAGGGCTGGACCAGGTTGACCTAGCCTCCCAGCTAACAAGGCCAGCGGAAAGCTGCTTTTCTCTTCCCCTTTACCCCACATTCAAGGGTTGGACCGGGTTGACAGAGCCCCCCAACTAACAAGGCCAGCGGAAAGCTGCCTTCTCTTCCCCTTTACACTTCATTTAAGGGCTGGACCAGGTTGACCTAGCCTCCCAGCTAACAAGGCCAGCGGAAAGCTGCCTTTCTCTTCCCCTTTACCCCACATTCAAGGGCTGGACCGGGTTGACCTAGCCTCCCAGCTAACAGGTTTAGCGGAAAGCTGACCTTTATTTTCAGGGGAACCCCAAGGGTTGGACCAGGTTGACAGAGCCCCCCAACTAACAAGGTTAGCGGACAGCTGCCTTTCTCCCCCTGCACCCCCATAATTAAGGGCTGGACCAGGTTGACCTAGCCTCCCAGCTAACAAGGCCAGTGGAAAGCTGCCTTTCTCTTCCCCTTTACACCTCATTCAAGGGTTGGACCAGGTTGACAGAGCCTACCAACTAACAAGGCCAGCGGAAAGCTGCCTTTCTACAAAGGAATTTTTTTTAATATATACCAACTGAGGCCTCCCTCCCCTAGGAAAAATCACAGTGAAATAAATAGCGCTAAAAATCCTGTAAAACAAACGCCAGGCCAACCTTACGTTAAATATATATATCCTCGGCAGCATCAGAGGAGACGTCCTTTGAGACTGTCGAAGTACTCCCCCACCTTAAAAATGAGCTCCGCACTACGACGTGCCCCTCAGCCCGACAAATTAGCGAAGTGGATTGTTTAAAAGGGAGACAACCCCTGGGAAGCGGGCTCCTTTAAAGGAACCGACCCATTTCAAAACTTCCGGGAGCACTTTCTTCAGTGCTGCCAGGAAAAGAAATTAAGAGGAGCAAAACAGGACCTTTTTGCATCATGGGGTTTGTGGGTGGCTCTTCATGATAGCACTGACACTATTCAGGAACTAAACAGGGAACTAGCCACTGCAAACGCCAGGGCAGAGCAATACCAAAATGAGCTGGATAGTGTTAAAAAGGAGATAGAAGCAGTTCAGCAGAAAAATCTAGAACTAATAATAGAAAAGGGCAGCCTACTCTCAGCCGTGCAGGAGAGTAAAAACAAAGAGGAGGATGCACTGGCTAGAGCAGAAGCCTCCGAACGGGACTACTTGTCTATAAAGGAGGAACTAGCGAATGCCCAAACCGCAGCAGTATTCTTGGCTAAAACAGCGCCCACTGTTACGCAGGATGCAAGAATACATGAACCGTGCCAAGAGGAAATAAATAGGCTTAAGAAACAATTAGGAGTACACCAGGCAATAATTTCAGCAGTTCACCCCACATCTGTGCCCCCCTTTTCGGAAGGACATCGTCCAGCGGTCCTTTCCAGTGCCCCGATAGATCCCCAGTGGAACACCCACGAAGGTAAAGACCCTATCCCTATCCACCCGATCACTACCCGCGTGATATCAAAACCTGGGAGTGGCGGCCATGGACCCACCACTCAAACCATTAGGGAAAGAGTCCCGTGGAAATCAGCGGAGCTAAGAGCCCTCGCAGATCAGCTGGGCCCCTTAGATCGGGAACGCTATGTCACCTGGCTAACACAGGTCAATGCCCAGCACCCATCTGCAAATGGGGAAGACCTTACTCAGCTGGCCAGACTTTGCTTGAACAGCGCGGATTTATATCTGCTGAACGCTGCTGTCACTAATATTGGTCTCAACGGCTTAAGCCACTTTGAGTGGATGCGAGAGCTCATGGCCCTGCTATGGCCCGAGCAGCCCAGAACCCTCCTTTTTTATGGGGAAGTACAGGCTCCCGGGGAACCCCCAGAACCATACATAGCCAGGAAAAAAATGATTGGGATCCTTACGGAACTCGTGCCAGTAACCCAAGGCACACCAGATTTTGATGATGATGTTTTTAAACAGGCAATATACCTTGGCCTCAATGCCCAAACTAAAACCATACTAGGCCCCATAGACCCCTTGGATATGTCTTGGATGGCACTATCCAATAGGCTCTCCAAAGCCTCTATCCTGCTTAGAGACGCGGGGGACTGTAGAAAGTCCGCCGCCCAGAAAGCCGCACGCAGCCGTAACCTAGAGCCCATCCAGCCCGTCACTTATGCAAACAACGGGCCCCATTCCCAATTTAAACAGCAGCCTAACGAGCCGGAGCGGGGAGAGCAACCTCGGTCCTACTCAAACTATAATAAAACCTACCCCCACAGAGGAAATAATAATAATCCCCCTAATGGCAGAGGGAGAGACAGGGATCGCCCTGGACCTGGAGGTGGACCCCATAATTGGCAAGGCCAGCGCAATGGCACCAATTCAGGCCCCCCTCAAAGGCACCTGGATGAACCTAACCCCAGAGGCCAGCAGTCTAATTGCCACAACCCCCAAATACCCCAACAATCCAGGCAGGATCCCATGCCTCGAGATAGGGACTCCCGCAATAGCCAGGTGCTGCCCCTAAAGGACGTAGACAACTTTCGTGCAGGGGTATGGGAACAGCTGCGCCAAATGGGGTTCGACATGAATCAATTCGATGGGGAACCCACTCAGTTCCTCATCAACAGCCTTATACAAGCGCTGCAGGACAGGCGCCGCCCTCCACCTCCCATAAGGAAAGTGGAAGAGTCACGCCACCGCCCCAAATCTGGCGATGGCGCGGACTTGCGCTAGGGGTGCCCGGAGCCAGCCCTCCCCCCTCCCATCAGGAGTAATCGCCAGGCTCATACCTGACGAATGGGGGAGACCGATGGTTAAGGCAGACATCGGGAGCTCCGGGAAAACAAAATCTGCCATGCTCCTAGTAGACACTGGAGCAGCCCTGAATATCCTGCATCCTGATTTAGCTGCTCTGGGGAGAGGCACCTTTAATACCACGGCCCTAGAAGGGTTTGGAGGCGCCATTCACCGCTCCAAAATTTGGGAGTATATCCCCACCAGAGTCGGCTTACTCCAGACTCACATTGAGGCATGTGAAAACAATAAGGAAGACCAAGGAATCTTGGGCATGCCTTTCTTAAGGGAGCATAGAATCACAGTAGACCTTGCCAATGGACTCCTATGGTCCATTTCAAATGGCCCTGGGTCCATTTCAGCCATCCATCGATGTGCAGCTCTTAAAGCACCCCTTCCCATCCATAACGTGACTAACGATCCCTGGGTAGAACAGTTCCCGGAGGTGTGGATCTCGGATAAGGCTGAATGTGGCACTGTTAAAAACGCATGCGTGCTCATTGAAGGCAGGGATCCCCCTCCACAAAAGCAATACAAATACCCCGCCGATGCAGAGACTGGCATAGGAAAAACCATTGCTGGACTCTTACACTGGGATGTAATTATCCCCATGCAATCAATCTGCAACGCCCCTCTCTGGCCAGTTCTTAAAGCAGATGGCATAACATGGCGAATGACAGTGGATTTCAGGGCACTTAACGCTGTCACTCCACCGGTTGCCCCAGTGGTGGCCAAATACAATGAAATCCTGTCAGCCATAGCAGCTGGAGCCAAGTACTATAGCGTTTTGGACCTCGCCAATGCATTTCACTCCATTAGACTGCACCCGTCATGTTGGTACAAATTCTCATTCACTTTCCGTGGCCAACAGTATGCTTTCAAACGAACCCCCCAGGGCTTCCATTCCAGTCCAAGTATCTGCCACGCCCACGTGGTCCAGATGTGGGAGAAACTAAGACCTGAGTCTAAAAATCACGTTCTTTCTTACTTTGACGACGTGCTGATTTACTCAGCCTCAGAGGAAAAGACTCGGGAAGTCACCAGAGAAGTCTTAGAAATAATTAGGGAAACGGGTTTCAAGGCCAGCCGGGACAAGGCGCAACTCGTTAAAACAGAGGTTAAATACTTAGGGCTCGCACTAGGCGAATATGGCAGGACCCCCGATTCTCAGAGAGTCGAAGTGATTGCAAAACTCCCGGCTCCCACAGATGTTCCATCCCTGAGAGCCCTCCTCGGCACGTTTAACTTCTCAAGGGACTTCATTGAGTCCTTTGCCGATAAAGCTCGCCCCCTCTACGCCCTTCTCAAAAAGAACAATGGGGATCTGAACAGAAACAGGCTTTTATGGAACTAAAGCGCAGTCTAGTGCAAGCCCCTGCCCTTGCACACCCCGATCCCTCCAAGCCTTTCTACCTCCAACTAGCCACCTCGGAAAGGAGCATGGGTGCCACTCTTTCTCAAGAGCAGTCTGGTACCCACCGTGTTGTTGCCTACGCTTCTAAAAACCTCAGCCCTGTAGAGCTAAAATTCAACCCCTGTGAAAGGATCTGCTTAGCCCTGGTGTGGAGCTTAACTCACTGGGAATTCATCATTGGTGGTTCCAAGGTGATTGTGCAGTCCTCACACACCCCAATAAAATACATCCTCTCAGGCAAAATTCAAAACGGACAAGTTTCTAATGCCCGAATTGCCCAATGGACGCTTGCTTTGGTTAGCAAAGACATAGATTACAAGCGGCCACCCACAGAGCCTTCCGCCCCCTATGGTCTTTTGATCACGGGAGAGGAGCATGAATGTCCCCTGCCCCCGGTTAAACACTTCGAGTGGCCTGCTGTGTGGGGGGGTCCTTTCGCGGAAGCCCAAATCCAAAACTTTGTGTGCTGGTTCTGTGACGGGTCCTCTTTTCATGTGGCGGGCTCTCCGAAGACCGGGTATGGTGCCATTCGTGTCCCCGACTCCCAGGTTCTAAAAGGGAAGGCGCGCCCCCACTCTAGCCAAGCGGCAGAAGTGGAAGCCTTGAAAGCCATTCTAATCTTTGAGCCATATGACCGTCCTTTAGCCATTTACACTGATTCAGATTGGACCGCAAAAGCAGCCACAGTGTGGCTCCCCATCTGGCTAGAAAATGAGTTTAGGAACTCGGACGGGAAGCCAGTGGCTCATCTGGATAAATGGATCCCCATTTCAGACGTCATTTTAAAACGTACAGCCCCTACTTGGATCACCCACATTAAAGGTCACCAGAAGAACTCCTCTGAGGCTTGCATTTGGAACAACCGGGCAGACGCTCTTGCTAAAGAAGCTGCCCTAGAAGACATGGGGGGGGAGGAAAGTCCCCCTAATCCCTCTCCCCTGCCACTTGCCTCAGTCACTACAAGACGACAACAGCGCCTTCGCCCACCACCCTGCCTGGACTTAGCTGAACTCCAAGCAGGAGACAAGCACATAGAGGAACTCGCTGCTGCAGGAAAGGATCCCACCGGTCAACTCCAAATTAAGCTTAAAGATAGCATTTACTGGGCAGTAGACTGCTCTGACGAATTCCGGGGGATAGTCCCCACCCAAGTGAGGGGTGACTTAATCCAATTTGTACACGAACAGGGACACAAAGGCAAGGAAGGCACGCTAGAACGTGTCAGAGACACTGGATGGTGGCCAGGCATGCGCAAAGATGTGGAACAATGGGTGGACAATTGCCTTGCCTGTGCTATGGTGAACGCTGACCCCACGGGTGCTAAAGCCCCTATCCAACATCAGCGGATAGAAGGACCATGGGCACAGATTCAAATTGACTTCATAGGTCCGTTGCCAACTACTGCCAGGGGTAACAAGTACTGTCTTACTGTCGTTGATCCCTTTAGTAAATGGGTGGAGGCTTTTCCTTGCAAAAATAATTCGGCTTCCACTACAGCTCGCCTCCTTTTCAACAACATATGGTCTCGCTGGGGTATTACACGTGTTATAGATAGCGACATGGGGGGCCACTTCATTGGGGAGGTGGTCCAGGAGCTCTGCACAGCCCTAGGCATCAAGCAGCGCTTCCACATTCCCGGACGCCCCCAATCTTCTGGGCTGGTTGAACGTACTAACCGCACTATTAAGGAAGCACTGCGGAAAATGGTGCGTTCCTCCGGCAAAGACTGGGATGAGAAACTTCCTATCATCCTCATGGCCCTCCGAGGCTCTAAAGCTGTTCACGGATTTTCCCCACACATGGTCATGACTGGCCATAAAATGCTTCTCCCGGAGGCTTTTTGGCTGGATACCAGCATTCCCCCAGATCTTGAATCGGTTGTAGTGAATGAGGGGTGGGTCCGGTCTCTAGTTAGAGAGATCACGGCCATTCATCAGAAGGTGGCCCTCCAGCTGGGATTAAACCAAATTGCTATGGACAAAAGACTGGGCTGGGTTCGAAACCCCCGCCAATGGGATGCTGGTCAGCTCGTAATGTACCGGAAGTTTTCTATTAACAATCATGCCCTTGCGGCCAGGTGGGAAGGTCCGGTCCCTATTATTGAGAGAATCAGCCCTGCAGTCTACCTCGTGGAACTCCCGAGGAAGGGCGGTACCTGGAAGAAGTACTTCCACTGCTCACAGCTGAAGGAGTGGAAAGGCCATCCGCCGGAGCCCCCGGATCCAGGCCACCCTCCTCCAACTACTGCCGAGCCTCCTGCGGCTGGTGCAGTACCCCCGGTTCGCCAAATCTCACTCTGCCACATTGTCCTGGAACCGGTGGATTTATCGGACACATTCTTAGCACTCTAAATTTTTGTTGAGCTTTTATCGGTGCTAACATTTTTTCTCTGGGCAAGCGGAGCCAAACTTTATTCTCAGGTTTGTGTGTGTGTGTGTGTGTGGAACCCTTCTCATCGCCTCATCCAGGAAAAGGTGAGCATGCTGAATTGTTCCGTATGCTCGCTGCCATTTGTACTAGCCTGGCTGGTTGATTTCCAGGCACCAGCTCAACCTCCCGCAACCTCTCTGCTTCGTCCTTTCCCCACGACTGCCCCTGTTGTGGAAAGGAGGGGGGGAGTGATACGAGCCCTTTACACATTAATTTTTGGTTTTCATGCGAGCCCCCTACACAGGAGCTTTTTGTTTTTTTTCTTTCTCACCTGCCATGATCCTCCGGGTAGTTTTAAGAGTTTAATTAATGTTTGTGCTTTAGTAACATTTTTTTCTTTTTTTCTCTTTTTCTTTATTTTTTTTTTCCCGCTCTCCACTTCAACCTCCCATCTCCCTCAGGCCATAAATCAGCCTGACAACAGAGAGATGGAGGGGTGTGTGTGAAAAGGGGAATCCCCTGAGCTCCAGAGTTGCTGTTGTTCTTTTTTTAAATTTTTGTTTTATGGTATATGTTTACATTTTTTCTCCCTCAACAATACACATTTTAATGCATACCCATCATATCCTGCCAATTTTGCAGGTTGGGTTTTTTTGCATTCTCTCATGTTCCCCGGGCTGATTTTGTATTTGTTGTTGTTGTTGTTTTAAAAAAAACAAAAATGCTGCTTTCTCCATGTCAAGCTGTTTGTATGTTTATTTGCCTTATCCGCAGTCTACTATTGTTTTGTTTTTGCAACTGCTTGGTGCGTTCTTTTCTAAAACACAGCCACCTCTCCCATATCCCATCTGGCACTCATGGCTCCTGTGCCAACTGGGCGGGAAATTTGCAGGGAGAAGATGTCTTTCAGCCCAGTGGTGTATTTTTTTTTTTTTGCAATATGTCACTCTCCCAAAATTAAGGACGCCTCGAGGGGCGGACCACCAGAAGATCATGATTCCTTATTGTTACATCCAACCGTTCGGCGCTGGCGGAAGTCCGTAAAAGCGCTCCTCCAAAGCCTCACTCTTTTGTCTGTCAAATGTTCATTATATGTCTGGTACGGTTGTTTGTTGTCTGTTTGATTAAGCAGGTCTTGCACCCCAATCTGTATAAGACAGTTCCACTGAGAACCTGGGAACCTGGATTCCCTATGCATCATTCTCACATTTAATCCATAGCTATGCTGTATTCAGCTTTTTGTAACCTCAATGTACGAGCGCCGGCTTCCCCTCATGCTCTGTGCTCCATGAAGCCTGAAGAACCTACCTGGGCGTGATGCTGCAGTTGGTAAGAGTGGGTCCCTGTGCTGCTATTCATATCCAGGGCTCCTACTCCTGCCAACCCCCCCGGCTAGACCAAGATACCCCAGGAAGACATCTGCAAATTGCACTGCGGCTGGAGCAGTTCCAATCACCCTTGCCCCGAAGAAAGAACATCCTCCGAGTTGTCTCCCCGTCACTGAAGTTACGTGGGGGGGGCGCCCAAAAAGGATGCCTAGGGGAGTGATCTACCTCATGTACACTGTGCAATAATAGATTGCGAGGGATTGCCCCTCACAATCTCTATACCCTTGTATACAGTTTGAAACCCAAGGTTCCCTATGCCCGATGTTTGAATTAGTGTGTGTATAATTTTTGCATTGTCCAGTAACCAAGCGATGCCCCTGCTGGCGCAGCCAGAGCATGCAACCACTCATGATTAAGACCTTAGTTGCAAACAACTAATGACAAGTCATCATTTAGGTTTTTGTTTAAAACGTTTATTTCTGGTTAGCATTGTTTTCATAATAAGTTTTTCCTTTAAAGGTATACAAGGACAGAAGCTGCTTTTTTTTTTAACCTGGCCTGATTTTAGTTTTTGCCAAAGGTAAAGGATCCATTGCTACTCTCTCTCTTTTCCTTCTCCTTCTACCCCCTCTACTTCTGCTCTTTTTGTGGGGGAACGCTCCACTGACAGACCACAGACCTGACCTCATCATTTGAAAAGAAGATCTGCATTGGCATTTCGATCATCTTTTGGGGGAGGACTGTAACGACACCCTTCTATACCCCCTGTAATATGGACACCCTTGGACTCTCGTGTCTGTACATTGGGACTGTTGCTGAATGGCAGGAGAGGCATGGAGAGAGACAGCACTGCACTCCAAGACACAGGAGAATCCCAGGCACCCCACCGGACATCGCTGTAAGGAGCCAGCAGGGACCTGCGAATGGCACACAGCACCTGGGCCCGGAGAAGGGAAGTGGACCTGGATTCCATCTTGGAACTGAATGCAGAGCAGAACAGAGAACTTCAAAATCTGCTCCTGAGCCTCCCCACCAGAGACCTGCCCCTGGAACAGCTGCCCACCTGGACACCTTTGCATAATCAAAGGCACGGCCGGCATATCAAGATCTGCCTGACGACTTCAGACTCAGAACAACAGCGTTTCCCCCTTCCACGCCTTACATTCCTTCTCAGGACAGGCTAATCCCATCTTCTCATTCCCCACTCTGCCCCCAGTTCCTGCCAGCTGTCAAAACGCAATCAGTGAGTGATTGACGGTCATCAATATCCTCCTCATATTCCAATCACCCTGGCCCACACCTCTTTCACTCTCAATCTTTCTCCAGTTTTAAAGCAATGTTACCTTTGTGCCCCACTGCTCACATGCCCTGTGAGTCAGTCTGCCCTGAGGGCAGAATTTTACTATAGAGCAAAGAACCCTGGCACATGTCCGTGCCTTCTCCTTCGGATCCAAAAAAAGAGCGCCCCGTGTCTCTGCACGGCTTCTTGGCTATAACACGCTGGTTCGTGTAATAGCCCCCCCCCCCTCAACAGCTTCCCTCCTTGGAACCTCGCAGGACAGGTAGCTATTGACTCTCCTCATTGCTATCCCTTTTAGAACTCTTGTGTGTGTGTGTGAATATTGCGTGCAATTGCATTTGTGTGATTTGTACCCCCTTTTCCCCCTAAATAAAGTGCACCCTGTTCTGGCTGCATTCAGTCTCTTTAGCCATTTGTTTGTTACTGGTTTTGCTCACCTTGCGTAGACACAGGAATAGACCCCGCTAAAGCCTCTCGTTAGTGCTCTAAATTTGTCTCCAAACTGACTAATTCCCCCAATAAAAGTTGGAGACCCCAGCATTCCCCATAACAGTACATCCTGGTAAATGCTGTACCAGGTGCCAATGTCTGTATATTATTTGTCAAATCAGTGGTGACATTGAAGTGTATTGTAATACACGTGTCAATCGTTTCTCCTTTTGAGTCACAGATTCTACAAGTAACTCTGCTCTGGGCTTCTGTTGAGCCTTACACTTTGCGGGTTCAATTACCCTGAGTGGATAACCTCGATGTCTTAAATCGTGTGTGAACTGCCTGCTGGACCGAATGTAGTCTGAAACCTCAGAAGAGTTTCTTTTCAGTCTTAAAAACTGACTGAAAGGCAGGTTGTCTTTCAAATGGAGAGGATGGAAGGAGTTGTAGTGTAAAAGAGTATTCCGTGCCATTGGCTTAGTATAGGGACGGACACCCAAATTACCGTCAAGTTTCTTGTAGACGGTAACGTCTAAAAAAGGGATTGCTGTGTCACTATATGCACCACTGAGGGTAATGTTGGGATCTTGTAGATTGATCCAACTACAGAATGCATCATAATTGTATCTATCAGACATGACAAGAAATAAATCATCAATATATCTGACGTATGAGATGATGCTGTCACTAAATGGGTTGTTTTGTAGAATATGTGCATGCTCAAATGCTACCATATAGATGTTAGCTATGGACAGAGCACATGCACTGCCCATAGCAACTCCATGAGTCTGCAAGTAGAATGTATTATCAAAAACAAAATAATTTTTCTCTGTCACTATGTCCAACAAATTCAAAAGGAATTGAGTAGGTGGTTGCAAAGACTGGCGGGTATCAAGCAATGTTGCAATTATAGTGCATACCTCGTCCGTTGGTACGTTAGTGTAAAGAGCATTCACATCTAACGTGCATAATATAGAATTTGGAGAAACCTTCATTTGTTCAACTCTTGCAATAAAATGCCTGGTGTCTTTAATGTAGGTACTCGTAGCTCTGCTAAAAATATTAAAAAAGGAGTCAAGATATTTAGCTAAAGGTTCTAGCACTGAAGAAATCCCTGACACAATGGGTCTACCTACCGGTGGACGTGTAGGTTTATGGATTTTAGGGAGCACATAGAATTTAGGTGTTTTGGGGAACTCATTGTAAAGGAACTCAGCGGTCTCTTTAGAGATATATAATCTTTAGAGATATATATAATTTAGAGATATATAATCTTCTGGGGGAAAATAACTATGGCTCTGCCCTTATCAGCCGGTTTCACCACAATTTCAGAATTATTAGCTAATTTACTCACTATATCCCAATCTTCTTTAGTTAGATTATGCCTTCTATGTAATTTTTTACGTTCCAGTTCAGCAATGTCTCGATTCACCACTGCGGTAAAAGTCGCAATGTGGTGGTCATACGATGGAGGCATATATTTCGATTTGGGTTTGAATTTGTTGATGACTTCAGTAGTATCATTTCCAAATTTTTCTCTTAATTTCAACAGATGTGACAATTTAAACAAATCAATTTTAGTTTGTAGTAGTGAGTATAACGGGGTAGGGACGAAGCCTAAACCGTATTCTAAGACCGAGTTTCATCGGAGGTAAGCTGATATTTAGACAAATTGACTACTACCTGTTGTTTCTTCTCTAGCACAGTATGTAAAAAACAGAATGATCCCTCGAGGACTGCGTATGCAAAAAGCTCCGACCTTGTTCAAAGATAATGTTAATTGATTTGTTTAAATTGTCACATCAGTTGAAATTAAGATAAAAATTTGGAAATATTGATGATTTATTTCTTGTCATGTCTGATAGATACAATTATGATGCATTCTGTAGTTGGATCAATCTACAAGATCCCAACATTACCCTCAGTGGTGCATATAGTGACACAGCAATCCCTTTTTTAGACGTTACCGTCTACAAGAAACTTGACGGTAATTTGGGTGTCCGTCCCTATACTAAGCCAATGGCACGGAATACTCTTTTACACTACAACTCCTTCCATCCTCTCCATTTGAAAGACAACCTGCCTTTCAGTCAGTTTTTAAGACTGAAAAGAAACTCTTCTGAGGTTTCAGACTACATTCGGTCCAGCAGGCAGTTCACACATGATTTAAGACATCGAGGTTATCCACTCAGGGTAATTGAACGCGCAAAGTGTAAGGCTCAACAGAAGCCCAGAGCAGAGTTACTTGTAGAATCTGTGACTCAAAAGGAGAAACGATTGACATGTGTATTACAATACACTTCAATGTCACCACTGATTCGACAAATAATATACAGACATTGGCACCTGGTACAGCATTTACCAGGATGTACTCTGCCACCTCAGGTGGCATATAAACGTACGAGCTCTATAAGGGACATGCTGGTGACTGCTGCAAAACACAAGAGCAATCAATCTAACTTACCCAATGGTAATTATAAATGTGGATCTTGTTTGAGTTGTAGATTCATGTTGACTGTAAAGGAGATTATCAATCCCACTACAGGGAAAGCTTTTACCATACGCAGTTTTAATAACTGTGATTCACGCAATTTGATTTACTGTGTGATCTGTTCATGCCAATATTGGTACATCGGGAAAACTGTGAGACCTATAAAATATCGCATTAGCGAACATAGGTCCAGATTGAGGAACCGAGTAGCTGAGGCGCCTCTTACAGCACACTTTCAGGAGAAAAACCACTCTGATGAGGACCTGTCTTTTTTGTGTGCTATGGCACTTTGTGAGCGCACAAAACCATGACAGAGTTGATTTAGATCTTGTCCTGAAACGCCAAGAATCTAAATATATACATTTCTTTGATACTTTACATCCGAAAGGTTTAAATACTGTGCTAGACTTAACATGCTATTTATAAGATCTCATTGTTATTGGCTAATGTGTGTATAACGCTGTTTAGTATACTGTTTCTTTAAATCGTTAAAGTTGAGCCGCACCGCAGACTCACGTGATTGGTTTCTATATAACGTGGGCGGCATTATGGCTACTTTGCCAACGCGAAAGCATTGTAATTTACAGCTAGCGTGTAAGTACTCTTGTGTTGTTTTCTTTATTGTAATATTATTTGTCATTTATGCCGTGGTACTGCACAATTTTTATTTATTTATATAGTGGCCCCCTGAGGAAGGCTGTTACCTTGAGCCGAAACAGAAAGAAAACCGGAATTCAGTTGGCATTGTGAATTACTTCACCACCTTACCTCTTGGAAAGAAGGAAATCTTCCTAGCTACTACTATGATAGGACTATATTGTCTTTAATTTGTGGTCTTATATCGACTTTTGGACATTGTCCACATCAGTTATAGATACCGTTGTATCTTGCGTTGCTCTGTAAAGCATAAATAAGTTCTGTTTGCAGTTCTTGCAGTTGTTGCTGTTTTATGTTTGCTAATCTAAGGAAACAGGGCTGGGGAATACCTACATTTGGGACCCCAGAGACCAATGCCAGTTGGAGCAGAAAAGGTGAGGCTATATGGGCAGCTCCAGATGTTCATAATTTCTGGGAATAACGAATGCATATTTTGTAAAAATTAATATGCATCAAAATGGAACAGCTTTATATTAAATTTCATAAAGGCCAGTCGGATCTCACTGCTCTGTCCCCTTTCTGAACTATGAAAGAGTAGAGGACCAAAGTGTTGAGTCTCACAGGTACATCTTTTCCAGCCAGGCACCTGCACATTGACCCGTGCACAGTGTCAAGGATGCTGCAGAGGTGGCACTTGCCATTACAATCATGAAAATCATGGTGATTTTTCCTCTTACCAACACCCCAGAGCCCTTTCCTTACATCATCTTTGAAGATAATTGCATGAACATCTGAATCAAGAAGAGTGCACAGTGATTTGCAGAACAGAGTCTAAAACAACTGGTGTATAAATATGTCCTGAGGATCTGGGCTGAGATTTAGGGCAGCTGGGTGAGGGAGCTGTGTTGTCATGTGATTCAGAGTCATCCCCTCGTATCAAAATCCAGCACTGGGCTCCATCTGTATCAGTACAGTCTCAGCATTGCAAGAGGTTTTGAGCTTCTTCTAGTTAGATCCATTTGGGAAGCGGCTTTAGCAGACGTACCCTGGATGCCTTTGCTTCTGCTGTTGCTGCTCTCTGGGCTGCTGCCCCATCTCTCCTGTGGGGTTCTGAAGGCAAAGTGCCCCTTCAATATGAGAATGGATCGAAGAGTCCCACTCAACTATTACAGGCAGAGTGACTTGGCCATCGGTGGCATCACTGCTACGGCAAAAATTATGCTTAAGCCTTATATTTTCTCCAAGCCTCCCTCTACTAGTTTTAGAACGTAAGTAATGATGTCTTGATGGATTTAATGCTACTCAATCTGATTCTGCTTTCATACTCTATTTCTCATGGACAGTCCCTGATTTCTGGGAGCTCCCTTAGAAAGTGGCATCCATCTTTTTTTTTTAATTGGCCTTTGTAAGAAATATAATACTGCATTGATGAAGGTTTGGTATGATTCAGCAGAGCTCTTATAATGTTCTTATGCTTTTATGTTGTCTTTTGGGGAGATTTGAGCAAGTGTGAATGGAAAACCACCCCATATGCTGAAACTGTCACTTAACATGCTGTAACTAATGAGCTCACCCTCAACAGTGAAGTATGACAATATCTTTTGGTCCATAAGATTTTGTCTGTGGTAAGTTCTTTCTTGGGAAGGAAGGCATTAAGTTATAGCCCAATTTCATCTGATCTCAGACGCTAAGAAGGATCAGTGCTTGGATGGGCGACCACCAAGGAAGACTCTGCAGAGAAAGGCAATGGCAAGCCATCTCTGCTTCTCACTTGCCTTGAAAGCTCTTTGTTGCGGTTGCCATAAGCCGATTGTGACCTGACGGCACTTAGTATATGTCAGGGTAATCTTTTCATTGCCGGTGCAGCTTTCCTTCTTGTCCCATGTTAAACTGCCTAGTTGATCAGAGTTCTTATAATGTTTTTGTCTTTTGGGGAGATTTGCGCATGTATGAACAGTAAGACACTCCACGTGCTGAAACTGTCACTGACCATGCTTGCAACTGGTGAGCTCATTCTCAACTGTTAACTGTTTGAGCAATCTAGATATAAAATGCCAGGACAGCTTTCCATCTTGTCCCATGTAGTACTGCCTAGTTGATCATAAGTGCAAAACATACCCATTATAAAATGAAGCACCATTTTAAGCATTCTCAATCTTTAAAGGAAAGAAACTAGTATGGTCAAAAGACACCTCAGTAAAAATCCAAGTGAGACTTTTGGCCAGTCTCCCTTCTTCTTTCAGCCTTCACTGGGTTGTTGTGAGGATTAACTGAAGAACCATAGGAACAGAACAAGAAGGAAATAGCCCCCCAAATTACAACCATTGTAAAACCTATTATTGATTTTTAATTACTCACAAGCAGCGTACGTGCAAAACCCCTTAATGGGAAGAAGCAAGAGTTCAGCATGCCAGCACTGAACACCAGATGAAATGTAACCATACATATTATTTTGCAGCGCACGTGATATCCAGTTCTTAGACCTCCTGCCCTTCTTATTTGCCACTGAGGAAATCAGTAAACAACACAGGCTTTTCCCCAACATCACTCTGGGGTACAATGTCTATGAAAACTATTTCAGTGCAAGAATGACTTCGGATGCAGTGGTAGACCTGCTCTCTGGTGGACAGAAGAATGTTCCAAACTACAGCTGCGGAAGGAAAACAAATCTCTTGGCTGTTCTTGAGGGGGCCGACTCTGAAAACTCCAACCAGATTTCAAACATCTTAAGCATCTACAAAATGCCTCAGGTATGAAATGAATGTTTGCGCAGAGTCTAATTCCATTCCAGAGAGGTCAAAAGGCACCACAAAGAGACTCTAAAGACAGAAAATGATTTTGCACAGAGATGAACGTGATTTAAGAGAGGGGTTTCTTCCTCTGTTGTAACCGTACATTTAGATCCCAATTATCAACCTGAGCCCAGAACCATTTTGCTTTTTTTACTGGGACAAGTATGATAAACGTTTCAGTCAAGCAGTAAGTGGATTACAAAATAAGGTAACATTTGAATCTAAAAGCAAAGATTCTTAGTAAGAAAAAGTAATACAGTTGGGGTGGGATTGTAGAACAGGGGAGGAAAACAGAACAAGGCATGCAAACATACCTGTTTCATTGGTTCTTGTAGGTTATCCGGGCTGTGTAACCGTGGTCTTGGAATTTTCTTTCCTGACGTTTCGCCAGCAACTGTGGCAGGCATCTTCAGAGTAGTAACCAGTGTTACTACTCTGAAGATGCCTGCCACAGTTGCTGGCGAAACGTCAGGAAAGAAAATTCCAAGACCACGGTTACACAGCCAGGATAACCTACAAGAACCAATGAACTCTGACCGTGAAAGCCTTCGACAATATACCTGTTTCAGACAACAAGACAATCACTGCAAGAAAGACTTTATCCCTAATAAAAGTCCCCTCTTAATGGACTGAACCATTGCACTGCAGCTCTGCTTCTTCTATAAAAATGCCAACCAGAACGATTCTGTACATTTTGTGTTATGATAGGGATGTGCATGCCTTCCTAAGGGAGACTGTTCCAAAATAGGAAAGCATCATTTTAAACCAACAGCTAAATTTATTTCCAGGCATCCAGCCTCCACACTGAGCACACCAAATGATCCACTGTGTACATACAGTTGTAATTGTTCTAATCTCTTGAACAGAGAATCACACCTGAAGGATTTTAAACAAGAATTCTGCGGATTACAATACCCAACCAATGAAGTAATGAAATAGATGGATAAAGCCAGACTGGTACCCAGAAATAACCTACTACAGGACAGGGCCAAAAGAGTTAATACCTTAGCATTGGTTGTTACCTGCAATATTTCCCTGAACAGGCCGCTGAACATCTCTTTACTTGCTTATGTATCATCCCCTAGCCTAAAAGAGCTCTTGATCAACCACAAAGGGCCACCTAACACAGACCACACCCAGGATCCAGACTCTGCAACACACCAAGGTGCCAACTGAGTGACCAGATACTCTCAAGCCATCCTATGACAGGAACTAATAATATCAGCTACAGATCCCCTTGGGCTAGGCTTAGGGTTGCCAACCTCTAGGTAGAGATTGGAGATCTCTAGAAATTACAACTGATCTCCATGCTACCGAGATCAGTTCCCCTTTAGAAAATGGCGGCTTTGGAAGGTGGACTCTATGGCATTGTACTTGCAGAGATCTCTTCCCTCCCCAAATCCCACCCTGCCCAGCTTCTGTACACACACACATCCCACCTCTAGGAATTTCCCAACCCGGAGTTGGCAAGCCTAACTGGGCTCATCCCATCATTCTCCAGTCATGCTGGAATGTTAGTAGAATGCTGAGGAATATTTGGAACTATTATCTCTCCATTTCTATGAATGTCTCTTGCTGCACAAAAGCAAATCAACCACAGTCTATGTAAGGATTTCTTCATACTGGGGGATTCCCACTTTTTAGATAAAACTAGGTAAGAAGACTCTTGCTATCTCGATAAGTTCATGCAACAAAGAGCTCAACTCAAAGCATAACTGCAGTGAAGACACAAACAGAACATAGTCATCTTAGCTATGGGGCAGCCAGGGCGCCTGATTTGCTATGCAGATACCTCTTTTTGGCACTGCATTCTCTGCCCACTGCCTGAGATTCAGGCAGAGGCTGGTAAATACAATCAGTTATAGGGCAGTTGAAGAGGGGAGCTCAGGAGGGGGGCTCAGGAAGCCTTCCCACCACTCTACCCCTGCACGCCCCAGCTGCTGTTAGATGCTGACACTGCAAGACTGCAGAGGTGGCATTCCTTTCCTTTCCATCATTGCCTCTGGAATCATACCAGCAGCAATGGCACTCAGGCAGTATCCAAAAATTAGCTGCAGGTTAGTCTCTCCCCCCACCTGTAAGGCTTGCCAGCCTCCCTGGGCAGTTTCCATAAAATCACTCGCTCAGACGTTCATCCAGAAGCAGGTAAGTTTATTGGAATGCATCAGGTAGAACTCAGTCCCTATATCACGGTCAAAGCTGCAAGTGCCCTCTCTTTCCAGAGGGCGAGACTATAAACAATTCTACATTGTAGATGTCGGTTACATGTTTTGGGAAAGACGTGATAACAAAGCTAGCTTACTCTACTGCATAGACATCAAAGTACTCAGAAGCTTGTTAGTGCAATGCTACAGAAGCCAAGGTCAGGGGAAGAAGGGGGAACGAGGAGAGGAGAGCGAGCGTTACATTCCAGTGGAGGCCTACACAGGGGTTACTACAGTTGAAGCCTGAACCAAAGTCCCAGCCAGGTCTGCCCCGCCGCTTGTACGGGCGAAGCAGAATCGAACAGAAATAAAACAGAGCAAACAGAGCAGTTCCTCACATTCTGCCCCCATTAAGGCCCCCCTACCCCGACTCCTCCAGACGCGGCTTGTCGGGATAAGCAGTGTGGAATTCTTGCACTAGGCGGGGGCTGCCACGTGGGGAGCTGCTACCCATTCATCCTGAGCGGAGCTCAGATGTTTCCAGCGGACCAAATAAAACAATTTCCCTTTTTTCAGTTTAGAATCTAACACCTTAGACACTTCGAGATGCATTTCTCCCCCCACCACCGTAGGAACTTCAGGCTGGGGCTGAGGATGGAACTGGGGGGCTGCAACGTACAGTTTGAGTAGACTAATATGAAACACCGGATGCACCCCTCGCAACGACTTGGGGAGAGCCAACTCAACCGTGACGTCATTGATCACTCGAGTGATAGGATAAGGACCCACATACTTGTCACTGAGTTTTTACAAGGACGGAGCGACCGTAGATTCTTGGTGGAAAGGTACACCTGATCGCCCACTTTGAGATCCCACCCCGGAGACCGATGTTTATCGGCTTGGTCCTTGTACTTGCGTTTCACTCTTTCCAGATTCTTTTGCAACCAGGGCCAGGTTGTTTGCACTACTTGCACCCAGTCCTGAACCCCTTGCACCCCTTCCATCTCGGGTGTTATAGTAGTGGAACCTAAGGGCCCAAACTCCTTTCCATACACAACCTGAAAAGGACTGAAACCTGTGGAGGAATGAGTGGCATTGTTATAGGCATATTCAGCAAAAGGCAACAGTTCGACCCAATTGTCCTGGTGGTAATTTACATAACACCGTAAATAACACTCCACAACAGCATTAACACGTTCGGTCTGTCCATCAGTTTGAGGATGGTAGGCTGAAGACAAGCCTTGTTCTTTTACCCCCATAATTTTCAGAAAAGCCCTCCAAAATTTGGCCACAAATTGAGCCCCCCTGTCCGAGAGGACCTTCCGTGGGACAGAATGCAGTTTCACCACGTGATTAACAAACAACCGTGCTGACGTTTGAGCCGAAGGTAATCCAGCACAAGGAACAAAATGAACCTGTTTGGAAAATAAGTCAGTTATCACCCACAAAACAGTTTTACCCCGACTTGGTGGCAAATCGGTGATAAAGTCCATAGCTATTACTTCCCAAGGCATGGTCGGGGTTTCTAAAGGCTTAAGAAGACCCGGAGGCTTTCCCATACGTTTCTTTGCGGTGGCGCAGGTGGGGCAGCTGCGTACGAACAGTTCAACATCGACTCTCATACCTGGCCACCAAAATTGGCGTCGCAACAAATGCAATGACTTGACGAACCCAAAATGTCCTGCAAGTTTAGCCCCATGTACCATTTCCAACACCTCCTTCCTAAGAGTCTCAGGTACATAAAGCCGATTTCCCTGAAGCCAAACATCCCCCTGTCGAGTGAGGTTCGCAGGTAGAGTCTGATTCCTCTCCTCCAACTGCGAGGCTTCTTTTAGCCGCAGCTGGAAAATTTCTGGGACTCCTTGCAGCGGAACGGAGTCCTTGGCTCGAGCCTGGGAACGGGTGGTCACAGACAACCCTGACACTTCTTCCATCTGTTCAGGGGTAAATAAAGACTCGAGCGGCCGATCAAAGTCATTTTTATACTGGGGAAGTCGAGACAAAGCATCTGCCAAAGAATTGTCCTTGCCAGGCACATGTTTCAGGACAAACCGGAACTTAGCAAAAAACTGCGCCCAACGGACTTGTTTTGCCGTCAACTTTCTAGTCCCTTTTTAAGCCTCCAGATTTTTGTGGTCGCTCCAGACCTCAAACGGAACCTCCGCCCCTTCTAGAAAATGTCTCCAAATAGTGAGAGCATGTTTTACTGCTGCTGCCTCCTTCTTCCATATGGCCCAGTTTATTTCAGATTGGGAGAATTTATTTGAAAAATAAGCACACTGTTTCAACTGGCCGTCCTCATCCCGCTGCAGCAGAGCCCCCCCCCCCCCATGGCAACGTCTGAAGCATCCACTTGGACTACAAAAGGTTTTTCACAATCAGGATGAATGAGAACGGGTTCAGAAGTAAATAAGCGCTTGAGCGTTTCAAACGCCTGCTGGCAGTCGGGAGTCCACTGTAACCTAGCAGAAGGTAACGTGGCAGTCACCCCCTTCCCCTTCATGCGCAAGAGCGAAGTAAGAGGGAGCGCCACTCAAGCAAAGTTTGGGATAAAGTTCCGGTAGAAGTTTGCAAAACCCAAAAACTGTTGTAACTGCCGACGCGTAGTGGGGGGGAGCCCACTCGACAACCGCCCGAACTTTGTCAGGATCCATCTCCAAGCCCTGGTGGGAAATGACATACCCTAGAAAGGTGAGGGAAGGTTGGTGAAAGTCACACTTAGACACTTTAGCAAACAGCTTATGGTCGCGCGACTGTTGCAAAACTTCCTGTACCAACAGTACATGCTCTTCCATGGTTTTTGTATAAATGAGAATATCATCTAAATAAACCACCACTCCGCGGAACAACAAATCATGCAGCACTTCATTAATCATCTGCATGAACACACTCGGAGCCCCTGTAAGTCCGAACGGCATCACCAAATATTCAAACATCCCAAAACAACAAGAGAAAGCAGTTTTAGGTTCGTCTCCTTCTCGTATCCGGATGTGGTGGTAGGCTTCTACCAGATCCAATTTGGTGAAAATCTGGCCCTCCTTCAATTGTGCAAGTAGGTCTGGAATGAGAGGGAGGGGGTAGGCATTAGACTGAGTGACTGCATTCAGTCTATGAAAGTCAATACATAGTCTTAAATCCCCTGTTTTCTTCTTGACAAAGAAAG
Organism: Euleptes europaea; assembly: GCF_029931775.1. Lineage (NCBI taxonomy): Eukaryota > Metazoa > Chordata > Lepidosauria > Squamata > Sphaerodactylidae > Euleptes > Euleptes europaea. Next base: position 21,102,718 of record NC_079312.1, read on the forward strand.
CGGGAGCTGAATATGGTGCCTTGGAGGGGCGAATAAAACCCCGCGCTAAATTTGTGTCCAAATAGTCCCGTAACACAGCCTTCTCGTTAGGGCTCATGGGGTAAATTTTCCCTTTTGACAGCTTGCCATCCCCCACCACTTCAATTGCACAGTCGGTATCCCGGTGAGGAGGTAGTTCGTCACATTCCCACACATCAAACACATCGGAATACTGAGCATACTCGCGAGGGAGCTGGGACTTGAAAGTCTCGGGTGGTGGGGCTTCTATTAGGGTAGCCACCTGGCACTTAAGCACCGTTTCCTTATCATGGTGCTCACACAGGGTGTGTGGAAAAGTAAGGGTCCGCTCAATCCAGTCTATGGAAGGGTTATGTCCTAACAGCCAATTCATTCCCAAAACAACGGAGGTTTTGATGGGAGCAATGGTAAAATGAAGCCGCTCCCAATGTTCCCTCATGCCCATTATCAGCAGGTCCGTGCGGTGAGTGACTGGGCCCTTTTTAAAATCACTACCGTCCATTTGAGAAAAACGGATGGGTTTGGGTAACCGCACTTTTTTCATCCGTAACAGTTGGGCGACTTCCTCACTAATCAAGGTGCGAGAACAGCCCGAGTCAACCAGGGCTGTTACTTCCACCACAGGCCCCCCTTTGGGTCGTGTGAGGGTAACTTTTACATATACATTGTCTTCTTGATCGCTTGCCAAAATCGGAGCTCCCTGCACAAGGTCCGGAGCGATCTGCTGAGGAGCCCCTTTTACAGCAGACTGGCGGCGTTTTCTGCCGCCGGATTCCATGTCTCCTTGTCGCTGGAAGAAGTGAATTAGGGTTTTGTAATCCGTGACTCCGATGAGTCTGAGGTCTCATTTTTAATCCGTGGCCCCGATGGGCCAGATGCTTTTGACGTTCCTGGATCGGATTGCGCTTGTAGAGCCGAAGGTGCACTCCGTTTGCTGGGGGCGCTGCTGCGGCGACGCAGTTGTCCCTCAGCGGGTGTCTTGTCCGGTTCAGCCGCTACTGGCCGGGGTGGTCCCGGGCGTCCGGGTCTGGAAGGGCACTGAGAAGCGAAGTGCCCCTTACCTCCGCAAACGAGACAGGCTCCGCTCTCAAAGTGCTTGCGGCGCTCAGCTACTGACGATCCTCCCCCCGAGGGGAAGCGGGAGTCCTTCGAGCCACTTGGCCTGTCTCCACGGACTTTGGTCTCTCTCCCCGTGCGCTGTCTGGACAAAAGCAGCAGCTGCTTTCGATTTTCGATGTCTGCTGCATGCCGAACCCAACCTTCCACATCGGGAGGGTTTCCTTGCATGAAAGCCCAGTGCTGCAACTCTGGGTTCAAACCCTCCCAGAAATATTGCACCTTAGTAACCTCACTCCAGTCCAGAATCTTACTCGAAAGGGATTGAAATTCACTTGCGTATTGCGCCACTGACTTAGTCCCTTGGCGCAACTGTAGCAAGGCAGTTTTGGCTCTCTCACCCAGGTGTGGGTCCTCGAACCGATGCCGGAGGGCTATCATGAAGTCATCAAGAAGTCATCGCAACACAGGGGAGTGGAGTTCGTATTGCAGAACCATCTAGGCCGCCGCCTCACCCTGCAATAGGGACGCAACATACTGGACCCGCGACTCATCCGAGGTGAAGGTTCGAGCTTGCTCCCTCATAAAAATATCCACTTGAACCATAAAAAACGTTAATTGGTCACTCAACCCATCAAAGGTGATCTTCAAATCACGGCGTGCCGGCGGAGCGGGACGGGCTGGTGGACCGGGAGCCACGGGCTGTCCCCCACCTGCCGGCGCTGGGGGCGGCTGCGGCGGGTTCACCCGCAAGTCATCCAGGGTTTGGGCCAAGTCCAGCATAACGGTGTTCATAGCTTCCATCCGCTCCAGCAAGTCCTGCCGTTCTACCTGCCACTGGTGGCATTCCTCGTCCATCTGGTGTAGCAGGAGCGCTTCCTTCTGGGCCGGATCGTCCTCGAAGCCGACCCCGGGAGTTGCAGTCCTCCGAGCCCGCGTTTCGTCCCTCGGGAGCGACCACCCTCGAGGGGATTCCAACCAGGTACTCAACCTGGTAGCCTTGGGCTTTGTACCCGGACCCGATCCTGAGTCGGCTCCACTGAGCGTCGTTCCAGTCGACTTCCCTTCCGAAGGGTTAGGATCGGGCTTCATTGGTACAGTGCTGTCATCCTCCTTCTTGTCATCCCCGTTGCCTGCCATAGCTGTCCAAACGTGGTACAGGAGCAGGAACTGGGGCAGGAGACTTGCAGCTTAATGTAAGGCTTGCCAGCCTCCCTGGGCAGTTTCCATAAAATCACTCGCTCAGACGTTCATCCAGAAGCAGGTAAGTTTATTGGAATGCATCAGGTAGAACTCAGTCCCTACATCACGGTCAAAGTTGCAAGTGCCCTCTCTTTCCAGAGGATGAGACTATAAACAATTCTACATTGTAGATGTCGGTTACATGTTTTGGGAAAGACGTGATAACAAAGCTAGCTTACTCTACTGCATAGACATCAAAGTACTCAGAAGCTTGTTAGTGCAATGCTACAGAAGCCAAGGTCAGGGGAAGGAGGGGGAACGAGGAGAGGAGAGCGAGCGTTACATTCCAGTGGAGGCCTACACAGGGGTTACTACAGTTGAAGCCTGAACCAAAGTCCCAGCCAGGTCTGCCCCGCCACTTGTACGGGCGAAGCAGAATCAAACAGAAATAAAACAGAGCAAACAGAGCAGTTCCTCATACCATCCCCCACAACTCATTGCAACCAGTTGGCTGCCATGAAGCTGCCCCATCCACTGGAACCAGTGATCTGGAGTCCCATCCCCGACTTTTGCTCAAAGACCCAGAATCACTAAGATAGCCTCATTGTGGAAACAAAGGAAGAACTGCCATCATGTATCTCTTAATGATGGCAACTCCTGGATTTGTAGGGGCAAAATGAGAACCTAACAGTACAACCAGTGATATCAAACCTTCCTTCCCAAAAAAGGGAAGATTGGGAAGGGATCTTGTAGGTTATCCGGGCTGTGTAACCGTGGTCTTGGTATTTTCTTTCCTGACGTTTTGCCAGCAGCTGTGGCAGGCATCTTCAGAGGAGTAACACTGAAGGACAGTGTCTCTCAGTGTCAAGTGTGTTGACACAGAGAGACACTGTCCTTCAGTGTTACTCCTCTGAAGATGCCTGCCACAGCTGCTGGCAAAATGTCAGGAAAGAAAATACCAAGACCACGGTTACACGGCCCGGATAACGTACAAGAACCAATGAACTCTGACAGTGAAAGCCTTCGACAATATATTGGGAAGGGAGATAATTGAGCTTGGGCTATGTGTGTTCATTCCTGTTCCACACACTTAGGATTAATTTCACTAGGAGGGATTGGACCTTGCCATCCACTGGAGGGAAATGGCATTTGCCCCAAGCACTGCAGGGGATCCAAGCAAAAGCAAGAAGAGTACTATTTCCAAAGACCATCATTAAGAATGGAAGGAGCCATTTACAAATTTCAGATGTGATCAAGAAATACCATTGCTGATAGAGTTGAGAAGTTTCTAAACATGCCTTTTATCCCAGACCTCAGACTCTGTGGGAGGTGGATTAGGTTCAGCTCCCTTCTAGTGGTATCCCCAAGTCTACTCCGTTAATATGTTCTTGTAGGTTATCCGGGCTGTGTGACCGTGGCAGGCATCTTCAGAGGAGTAACACTGAACAGTGTTACTCCTCTGAAGATGCCTGCCACAGCTGCTGGCGAAATGTCAGAAAAGAAAATACCAAGAACACGGTCACACAGCCCGGATAACCAACAAGAACCTATGAACTCTGACCGTGAAAGCCTTCGACACTACTACCTTAATGTTTGAGATGTAAGGTAGCCTGGTTCCCCACTTTACAGGAACCGTAATGTATCTCTGAGACAGAGTCTACATCCACGTTGACTATCACAATGATGAGCAATTTGAAAATTATTCATAATTATAGGTAAACAATTAGTTTTTGTCCTCACTACAAGGCCAACACCAGTCTCTTCCTTTCCCCTGTAGATCAGCTATGGTTTTGTTAATCATGTGCTCAAAGATGAAATTCAGCGGCCTTTTTTCTACCGGATGGATCGAAAGCAAGATTCATATTTCATGGGGATTGTGAAGATGCTGCTGCATTTCAGATGGACATGGGTTGGTCTCCTTGCTCCAGACAATGACAAAGGAGAAAGATTCCTGAGGACCTTGACCCCTTTGATCGTCCAGAGTGGGATTTGCATTGCCTTCACAAAAAACATCCAAGAATGGAATGAGAATGATAATGGGATAAACCTCAACATGCATTCCTTTTCCATACAGACAAGGTGTAATGTACTTGTTTACTATGGGGACTCCCACTCCATGATGACTCTAGGAGTGATGATCAAATATGCTAAAGAAAAGCTAAAATCCATCATGGGGAAAGTCTGGATCATAGCAGTTTTGCAGGATTTCAGCATGAGGGTTTTTTTGAAAATATTTGATACCCAGCACATCCATGGTTCTTTTTCTTTTTTGATCCAGACAAATGGAAAGACCAAATATGGCAATTTTAATTCATTTCTATCTACTCTCAGTAAAATTGGAGAGAGAGCATTTCATTGTTCATATGCAAATCATGGGTTATCAGTAAAAGGCTGGATAAGGTGCAGAGAGAAAGAGGCACGGGAACCACCATCCCAGGATGAGCTAGAAAGTATCCTGTCTCAAGACAGCTACAGCATTTACAACTCTATCCAGGTTGTGGCATTTGCCTTGAATGTGGCCTACTTGTCCAGATCTAGTCATATGTCAAGTGGTGGCTGGCTGGGACTTCAAAAGTTGCAGCCATGGCAGGTATTCCTTCTCTTACTCTCTCTGAAAATTTCTGTCAGTTGTTCAATTACATATTCATACTCTGACAAGATTTTACATATAGAGGCAAAATGAAATTTAGCATTTGATGTTTCGTGATGCAGCTCAGCCTGAGGAATGCCCTGAGACCCAACTTCCATTGGGTGAGGTGTTTTGGAATTGTAGGTGTGGAGGGAACATATAGAGGTAGAGTCACATGACTTCCATCCCAACCACATTTACTGATGGCTGGACAAATACTGCTATCAAGATCCAACACGTTTTTCTTATTGAAAGAGCTTTTTAACATAATTCAAAACAATCCTCCCAGCCCACATACTGTAGAATTATAGGGACCATTATAAGTAAGGCGGAAATATCCAATATGGCTTCCAGTATTTCTAAATGTTGGTGTTTTCTATGTAATTGTAGCTTCATCCTATCCTCAGAAACTTCCAGTTTATTAATAATTCCATGGAAGGAGTCACTTTTGATGAGAATGGAGACATGGCAGTCAATTTTGATATTGTGAACTGGGTGGTGACATCCAATCAGTCGGTTGTTAGAGTTAATGTTGGGAGAGTAGAGAGACAATCATCTGCAGAGATCAAATTCACCATTGATCAGGATGCCATTGTGTGGCCCACATGGTTTAATGAGGTAGGGGAAAACATTGCTTTCAATTAATTCACATTAATAGCTGTAATGAAATATCAGTAACAACATAAGCTACGTAAATGAGATGATTTCTATCAAATCAGTTTACAGTCTAATAACCCAAGGAATAAGAATGGCAGGGCAAAGCGTGATGGAATACATATTTGGAGGGTGGTCAACAGCAGGTCTTATTTGTGATGTTTGTCAGGAGGGTGCAGTTAGCCTACACTTGCTCTTCCTTCCTAGACCATTGCCCGGATGCTGCCCTGACTTTCCCCATGGCCTTTGCCTAGAAGGCGAAGGGTTTATAGCACCCTGCTCTTTCTCCTTCCGTTGGTCCTTGGAGTAGGTGGCTGAGTGTCTTCCTTGGCTTGTATAACCCTTAGCAAGGATTTCTTCCCCAACACTGGGTCAGGTTCTCCCAACAAGGTCCTAACACCATGCCAACTTCCCCTACACCCGCTCCTTATCTGAACATCGGTTTAAAAAGTCTCTGGCATCTTCTCCTTCAGACCTATCTGATCAGGTATAAAATCCTACCTTCACCCCTTACCCTGGTATTGCCCAACAGCCAAAGTACATGCATTAAAGGAGGGGCCCTGTCATGCCACTGTGGATCATCAGTTCTGCCCTTGGTGGTACATACAGCACTGGAGGTCCCATTGAGTCATTTTCAACTGGATGACTCATTTCTGTAGAGAACAAGCACTCATAGCAAACCTCCTAAAACATTTTCCTTGACACTCCTGTTCTTTATGCTTAGACCCTGCCTCATTCTTGGTGCACGGAGAGATGTCGCCCTGGATACGCCAAGTTGACTAAGGAAGGAGAGCCTCCCTGCTGCTATGATTGTGCTCCGTGTGCGGAAGGGACAGTCTCCACTCAGGAAGGTAGCTGACCCCAAAGGAAAGGGCCAGTCTTTCGAAGGGGATAGAGCAAAGATTCATTAACTTTCTCCTGGGGAGATGTGCAGTAAGATTCTTTCAGCCATCACCTAGGAAGATTTTTAGTCATTAGGGAACACGCTGTACATTAGTCATTATTTACTTACACAAATTGAGTAAGAATAAATTACCTCAGCAGCAGGCCGTGAGAGTCAAAAGATGAGTAGAGAGAGAGGGTTCAGCGGGGCCACTTGAGATCACTTTCTGCACTTTAAATCATGTCATCCACTCTATTTGAAAATGGAGCAGACTTATCATTAAAGATACGACTATGCCCCCATTACACATCATATGTCCTCATACTGAGTAAACAATCCTTGGAGGATGGGCAAAATACAAATATAAGTCATTAAAAGAACAATTCTTATAATTAATGTACAATATTGAAATGATCTATTTATCCGTCAGTCCTTGGCATGCATAACTCATCAGAAAATAAAGCTACGAGTCTCATAACTGGGCACTGGCTTCAGGATATATGGGGAGTTGCAGTGCCAAATCTGAGGGGGATCAGAATATCCTGACTGATATTATCTAAACTCCACCCCCCATCCCCATGCTATTTGCAGTGGAGGAGAAAGTTCTTCCTTTGTGGCAGGCATACCTCATCAGAAGCTAAGAGTTCTCAAAATTGTCCACCAGCTTCAGCTTGATTGTGGATGTTGCAGTGCTAAACATGAAAGGAATGGGAACCTCCTGACACAGATTAGCTCTAGAACATCCCTCTGACATGTGCAATGGAAACAAAGTTTACTCACAAGAAGCCACGAAGGACAGGCAACACCGACAGGCAGGGTGGAAAATATCCCATGTGTTACCAAATAACGGGGGCTTAACAATTTCCCTGATCAATCGGAACCTGTATGGTATAGTGGTTAGGGTGTCTGACTAGGATCTAAGAGACATACGTTTGAATCATTCTCCACTCTGTCATGGAAGCTTGCTGGGTGACAGGGATCAGTCATACCCTCTCAGCCTAACATCTCACAGGGTGGTTTTTGTGAGGATAAAATGGAGGACAAGAGAACAGGGTCAGCCACTTTGGGTTCATATGAGGGAGAAAGGCCGCACAGACAGCACAGAGAGGGAGGGTGGAAAATATGCCCTCTTATACATAAAAAAGAGGTCTAATAACTTTCCTGAGCTACCAGAGCCAGCATGGTGTAGTGATTTGGGTGTCAGACTAGGATCAAGGAGATCTGTTAAAGAATTGCCACTCTGCCATTCTGCCTAGTTTGTTTGGCCCTCTAGGGCAACTGGTTGGCCACAGTGTGAAAAACAGTATGCAGGAATAGATGGACCAATGGTCTGATCCTGCAAGGGCTCTTCTGATGAAGCTCAGAACTGACTGGATGGTATGTGGACACTGCAGGGTAACATTCCCTAGGCTCAACAATGCTCAAGCAACACACTGCCCAGAGGGACCAGTTTTGATAGATCCATATTGGGGACAAACATGCAGCAAAGGAAGCACACAGAAGGGAGGGTCCTGTGAGCAGTCAAGTTCTGTGAAAGACTTCCACTGCCACCAGGCTCAAATTATATTTTGTCCACTAATTATGAATTTTCTCCACTACTGTCCCAAACATGTCCCAATACATCCAAGATGTCCTTCTGAAATGCATTGGCTTTATAATACAATTCAATTTCAATACCTTTATTGGCATACCATCAAGAAATCAATCAAATAAAAACTAACCTCTAAACATCATTTAACGGCTTTATAATACAAGGGAGGGTTAGGAACCAACCTAAGCTATCAGAGACAGTATAGTGTATTGGTTAGAATGTCAGACTAGGATCAAGGAGATCCAGGTTTGAATCCCCACACTGCCACAGAAGGTGGTTGGGTGACCTTGTGCCAGTCACATGTTCTCAGTTTAACCTACTTCACAAGGTTGTTGTGAGGATAAAATGGAGAACAGAACAGTGTAAGTCACACTGGGTCCCTGTTGGGGAGAAGGCGTGTATGATGTTAATTATCAATATAATTTTGGCTGGAGTTTTAAAAAAAGGATGAGTGTTCTTGCTGTTGTTTCATCTGGTATTGCTCCTACTCTTCTGTTCATTGAGTATTAAAAACATTTAATAATAAATAATAAATAAAACTGCCAGTAAATATAATAAGTGCAGCAAGATACCAGGTTGGCGAGCAGAAAGAGAAGGGACACATCTAAAAAAAATAATTTAAAAGAAGAGGAGCTGCCACAGACCCCAGCTTCAGTCACACTGCAATATGGGGTCAAGGGAGGCAGGCCTGGGGGGAAGGGAGGCAGGCCTGGGGGGAATGCTTCCATCCTGGCTTCACCTGGATATCTTTACCAGTCACTCCACTGCAGTCTGAATAACATGGATCCTTTAGCCCTATACTGCCTATTTGAATGGGAATCGATCTCAGTACTGGATATTATATGTTCTATGTTCTTTTCAGAACTGCTATGTTCTTTTCAGATGCAAGTCATTGTCATAAATGTGCAGAAGATCAGCATCCAAACAAGATCCAAGATCAATGCATTCCCAAGCATATAACCTTCCTGTCCTACGAAGAACCTTTGGGGATCATTCTAAATTTCTTTACTCTTTCCTTCACCCTAATCACAAGTTTTGTTTTGGAAATCTTCATTCAATACTTAGAAACTCCAATAGTCAAAGCCAACAATCGCAGCCTCTCCTATGTTCTCCTCATCTCCCTCCTGCTTTCATTTCTCTCCTCTTTTCTCTTCATCGGTCAGCCCCAGAAGGTGACCTGCCTTCTCCGACAAACAGTTTTCAGCATCATCTTCTCCATTGCCATCTCTTCTGTGTTGGCCAAGACTGTCACTGTGGTGGTGGCCTTCATGGCCTCACAGCCAGGCAGCAGGATGAGGAAATGGCTGCGGAAGAGCTTGGCCAACTCCATTATCTTTTCCTGTTCCGGTATTCAAGTGGGCATCTGCACTCTCTGGCTGGGCATCTCTCCCCCCTTCCCAGAGGCTGACATGCACTCCCAGTCTGGACAGATCGTCCTGCAATGTAACGAAGGGTCTGTCACCATGTTTTATGCTGCCCTCGGCTACATGGGCTTCCTGGCCACCGTCTCCTTCATGGTGGCTTTCCTAGCCAGGAAGCTGCCTGGGGCGTTCAATGAAGCCAAGCTGATCACCTTCAGCATGTTGGTGTTCTGCAGTGTTTGGGTGTCCTTTGTGCCCACCTACCTCAGCACTAAGGGGAAATACATGGTGGCTGTGCAGATCTTCTCCATCTTGATTTCCGGTTTGGGCTTATTGGGCTGCATCTTTCTTCCCAAATGCTACATTATTATACTGAGGCCTCATCTGAATACAAAGGAACATCTAATGATGAAACATAAAGATGAGATCTACTTTTGAGTACATTTTTTAGAATTTTGGTAATCTTTGTCTTTTATGCCCTAATGAAACAATATACTTGTCTTTGCATGCTTTGTAGTGTAATTAGAATAAATCTCTCTTCCTTGCACATACTTTATGAAAGGAACTCATTATATATGATGGTAGGACGTGAGTAAAGACCCTGGATGTCCACAGGTCATTTGTTTCTGTGCTTTATGTGTACCATTTCCTCACAACCTGTGTTCAGGTGTGTTTGATACAACTGGACTTTTCAGAGTGTTACCTCAGGACCCCTGTAACTTCAAGTCCAGATAAGATACTGCTACAGAAAGCAGATCCCTTATTAATCAGGCCACGAAATCATGATCTACACTACTAGGAGATAAGAGAAATTAAATGCTGTCTTTTGAGAAGGTAACCAGAAAATTTTGCAGACCCTCTGTCTAAAGGCTTCTCATGTGACGTCATGAGATCTCCCCAAATCTGGACTAACAAGATGGGTTCAAGCTACTGCCAATAGTTCTTGTTAGCAATTTACTGACATATTGACAAATAGGAAACTATCAGAGCTATCACCATACTTACCTGAGTTAATTGGTTGTGACCCTAGCCTCTCATGCCCAGTTTTCCTGGCACATGTGGATTAGTGCGCAGGAGAAAGCCAACAACGCAGAAAGCCAAGGAATGGAACAGACCTAGATGTTACTCTGGACCAAGCTGCAAAGTGCTAGCAGGACCCTGCAGATGGCAAGCAGTGCTGTAGACCCAGGGACGGAAGTGGCCTGAACTCCATCTTGGATGTAGCTGCACAGTAGTGGAGGAGAAAACTGTCTCCAACCCCGCCTGCAACCCCCCTGAGCCATGGAAGAGCTGCTCCCTTCTGGACAATGGACAGTACATTGTAACATTTGCATAAGTTCTCTGTTCATCCACATTGGCTTCGTTGATCCCCTACCATGTTTTTGTCTTGTTGGAATACTGATGGTTTGAGCTTGTAAGAGCTCTTTCCTTCGAGCTGATTTTAATGGTTGCTTGGTCCCATTGGCTGATTGGGACACCACTGCAACTTTTAGTTATTATTTCTCTGTATGTATTGATTTAGCATAGTTTTATTGTGTATATCTATTATTAATCCAGCATTTTATTAACCTCGTATCCTGGACATGTTTGTAATGGCCTACGGCTAAATGCAAATAAAGCTATTACTTACTTGTAAGAGCTCTTCTTTTAGGAGAGCCCAACCTTCACTTGCTCCTTTCCCTTCGAGAATTCTTGCCTATTAAATGACTCTCATCATGCCTCTGAGTCCATTAAAGTTTGCCCTGCTAAAAATCTAACATATACATCTGGCTATGAACCTCCATGGTCCTCCACTGCAAAAGAAATTCTAGGAGGGCATATTCATTCCCCCCTAGGGTCCTTACCACCAAACGGGTCCAGAGAAGGGCAAGAAAGACGGTGAAGGGGCTGGAGACCAAGTCCTATGAGGAAAGGTTGAAGGAGCTAGGGATGTTTAGCATGAAGAGGAGAAGACTGAGAGGGGATATGATAACTATGTTCAAGTACTTGAAGGTAGGGCTGTTGATTCAGTTCGGCCCGAACCGAAAAAAAGGCCAAATTTCTCTTGATTCGGTGGTTTTTCGGTTCAGATGAACCGAACTCAAAAAAGGGGGGAACCGGGGAGCCGAATTCTACTGGAAGGCGCAGATCTGTTTCCCGCCACCCCGCGCCACCCCGCGTGTCTTCAGGGAGCTTCCCTGGAGACCCACGGACTGCCCTTTAAACAGATCTGCGCCTCCCGGCCGGAGCTGTCTGGGCAGAGGAGTTTCCAGACCCCCCGCCCCTCCCGCCGGGACTCTGGGGAAGGGGGTGGGGAGGTTGTCAAGCCCCTCTGCCCAGCCAGCGCTGGCTGGGCAGAGGCGTTTCCAGACCCCCCACCCCTCCCGCCGGGACTTTGGGGAAGGGGGTGGGGAGGTTGTCAAGCCCCTCTGCCCAGCCAGCGCTGGCTGGGCAGAGGTGTTTCCAGACCCCCGCCCCTCCCGCCGGGACTCTGCAGAAGGGAGTGGGGAGGTTGTCAAGCCCCTCTGCCCAGCCAGCGCTGGCAGGGCAGAGGGGTTTCCAGACCCCCACCCCTCCCGCCGGGACTCTGCGGAAGGGGGTGGGGAGGTTGTCAAACCCCTCTGCCCAGCCAGCGCTGGCTGGGCAGAGGCGTTTCCAGACCCCCCGCCCCTCCCGCCGGGACTCTGTGGAAGGGGGTGGGGGGTTGTCAGGCGCAGATCTGTCCCCCCCCCTGCAGGCCTTCACGGGGCTTCCATGAAGGCATGCGGGGGGGCCTTTAAACAGATCTGTTTAAAGAGCCCCCCAGGCCCTGTGAAGGCTCTTTAAAGACCCCGCCCCTTCCCACTCTTTGAAGTGGTGGGCCCCGCCTGGGTAGGGACGCCCAGCACTTCAAAGATCCGGCCGAATTTTCCCCCGAACTCCGGATCTCACCTGAATTTCGGGGATCCAAAGCGGGGGAGTTCGGACTTCAGCACGTCCCGAATTAAAACGGGCCAAATTTTGCCGAAGCCAAACTGTACCGAATTTTTTTTTTCAACCGCCCTACTTGAAGGGCTGTCATATTGAGGAGGGTGCCGAGTTGTTTTCTGTTGCTCAAGAAGGTCGGACGGGTTGAAATTCAATCAAAAGAGTTTCCTTCTAAACATTAGGAAGAATTTTCTAACAGTTAGAGTGGTTCCTCAGTGGAACAGGCTTCCTCGAGGTTTTTAAGAAGAGGTTAGGTGGCCATCTGTCAGCAATGCTGATTCTGTGACCTTAGGCAGATGATGAGAGGGAGGGCATCTTGGCCATCTTCTGGTCACTAGGTGTGTGGGGGGGAGGAAGTTGTGAATTTCCTGCATGGTGTAGGGGGTTGGACTTGATGGCCCTTGTGGTCCCTTCCAACTCTATGATTCTATGAAATACAGCCACTGCAGTTCCCAAAACTATAGTATATTGCAGAAATGAGAATGACTTCAACAGTTGTCTCCTGGATGCACAATTAAGACTAGCTGACGTCATTGTGCTTACCTGGGCCATGTCCGCACTGGGCATTTGCGGCGCCATCTTCTGGGGGCTTTCCTTGCATGTTCCCACTTACTCTGTTCGAAGGATCTCCGAAGCGTCATCAGAGTGCAATTTCTCCGCGGTAAGAGGATCCGCTTACACGGCGAAGTAAAAAAATGAAGCGTCTTCCTCACCGGGAGCCTTACAGTGGGAACATGCAATCAGTGTTGAATCCACTCCCTGCTGCCAGCCCACTTCCTGCTGCCAGCCAACCACCCCACTCCTCCCGCCTCCCTAAGGGACGCTGGACCAATCGCCGTCCTCTTGCTTCCAGCGCCGACTGGGCATGTGTGGGAGCCCGTTGATCCCGGCTTATCACATGCAGTGAAGAAAGGCAGCGCGGTGGGAACAGAAATATAAAGTCGAGTTGGATTCTTGTGTTCTGGACACGTTGAAATTGCGAGGTAAGTTGCTAGTGCGTTCACGGGCCTGGTTTGGTATATGCAAAAATGTGGATTTAGGAGAACACTTCACATACTCTAAGCCTCTTGAACACAATTGCTAGGTGCAACAGATGTTGCTACTTAAAAAATAAAAACACATTTGTTGTTCTTGCTCACAGTTCTCTTATGCTCATTGCCATCTTAGGAAACAGGGCTGGAGAAGGCCTCTGTTTGGGACCCCAGAGTCCCAGTGCCAGTTGGAGCAGGAAAAGGGAGGCTAGGCAGACTACTAGGCAGCTCCATATGGTCATAATGATTGGGAATAACTAATGCAGATTCTGTACATATTTGTACACATCAAAATGGAACAGCTTTATGTTAAATTCCGTAAGTCAGTCAGACCTCACTGATCTGTCCCCTTGCTGAACCATGAAAGAGTAGAGGACCAAAGTGGTAAGTCTCATAATGACATATTTTCCAGCCAGGCATCTGCGCAGGGAGCCACACACAGTGCTGCAGAGTTGGCACTTGCCCTTATAATCGTGGAAATCATGGTGATTTACTGCTCCTCTTACCAACACTCAAGAGGCCTTCCCTAACATCACCTATGAAGATAATTACATGAACGTCAAAATCAAGTACAGGGTGATTTGTCAAATACAGTCTGAAAAGGATAGTGTATACATATCTCCTGAGGACCTGGGCCGAGATTTAGGGCAGCTGGGTGAGGGAGCTGTGCTGTCGTGTGATTCAGTGTCATCCCCTTGGATCAGAATCCAGTGCTGGGCTCCATCTGTAGAAGAACAGTCTCTGCACTGCAAGAGGTTTTGAGCTTCTGCTAGTTAGATCCATTTGGGAAGCAGCTTTACCAGGCATACCCAGGATGACCCTGCTGCTGCTGTTGCTGCTCTCTGGACTATTGTCCTATCTCTTCTGCAGGGTTATGGAGGCAAAGTGCCTGTTTAATATAACTGATCGAAGAAGCCCCCTGAACTATTACAGGCCAGGTGACTTGGCCATTGGTGGAATCACGTCTATGGCAAACACTGTGCTTAAGCCATATAGTTTCTCCAAGCCTCCCTATGTTAGATTTACAGCGTAAGTAATGATGTGTTGATGGATTTAATGCTACTCAATCTGAGTCTGCTTTCAAGCTCTGTTTCTCACGGACAGTCCCTGATTTCTGGGAGCTGCCATTAGAAAGTTGTATCCCTCTTTTGTTTGATTGGCCTTTGTAAGAAATATGATACTGGGCTGGCATAGATGAAGGATTGGTCTGATTCAGCAGAGCTCTTATAATGTTCTGATGTTTCTATTTTGTCTTTTGGGGAGATTTGTGCAGGTATGAACAGGGAGCCACCCCATATGCTGAAACTGTCACTTAACATGCTGTAACCAAGGAGCTCATCCTCAGCTGTTAAGTATGGCAATATCTTTAGGGTCATAAGCTTTTGTCTGTGGTAAGATCTTTCTTGGGAGGGAAGGCAGCATGTTGTAGCCCGATATCATCAGATCTCAGAAGCTAAGAAGGGCCAGGGCTTGGATGGGCGACCACCAAGGAAGACTCTGCAGAGGAAGGCAATGGCAAGCCAGCTTCTTCTCACTCGTCTTGAAAGCTCCTTGTTGGGATCGCCATAAGCCAGTTGTGACCTGATGGCACTTACATATGTCAGGGTAATCCTTTCATTGCCGGTGCAGCTTTCCTTCTTGTCCCATGTAAAACTGCCTAGTTGATCATAAGTACAAGTTGGAATTGATGAAGGTTTAGTCTGATTCAGCAGAGCTCTTATAATGTTTTTGTCTTTTTGGGGTGATTTGTGCAAGTATGAACTGAAAGCCATTCCATATGCCGAAACGGTCACTTAACATGCTGCAACTGGTGAGCTCATTCTCAACTGTTAACTCTAGAAAAGAGCAAGAGTCCAGTAGCACCTTAAAGACTAACAAAAATATTTTCTGGCACGGTATGAGCTTTCGTGAGCCACAGCTCACTTCTTCAGATACAGCTAGAATGTGAATCTATCTGTCTTTAAGTAGAGGAGAGTGAATTCAGACAAGCATTAGTATGTAAATGTTCACAGTATGTAAATGTGAACAGCAGGCGTGATGGGATTAGGTATGGTATGCAGAAGAGTCTGTGATGTCCAGGGGAGAGATGGGTGTGAAGAAATCAGCATTGGTAATGAGCCATGAATGCAAGGTCTTTATTCAGCCCAGGTAAATGCATTGTCTTTAGTTTTAATATCAACTGTAATTCAGCAGTTGCTCTTTCCAGTCTCCCTTTGAAATTCCTTTGTAAGAGAACTGCTACTCTTAAATCTGCAACAGAATGTCCTGGAAGGTTGAAATGTTCTCCCACTGGTTTTTGAATATTGTGGTTTCTGATGTCAGACTTTTCATCAATCCATTTAATCTTTGTCTAAGAGACTGACCTGTTTGTCCAATGTAGATTGTGGAAGGGCCCTGCTGGCATGTGATGGCATAAATCACATTAGAAGATGAGCAGGAGTATGAACCTGAGATAGTATGGCTGACATTGGTGGGTCCAGAGATGATGTTCCTAGAATCTATATGAGGGCAAAGTTGGCACCTTGGTTTGTTGCAGGCCTTGGTGCCAGAGTCCATGTTCCTGTTAAGTAGTTTATCATCATGGGTGAGTGATGCGAGAAAATGTAAGTTCATTGTGTATGGCCCTCTCTGCCTGCTTCTTACCAAAGCAACGCCAGATAGTGTAATGGGAAACCACAAACCATGTTCTCAGGACAGTCTCAGAGCACATATTCATTGTAGTAAGGCATATAGGTTTATTATAGGTCAGTGATGGCGAACCTTTTAGAGACCGAGTGCCCAAACTGCAACCCAAAACCCACTTATTCATCGTAAAGTGCCAGCACGGCAATTTAACCTGAATACTGAGGTTTTAGTTTAGAAAAAACAACTCATATGTTAACATCTTATGCTCACAAGCATAAAATGATCCAAACAAAGTAAGGAAAGCAATCCCAAGTGCTTTCATTGATTTAAAATTATTTGGCAGAGAATTCCACACTTTAAGGATTTCATTTTCAGAACTAACTGTACTATCCTTTGTCATCCATAAAATTAAATCATGGCAATGACTGACAAACACCATTTTCCCCATCTGCATTCTCAAAACTCTGCAGGGGGGCTTATTGTTGAGTTGTGCATCTGAGTGGCAAGTCCAACGCAAAACCTCCCATTCACAAATAGACAACAAACCCCCCCCCATGCAGTTTTGAGAATCTGGATGTGGGAAATGTGCATCTGAGTGGCAAGTCCAAGGCAAAACCTCCCATTCACAAATGGACAATAAACACACACCCCCATGCAGTTTTGAGAATCTGGATGGGGTAAATGTGCATCTCAGTGGCAAGTCCAAGGCAAAACCTCTCTTTCACAAATAGACAACCCCCCCCCCATGCAGTTTTGAGAATCTGGATGGGGTAAATGTGCATCTCAGTGGCAAGTCCAAGGCAAAACCTCTCTTTCACAAATAGACAACCCCCCCCCCATGCAGTTTTGAGAATCTGGATGGGGTAAATGTGCATCTCAGTGGCAAGTCCAAGGCAAAACCTCTCTTTCACAAATAGACAAAAAAAAAAAAAAACCCCATGGAGTTTTGAGACTCTGGATGGGGTAAATGTGCATCTCAGTGGCAAGTCCAAGGCAAAACCTCTCTTTCACAAATAGACAAAAAAAAAAACCCCATGCAGTTTTGAGACTCTGGATGGGGTAAATGTGCATCTCAGTGGCAAGTCCAAGGCAAAACCTCTCTTTCACAAATAGACAAACCCCCCCCCCATGGAGTTTTGAGACTCTGGATGGGGTAAATGTGCATCTCAGTGGCAAGTCCAAGGCAAAACCTCTCTTTCACAAATAGACAAACCCCCCCCCATGGAGTTTTGAGACTCAGGATGGGGTAAATGTGCATCTAAGTGGCAAGTCCAAGGCAAAACCTCTCTTTCACAAATAGACAACTAACCCCCCCCCCATGCAGTTTTGAGAATCTGGATGGGGTAAATGTGCATCTCAGTGGCAAGTCCAAGGCAAAACCTCTCTTTCACAAATAGACAAAAAAACCCCCCATGCACTTTTGTAGCGTGGCGGCCGGCAGGGCAGCCCTCGGGGCCGAGCATGAGCGGGCGGCGGCAGGTCTGGAGCGGCGCCTGGGTGGGGTGGCGGCGCTGCTGCTGCTGCTAAGGCGGAGCGAGGCAACGGAGGCAGATGGCGTCGAGACCGCCAGGAGGGGGCGGGGGACGGGCGGGGGACGGGCGGGGGGGGGCGGCTCCACGCGTGCCCATAGAAAGGGCTCGGCATGCCGCTTGTGGCACGCGTGCCATAGGTTCGCCAACACGGGAGTAGGTGGCTGCATGTCCTCCTTGGCCAGTATAATCTCCCAGTACTTATCAAGGATTTCTTCTCCAACAACAGGTCAGGTTCGTCCAAAGGGATCCTAACACCATACCAACTTCCCCCACACCAGCTCCTTATCTGAGCATGTGCCACTGCTTCAAATCTCTCTGGCATCTTCACCTTCAGACCTATCTGATCAGGCCAAAAATCCTGCCTTCACCCCTTGCCCTGGTATTGACCAATACCCAAAGTACAGCCATTAAAGCAGGGTCCCTGCCATGCCATTGGGGATCATCAGTTCTGCCCTTGGTGGTACATACAATGCTGACTCCCATTGAGTCATTTTCAACTAGATGACTCATTTCTGTAGAAAATATGCACACATAGCAACCCCCTAATACTTTTTCCTTGACACTCCTTTTCTTTATGCTTAGACCCTGCCTCGTTCTTGGTGTACGGAAAGCTGTCGCCCTGGATACGCCAAGGCGACTAAGGAAGGAGAGCCTCCCTGCTGCTATGATTGTGTTCCATGTGCGGAAGGGACAGTCTCCACTCAGGAAGGTAGCTAACCCCAAAGGAAAGGGCCAGTCTTTCGAGGGGGATAGAGCAAATATTCATTAACTTTCTCCTGGGGAGATGTGCAGTAAGATTCTTTTAGCCATCACCGAGGAAGATTTTTAGACATTCGGGAACACGCTTGTACATTGGTAATTATTTACTTACACAAGTTGAGTAAGAATAAATTACCTCAGCAGCAGGCCGTGAGAGTCAAAAGATGAGCAGACAGAGAGTTGAGCCGGGCCACCTGTGAGCAATTTCTGCACTTTAAATCATGTCATCCACTCTATTTGAAAATGGAGCAGCCTTTTCATTAAAGATATGAATCTGCCACCATTACAGTTCATATGTCCTCATACCGAGTAAACAATCCTTGAAGGATGGGCAAAATAAAAATATAAGTCATAAAAGAACAATTCTTATAATTAATGTATAATATTGAAATGATCTATTTATCCGTCAGTCCATGGCTTGCAGAATTCACCAGAAAATAAAAGCTATGAGTCTCATAACTGGGCACTGGTTTCAGGATGTATGGGGAGTTGCAGTGCCAAACCTGAGGGAACCAGAATATCCTGGCTGATATCATCTAAACCCCACCCCCATACTTTTTGCAATGGAGGTGAAGGCTCTTCCTTTGTGGCAGGAATACCTCATCAGAAGCTAAGAGTTCTCAAAATTGTCCCCCAGCTTCAGCTTGATTGTGGATGCTGCAGTGCTAAACATGAAAGGAATTGGAGCCTCCTGACACAGATTAGCTATAGAACATCCCTCTGACATGAGCAATGGAAATGAAGTTTACTTACAAGAAACCAAGAAGGACAGGCAGCACAGACAGGGAGGGTGGAAAAATGTCCCATCTGTTAACCAAATTCAAGGGGCTTAACAATTTTCCTGATCTATCAGAAACTGTATGGTATAGTGGTTAGAGTGTCTGACCAGGACTGAAGAGACACATGTTTGACTCTCCACTCTGTCATGGATGCTTGCTGGGTGATAGGAATCAGTCACACCCTCTCAGCATAACATCTCACAGGGTGGTTTTTGTGAGGGTAAAATGGAGGACAGAACAAGGTAAGTCACACTGGGTCCCTGTTGGGGAGAATAGGTGTGTGACGTTAGTAATCAATATAATTTTGGCTGGAGTTTTTTTTTTTTTTTTTAAAGGATGAGTGTTCTTGCTGTTGTTTCATCTGGTATTGCTGCTACTCTTCTCTTCATTGAGTATTAAATAAATTTAATTATAAATAATTAATAAAATAAAACTGCAGTTAAATATAATAACTGTAGCAAGATACCAGGTTGGGAAGCAGAACCTGAAGGGACACATATAATAAATAATAATTTTTTAAAAAAAGAGCTGCTGCAGATCCCAGTGTCAGTTACACTGCATTGTGGGACCATGGTGGGGTCAGGGCAACAAGATGCTTCCATCATAGCTTCAGAATGATGTCTTTTGGGCTCACTTTACCAGTCACTCCACTGCAGTCTGAATAGCCTGCGAAGAACCTTATGCTAAGACAGAACTTAGCATCCTTTAGCCCTGTACTGCCTATTTGAATGGGAATCGATCTCCGTACTGGATATTATACTGAAACTAGTATGTTCTTTTCAGATGCAAGTCATTGTCATAAATGTCCAGAAGATCAGTATCCAAACAAGGTCCGAGATCAATGCATTCCCAAGCATATAACCTTCCTGTCCTATGAAGACCTTTTGGGGACCATCCTAAATTTCTTTACTGTTTCCTTCATCCTAATCATAAGTTTTGTTCTGGGAATCTTCATTCAATACTTAGAAACTCCAATAGTCAAAGCCAACAATCGCAACCTCTCCTATGTTCTCCTCGTCTCCCTTCTGCTTTCATTTCTCTCCTCTTTTCTCTTCATTGGTCAGCCCCAGAAGCTGACCTGCCTTCTCCGACAAACGGTCTTCAGCATCATCTTCTCCGTTGCCGTCTCTTCTGTGTTGGCCAAGACTGTCACTGTGGTGGTGGCCTTCATGGCCTCACAGCCAGGCAGCAGGATGAGGAAATGGCTGGGGAAGAGCATGGCCAACTCCATTGTCTTTTCCTGCTCCGGTGTTCAAGTGGGCATCTGCACTCTCTGGCTGGGCATCTCTCCCCCCTTCCCAGAGGCTGACATGCACTCCCAGCCTGGACAGATCGTCCTGCAATGTAACGAAGGGTCTGTCACCATGTTTTATGCTGCCCTCGGCTACATGGGCTTCCTGGCCGCCGTCTCCTTCACGGTGGCTTTCCTAGCCAGGAAGCTGCCTTGGGCCTTCAATGAAGCCAAGCTGATCACCTTCAGCATGTTGGTGTTCTGCAGTGTTTGGGTGTCCTTTGTGCCCACCTATCTTAGCACCAAGGGGAAATACATGGTGGCTGTGCAGATGTTCTCCATCTTGGCCTCCAGTTTGGGCTTACTGGGCTGCATCTTTCTTCCCAAATGCTACATTATTATACTGAAGCCTCATCTGAATACAAAAGAACAACTAATGATGAAACATAAAGATGAGATCTACTTTTGAGTACATTTTAAAAAAAATTGATAATCTTTGTCTTTTATGTTCTTGTGAAACAAAATACTTGTCTTTGCACACTTGGTGGTGTGTTTAGAATAAATCTCTCTTCCTTGCACATACTTCATGAAAGGAACAAATTATATATGATGGTAGGACATGAATAAAGACCCTGGATGTCCACAGGTGATTTTGTTTCTGTGCTTTCTGTGTACCATTTCCTCACAACCTGCATCCAGGTGTGTTTGATACAACTGGACTTTTCAGAGTGTTACCTCAGAATCCCTGTAATTTCATGTCCAGATAAGATAGTGGTACAGAAAGCAGATCCCTTATTAATCAGGCCAAGAAATGATGATCTACCCTACTAGAAGATAAGAGATATTAAATGTCTTATGAGTAGGGTTGCCAGGTGCCTGCTGGTGGTGGGCAACCCTCCGGCAATTGTCCCCTCTGCCCTCCGATCACTTGAGGGTCTGGGGGCAAATGTGCATACACGGAGGGCTGTCCATTCGGTTCGGCCCGAACCGAAAAACAGCCAAATTTCCCCTGATTCGGAGGTTTTTAGTTCAGGATGAACCGAACTCAAAAATGGCAGGAAACCGGGGGAGCCGAATTCAGCTAGTTCGGGAGTTCACAAATAAATTCGGCAAATTCGGGGTGTCAGCAAGCAGCATTCTCCTCCCCCGGCCAATTGGTGGCCAAGCTGGGTCTTCTTCTGGCCAATCAGTCAGGATTGAGTACTGGAGGAATCAGCTGCTGCGCGGCCGGGCCGGGGAGAGAAAGAGAGTGAGAGAAATCCTCATGGGGGTGCTTGTGCACATTCGCTCCTTTCCGTGGCTGCAGGGGGTGCATTTTTGGGGGTAGAGACCCCAAACTTTCAGTGGAGCTTCAGACGAGCCTTCTTAAGAGACCCCCCAAGTTTTGTAAACATTGGGTCAGGGGGTCCCGAGATATGGGCTCCCCCCTTTTTTCTTTCCATGGCTCCAGGGGGCGCATTTTTGGTGGTACAGACCCCAAACTTTCAACGGAGCTTCAGATGAGCCTTCTTAAGAGACCCCCCAAGTTTTGTAAACATTGGGTTAGGGACCCCCGAGATATGGGCTCCACCCCTTTTTCCTCTCCCCCTTTTCCATTTCTGTGGCTGCAGGGGGCGCTTTTTGGGGGGTTCAGCCCCCAAACTTTCAGCATAGCTTCAGACAATCTGAAGCTATGCTGAATGTTTGGGGGCTGCACCCCCAAAAATACACCCCCTGCAGCCATGGAAAGAGAAAAGGGGGGAGCCCATATTTCTGCCCCCACTGAACCCATCTTTACAAAACTTGGGGGGTTTCTTAAGAAGGCTCGTCTGAAGCTATGCTGAAAGTTTGGGGTTGGCACACCCAAAAATGCGCCCCCTGCAGCCACGGAAAGGAGCGAATGTGCACAAGCACCCCCCCCACACACACACACACAGGAGGATTTCCCTCTCTCTCTCCCCGGCCGGGCCGCACATCAGCTGATTCCTCCAGTATTCAATCCTGACTGATTGGCCAGAAGAAGACCCAGCTTGGCCACCGATTGGCCGGGGAAGGGGAATGCTGCTTACTGACGGTTATGCTGCTTACTGACGGCCCCGAATTTGCCGGATTTATTCATGAACTCCCGAACTCGCTGAATTCGGCTCCCCAGTTGCCCTCCATTTTTTAGTTCGGTTCGTCCCGAACTAAAAACCTCCGAATCAGGGGAAATTCGGCTGATTTTCAGTTCGGGACGAACCGAATCAACAGCCCTACTGTTCATCACCGTTCTTTGCTTGTGAAGCAGATTGGCAGTGGGGCATCCCTGGCCAGTGCCCCATCCGTTCTGAATAGCATGCATGCATATTATGCAGGTCCAGTACAATCTGCTGGCACTTTGCCAGGATTTCGTCCCCTACAAGGGATCAGGTTCTTCCAACCACTTTCTAACAGCATCCCACCTCCCCCTGTGCTGGCTCCTTATGTGAGCATATGATACTGCTCGAATGTCTCTGGCATCTTGCCCTTCACACTTTTCTGATCAGATCTCCACCCCTTGCCCAGCTATTACACAGCAGCCAGAGCAGATGTCTCTACTATGCTACTGTGAACCAACAAGACTGCATGGGAGGTCCAGTTGAGTCGTTTCCAAATGGATGAATCATTTCTATAGAGCTCTCTCTCTCTCTCTCTCTCTCTCACACACACACACACACACACAAACACACACTCAAGGAAGCAATTCCAATGACATTTAGTTTGACACACCTCGTCTTTATGCTTAGAGCCTGCCCCATTCTAGGTGCACCGAGAGTTGTTCACCTGGATACACCAAGGTGATAAAGGAAGGAGAACCTCTCTGCTGCTATGATTGTTTTCCATGTCCAGAAGGGACTATCTCTACTTCAGAAGGTAGGTCTTGCCCGAGAGCCCCAGTTGGAGGGAGAGCGGAGGGGCAAAAACTGTACTTCCAGCCTCAGTTTTTCCTCTTTGGCTCACATCAGCAGTCATTCCACTTCAATCAGGACCACGTACAAAGTGCCTTATACCGAGTTAGACTTTTGGATCAGTTTGCCAGAACTTTGCTTGGCATTTATTGGCCAGAGTTTCAGGGCTTGATGTCTGATGTGGTTTTGGCTGGTGGTGTTAAGGAGCCAGGAGCCAGGACTTTCTGCAATGAAGCAGTTCAATCTGACTCTGAAATTGTCCCAGATCCTATCATGAGTTTTTACTTCTTGATGTCTCCCTCCTCCCAATATTGTCCTGGATTCCTGGCATGTAATATGCACTTCCAGATATATATTGTCAATTAATGGTTGTAAAACAGATGGGGTGATACTGAAATTAATATGTTCTATTCGGATGCAAGTCACTGCGATAAATGTCCAGAAGATCAGAGGCCTCATCTGAATACAAAGGAACAACTAAGGATGAAACATGAAGATGGCATTGGCTTTTGAGCACATTCTTTTAAATATTTGTAATCCTTATCTACACCATTCTGAATCCAATGTACTTGTCTTGGCATTTACCCCTCTAGGCTTTTATTAGATCCAATCTTTCTTATTTTCACATACATTAGAAAAGAAACTAGTTATACATAATGACAGGGAAGGTATAATGACATGAGATAGCTGTAGGCCATTTTGTTTTAAAGATTTACTTGTGTTCTTTTATCACTACTTGATTCCATATAGAGATGTTTGAATATTACCTCATATGTTCATTGTATTGCTGGGTTGGCCATGAAGATCGTCTTCATTACAGTTTCACAGTGGCTTGATTTTTCTGTTCATTTGTTTGGGATCATCTAGATAAGGTCTTCAATGGGTCTATCATCTATGTTGCCCTTTTTATTTAAATGCCGAATCATACCCACAGCCTTCTTCCTATCTAGTCAGTGTTGCCTCTGCCCTGAACTTGTACATTGTAATTGGTTCCAAATAATTTCCTCTAGAAGTTTACTATTTCTATCCTGTTAGCTTTTAAACAGAGAAGTTTACAGTTGGTCTCTTGGGGACCCTGATCGGATGGAGAGATGGCATTAAAATAGTTGGCATTAAAATGTTTTGAACTAACATAAAAACAAACAAACAAAGGAAATCTTTGTCACTTTCCAAGATAAACAAAATGTGTGAAAGTTCTGCCACAGGGAGAATGTCATAAGCCCACTTTTGTTGGAAACTGGCATGAGATTTCATAAATGCATTGTGAAGTTGCAGTTTTAGCAATGAATGAACAAGTCAAAAAAGGCACCCAACCTCTTTAAAAAGACTGGATGAGCACAAGAATGCAGAAGTGAAGGCAAAGTTTCAAAGTCCGGGAGTGATCTTGGACCCAGTCCTACCACTGGATGAGCAAGTGGCAGCTGTGGCCAAGTGCACCTTTTACCAGCGTCGACACGTTAGCCAGCTGCAGCCTTTCCTAGGCAGGAAAGATCTGGCCACTGTGGTGATTGATCTGGTGACATCTACATTACATTACTGCACTCCACTCTACTTGGGCTGTCCTTCCAAATTCCAGTTGGTACAGAATTGTGCAGCCAGGATGTTAACTAGAATTGGTCTTAGGACTGTATCACTCCAGTTTCAGCTCACCTGTTCCATAATATTAATATTGGTAATAAAGATAACAACAACAACAACAACAACAAACCTCTCTCCACTTCAGGTAGGGAACATACCAACCTTGGCCAGCTACGAGGCCTGACAACTGGAGCTAGGTTTTCAATGTGACTTGTGAGCCTACAACTCAAGCTAACCAGGATAGAAGAACTGATGTGAGCGGGAGACCCAAGACAGCCCTCCTGTTGGAAGAAAAGCCTCCAGCCTGGCCTAGCACTTTCAAGAGGAAAACCTGCAACAAAGAATTAAGAAAAGAATTTTCAGCCTTTTTTGTTTTCTTGAGTCTTGTAGGGTCGTTTATCCAGGCAGGAAAGCACTTGACCAAGAGCACCAGCCCATAGTGAGGAGAGTCACGCACGGAGTGGACTACGGAGTGGACTTCCCATCCTGAACTTCTCAGACATTTACATTGTTTCTTCTTGCAGTATAGTGGTTAATAAGAATGAGGTCTGAAAGGTAGGGTTGCCAACCTCCAGGTACCAGCCAGGAGATCTACTGCTATTATAACTGATCTCCAGCCAATAGAGATCAGTTCACCTGGAGAAAATGGCCTCTTTGGCAGTTGGACTCTTATGGGATTGAAGTCCCTCCTTTCCTCAAACCCTGCCCTCTGCAGGCTCCACCCCAAAAACCTCCCGGCAGTGGCGAAGAGGGACCTGGCAATCCTACTTTATTTATTACTTGACATATAAATAAATTATTTCTTTAAAACATTTATTCCACTTCTCCTGAAGAAAACGGCTGCTTCAGAAGGTGGGCTGCAGGGCATTATACCCTGCCTGGGAACCTTCCCTTGTGAGACCCCAGTCTCTCTGGCGTCACATTCAAATCTCCATGTATTTTTGAGCCAGAAAATGGCAACCTAGATAGAGAACATCCAGGCTATACAGGGCTCTGGGGAAGCTGTCCAGTAGACCCAATCTTGGGGGACTAAGGTTAGTTGAACTTTACTCTCTTGTAATTTTAGGTAATGCTAGCTTAGCCAAGTACAGCGTCTTGGTAAGTGGGAGGCTGATGGGTTGCCAACTTTCCCTAGTTTTCCTTGATCGCTAACCAAGATCCTTGAGGTGCAGCTCCGTGGGAGCTATTGATCCATGCAGCAAGCTGATCCCTTCTTGTAGCGGTAGCAGTGCGGGTCAGGTTGCTTGAATGGTATGCAGTACAGCTTAGGTAAGCATTCTGGGGCATCGTTTGGATGGAGAAGGGTTAACCTTCAGACCAGGCCTGAGGCCTTGGGGCCTTCATGGACCTAGGACAGGAAGCCCTTGAGTGTGTCATTATCCTTGACCCATAGACCATGCAGCTAGGGGCATAGAAAGTGACACACCTCCCTCAAGCATCAGGAGGCCTTGGCAAGGAGGAGCCCGAGCCAGGATGTGCGTGATGGCTCAAGGCTTAGAGCCAGGATGGTCTAGTCCATAAATTCAGGGATGCACAAACAACAGGAGGCCTGACTCTTCTGCATCTCACCAATTGTCCGCATGTAGAGTGGCCAACCTCCAGGTACTAGCTGGCTTTGGAATGGGGCTTGGCCTGTGGGCATCGCTGGGTATTGCAGCCTGCTCTGGGGCAAGGGCAGCATAAGTTGACCTCTTTGTGCTTCCCTGGTTTGGTGTATGCAAGCTGTGGGTGTAGGAGAACACTTCACATGCTGTAAGCCTCTTGCACAGCAAGTAGTTAGTGTTTTCGCCAATCGCTGGTTGCAACCGATGTGAACATGCTACTTAAAAATAAATAAAAACACATGCCAACAGCTATCTGGAGTTTGAGAAGGGGGTGAAAAATGAGAGTACAAAGACATTCAGTCTCACTGTGGGTAAACATTGTGACCTCTGTTCACATGTCTTTCTGCAAACTATGTTGCATGAAATGGACTTATGAAGGGAGGGGGGAGAGTGTTGAGTAGGTGTTTTGTTTTTGTTTTTAAATCAAAAGATATCAGTAACATAATTCACACTAGAGGCATGAAAAGCCGATACATGTGTCATCTCTAATGCTCATCAAAATGTAAAGAAACAGGGCTGGGAAAGACCTCCATTTGAGACCCCAGAGTCCCAATACCAGTTGGAGCAGGAAAAGGGAGGCTAGATGGACAACCAGGCAGCTTCTTGTGGTCATAATGTATGGGAAGAACTAGGGCAGTTTTAAACATTCATACACATCAAAATGAACAAGTACATCTTTTCCAGCCAGGCACCTGCGCATGGAGCCACAGACAGTGTCAAGGATGCTGCAGAGGTGGCGCTTGCCCTTATAATGATGAAAATCATGGTGATGTACTGTTCCTCTTAACATACTCAGCAGGCTTTTTGTAAGATCACCTTTGGAGAAAATTGCATGAACATCAGACTCAAGGAAGAGCACATAGTGATTTGTCAAATACAAGTTGAAACGATATGTGCATAAATGTCTCCTGAGGACCTGGGAGCAGCTGTACTGTTGCATGAATCAGTTTCATCCTCTTGCATCAGCATCCAGCACTGGGCCCCATCTGCATAAGTACAGTCTCTGTTAGGGCTTCTTCTAGTTAAAGGCATTTGGGAAGCGGCTTTATCAGGCACACCTAGGATGACCCTGCTGCTCTTGCTGCTTCTCTCTGGGCTGCTGCCCCATGTCTCCTGCTACGTTCGGAAGGCAAAGTGCCCTGTCAATGTGACAACTGATCTAGCAGACCCACTGAACTATTACAGGCCGGGTGATTTGACCATCGGTGGAATCACTGCTACAGCATTCACATATTGTTGGCCTTACGTTTTCTCCAAGCCTCCCTCTACCACATTAGGATTTGGGAAACGGCTTTGTCAGGCACACCTAAGATGACCCTGCTGCTGTTGCTGCTCTCTGGGCTGCTGCCTCATCTCTCCTGCAGGCTTCCGAAGGCAAAGTGCCCCGTCAATATGATAACTGATCTAACAATCCCACTGAACTATTACAGGCCGGGTGACTTGACCATCGGTGGAATCACTGCTACAGCAATCAATGATCATCGGCCTTACGTTTTCTCCAAGCCTCCCTCTACTACAGTAGATGAGTAAGCAATGATGTGTGATGGACTGAATGTTATTCAATTTTAATCTGCTTTCACACTCTATGTAATACGTACAGTTCCTGTTTTCTGGGATTCACCCTGGGAAAATTGTATCCTTTTTTCTTTTTTCTTTTGTCTAATTGCCCACTGTGAAACACAGTATTGGACTGATGAATGTTTGGTCCGATCTAGCAGTAAAGGTAAAGGTCCCCTGTGCAAGCACCACGTCATTCCTGACCCATGGGGTGACATCACATCCCGACGCTTACTAGGCAGACTTTGTTTATGGGGTGGTTTGCCAGTGCTTTCCCCAGTCATCTTCCCTTTACCCCCAGCAAGCTGGGTACTCATTTTACCAACTTTGGAAGGATGGAAGGCTGAGTCAACCTTGAGCCGGCTACCTGAAACCGACTTCTGTCAGGATCGAACTCAGGTCGTGAGCAGAGCTTGGACTGCAGTACTGCAGCTTACCACTCTGAGCCATGGGGCTCTTGTTATTTGCTTTATGGTTCCATATTCCCATATGGGGAGACAGTGAGCCACCCCATATGGTGAACCTATCCCTTAACCCACTGCAACTGGTGAGCCCATTCTCAACTGTTAAGTATGACTGCTTGTTGAGGACCAAAAACTTTTGTCTGTGGGTAAGACCCTTCTTTAGGATCATCTAGATATGAAATACCAGTGCTGCTTTCCCTACTTTCCCCCACAGCACTTCCTAGCCAATCATAAGTTCATCCATGCCTGTTATAAAAAAGGAAACATAATTTTAAGCATTGTTTACCTTTAAAGGAAAGAAATTGGTATGGTCAATTTCCTAATAATTTCCTTTACTTCGGAAGAAACCCAGGTTAAAATCCAAGGGAGACCTTTGGCCAGCCTCCTGTTCTTGGGTGGAAGGCATATATCAGAGCATGCAATTTTTTTCGCTTGATAACTTGACCATAAAAAAGGGTGACAGAGGGATATCGGGCAAGTAGATCTGAGCAAATCAGATGAATGGTGTTTGGGGCAACTTTATTTTTAGAAGGTTGCAACCTCCAACCTTTTTAATGAAAAAAAGTTCTTTTTCATGAGAAAGTTGCTCTCGTTGCTCAAAATAAAAGCCACATTGTCACAAATTTAAAATTGTAGAACATAATGAACAAATCATCTTAGGTGATATAAATCAGTGCTCCAGTGGAGGTGGTGCCTGCATTAGCTGCACCCTGGATATGGCCCAGTGTAATACGCTGTTTGTTTGCAACACTCACACAAAGAAGGACCAAACTGTCTGTAATCAGAAAATGGCAAAAGTTGCAACCATTGTAAAGCCTATTGTTTATTTTAATTACTCACGAGTAGAGTGCCTGGAAAGGCCCTGAACAGGAAGGAAGCAGGATTTAGCACATCAGCATTGAACACCAGATGAAATGTAACCACACATACTATTTTGCAGCAAACATTGGGTGCTGAACATCATAGATCTCCTGCCCTTCTTATTTGCCACTTGGGAAATCAATAAACACCCCGGGATGCTATCCAACAGCACTCTGGGATACAACGTCTACGAGAACTATTTCAATGCAAGAAGGACTTCTGACGCAACGGTAGACCTGCTGTCTGGTGGACAGGCGAATGTTCCAAACTACAGCTGCTGCAGAGGGCAAAATAATCTCTTGGTTGTTCTTGAGGGGGCCGACTCTGAAACCTCCAACCAGATTTCAAACATCTTAAGCATCTACAAAATGCCTCAGGTATGAATTTAGCGGGTGTGTGAGCTGCGTCTCCTTCAGAGATGTCAAAAGGGAGGTACTGAGAGCCACAAAAAGACTGTAGAGTCTGAAAATGATTTTGCATGGGGAAGAACATGAGGCTTTTCTTCCTCTAGGGTTCCCGTGCATTTAGGTTTCCCACTGTGATCTGCGGTCAAACATTTAACAAGTTTTTAGTACCATGCAAGTATCTCTGTCAAAGATAGGACATTTTGGAGGACTTTGATTCATAGGGTCTCCATGAGTGGGAAGTGACTTGGCGGACTTCACACACACACACAAGTATCACAAGCCTAGTCCCCCCACCAACTGTGATGTAACAGTTATGTGCCTATAAGTCAGCACCTGCATCCACATTGACTGTCCCACTGGTGAGCATTTTGATAATTATGCATCATTATAGGTAACAAACAGCTTTTGTCTTGACTGCAAGGCCAACACCAGTCTCTTCCTTTCCTGACTAGATCGGCTATGCTTTTGTGAATCATGTGCTCAAAGATGAAACACAGTTGCCTTTTTTCTACCGGATGGGCCCAAAGCAAGATTCATATTACATGGGGATTGTGAAGTTGATCCTACATTTCAGATGGACGTGGATCGGTCTCCTTGCTCCAGACAATGACAAAGGAGAGAGATTCCTGAGGACGTTGTCTTCTGTGGTCATCAAGAGTGGGATTTGCATTGCCTTCACAGAAAGCTACGCAGAATACAAAGGGAATGCCCTGGGACCAATGTATTGGCCATATTCACTTTTCATGCAGACAAGGTGTAATGTAGTTGTTTACCATGGGGACTACATCTCCATAGTTTTGGTGGGAATGCTGATCAAATTTGCTGACGAAATGCAGACACCCCTTGTGGGGAAAATTTGGATTACAGCAGTTTTGCATGATTTCACCTTGAGGTGGTTTTTCAAATTAGCTGATAAATACCCCATCCATGGTTCTTTTATCTTTTTGATCCCGATAACGTATGACCGAAAGGCCAAATATGACAATCTTATTTCCTTTCTCGTTGATCTTGCTAGAATAGTAAAGGGAGCATTCCTTTGTTCATATTCAAACCATGTACTGTCTGTGAAAGGCTGGACAAGATGCAGAGAGAAAGAGGAACTGCAGACCCCATCCCAGGATGAGCATGAAAGTATCCTATCTCAAGATAGCCACAGTATCTACCACTCCATCCAGGTGGTGGCACGTGCCTTGAATGCTGCCTACTTATCCAGATATAATCAGATGTCGAGTGGAGGCTGGCTAGGACTTCAGAAGGTGCAGCCATGGCAGGTATTCCTTCTCTTATGCTCTCTGAAAAAAACATTTTTTTTTAATCGTATTAATAAAAAAAGAAACAGAGATAGAAAAGAGACAAATAAAGAGGAATAGAAAAATACATGAAAAATGAAGCAGGTTCTGGGTGGTCATACAAAGATCTGATAATATTACAATAATTTTTCTATTCTACTTATAAACTGTTGTGCAAAGTTTCTAGCCTCTTAAATAATAGATCCTCTTAATTTTTCCTTGCTTGTTCATTCTCTGTATTGTTAACATTTTAACACAATAATCCTTGCCTTCACTGCGTATTCTACTAATTTTAACATTAATGCTAATTATTTTTAAATTAACGTCTAACTTCTCTAGGATAAGTTTATAACCAACCATACCCAATATTGTTTATACAGCATTTTATGATGCCTGGACAAATAGTGCTATGAAGGTACCAGCAGGTTTTTCTTATAGACAGAGCTTTCTTAACACAATTCAAAATGGTCCTCCCATCCCACATTCTGTAGAACTATAGTGACCATTATATATTACTATTTGTTGCCTCTTGATGCTGTCCAAAATCTTCTGCTAGAACCACTGTAGCTCACCTGGCCCAATGCTAACGGTGGCCCCTGCTTGAACAATTCGCTTTACAATGCTAAACCAAGCCTATGTTTCTGAAGATTCACACTGGCAGTGTGAAACAGACACTGTGATTCTGGAGGTCCCAAGCACTGTCCCTGGATCACAGGAGACTGAGATTCTGAAGAAGGAAGATTAAAATAACCCATACGGCTTCCTATATTTCTAAATGCTGCTGTTTTCTATGTAATTCTAGCTTCATCCTTTCCTCAGAAAATTCCAGTTTTTGAATAATTCCATGGAAGGAAGGTTTTTTTATGGGAATGGAGACATGGCAGTCAACTTTGATATTGTGAACTGGGTGGTGACATTCAATCAGTCGATTGTTAGAGTCAACATTGGGAGAGTAGAGACACAATCATCTGCAGACATCAAGTTCACCGTTCATCATGATGCCATCGTGTGGCCCAGATGGTTTAATGAGGTGGGGGAAACATTGCTTCGAATTAATTCATGTTTATAGGTGTAATCAAATGTCAGTTACTACATAAAATATATAAATGAGATTATTTCTGTCTAATCAGTTTACAGTCTAATAGTGCAAGCAAAAAGAATGCCAGTGGAAAGCATGATGGAAGACATTGGGAAAGTGGTCAACAGCAGGTCATATTCGTGGTGATTGCCAGGCGGGTGCAGTCAGACTTCCCTTGTTAGACTTGGGCCATTGCCTGGATGCTGCCCTGGGTTGTCCCATGGCCTTTGCTCAAAAAAAGGAGGATCTATTGCATCTG
Source organism: Euleptes europaea (assembly GCF_029931775.1). Taxonomy (NCBI): domain Eukaryota; kingdom Metazoa; phylum Chordata; class Lepidosauria; order Squamata; family Sphaerodactylidae; genus Euleptes; species Euleptes europaea. Next base: position 21,134,998 of record NC_079312.1, read on the forward strand.
GCTCTTTTCCCTGCTTTTTTTTAAAAGATTTTTTATTGGTTTTGGGGGTACAGAATTAAAAGAGGGAATGGGATGGGAAAGGGAAAACAAGAAGGAATAGTTTTGCAATATATGTGTACCTCGTAACCCATCATATTAAATAAAACTTATCGTTTAAATCAATTTTTTTCTTTCTTTCTTATATATTGTTATTCCTCTAGAACTGGTTTAACTGTTACTACATTATATCCACAGTGGGTAGCCGTGTTAGTCTGTCTGCTGTAGTAGAAAAGGGCAAGAGTCCAGTAGCACCTTAAAGACTAACAAAAATATTTTCTGGTAGGGTATGAGCTTTCGTGAGCCACAGCTCACTTCTTCAGATACCTGGTATCTGAAGAAGCTCATACCCTACCAGAAAATATTTTTGTTAGTCTTTAAGGTGCTACTGGACTCTTGCCCTTTTCTACTACTACATTATATCCATTACTGTCTTTCTACACTTAACTGTAATTTAAATTCAATACTAATCGTGATAGTCTTATAAATCAATCTAGAATCCAGACATTATCACCCATACTTATCGTAAAACGGTTGCCATTTTTGTTGATGCTCTTCATTCTGATTTCCCTGCAGTTGATTAGTAAGCCTTGCCATGGCGGCAAATTCCATCATTTTTGTAATCCATTCCGTTAATCCAGGTATCTCTTTGTTTTTCCAATATCTTGCATATAAAACCCTCGCTGCTGTAACCACATATTGAAAAAATTCCTTCTGCATGGTTTGTAGTTGGATTGGAATCATTCCTAGAAGCATAAATTTTGGGTTTAAGTCGAATTCCAAACATGTTCCAACACCATCCCATCTCCCCCGCACTGGCTCCTTATGTGAGCAGATGCCACTGCTCGAATGTCTCTGGCATTTTGCCCTTCCTACTCTTCTGATCTGGTCTCCACCCCTTGCCCTGCTATTGCACAGCAGCCAGAGCACATGCAGGAAAGCAGGGTCACTGCCATGCCACTGTGAACCAACAAGAGTACCCTTGGTTGTACATACTGCATTGGAGGTCCAGTTGAGTCATTTCCAAAAGGATGTATCATTTCTATAGAGCTCAGGCACAAACACGCACATAAGAAAACATTTTGGTTGACATTTGCCTTGACACACCTGTTCTTTATGCTTAGAGCCTGCCCCATTCTAGGTGCACCGAGAACTGTCCACCTGGATACACCAAGGTGACTAAGGAAGGAGAACCCCTCTGCTGCTATGATTGTGTTCCATGTGCAGAAGGGACAATCTCCACTTCTGAAGGTAGGTCATGCATGAGAGTTAGAGGGAGGGAAGAGAGGCAAAACAAAATGTTTCCTTCCTAGCCTCAGCTTGTCCTCTTTGGCTCACCTGACCAGTCATTTCACTTCAAACAGGACCACGTACAAAATGCCTTATGCCGAGTTAGACTTTTGGATCACTTCACCAGAACTTCCAACACTTTGCTTGGCATTCATTGGCTAGAGTTTGAGGGCTATACCAGAAGTCTGAGATGGCTTTGGCTGGTGACGCTAATGTTTAAGCCCAGGACCTTCTGCAATGAAGGAGTGCAATCTGACTCTGAAAGCCTCCCAACTCCATCCCTGTTATGAGCTTTTACTTCCTGACTACTCCCTCCTCCCTATTTTGTCTTGGTTTCCTGGCATGTTAAGTATGCAAATTCAAATATATAATGTCAAGTAATGGTTGTAATACAGAGGTGGTGATACTGAAATTAATATTTACTTTTCAGATGCAAGTCACTGCGATAAATGTCCAGAAGATCAGCATCCAAACAGGATCCGAAATCAATGTGATCCCAAGCACCCAACCTTCCTGGCCTATGATGAACCTTTGGGGATTGTTCTAACTTTCCTTACTCTTTTCTTCAGTCTAATCACAAGTTTTGTTTTGGGAATCTTCATTAAATACTTAGAAACGCCAATTGTGAAAGCCAACAATCGGGACCTCTCCTATGTCCTCCTTGTCTCCTTGCTGCTTTCTTTTTTGTCCTCTTTTCTCTTCATGGGTCAGCCCCAGAAGGTGACCTGCCTTCTCCGTCAAACTGCCTTCAGCATCATCTTCTCCATTGCCATCTCTTTGGTGTTGGCCAAGACTGTCACTGTGGTGGTGGCCTTCATGGCCTCACAGCCAGGCAGCAGGATGAGGAAATGGGTGGGAAAGAGCTTGGCCAACATCATTGTCTTTTCCTGTTCCAGTATTCAAGTGGGCATCTGCACTCTCTGGCTGGGCATCTCTCCCCCCTTTCCAGACTCTGACATGCACTCCCAGCCTGGCCAGATAGTCCTGCAATGTAACGAAGGCTCTGTCGCCATGTTTTATGCTGCCCTCAGCTACATGGGCTTCCTGGCCACCTTCTCCTTCACGGTGGCTTTCCTAGCCAGGAAGCTGCCTGAGGTGTTCAATGAAGCCAAGCTGATTACTTTCAGTATGTTGGTGTTCTGCAGTGTTTGGGTATCTTTTGTGCCCACCTACCTGAGCACCAAGGGGAAATACATGGTGGCTGTGCAGGTCTTCTCCATCTTGGCCTCCAGTTTGGGCTTACTGGGCTGCATCTTTCTTCCCAAATGCTACATTATTATACTGAGGCCTCTTATGAATACAAAGGAACAACTAAGGATGAAACATGAAGATGGCATTGACTTTTGAGCACATTCTTTTAAATATTTGTAATCCGTATCTACACCATTCTGAATCCAATGTACTTGTCTTGGCAGCACACTTAGGCCAGTAAAACTGCACATAAATCAAGGATCAGGGTGAAAGTGCTTGATGCCCCGTTAACATCGCATTTTATTAATATCAAACATAGTGAAAACGATTTACGTTTTTTTGTAATATGGGTCTCCAGGGGCAATTCCTTTGATTTTGTGCAAAAATTTTTGCTGAGGCAAGAGATGCGCTTCATTCACCTGTTTAAATCTTTTTTTCCATTTGGTTTAAATAATGAAATAGACCTTTCCTGTTTTCTGTAATTTTTCATAATTTTCATAATTCATAATTTATAATTTATAGTATCTACTCTTTAATATTAACACAGCTGTTGGGTATTAATCGATCAAACTAGCTTGACACTCCAACTAAAGCAAATAAATTACTTACACCTGTAGCTTAGATCCAAGCACATGACAGCAGAACAGCCTTGCAGGAGCAGAGAAAGATGGAATTTTGAATAGGAATTCTTCTGTTATTAGGTATAGTATGTTTGTCTTAACCTATTGCCATGTTTTAATGTTTAAATATTTGAATGAGACACATGCTTTTGAGAATAGAACGTTTATTGTTGTTTTTAGGAGCTTTTGACTCTTGTGTGAAAGAACGGCTGATGAAGCTGCCCTAGTAGGCAGTGAAAATGTTTTTGGGACATCCGGACCACGTTACCGATTCTCTTGTTCCTATATGTTCGCTCAACCTTGAAAAGGAAGAAAAACGAACAAAGACATTTGTTACAAATAAGCGTTGACCTTTATACTTACCTTGCAAGTTTGCTGCTTTGTAGATTCTTGTAGTGTTTTTACAGCTACTTTGTGTAGTCTTGTTCCACTGTACTCGTATGTTGTTTATAGTCTTAAGTTTCATTTTATTACACTTTATGCTGTATAGCACTTTTTCACTTATTCACCATTAGAATATAAGTTTCAGCAATGAAATTCTGAGCTTGGTATTATTTTTTCATTCAGCCTTCGGAGATCAGGCAGATTTAGGGATGCATCCTCCTGGTGGGTTAATACAATTAAACACCCTAGGTGCTAGTACTGACCGTTAAAGCCAAAGAGGCACTAAGGCTCAATATATATAATCACAGTAACCAAGTTTTACCTTCTCATAGAATTTATATCAACATGTAAATGCTTCCCATACGTAGCCAAACCATAGAAGTGTTACATCACACATAAACCAAATTCACCATCAAACTGATAAGAGATAAATAATCAAAAGATATGCCAAGAATATACAATCAAATAAATCACGGCACGGGGCTGTCCATGGGCTCCAGGTGGGAGCTGGGGGTCCCCCAGGATTACAGGTCATCTCCAGACTAAGGAGGTCAGTTCCCCTGGAAAAAATGAATGCTTTGCTGGGTGGACACTATGGTGTTATACCCCACTGAGGTCTCTGTCCTCCCAAGACTCCATCCAGGAGTTTCTCAACCAGGTTCTGGCAACCCTACCCCCCATCCCCCGCCAGTGGCCAGGAGGGACCTGGCAACCCTACATGTCTGTCAGCTGAAGCAAAATGAAAGTTCAGTGAACACATGAACACATGAAGCTGCCTTACACTGAGTCAGACCTTTAGCCCATCAAAGTCAGTATTGTCTACTGAGACTGGCAGTGGCTCTCCAGGGTTTCAGGCAGGGGTCTTCCACATCACCTACGGTACTTGCCTAGTCCCTTTAACTGGAGATGCCAGGGATTAAACCTGGGACCCTCTGCATGCCAAGCAGATGCTCTACCACTGAGTCACGGCCCCTCCCCATGGCACCTACCATTGAAATGAATGTTGTTAGCTTTTTTCTTGAATACAAGGCCACCACCAGTCTCTTCCTTTCCTGACTAGATCAGCTATGCTTTTATGAATCATGTGCTCAAAGATGAAACACAGTTGCCTTTTTTCTACCGGGTGAGCCCAAAGCAACACTCGGATTAGGGACGGCTACAAAGTGATTACCTGATACCTGGATCTGGATCCTATGCTACGCCAATGCTGTAATCAGTAAAGGTGTGGCCTTTTGTTACCCAATTTTGTGTTACTTTTGTTCATTGTTTCCTCCCCTGTGTTTCCAGCTTGGACCTGCCCCTGCCCTTAGGAACGCAAAGGCCCTTTCATAGTAAGTCCCATTAGATATTCTCTGTTTTTAAGCAATACCTGCCTGTTTATTTATATACTTTCATCTTTTATTTCAACCTCCCAAAAAAATCATAAATACATTTGCAGTTTTAAACAGTACAAAATTTCTCCCAATACTGTGAAGGGAGGCATGTGGATGGAGAAAGAACTTTAGTCAATAAGAGCCAGCATTTTCCTTATTTAAGTTTAAACAGCACAAAGGCTGTAGCGCTGGATTTTCTGAAGCTCGCCCCAGGAGAGAAAGACATACATTGGTTGAATTACAGAGCAGAGGCAGTATTATTGACAGCTTCCCCCACTCTAATATGCTATGTCTGCCTCCACCCTTTTACTGTCACTAAACATCCCATGCTGCTTCTAAGACTATTTTGTAGTCTTCTGATTCTAACAGTTAAAAGATCACAAATGTGTATTGTAAAGTAGGAGGTCCGACTCAGCCAGGTAAAGAGGGTAAAGTTATATTCATTGCTGATGTACAACGTAAAGCCTCAAAACCCTGCAATCAGTGGACCAGCACTGCTTCTCCTCCATACGGGGAGGCATCACAAGTTCTTTGTGACTGTGATAATAAGTTCTTTGTGACTGTGATAATGAGTTAGGAGAGTAGATGACTTCAGCAATCGTTTTGCTTCTGCAAAACTGTTACCTGCTCTTGATCCTGCTGGATGTTGACCCCTGTTCACAAAAGCTTGAGTAATGGGGCCAATACTGATGCCAAATCAGGTAAGAACTCACCATAGTAATAGGAGACCCTGAAATGGACCCTGGTAATGGTGCCTCTATAATACCAGGTACCTTCTCCTCCACAGGCTATAGGCCTGTGGCATCAATCTTGAGTCCCAGGGAAAATTAGGTTTGCCAACCTCCAGATGGTGGCTGGAGATCTCCCACTGTTTACAACTAATCTCCAGGCAATAGAGATCAGTTCACCTTGAGAAAATGGCTGCTTTGTAAGGTGGACTCTATGGCATTGTACCCCACTGAGGTCTCTTGTTGGCGTATGTTAGGAAGCATTGCAGCTCAAGAGACGAGTAATCACAGAAGACTCAGCACATATAAATAAGTGCTCTTTTATTAACAGTGTCAAAGTACTCCGCTTGGTCACCAATACTCCACAACCCACATCTATACAAGTTCTGTACAACATATATACATTTCTGGCCCTGTCCAGCAGCCAATCAACAATTAGCCACCCAGTGGTCAGATATCATCCTGCTTGAACCAGTTCAGTCCAGCTTTACTGCTAAGTCATGAGCAGTCATGTGACACCAGCTGTCATCTGGCTGTCACTCAGATTACAGCAATCTACATGCTTGCTATGACCAGTCTTAAATTCCAACACTCCTCCTAGACTGCCATAGCAAGCCCCAATTTGCTTCTGAACTGTTCGAACTTTTCCGTAGGCAAACACTTGGTAAAAATGTCAGCAATATTTACATTTGAAGCACAATGTTTCAGAACCATCAAACCATTGTTGACCGCTTCCCTGACATTCTGGTACCTTATTGCGATGTGTTTACTTCTGGTTTTTATCCCTTGATACCCAGCCAATTGCTGTGCTGCAGTATTGTCACAGTAAACACATACAGGCATTTCACAACCAAGATTTAGGTCTTTAGCTAGTTGACTCAGCCATTGCAGCTGAATCTCACTGTCACTTAATGCAGAATATTCTGCCTCACATGTGCTGGTAGCCACATGGGTCTGTTTTAAAGACTTCCACATAACCAGTGCCCCATGTAGATATAGCACATACCCAGTGGTAGACTTTCCTTCTTCTCTGTCTCCCCAACTGGAGTCACTATACACTGTGATTGTTTCCTCTGCATCAGCCTTTAAACACAACCTGGCTGAAGCTGAGCCTTTTAAGTAACGCAGCACCCTTTTTGCTGCATTCCAGTCCTTCATGTATGGACATGCACATTTCTGGCAAAGTAAATGCACTGCCATACATATGTCTGGTCTTGTCCAACATGACAGATATAACAATGAACCCACCAACGATTGGTATTGGTTTTTATCATGGAATACCTTGTCATCCACCTCTTTCACATACCCGGTTGTCATGGGAGTCTCAGTACTTTTGGCTTCTGTCGTTCTAAATTTTACTAGGAGCTGCTCAATCTTTTTCTCCTGGCACAACTCAAAATACCCTTCTGGGTTCCTGGTAATTTCTACCCCCAGATAATTTTGGATGTCACCAAGGTGCTTTATTTTAAACAGTTTTCCAGTAGCCTCCTTAAACCAGTTTAGTTGTTCCTTTGTATGACACAACAAACACAAGTCATCGACATACACAATTAACGCACAGTCAGAGCCCTTCACACATTTGGTAAACATGCAAGGATCAGCAACACCTTGCTTAAACCCAAGATTTGCCAATGCCTGGCTGAGGCATTGGGACCACGCACGTGCACTCTGCTTCAACCCATACAGTGCCTTGTGCAATTTTAGTACTCCCTGTTGATTTTTGCATTCAAACCCAGGGATTTGTTCCATATATATTTCTTCACTTATTGTTGCATTTAAATATGCAGTGGTGAAGTCAAAATGATGCACTAACATGTTATCTTTTACAGCTTTACATAGTGCAGCCCTTATGGTTTCATCTTTCACAGTGGGAGCAAACAGCTCGTCAAAATCCTGCCCTTCAACTTGAGAATAACCCTTAGCCACGAGCCTGGCCTTCCAGAGTACCTTCCCTTCTGGACACTGTTTGACCTTGTAAAGCCATCTGCACCCTATGGCTTTTCTCTGAGCTGGCAGTTTTGTTACAGAGAACCTTATTCTCTTTCAGGGAATCAAACTCAGTTTGCATGGCTTCTAGCCAGGCCTCCTTTTCCCTGCTTTCCAAAGCCATCACCTCCTGAAAATTCTTTGGTTCTTTGATTTGCACATGATTTACATCAGTTGTCTCAAAACCATACCTCACTGGGGGGATTCCTTTAGTGCTTCTGCTTGACACCCTAGGAATCTGCCTCCCCTCTTCAGCCCTTGGTGATGAAGCCCTCTGAGGAGATCCCTCCTGCTTCACCCCATCTGCATCTTGTGAGAGATCTGTTAATGGTAGCCCAATTTCCTTTGGCTCCTCCTGTCCATGAATCCTGGCCCAGTTACTTCCCTCAAAAAAATTCGCAGCTCTGCTGTAGCTGAGAGAATTATGTTCATCAGCAAACCTGTATGCTTTCATGCCAGACTGATACCCAAGGAAAGTTAGTTTCTTAGCTCTTGCTCCTCCTTTCCTTCTCTTGGATACTGGCACATCAACCCAGGCTTTTGTACCAAACACTCTGAGGTAACCTAAGCTAGGATCCCTCTGGTACAAAACCCTGTAAGGTATGTCATTTATGGACCTGGTCCAGATCCTGTTAGAAACATAACTGGCAGCCTTTATTGCTTCTGCCCAGTATGTCATTGGCAACCCTCCATCCTGCAACATGGAATACATTTTTGTCTGTAGCATTCCCCCATGTCACTCAGCAACGCCATTTTCCACTGGCACCGCCACGTTGGCAACCCTGTGCCGCACACCTTGCACCTGCAACCATTTTTTAAACTCATTTGACATGAATTCACCCCCAAAGTCTGTTTGGAGAGAATCCAAGTTACATTTAAGTTGTTTTTGCACTCTTTTGGCCCAATACTTAAATGTTTCAAACACCTTTGAGTTCCTTTTCAAAGGATACACCCATGAGAATCTGGTGCAATCATCTATCAGAATTAACGCGTAACGGTTACCTGAGTGACTCTCCCTGTAGGGGCCTATGACATCGGCATGCACGACCTGTAGTGCAGTATCTGAGAGTCTCTCACTTTGCTTAGCCACTGGGTAAGCCTTTGATTTGGAGCTTTTGCAAATGTCACAATCCAAATAGTTCCCACACTCTTTAACTTTTTCCTTTCCCGGTAAGGCTAGCGTTTTCTTTATGGTCTAAAAATTTGCATGAGCCAACCTTCTATGTAACAGATGTATGCAATTATCATGGGGGCTCTTATTAGTTATCATCTTAGCCTCCACATGCCTATTTTCCACCACTGTCAGGCTGTTATCTCGGTTTAGATGTTTCCTTTCGTTTCTCTGCTGAACCGTCCAGACTTCAAGGACGGCTTCACATACCAAAGCCTGGGAACGCCACTCCTGGGAAATAATGCTATGTTTATGCTTTGTAATATCCCGCCGTTTCTCTGCCTTATATTTCCACATAACGGGCAAGACAACTCATAGCTGTCATCTTATCCTCAATGCACTGTATTGCCTTTTTGACCAGTAAAGCCATCTGCTTGGAATCTGATTGTCTCTGTGGTGATTTCTGGTTCGATGGGTCAAGAGCTCACATTATGACAGCTATGCCTACTCTTCTTCATCGATTCTTTAGTCAGGCTGGAGCCCCGGAGGGTTCGCCTGCCACTCGGATGGGAGCTAGGAGGGCGCTCTCCGAGTGAACCGTGACTACTGCTTCTTGGAACCCTGGAGTCCTCATCTGAGGATCCTACCCTTCTACAGGACATAGTAGCTGAACTCTTTAGAACTAATTCAGAGGTTTGCCGCTTGAGTGGACTGGTCCAGACACAGTGGCAATCTCTGGTGAGGGTTCTCTGGATGTTAACGTCGGAGGATACTAATGCTCGTTTAGACCTCCAGGATTTTGATCAGTTGCTGGATGATGCCTGGCTGGCAACTGAGGACTTACAAATACTAACCGATTTATTGGATAAGCTTATTGCCCGTAAGACTCTCTCATCCACGGCTCTAACGCGTCCTGTCGCCTTGGGGAAAGGTACCATGGCGGGAGCCGCACCGGCAGATTTTTCTTTGGTACCCAATGCAGCTGACTGTCAAGCTGAAGCCAAGAGGGTCGCTATCCAGACGGCCCTCCTCTTTGCGGATTGTACAAAGGATACCACGATAGCCACCTTGGCTCAACGGTTGGCCTCGACGTTCGGGGCCGATGCACCCGCGGTCGCGGTCCGAGGGCAACCATTGCTAGGTGGGGATTCCGACCCCCTACTCATGCTCCTGGAAACGGAACTTTTACCGCACATTACCGCAGCTGCCGCTCTGAGACTTGAAAGCGCAAAAGTACTCGCGGATAGGGAAGCTGCTGAAGCGGCTAAGGCGGAAGCCGAGGCTCAAGCCGCAAGGGATAAAGAACTGCAGTTGGCTGCGGATCGGGCGCGGACAGGTGGCCGCCCCAAAGACTCCGGAAGGAGCGGTCCTACATTGGGTCTGTCTTTTTCCCCGGTATTTGCCCCGTCGCGCACGACCCAATGCGCACGCCGCCTCGCGGAACGACGCCAAGACTCTGAGGAGTCTGAGGAAGAGGACTTGTATGGGGACAGTTCTCAATGGGCCACAAGTTTTAGGACAAGCAAACCTCATCGTACAGGTGGCCCGGGTGAGGACATTCACCTGTTACGAGCTCAGAATTGAGAGCTATCTGGCCGTGTTGATCAACTCCAGGAGCTAATGGAACGCTTGCTTCAGGACAACAGGCAGTTACAGCAGGCCCTGACAACCCCGGCACAACCCGTTCCACAGGGAGCCGCAGTACTGGTTCAGGGAGTGCCAGCCCAGCCACCCACTAATGTGCCTGTTCAACCTCCGGCTCCCGGAGGTCCCGTTTTACCTGCACCCAGGGCACCCGTGTAACCGGGCCAACCCATGCCCGGTCCTTGGAAACAACTCAAGTTGAAAACTACTTATGATGGATCTCTCGAAACCCTGCCCTGTTTCTTGCATCAGGTGGACAGCTATATGCGAGAACAAGGACAGTTCTTCCCTACAGAGGACAGCCGAGTTCGCTGGCTTCCCTTTTGACAGGTAAAGCAGCCGACTGGATGGTCCTCCAGTTCGACACCCGATCCCACTCTATCCGTTCCCTCAACAATTTCATGACTGCCTTACGAAGGAGGTTTGAGGACCCCTTTCTGGGGGAACGAGCCAAAGCGGAGCTTCTACAACTAAGACAGGGCTCTACTCCAGTTCGAGAGTTTGCCGATGAATTTCAAAGACTAGCAAGCAAAATTGTGGGCTGGCCCGAAGCCACCTTAATTCACCATTTCAGGGAAGCCTTACACCCTGACATTCTGAACTGGTCGTATATGCGGGGTGATCCCGACACCCTCAAGGATTGGATCCTATTAGCCGAAGAGGTGGAAAGCCGCCAACGCTTTATTTCCCTTGTCCGCCAAAGAAACAAGGAGAAAAGCGTCCAAAAGCCCCAGCCTAAGGCACCGCCCCGCAATCCACGGAAACCCGCGCATCCACCCCAGGATCGCAAAACCCGATTTCAAAGAGGTGCTTGCCTCACTTGTGGGGAACTGGGCCGCTTTGCAGCAGTCTGCCCACATCGCCCTGAACCCTTTCGTTCCAGCATGACAGCCCGAGCTAGAGGACGACCTCAACGCAGAGGCACTGCGGCCACCCACAGCGCAGCGCCGGGAAGACCCACACCCTCTGCACTTCACGTTGAGGACTCATCTATCCTTCCTACATCGAATGACCCCGCTGGGTTCCGGATTACAAATGCCCCATTGGGGGACAACATTCCTTCTTCTGACGAAGAGAACCCATGGAATTCTCCAGCTTTAAACCTGGATTCCCCCCTTGATTTGTCAAAAAACGGCTCCGGTCTATGGTGAGTGGAGCGTCTCCACAGACCTCTGCAGATTCTCCTGCTAAACCGAAAGCTCCCACTAAAGTAAAGGAAGTGGAAACCACCGTTTATGTGGACGCAGTTTTACAACACTATGAAGGTGGTCCCCAACTACCCGTTAAGGCACTCATTGACTCCGGTTGCGGTCTCACTCTCATCAATGAGGCCACATTTGCAGCACTCAAAGTCAAGTCCAAGGCTTTACCAGCCCCCGTCCAATTTGCCCAAATGGATGGAAGCCGTTTCAAGGGGGGCCCAGCTGATCATCGCACTATAGGGGTGGCGATGGGAATTGGCTCCCACTGGGAGCAAATAGACTTTACCATAGCCCCTATCCGATTTGAAGTGGTCCTGGGAATTAACTGGATTAAAGGTCATAGTCCCAGTATAGACTGGGAGACGAACACGATCTCCTTTGCCAACCCCAAATGCGACCAGCACCGACAGCAAGTTGCGGTGCTGTCTCCACCCGCTCCGGCATTAATCTCCGATGTCCCATCACCGCCGTCCCTACCTGATGTATACCAGGACTTTGCGGATGTCTTTAACATTAAAGAATGTGATGCCTTACCCCCCCCACCGGGCCACTGACTGTGCAATTGAAGTGGTGAAAGACTGCACATTAACCAAGAGTAAGATCTACCCTATGAGCACTTCCGAGCGCACTGTACTACGGGACTTTCTGGACAAAAACCTTGCCAGAGGGTTCATTTGCCCGTCGAATGCTCCCAACTCAGCCCCCGCATTTTTCGTCCGAAAAAAGGAGGGCGACCTACGTCTCTGCATTGACTTCCGAAAACTCAATGCAGTTACTCAAGCCAACGCCTATCCTATACCGCTAATTTCAGATATTTTGGGACAACTGCAAGAGGGACGTATATTCTCCAAATTGGACCTAGCAGAAGCCTACTACCGCGTCCGTATCCGCGAGGGGGACAAACCCCTCACTGCCTTCTCTAGCTGTTTTGGACTGTTTGAATTCCTTGTGATGCCCTTCGGGTTGAAAGGTGCCCCGGGGGTCTTCATGCAACTCATCAACGAAATCCTCCATGATTTACTGTACCACGGGGTGGTAGTTTATTTGGATGACATTCTTATTTATTCAAAAACCATGGACGAGCACGTCACTTTGGTCCGAGAAGTTCTGCACCGCCTGCGCAATCACCAACTCTTTGCGAAGCTGGCTAAATGCGAATTTCACCAGAGCAAAATAACTTTCTTGGGATATATAATCTCCCACCATGGCCTTAGCATGGACCCGGCCAAGGTCCAATCCATCCTCGATTGGACTCCTCCCTCCAACCGCAAGCAAGTACAACAGTTTCTGGGCTTTGCTAATTTCTACCGCGGATTTATCCCTAACTTTGCCCAAATAGCGCTGCCCATCACCGACCTTCTGAAAACCAAGGGTAAAGGAAGCTCTGCTACATTACCCTCCGCTAAGATACTGTGGACTGATCAATGCCAGACCGCCTTTGTAGCCCTCAAACGCCTTTTCACATCGGAACCTGTGCTACGGCACCCAGACCCAAATCGAATGTTCATTGTACAAGTCGATGCCTCCGACGTAGCTATGGGAGGGGCCCTGCTCCAAAGAGGACCAGATGGTCTCCTTCACCCCTGCGCTTACTTCTCAAAGAAATTTGCGCACTCCCAATTGAACTGGCCCATTTGGGAGAAAGAAGCCTCAGCCGTTCACCATGCACTTACTCTATGGCGACAATTCCTGGAAGGGTCTAAAGTCCCCTTCGAAGTTTGGACCGATCACAAGAATCTAGCCGCCCTCACAGGAACCCATAAGTTATCCGCGAAACAACAGCGTTGGGCGGAATTCTTTGCTCAGTTTCGTTTTGTCCTGAAGCATGTCCCAGGAAAACAAAACGTTCTCGCAGATGCTCTCTCCCAGTTGCCTCAATACCCGACGAAACTCGATCGGCCAACAGACTCTTTATTTACGCCCGCGCAAAGAGAAGCCCTACCCGTACTGGCTGTACAAACTCGATCCCAGACGCTGCCCCAGCGGAAGCACACAGTAGCCGGTGCGCAAGCTCCTCCAGCCCTACCGGCCACCCAGCTGCCCCCACAACGGAAGCTCACGATGACCGGCGCTCCAGCTTCTCCAACACAACCGGCCGCCCAGCCGCCTGCAGTCTGCGCACTACCGCACGTAAGCGCTTCCCCCTCGTCAACCCCCATAACTGCTCCTACTGCCACCGTAAACAGGGGGGGGGGTTCCCGTCTCCGAATCTTTCTTAAATTCCCTTCGGGAACAATGCCTTATGGAACACTCTGATCAAACCCTGCCTCCTGCTGTAATAGAACAAGGAGGCTCTTGGTACAAAGACTCAAAATTGTATGTGCCCAAAGCGCTCCGAAAAGACGTCTTACACTTGGCTCATGGAGTAAAAACAGCTGGACACTTTGGGTTCTTAAAGACCCTTCACCTGTTGCGCAGACAATTTTGGTGGGGGGGAATGCGTTCTGACATTGACTCTTTTATTCGCAGCTGTCCTGTTTGCGCCACAGTCAAACGATCTCAAGGCAAGCCCCCAGGACTACTGCAACCACTTGAAATACCCAGCAAACCCTGGGAAGTGATTGCTATGGATTTTATGACGGATCTCCCTCTCAGCGGGGCAAAAACTGTGTTATGGGTTATCACTGACTTATTTTCTAAGCAAATACATTTGGTTCCATGTGCGGGGATCCCCTCCGCTCAGAAATTGGCCCACCTCTTCGTGTCACATGTCTTTAGACTACATTCGTTTCTGCGCAAGATAATCTGCGACCGCGGAAGTAGTTTCGTGGCTAAGTTTTGGAAAGCTTTTCTCAAATTGGTGGGGGTGGAGCAGGGGTTGTCTAGTGCATACCATCCCCAAACGGATGGTCAAACCGAACGTGTCAATGCTGTACTTGAATGCTATTTGCGTTGTTATGTCAATTACCACCAAGATGACTGGGTGGAACTGTTGCCTTTTGCAGAATATGCCTACAATAATGCTGTACATCAGTCCACAGGTTTCAGCCCGTTTTATGTGGTGTATGGACAGGACTTCGGTCCTATCACCCCAATAGAAGGTTTAGAGGGGGAGGGGGATGCCGACATTGCCTCTTGGGCACACACCCTCCGTACAACATGGCCCTGGCTGGTTAGCAACCTAGACCGAGCCAAGCACAAATACAAGGCGCAGGCCGACAAGCATCGTTCCCCCGGTAGGGACCTGCAAGTGGGTAACTTGGTATACCTTTCCACCAAGAACCTGCGCTCCACCCGTCCATGCCATAAGCTCAATGCTAAATACATTGGCCCATTTCCCATCATCCGCCTCATAAATCCTGTCACAGTGGAACTGTCTCTCCCCAAAACTCTGAGGCGTGTACACCCCGTTTTCCATATCAGCCTTCTAAAGCCCCATATTGCTTCCCCACAATGGCACCCGGAGCCGCCTCCTGAACAGCCCATAATGGTGGGGGGGGGAGGAACATTTCGAAGTCTCCAAAATCCTCGATTCCCGCATACACCACGGGGCCTTGCAATACCTGATCCGCTGGAAACACTTCCCCCCTGCCTATGACGAATGGGTTCGCGCACGGGATGTCTCCGCCCCCAAACTCGTCAACGCCTTTCACAATACCTACCCAGACAGACCAGCCCCCTTGCCGGATGGGAGGGGGCCTTAAGGGGAGCAGGATGTTAGGCTGTTATCTCGGTTTAGATGTTTCCTTTCGTTTCTCTGCTGAACCGTCCAGACTTCAAGGACGGCTTCACATACCAAAGCCTGGGAACGCCACTCCTGGGAAATAATGCTATGTTTATGCTTTGTAATCTCCCGCCGTTTCTCTGCCTTATATTTCCACATAACGGGCAAGACAACTCATAGCTGTCATCTTATCCTCAATGCACTGTATTGCCTATTTGACCAGTAAAGCCATCTGCTTGGAATCTGATTGTCTCTGTGGTGATTTCTGGTTCGATGGGTCAAGAGCTCACAACCACATACACATTATTACACGTTTTCCCTGTAAGAAGTACTTTCCCACCTTTGGATATCTTACAAGCTTTTTCTGCAAATGTTACAGTATATCCAGCCCTATCAAGGGCATTTACACTCAATAAATTGTTCTCGAGTTCAGGAACACATATCACCTTTTTAAATTCATAGTTCAGTGGTGGGAACCACACACTCCCCTCACATGTCACCTTTGAATTTCTCCCATCAGCAAGGCTGACATGTAGCAAACTTGAGTCCTGTGTGTCTTTTAAAAGTTCCTCATTCCTGCAAATGTTCTGTGATGCACCAGAGTCTAAAATCCAGACACCGGCTGTGTCATTGTGCTCAGTCAGCACCAGTGATGCCTTCTGACCACTCACAAACTCACGTGACGACTGGTCCCTTCGGCTTTTCTTTCTTGCTTCTGGGCAATTGCGCATCAGATGATTTGCCGCTTTGCAGATGTAGCAATGCCTAACCTTCAAAGCCACATGTTGCTGTAAATCACCTGGCTTTCTCTGTTCTACATTCCTTTCTCCGCCGGCAAACCTCTGCGTCTTCTGGCTTGGCAGGTTTCCCTCCAGCTTGGCAGGCTTCCCAGGATCTGTTGCAATTAATCTCTTCTCGTGTTCCAAAATCCTTCCAATAATATATTGCAGAGATAGTTTATCAGCCGCAACCGATTCCAGAGCAGTAATAAGCATGTTATACTGCTCAAAGAGCTCAAAATTATGAAAACTTTGTCATCCTCCTGCAAAGTCTTTCCTCTCTGCTTCAGCATTTGGAAACATTCGGTTAGTTCATTTATATGTTTCCTCACAGAAACTGACGGCAAGAGAACAGTTCTATACATACGCCTCGCTATGGCTATTAAAGAGCCAGCTGTTTTCCGCACGTAGACCTGAGATAAGGAGTCCCAAGCCGCTTTCGCTTTCAAAACTCCCGTAACATGGACAAGCTGGTTGTCAGCCATGCTCAGCACTATTGTAGCCAGTGCTTTCTCATCTTTCACCACGTCCTGTGGCGTCTCAGGGTCTGGGGAGCTGGAGGCATAAATCCACAGTGCCTCTCTTTTAAGGTAGTGTTGCATACGTAATGCCCACACAACGTAGTTGGTAGAAGTGAGCTTCTCCACAAGCAAGGACATTGCAGCTTGAGACATAATTTCTCCCGCTCCCTGCTGCTCCTGCTCTGTGTCACTCTCCTCCTCCGCCTCGGACGCACTGCTGCTGGCAGACCTGCTGGACACCTCCTCTGCTCCGTCTGACTCAACCTCAGACATACACTCGCCTTCCACTCACCACAGCCCTTGTTCCACAGATAATTCCTCTGCTCAGAACCTCCAGGACGTAGCGCAGTTGAGCTGTTCTGGGCCCATAACCCTGTTGGCGTATGTTAGGAAGCGTTGCAGCTCAAGGGACGAGTAATCACAGAAGACTCAGCACATATAAATAAGTGCTCTTTTATTAACAGAGTCAAAGTGCTTCGCTTGGTCACCAATACTCCACAACCCACATCTATACAAGTTCTGTACAACATATATACATTTCTGGCCCTGTCCAGCAGCCAATCAACAGTTAGCCACCCAGTGGTCAGATATCATCCTGCTTGAACTAGTTCAGTCCAGCTTTACTGCTAAGTCATGAGCAGTCATGTGACACCAGCTGTCATCTGGCTGTCACTCAGATTACAGCAATCTACATGCTTGCTATGACCAGTCTTAAATTCCAACATCTCTCCCCTCCCAAAACCCCACCCGCCTCAGGGTCCACCACCCCCAAATCTCCAGGTATTTCCCAGCCCAGAGCTGGCAACCTTACCTAAAGTACTGAGCAACCCTTTTGAGGTATGTCTATCTCCACCTACTTTAATGTCCCCGCTGGAAGCCTATTATGCCACATCAATCTGCAAGCATTATAAATATTTATCAAGATCTTATGGATGAACCGGGAGAGATTAAACAATTATTGACCTTAAAAGAAGAGAATAAAGATTTAGACTGATTATCATTTTCACAACTAAGATCAAGATTGAAAGATTATTCCACTACTGGTGCCCTCAGGACACAAACAGAATTTGAAGCTATTATCACGAAATATCAAGATCACCTACTTGGGAGAATTTATAAGATACTTTTGAAGTATGATACAGAAATGGAACAAGTTAAGATCAACATGATCAAATGGATGCAAAATTTGGAGAAATGATCCCAATGGGTAGTTGGGAATTGTTATGTACCAAAGAACTAAAATGTTTGATAGACGTGTCCAAAGCAACAAATATATTGGAGAAACATCCATCAGGAACTCCAAAAATTGTTTCAACTGAAATTTGTTGTAGATCCAAAAAATATGTTGTTGGGTGTTACCCCCATCAGAAATACCAGTGCAATCTAAAGATTTGTTTAAGTATGCCACAACTGCTGCAAGAATTGTTTTAGAAAAAAAATGGAAGCAGGTGTCGCTTCCAGATATAGAAGAATGGAAAGAAATCTATGGCTACTATGGCTAGAATGACCACTCTGGTAAACAGTGATCTGAGCTATGAGGCATTTAATGAAAAATGGAAACCATTTTATCAATAAGGTTTAATAATAGAAATATTAAATGGCAGGAAATTGGATGGTAGTTGATGATAAAATTAATGATGGCAGTGGTAGTTGATGATAAAATTAATAAGGTAATGATCATATATAATCATAAGCTAGGAAAGCCATCTTGATTTTATAACCATGCAAAGTATATATGATACACTAATAGACTTGTTGAGGTTTTTATTATTTGTATTGTCATTTTTTTCTTTTTTTCTTCCTTTCCCCTTTCTTTATTTTTGTACCCCCCCCTTTTTATGAAATAAAATTACAGGTATGTCCTTGCCTCCATTTCTTGACCATTTCCGTTTTCTTCCTTAACTTATCATGGAGTTCTCTTGTTCATCCACGTTGGCTTCTTTGATCCCCTACCATGTTTTTGTCTTGTTGGAATATCGGTGGTTTGAGCTTGCAAGAGCTCTTCTTTCAGGAGAGCCCAACCTTCACTTGCCCCTTTCCCTTCCAGAATCCTTGCCTATAGAATGACTCTCATCGTGCGTCTGAGCTCATTAAAGTTTGCCCTGCTAAAATCTAACATATACATCTGGCTATGAACCTCCTTGGTCCTCCATTCCAAAAGAAATTCTAGGAGGTCATACTCACTTCCCCCTAGCGTCCTCATCACCAAATACAGTCATTGCAGTTCCCAAAACTATAGTATATTGTGGAAACCAGAATGTGTTCTGCAGTCCTCTCCTGGATGCACAATTAAGACTAGCTGACTTCATTGTGCTTACCTGCTTTGGTATATGCAAAATGTGGATTTAGGAGAACACTTCACATACTCTAAGCCTCTTGAACACCCAGTGGCTAGTGTTTACACCAATTGCTGGTTGCAACAGATGTGTACGTGCTACTTAAAAAATAAAAACACAGGTGGGCAGACATCTGGAGTTTGAGGAGGAGGTGAAAACCATGAGTACAAAAAACATTCATTCTGGGGGAACCATTGTGACTTCTGTTAACATACCTTCCTGCAATCTCAGTTGCAAGAACTGGACCTAAGAAGTGTCCAGAACAGGTGAAGGGAGCATTTTGAGTAGAGGTATTTATTTTTCTAATTGAAAGATATAGGTAACATAAGTCACACTAGAGGCATGGAAGATGGATGCATTTGTTTTTCTTGCTCACACAGTACTCTTATGCTCATCAGCATTTAAGGAAACAGGGCTGGGAAAGACCTCCATTTGGGACCTCAGAGTCCCAGTGCTAGTTGGAGCAGGCAAAGTGAGGCTAGATGGACTACCAGGCAGCTCCATATGGTCATAATGTTGGGGAATAGCTAATGCATATTCTGTAAACATTGGTATACATCAAAATGGAACAGCTTTATCTTAAATACATATTTTCCAGCCAGGCACCTGTGCAGGGAGCCACACACAGTGCTGCAGAGTTGGCACTTGCCCTTATAATCGTGGAAATCATGATGATTTACTGTTCCTCTTACCAACACTCAAGAGGCCTTCCCTAACATCACCTGTGAAGATAATTGTATGAACGTCAACATCAAGTACAGAGTGATTTGTCACATAGAATCTGAAACAGCTAAATAAATATCTCCTGAGGACCTGGGCTGAGATTTAGGGCAGCTGGGTGAGGAAGCTGTGCTGTCGTGTGATTCAGTGTCATCCCCTTGGATCAGAATCCAGCGCTGGGCTCCATCTGTAGAAGAACAGACTCTGCACTGCAAGAGGTTTTGAGCTTCTGCTAGTTAGATCCATTTGGGAAGCAGCTTTAGCAGGCATACCCAGGATGACCCTGCTCCTGCTGTTGCTGCTCTCTAGGCTGTTGTCCTATCTCTTCTGCAGGGTTATGGAAACAAAGTGCCCCTTCAATTTGATAACTGATGGAAGAATCCCACTGAACTATTACAGGCCAGGTGACTTCACCATCAGTGGCATCACTTCTATGGCGAAACCTGTGCTCAAGCCATATATTTTCTCCAAGCCTCCCTATGTTAGATTTAAAGCGTAAGTAATGTGTTCATGGATTTAATGCTACTCAATCTGCGTCTGCTTTCAGGCTCTTTTTCCCATGGACAGTCCCTGATTTCTGGGAGCTGCCCTTAGAAAGTGGTATCCCTCTTTTGTTCAACTGGCCTTTGTAAGAAATATGATACTGGAATTGATGGAGGATTGGTCTGATTCAGCAGAGCTCTTACAATGTTCTTATATTTCTATTTTGTCTTTTGGGGAGATTTGCGCAGGTATGAACAGAGAGCCATCCCATATGCTGAAACTGTCACTTAACATGCTGTAACCAAGGAGCTCAGCTGTTAAGTATGACAATATTTTTAGGGTCACACGCTTTTGTCTGTAGTAAGATCTTTCTTGGGAGAGAAGGCAGCATGTTGTAGCCCGATATCATCAGATCTCAGAAGCTAAGAAGGGTCAGTGCTTGGATGGGTGACCACCAAGGAAGACTCTGCAGAGGAAGGCAATGGCAAGCCAGCTCTGCTTCTCACTTGCCTTGAAAGCTCCTTGTTGGGGTTGCCATAAGCCAGTTGTGACCTGATGGCACTTACATATGTCAGGGTAATCCTTTCATTGCCGGTGCAGCTTTCCTTCTTGTCCCATGTAAAACTGCCTAGTTGATCATAAGTTCAAGTTGGAATTGATGAAGGTTTGGTCTGATTCAGCAGAGTTCTTATAATGTTTTTGTCTTTTGGGGAGATTTGCGCATGTCTGAACAGTAAGACACTCCACATGCGGAAACTGTCACTGACCATGCTTGCAACTGGTGAGCTCAATCTCAACTGTTAACTGTTTGAGCAATCTAGATATAAAATGCCAGGACAGCTTTCCATCTTGTCCCATGTAGTACTGCCTAGTTGGTCATAAGTGCAAAACATACCCATTATAAAATGAAGCACCATTTTAAGCATTCTCAATCTTTAAAGGAAAGAAACTGGTATGGTCAAAAGACACCTCAGTTAAAATCCAAGTGAGACTTTTGGCCAGTCTTCCTTCTTCTTTCAGCCTTCACTGGGTTGTTGTGAGGATTAAATGAAGAACCATAGGAACAGAACAAGAAGGAAATAGCCCCCAAAATTACAACCATTGTAAAACCTATTGTTGATTTTTAATTACTCACAAGCAGCGTACGTGCAAAACCCCTTAATGGGAAGAAGCAAGAGTTCAGCATGCCAGCACTGAACACCAGATGAAATGTAACCATACATATTATTTTGCAGCGCACGTGATATGCAGTTCTTAGACCTCCTGCCCTTCTTATTTGCCACTGAGGAAATCAGTAAACAACACATGCTTTTCCCCAACATCACTTTGGGGTACAATGTCTATGAAAATTATTTCAGTGCAAGAATGACTTCAGATGCAGTGGTAGACCTGCTCTCTGGTGGACAGAAGAATGTTCCAAACTACAGCTGCGGAAGGAAAACAAATCTCTTGGCTGTTCTTGAGGGGGCCGACTCTGAAAACTCCAACCAGATTTCAAACATCTTAAGCATCTACAAAATGCCTCAGGTATGAAATGAATGTTTGCGCAGAGTCTAATTCCATTCCAGAGAGGTCAAAAGGCACCACAAAGAGACTCTAAAGACAAAAAATGATTTTGCACAGAGATGAACGTGATTTAAGGGAGGGGTTTCTTCCTCTGTTGTAACCGTACATTTAGATCCCAATTATCAACCTGAGCCCAGAACCATTTTGCTTTTTTTGATGGGACAAGTATGATAAACTTTTCAGTCAAGCAGTAAGCGGATTACAAAATAAGATAACATTTGAATCTAAAAGCAAAGATTCTTAGTAAGAAAAAGTAATACAGTGGGGGTGGGATTGTAGAACAGGGGAGGAAAACAGAACAAGGCATGCAAACATACCTGTTTCAGACAACAAGACAATCACTGCAGGAAAGACTTTATCCCTAATAAAAGTCCCCTCTTAATGGACTGAACCATTGCACTGTAGCGCTGCTTCTTCTATAAGAATGCCAACCAGAACAATTGTACATTTTGTGTTATGATAGGGATGTGCAGGCCTTCGTAATAGCCTCAGGGAGACTGTTCCAAAATAGGAAAGCATCATTTTAAACCAACAGCTAAATTTATTTCCAGGCATCCAGCCTCCACACTGAGCACACCAAATGATCCACTATGTACATACAGTTGTAATTGTTCTAATCTCTTGAACAGAGAATCACACCTGAAGGATTTTAAACAAGAATTCTGCGAATTACAATGCCCAACCAATGAAGTAATGAAATAGATGGATAAAGCCAGACTGGTACCCAGAAATAACCTACTACAAGTCAGGGCCAAAAGAGTTAATACCTTAGCATTGGTTGTTACCTGCAATATTTCCCTGAATAGGCCTTCGCTGAACATCTCTTTACTTGCTTATGTATCATCCCCTAGCCTAAAAGAGCTCTTGATCAACCACAAAGGGCCACCTAACACAGACCACACCCAGGATCCAGACTCTGCAACACACCAAGGTGCCAACTGAGTGACCAGAGCCATCTCAAGCCATCCTATGACAGGAACTAATAATATCAGCTACAGATCCCCTTGGGCTAGGCTTAGGGTTGCCAACCTCTAGGTAGAGATTGGAGATATCTAGAAATTACAACTGATCTCCATGCTACCAAGATCAGTTCCCCTTTAGAAAATGGCGGCTTTGGAAGGTGGATTCTATGGCATTGTACTTGAAGAGATCTCTTCCCTCCCCAAATCCCACCCTGTCCAGCTTCTGTACACACACACATCCCACCTCTAGGAATTTCCCAAACCAGAGTTGGCAAGCCTAACTTGGGCTCATCCCATCATTCTCCAGTCATGCTGGAATGTTAGTAGAATGCTGAGGAATATTTGGAACTATTATCTCTCCATTTCTATGAATGTCTCTTGCTGCACAAAAGCAAATCAGGGTCAACCACAGTCTATGTAAGGATTTCTTCATAATGGGGGATTCCCAATTTTTAGATAAAACTAGGTAAGAAGACTCTTGCTATCTCGATAAGTTCATGCAACAAAGAGCTCAACTCAAAGCATAACTGCAGTGAAGACACAAACAGAACATAGTCGTCCTAGCTATGGGGCAGCCAGGGCGCCTGATTTGCTATGCTATGCAGATACCTCTTTTTGGCACTGCATTCTCTGCCCACTGCCTGAGATTCAGGCAGCGGCTGGTAAATACAATCAGTTGTAGGGCAGTTGAAGAGGGGGGGGGCTCAGGAGGCCTTCCCACCACTCTACCCCTGCATGCCCCAGCTGCTGTTAGATGCTGACACTGCAAGACTGCAGAGGTGGCATTCCTTTCCTTTCCATCATTGCCTCTGGAATCATTCCAGCAGCAATGGCACTCAGGCAGTATCCAAAAATTAGCTGCAGGTTAGTCTGCTAGCCAAAATGCCCGGTTATGAATTGTTATATGGGGGAATTAGCGAATCAATAACCGGCAATGGGCATAACTTGAGCTGGGATGCAACCTTTATCTACCAGAGTCCATACCATGACCAGTAAAGAGGCAGAAGCAATGGAATTAGGTTAAAAGGAATTTACTCAGATTATATGTTCACACATAACATACAAAACTACATATACACATCACACAACATACAGAGTCTAGGAATCAAAGAGAGGAATAAAGAGACTTTCGCCATGTGGCAGGCAGAGGAGGAAATATACTGCACCTCTCTTCAGAGTAGTTGTCCGTCCTGAATTCCATGCAGCTTTAGGGGATAAAAAGGGGACGGGGGGGGGGGGCTAGGTGTCCAAGCATGAACACCCACTCTGGCAGAGTACCAGGCAGTATGGAGGGGAGGGCCCAAGGGAGAGAGCGAATGGGCAGGGAGCACCCCAGTTATACTGTTTTTCTGGGGGCTGGGAGAAGGGTTTAACCCCTCCTAGGTTCCCAGGTGGCAAAAAGGTGACAACAGACTTAATCTGTGGCTTGGGGTGGAGTAGTGAGAATTTGGAAATCTATTCTGATTCCAATGGCTTGTGCAATCCCAGGAGAAGTCAGTAGTCTCACTGATTGGCTTAATGGCTTGAAACAAAACGTGTGATCGCTGCTAATGTCTGGAGATTGTTGCTGAAGAGCGAGTCATTGTTATGTCAATGTCTGCTGAATGGCTTTGCTGAACTAGTCCGATGTTGCAGGGGGGGGGGGTGCTGGTGCAGGCTACATGCCTGGACATATTCCCTACAATATGGCTTTCACTAGAGCAGGATACACAGGAACATGGTTGCCCTCTGGTTTGCTGGAGGGACTACTTTGGCAGCTGCTCTTTGCTGGTTTCGAGGGATGAAGAGAAGTCCTTTCCATGGCGGCACAGGCTTGCCACTTGGTCTGGAGAGGCTGCTGCACACATCTGCCGGGGTTGCCATGACCAGTCCAGGAGATTGGCAACCCATTAGGCTACAATTCCTCCCCTTGTTGACGTCGACACTTCTAGTGGAGATGTCAACACAACTGGAGAAGACGACCTGGATACTTGCTTGAAGACCTTGATTGAAGATGCATAAACCTGAGATGCACAAGCCAAAGGGGTCTGGGAACCATTTGACTAATCTAAAACCAGGCCAGATTAAAAAGGGGACTGCCTATGGAACTCAGTACACTTTAGAGAGGAATATGAATTCTTGAATTTGCAAGCCTATTTAAAACAACTACATTGGATGGCTCAATGCAGCAGGTTCAATCTTCAATACATTCAATACAGATAAACAGCAAATAAAGCAATGCTCTTACTAAACTCAAATTACATTTCTAAACTATGAAACTAAAATAGTGAGACCGCTGGTGATTTGCTGAAGGTGCCTTGGAAAAGGAAAGAACAAACCAAAACATCACCCCCCCTGGAGTCCAAAAAGAGCTCAAAGTTCTACAGTCAGGGAAGGGTTAAACAAAATCTTAATGGTTGCTTTCAGCCAGCTGGAGTTGGCTCTTCTTCTCAAGGCAGATTGGCTCGGGCACTGCACATCTCATTTTCATTCTTGATCATATGCCTTGCAAGAAAACGATTTTATTTGGAAAAAATAAAGACTTAAACCTCAAAGAAAATTCACACGGAAAGTGCATGTCTCTAGTTGTAGGGGACTAGGGCCTTATGCTTGAAAGGTCTGGGCGTTACTACACAATGATATTAAAACATATGGAAGATTCACAGACTTAAACTAGGCAAAACAAACATAGTGGCTCCAAGGGGCAGTCCCTTGCAGCCTTATGGTACATTGAAGAATACACATATGAAATCACCCCTCTCCCTCCTTGGCGGGAGAAATCAAAGCGGTGGCGGCTAGATCTTGGATGTTTTCCTTGGGGCATGTCCAGGTCTGTCCAGGAGGCTGGCACAAGAGAGAGCCCTGGATATTAATATCAGCGTAGGGTCCCACTTGAACCAGTTACGGCAATACATAGGTACGAGGGTTACACAGAAACTGACTGCTACCCTGGCTATATGGGAGGGGGAGACACTTGGTTTTAAAGCAGAGATCCAGTTTTTAATCATGCCCTGTTAGCAAGGAAAGATTTCGTAGTTGTTCCCTTCCCTGTGCATTCTCGCAAGCCCATTGTTGACTACCCTCCCTCCTTTGGCGACCTTTGGGGCACCTTGCCCGCAGGCTGGCTGCAGCAGGATTGTTGTTGACCAGGAGCCTCCTGCCTGGAGGTGGCATAGAGGAACAACGGAGGAGCATACAGCAGGGAGTTCCAGCAGTAGTTGTGGGTGCTCGGGAGCAGAGGCTTGCATACTTAACAATATTACTTAGACACATTGATGGCTTGGGAGGTGCTTTGCGCTAGCATTGCACCTTACAGCAAGGCAAACAATAAAAATAAAAAAATCATTGGGGCGGAGAGAGCTGAATGCAGTCAGCTCATCCAGTAGAAGGGGTCCTTGCAGGGAGAAATCTAGTCAAAAGGGGCTAGCAGGCATCCATACAGTACCCAGCAGCTGCTGCTGAGAGGAGTGTTGCAAGGTTAAAATAAAGCATTAAGACTTTTTGTTCCTCTTCCCCTTGTTTCCCAAGGAGAGAGAGAGTACCTGGTTGCTATTAGGTTTCTTACAAAGCAGGCAGGTATTCATATGATAGAGACAAGTGTTGTTAGGAACAAGTTAGAAAATATCAGGGAGCAGCCTTCTGTAGGCTGCCATAATAACCAAAGACAGTACACACATTGTAGTAAGCACAAAGCATTGAGGTTTCTTAAAGGAGAGAAAGTTGAACACTGTAAACAGAACAAAATTGGTGGGGGGTTACTCTTCTTCCCAGTTCTCCTGATTGGTTGGCATGGATCAGAAAACAAGACTGTTAATGAATACCATGCAATGTGTAGGAAGAGACCCTTCCATTGGCGGTTTGCTTCTCCAACCCCCCCCCCTTCATATCCCAGAGGGCCTTGTTAGCATGCCAGGGAATGAAGAAGCTAGGTTGAAACAAACAAAAATCAGGGCTTTTCAAAATTCTCAAAAATAACTTAAAAACAGAAAAAATATCAAAATCATACAACAATTCAAAAGAAAATGAACCCAGCTCAAAATCTGATATTTCTCTCTTAAAAAAAACAAATTCAAAAACATCAAATCAACTTCAAATCGAGTAAAAACTTCAACTCGACTTCAAATCAGGTATAAAAACTTCAAAGATTTCTCAACTTTATAATAAAAAATTGATTATATCTCATTCCTTTAAAGAGTTCCAAATTCAAAAATAAAAGTGATTCAAAAACAAAAAGTAGATTGGATATCTTCTCCCCCCCTCCTTTCCTCTGAATGCATGAGGAGGAAAGGATTGTTTCCATGAGGTGCACCCCGTGCCAGAAGGCTTTGCGGCACCACTGGGCATGTGCAGAGTGCACTGTGTACATTGAGCTGCATTAATGGGATATGCCATGACAGGCAAGAACCAAAACTTGCAACTAAAATGAAAGCTTGGGGTTTGCTTCAGGGGGCTAGAGAGAGCCCGGGTTGCTGTTTTCCTGAAACAACCCTAACATTTTGGAGGAACAAAAAATAAAAATGGGGGGGGGGATCCTATTGCTTGGATTACAGATTATTACCATGTTGGATGAACTCATTCAGCTGCTGCATCACTTAGGATTGCAGCCCCACCTTATTTTTAGTTACCACTCTCGAGACCATCTTATTCATGTACACTTTAAAACTCTTCACTGACCTTCTTATAACAATACAATCCTTTTTAGCCGCTGCTTATGGGCTGCAGTCCCAAAGCATTAGCCATACCATCCTTTTATCTATTATATGCTAAATACCTTCTTTCCTCACACCATGTCAACATACTTTCACCTTCATGTTTCTCCAACACAGTAATAAAAGCTATAAAACCAAATGAAGAGGGGCTGGGAGCTGTGGGGGGAGGGGCAGAGCACATGGGGCTCTCCCCTTTATTATTAACTTTTCACACATTTACAAAAGGCAGAATCTAGGATTACAAATATACTACCATTTACTAAAGAGGAGACTTTTACTGCGCAGTAAAATTAACTTTATATTTATTCTACGAGCACATGGAAATAATTTTCTCTTTCTTTCCCAGGTACCTTGGGAAAGCATTCATACAGACACACATGCTAGTTTCACGTGCAAACATACAGGCACTTGGGGAAGCGCGCTCCCTTGCATATTTCCATTTGGTGCCCCATGCCAATTTTGCGCAAACCGCATTGTACTTTTGGGGAACCAAGGCAGATGTTTCTGTGAGATTGGTCGGATCTTCACGAAAGCATGTACCCTAAATATCAATTTATCATATTTACCACATACACAACTCTATTTCCTGTAGGAGAAAAACACGTTACATAATTATCCTTTTCCTGTGCCAGATAGACTTCTCTGACCCAGGGAGGTTTCATTACAACTGCACATCATGACATACAAGAACTCTGTAAAATCTTCAAATAGAAAAATCATTAAACTAAAGGTGATCGCCATGGGTTACCTGATTATAAGAAATATCTGCAGATTGTTAGCAATCACACAAACTAGATCAATTAGGTCAAGATAACACAGTCACACTTTCAAGAAAGGTACACACTTAAGAAAGAAACACAAAATTAGAGAAACCAAGAAGCTGTTCTACTAGGGTGCTTGTTTAGAACAGCTCTATAAATTTGTTTGCTGCAAAACAAAGTTGAAAGCATTTGAACTATCAACAATAACAGAATGAATTTAAAACGTTAGGCTCAAAGTAAAAGGATTAAAGCAAACTACAACACATGAGGTATTAGCTCTATCCGAACATCTATATATTTAAGGAACATAAAATCATGACACACGAACTATATTCCTAATGAGATTGCATCTCTGTGCATATACAGAGTTCCTTTTAGAAGACAGGCAGAGGAGCCTGTGTATATCCAAGTGAATTCTGTAAAGCAAGGGTTAAACAGACTACAAATGCAAGACTTTGCCATGTTTGTGGTGGGTCCTTCCAACAGG
Organism: Euleptes europaea; assembly: GCF_029931775.1. Lineage (NCBI taxonomy): Eukaryota > Metazoa > Chordata > Lepidosauria > Squamata > Sphaerodactylidae > Euleptes > Euleptes europaea. Next base: position 21,163,530 of record NC_079312.1, read on the forward strand.
GCTGTGGTCCTTTCCATGTATTGAGTGGGTCCAGTAAGAAAAAAGGTGTGTTCTGGACCCGTGCTTTCCAGCCTTTCTCTTGCACTAAGGGCGAATAGCTCTCCCAAATATGCTGCTTCAGTCCTGGGAGGCTCTGAGGCATAGTTTTTGTGTTGGTCCTTGAAGGTTCCACTTTGCATCCTCTCCCATTTAAGCTTGTAAGGTTGGGAAGAGGAAGAGGCTGACTTGAGTCAGAATTCTGGTCTGACTGAATGGCTGGTTTGGGCTGGGTTTTCTTTTTTAATGCATTTGGAAACAGAGAGCCTGCCTGAGATTTGCCAGGCAGTCCTGTTTCTTGCACGGCTACCCCTGCCACTGGAAATCCTGCTTTTGCTTTGTCACCTTGTAACATTTTTGACTCCATTTCCAAGTAGGATTTCTCTAGAGTTTGTAATCTAGCCTCTGTGGTTCTATGGCACTCCAGAACACTTTGCAGTTGTGATTTTAAGTTGTCAGTTTCCACTCTAGAGGAGGTTCTGGTTGGAGGTTCATTTTCCAAAGTCAGTCTGGAGTTGCTTGGTTTTAAGAGCAGCTTCTGATTCCTGGTTTTTCTTGGGGAGACTCTCAGTCTCCAAATCTCGTTCCTTGTTAAACTTTGTTAATTCCTGGATTTTATTTTCCCTATGGGCTAGTTCCAATTTCAGAGCCTTGTTCACTTCCATTAAGGTTTTTAGCTGGTTCTGGGTTTGAATTAGTCTTTTGATTCTGTCCATTCCCTTAAGGGGAAGACCTTTAGTGGTAGGGTCAGTAGTTGGAGCGGGGCTGTCTAGATCAGCAAGAGCGCGGAGTAAGACTGCTGTGGGCTGCATGCAAAAGCTCTCCATGTTTGCCCCTCTGCTTTGAAAGCGACTCCATGCCATTGATCGAAGGGGATCCTGACCTGCAGCGGAGGAGGGCTTATACACAGAAGACCTGCGTTGCTGTGGGAATTCTGCTTTGTGCCCTGTCTCTGCAGGCAAGGAGGGAGCGTTTGGAAGGGAGTTGGTTGGGCGAGAGTCGCCTGTGGGGTAGGGTTTCCGAGAATGGAAGGAAGAAGGCTGCGAGTGTTTAAAATGTGAGCCTCTTTCTCTCCAGCCTCGGCTTGCCTCTTTTTCCTGAACTTGGTTCCAACCTCTCTTTTGTGAATGCTGTGGAGTCTGATCTGGGCTGGCTTGAGAGTGGGGGCTGTCATTGGAATGCGTGATAGCCTGGATTGGCTCTGGAGGGTGCCTTTCTCTCTCAGCGCTTCGGGCTTGTTTTATTCTAAGAAGTCTAGCAGCCTCCCAAATTTTCCATTTTACTCCTTCCCAGGGCGTGTCACCCACAGATATCAGGACGGCAATAACTCTGGTGTCGGGTCCAAATTGTCTACTAACGGCACTGTGAAGTTTTTATCATTGTAGTCCGGCTCCCCATGTTGATTGTTAATGACAATTTTAGCTAAGCGTGCCAGCAGCTGTTTGCGCATTACATATGCCTCAGGTTCCTCTCCTGGTTTTTGATAGTCCGCCCAAAACATGGCTGGGGCTAGTTCACCTATCCGGATGAACTCTAACATTTCTCGCATCCAGGGCATTATTTCCATATGTCTCAGGTCCCGAGACGATATGAAAGCATGCATCCGAGCTTGCTCGTGATGCGGGGTGCAGTTTATGGCCAAGGTGGTTAGGTCTTCCGCATCAGCGGTAGGGTACGAGGTAGAGGCAGTAGTCAACCATGTGACCACGGTTTCCGGGTTAAGGGGTCCCACATGTGCAACTGCTGCCTTTAACACTTCTCCAGACCAAGGTCTGGCTTTGGTGACCTGTTTAGTCACCACCGCCTGCCTTCCCTGTTGTGTGGTGACATTCTTTGTCACCACTGGCTTTAGAGGGGCAGGCTCCTGGGGTTCGTTTTCCCATCCCAGGGTGGCCAGAGAGCTGCGCTCCTCTATCGGGGGTAAAACGGAATGGAGGGGGAAGGAGTCCCCAAGGTGCGGTCGCACTGTACTTATAAGGGAGTGTTGGAGTTCCAACTTTTGTTTTAAAGCTTGGATCTCCTGTGCACAGGCTTCGTGTGAGGCAGCCTCGTGTCTTTTCTTGGACTGCTCTACCATGTAACTGGCGGCTTGGGCAGCCTGGGCCGATTTCTCTTGTGCATCTTGCAACTGCATCCTGAGATCTCTATTTTGGAGGGTTAGGCAGTCCCTTTCTTTAGCTATCTCTAGGAGAGAGACTGTGGCCGCCTGCTTTTCCAGCTTCAGGCTTTGAATTTCAGCAGCTTGTTGTTGGACTATGGCAGCAAGCTGTTCTGCCTCGTCAAATGCTCCCTTACTCTCATTTAGCAGTTCCATACAATCATGGAGGGCAGTGTACAGTCCCCATGCCATGAACCTGTCTTTCTTGGAGGAGGAGGGTTTCTCCTTCTCGCAGAAGGTTTGCAATGCTTCCTTTAAAGTTTTCAAGGGGTTTTCAGTTTTAAAACTTCCTTCCTCCCACGGGCTATCACCCCGTTTTGCCATCCACCTCTCCAGACGTGGGAGACTCTGCTGCTTTTTGTACATGGTGCTTTCGGTTAGTTCCAATGTACTGGGGTGAGGAATCTTTTCGCCTCTACACTACTACGTTCCTGGTTTCCAATCTCCGGGCGGAAATGGCGTGAAAAATCTAATCCTCTCCTGGCTATTACCCTAAGGAGCTCTACTCCAGGCGGAGATGGTTCAGATAGTTTAATCCTTTCCTCCTAACCCTTGGCGGGGCTTAATTTTCAAAATGCACCCTCTGGAAAGCTGAGCCCTCGCTCGCCGGTTATACCCGTCACTTTCCAAAAAAAGGGGTGGGGAGGAATCAGGTTACTCGCTTCTCCTGTCCTCTGCCGCAGTCAGGACTCTCCTGTCCATCTGCTATTATTTTTCTGGTCGGTGAGCGCAGGCTGTCTAGGTTGCCTGACCCCTCACGTACTCGGAAGTTTGCTTTTTACCTTTGGGGGGGGGCATAAGCTATATCCTTCACTTAGCCCTTTCTGCAAAGTCTCTGCAACAAGTGGGGAATTTCTCCTTGCCACTTTTGACAAGACTGGCCACTCTGGCACTGAAGTCTTGGCAGGGCTTGGGTTATTTACTCTGCCCAGTCCTGAGAAGACTAACTACACTCTCTGGGAAGTCTTGCCACCCACCAGGATTCCTACCTGTGTTGGGCAAGGCTATTTTAGTCTGGGGGGGGGCATAAGCTATGTCCTTTGCTTAGTCTTTTCTGTAAAGTCTCTGCAAGGGGGTTCTGAGTTATATCCTTGGCTCAGCCCTAGAGACTATTTCCTTGGCACCTGGCCAGCACAAAACAGAACAACTACTCAGGCTCTCTGGCAGTTTAAAAAGGGGTAGCCTTGCCTATCTCCTTCAGCTAAGGGTCCCTGACAATTCAGACTGCTCTCTTGGCTCTTCTGGCCAGTTTGAAATGGACTCCTGCTTTATTTACTAAGCAGGCTTCCACTGGGCAGATTCTGTGCTGTTTAGAATCTGGGCTCTCCTGGCCTCTTAAAATAAACTGGGGGCGGGTATTTTAACCCTAGCAAAATGGGGGGGGGAGGTTTTTCCTATCGAGCGATCTTCCAGGAAGGGGATATTATATTTGCCTACGTGTAGGTGCAGGAAGTCTACGTGCAAAACCTACTCTGCAGTAACCCATCCCAGATAGCCATTCAAAATGGGGAATCTCCAGAAAGAGATGCGGTTCCCAGGGCGACACACACCCGTCTCCCTTGCATTGCCGGGAAGGTGGCCCGGCGGCCGGCTGAGACGAGTGGTGGGCAGAGATGAAGGGGGGGGAAAAGCCAACCCACAAAATAGTGCTCTCTAGAGCCACACACACATACACACACACGCTTCCTTGCCAAATTTACAAGGTCATGGACTTTCTCCTACGTCTGTGTGCCTGAAATGCTCACAGGGTTGCCCGCATTCTCCACCAATTCTGTTAGCCAAAATGCCCGGTTATGAATTGTTATATGGGGGAATTAGCGAATCAATAACCGGCAATGGGCATAACTTGAGCTGGGATGCAACCTTTATCTACCAGAGTCCATACCATGACCAGTAAAGAGGCAGAAGCAATGGAATTAGGTTAAAAGGAATTTACTCAGATTATATGTTCACACATAACATACAAAACTACATATACACATCACACAACATACAGAGTCTAGGAATCAAAGAGAGGAATAAAGAGACTTTCGCCATGTGGCAGGCAGAGGAGGAAATATACTGCACCTCTCTTCAGAGTAGTTGTCCGTCCTGAATTCCATGCAGCTTTGGGGGATAAAAAGGGGACAGGGGGGGCTAGGTGTCCAAGCATGAACACCCACTCTGGCAGAGTGCCAGGCAGTATGGAGGGGAGGGCCCAAGGGAGAGAGAGAGCGAATGGGCAGGGAGCACCCCAGTTATACTGTTTTTCTGGGGGCTGGGAGAAGGGTTTAACCCCTCCTAGGTTCCCAGGTGGCAAAAAGGTGACAACAGACTTAATCTGTGGCTTGGGGTGGAGTAGTGAGAATTTGGAAATCTATTCTGATTCCAATGGCTTGTGCAATCCCAGGAGAAGTCAGTAGTCTCACTGATTGGCTTAATGGCTTGAAACAAAAGGTGCGATCGCTGCTAATGTCTGGAGATTGTTGCTGAAGAGCAAGTCATTGTTATGTCAATGTCTGCTGAATGGCTTTGCTGAACTAGTCCGATGTTGCAAGGGGGGGGTGCTGGTGCAGGCTACATGCCTGGACATATTCCCTACAATATGGCTTTCACTAGAGCAGGATACACAGGAACATGGTTGCCCTCTGGTTTGCTGGAGGGACTACTTTGGCTGCTGCTCTTTGACTGCTGGTTTCGAGGGATGAAGAGAAGTCCTTTCCATGGCGGCACAGGCTTGCCACTTGGTCTGGAGAGGCTGCTGCACACATCTGCCGGGGTTGCCATGACCAGTCCAGGAGATTGGCAACCCGTTAGGCTACAATTCTCTCTCCCCACCCCCCACAACTCATTGCAACCAGTTGGCTGCCATGAAGCTGCCCCATCCACTGGAACCAGTGATTCTGGAGTCCAATCCCCGACATTTGCTCAAAGACCCAGAATCACTAAGATAGCCTCATTGTGGAAACAAAGGAAGAACTGCCATCATGTATCTCTTAATGATGGCAACTCCTGGATTTGTAGGAGCAAAATGAGAACCTAACAGTACAACCGGTGATATCAAACCTTCCTTCCCAAAAAAGGGAAGATTGGGAAGGGAGATAATTGAGCTTGGGTTATGTGTGTTCATTCCTGTTCCACACACTTAGGATTAATTTCACTAGGAGGGATTGGACCTTGCCATTCACTGGAGGGAAATGGCATTTGCCCCAAACACTGCAGGGGTTCCAAGCAAAAGCAAGAAGAGTACTATTTTCAAAGACCATCATTAAGAATGGAAGGAGCTATTTACAAATTTCAGAGCCTGACTTCAACATTCCACCATATTTTGATGTGATCAAGAAATACCATTGCTGATATAGTTGAGAAGTTTCTAAACATGCCTTTTATCCCAGACCTCAGACTCTGTCTGAGAACATGTGAACTCTGACAGTGAAAGCCTTCGACACTACTACCTTAATGTTTGAGATGTAAGGTACCCTGGTTCCCCACTTTACAGGAACCATAATGTATTTCTGAGACAGAGTCTACATCCACGTTGACTATCACAATGGTGAGCAATTTGAAAATTATTCATAATTATAGGTAAACAATTAGTTTTTGTCCTCACTACAAGGCCAACACCAGTCTCTTCCTTTCCCCTGTAGATCAGCTATGGTTTTGTTAATCATGTGCTCAAAGATGAAATTCAGCGGCCTTTTTTCTACCGGATGGATCGAAAGCAAGATTCATATTTCATGGGGATTGTGAAGATGCTGCTGCATTTCAGATGGACATGGGTTGGTCTCCTTGCTCCAGACAATGACAAAGGAGAAAGATTCCTGAGGACCTTGACCCCTTTGATCGTCCAGAGTGGGATTTGCATTGCCTTCACAAAAAACATCCCAGAATGGAATGAGAATGACAATAGGATAAACCTCAACATGCATTCCTTTTCCATACAGACAAGGTGTAATGTACTTGTTTACTATGGGGACTCCCACTCCATGATAACTCTAGGTGTGATGATCAAATATGCTAGAGAAAAGTCAAAAACCATCATGGGGAAAGTCTGGATCATAGCAGTTTTGCAGGATTTCAGCTTGAGTGTTTTTTTGAAAATATTTGATATCCAGCACATCCATGGTTCTTTTTCTTTTTTGATCCAGACAAATGGAAAGACCAAATATGGCAATTTTAATTCATTTCTATCTACTCTCAGTAAAATTGGAGAGAGAGCATTTCATTGTTCATATGTAAATCATGGGTTTTCAGTAAAAGGCTGGATAAGATGCAGAGAGAAAGAGGCACGGGAGCCACCATCTCAGGATGAGCTAGAAAGTATCCTGTCTCAAGACAGCTACAGCATTTACAACTCTATCCAGGTTGTGGCATTTGCCTTGAATGTGGTCTACTTGTCCAGATCTAGTCATATGTCAAGTGGTGGCTGGCTGGGACTTCAAAAGTTGCAGCCATGGCAGGTATTCCTTCTCTTACTCTCTCTGAAAATTTCTGTCAGTTGTTCAATTACATATTCATACTCTAATAAGATTTTACACATAGAGGCAAAATGAAATTTAGCATTTTTCCAAGGCACAGATGTTCGTGATGCAGCTCAGCCTGAGGAATGCCCTGAGACCCACCCACCATTGGGTGAGGTGCATTGGAATTGGAGGTGTGCAGGGAACATATAGAGGTAGAGTCACATGACTTCCATCCCAACCACATTTATTGATGGCTGGACAAATATTGCTATCAAGATCCAACACGTTTTTCTTATAGAAAGAGCTTTTTAACATAATTCAAACCAATCCTCCCAGCCCACATACTGTAGAATTATAGGGACCATTATAAGTAAGGCGGAAATATCCAATATGGCTTCCAGTATTTCTAAATGTTGGTGTTTTCTATGTAATTGTAGCTTCATCCTATCCTCAGAAACTTCCAGTTTATTAATAATTCCATGGAAGGAGTCACTTTTGATGAGAATGGAGACATGGCAGTCAATTTTGATATTGTGAACTGGGTGGTGACATCCAATCAATCGGTTGTTAGAGTTAATGTTGGGAGAGTAGAGAGACAATCATCTGCAGAGATCAAATTCACCATTGATCAGGATGCCATTGTGTGGCCCACATGGTTTAATGAGGTAGGGGGAAACATTGCTTTCAATTAATTCACATTAATAGCTGTAATGAAATGTCAGTAACTACATAAGCTACGTAAATGAGATGATTTCTATCAAATGAGTTTACAGTCGAATAACCCAAGGAATAAGAATGGCAGGGCAAAGCATGATGGAATACATATTTGGAGGGTGGTCAACAGCAGGTCTTATTTGTGATGATTGTCAGGAGGGTGCAGTTAGCCTACACTTGCTCTTCCTTCCTAGACTTGGGCCATTGCCCGGATGCTGCCCTGACTTTCCCCATGGCCTTTGCCTAGAAGGCGAAGGGTTTATAGCACCCTGCTCTTTCTCCTTCCACCTACCTTGGAGTAGGTGGCTGTCTTCCTTGGCCTGTATAATCCTTAGCAAGGATTTCTTCCCGAACATTGGGTCAGGTTCTCCCAACAAGGTCCCAACAAGGTCCTAACACCATGCCAACTTCCCCTACACCCGCTCCTTATCTGAACATCTGTTTAAAAGGACTCTGGCATCTTCTCCTTCAGACCTATCTGATCAGGTATAAAATCCTACCTTCACCCCTTACCCTGGTCTTGCCCAACAGCCAAAGTACATGCATTAAAGGAGGGGCGCTGTCATGCCACTGTGGATCATCAGTTCTGCCCTTGGTGGTACATACAGCACTGGAGGTCCCATTGAGTCATTTTCAACTGGATGACTCATTTCTGTAGAGAACAAGCACTCATAGCAAACCCCCTAAAACATTTTCCTTGACACTCCTGTTCTTTATGCTTAGACCCTGCCTCGTTCTTGGTGCACGGAGAGATGTCGCCCTGGATACACCAAGGTGACTAAGGAAGGAGAGCCTCCCTGCTGCTATGATTGTGCTCCGTGTGCGGAAGGGACAGTCTCCACTCAGGAAGGTAGCTGACCCCAAAGGAAAGGGCCAGTCTTTCGAGGGGGATAGAGCAAAGATTCATTAACTTTCTCCTGGGGAGATGTGCAGTAAGATTCTTTCAGCCATCACCTAGGAAGATTTTTAGTCATTAGGGAACACGCTGTACATTAGTCATTATTTACTTACACAAGTTGAGTAATAATAAATTACCTCAGCAGCAGGCCGTGAGAGTCAAAAGATGAGCAGAGAGAGGGTTCTGCCGAGCCACCTGAGATCACTTTCTGCACTTTAAATCATGTCATCCACTCTATTTGAAAATGGAGCAGACTTATCATTAAAGATACGACTATGCCCCCATTACACATCATATGTCCTCATACTGAGTAAACAATCCTTGGAGGATATGCAAAATACAAATATAAGTCATTAAAAGAACAATTCTTATAATTAATGAATAATATTGAAATGATCTATTTATTCGTCAGTCCTTGGCATGCATAACTCATCAGAAAATAAAGCTACGAGTCTCATAACTGGGCACTGGCTTCAGGATATATGGGGAGTTGCAGTGCCAAATCTGAGGGGGATCAGAATATCCTGGCTGATATTATCTAAACCCCACCCCCCATCCCCATGCTATTTGCAGTGGAGGAGAAAGTTCTTCCTTTGTGGCAGGCATACCTCATCAGAAGCTAAGAGTTCTCAAAATTGTCCACCAGCTTCAGCTTGATTGTGGATGTTGCAGTGCTAAACATGAAAGGAATGGGAACCTCCTGACACAGATTAGCTCTAGAACATCCCTCTGACATGTGCAATGGAAACAAAGTTTACTCACAAGAAGCCACGAAGGACAGGCAACACCGACAGGCAGGGTGGAAAATATCCCATGTGTTACCAAATAACGGGGGCTTAACAATTTCCCTGATCAATCGGAACCTGTATGGTATAGTGGTTAGGGTGTCTGACTAGGATCTAAGAGACATACGTTTGAATCATTCTCCACTCTGTCATGGAAGCTTGCTGGGTGACAGGGATCAGTCATACCCTCTCAGCCTAACATCTCACAGGGTGGTTTTTGTGAGGATAAAATGGAGGACAAGAGAACAGGGTCAGCCACTTTGGGTTCATATGAGGGAGAAAGGCCGCACAGACAGCACAGAGAGGGAGGGTGGAAAATATGCCCTCTTATACATAAAAAAGAGGTCTAATAACTTTCCTGAGCTACCAGAGCCAGCATGGTGTAGTGATTTGGGTGTCAGACTAGGATCAAGGAGATCTGTGAAAGAATTGCCACTCTGCCATTCTGCCTAGTTTGTTTGGCCCTCTAGGGCAACTGGTTGGCCACAGTGTGAAAAACAGTATGCAGGAATAGATGGACCAATGGTCTGATCCTGCAAGGGCTCTTCTGATGAAGCTCAGAACTGACTGGATGGTATGTGGACACTGCAGGGTAACATTCCCTAGGCTCAACAATGCTCAAGCAACACACTGCCCAGAGGGACCAGTTTTGATAGATCCATATTGGGGACAAACATGCAGCAAAGGAAGCACACAGAAGGGAGGGTCCTGTGAGCAGTCAAGTTCTGTGAAAGACTTCCACTGCCACCAGGCTCAAATTATATTTTGTCCACTAATTATGAATTTTCTCCACTACTGTCCCAAACATGTCCCAATACATCCAAGATGTCCTTCTGAAATGCATTGGCTTTATAATACAATTCAATTTCAATACCTTTATTGGCATACCATCAAGAAATCAATCAAATAAAAACTAACCTCTAAACATCATTTAACGGCTTTATAATACAAGGGAGGGTTAGGAACCAACCTAAGCTATCAGAGACAGTATAGTGTATTGGTTAGAATGTCAGACTAGGATCAAGGAGATCCAGGTTTGAATCCCCACACTGCCACAGAAGGTGGTTGGGTGACCTTGTGCCAGTCACATGTTCTCAGTTTAACCTACTTCACAAGGTTGTTGTGAGGATAAAATGGAGAACAGAACAGTGTAAGTCACACTGGGTCCCTGTTGGGGAGAAGGCGTGTATGATGTTAATTATCAATATAATTTTGGCTGGAGTTTTAAAAAAAGGATGAGTGTTCTTGCTGTTGTTTCATCTGGTATTGCTCCTACTCTTCTGTTCATTGAGTATTAAAAACATTTAATAATAAATAATAAATAAAATAAAACTGCCAGTAAATATAATAAGTGCAGCAAGATACCAGGTTGGCGAGCAGAAAGAGAAGGGACACATCTAAAAAAAATAATTTAAAAGAAGAGGAGCTGCCACAGACCCCAGCTTCAGTCACACTGCAATATGGGGTCAAGGGAGGCAGGCCTGGGGGGAAGGGAGGCAGGCCTGGGGGGAATGCTTCCATCCTGGCTTCACCTGGATATCTTTACCAGTCACTCCACTGCAGTCTGAATAACATGGATCCTTTAGCCCTATACTGCCTATTTGAATGGGAATCGATCTAAGTACTGGATATTATATGTTCTATGTTCTTTTCAGAACTGCTATGTTCTTTTCAGATGCAAGTCATTGTCATAAATGTGCAGAAGATCAGCATCCAAACAAGATCCAAGATCAATGCATTCCCAAGCATATAACCTTCCTGTCCTACGAAGAACCTTTGGGGATCATTCTAAATTTCTTTACTCTTTCCTTCACCCTAATCACAAGTTTTGTTTTGGAAATCTTCATTCAATACTTAGAAACTCCAATAGTCAAAGCCAACAATCACAGCCTCTCCTATGTTCTCCTCATCTCCCTCCTGCTTTCATTTCTCTCCTCTTTTCTCTTCATCGGTCAGCCCCAGAAGGTGACCTGCCTTCTCCGACAAACAGTTTTCAGCATCATCTTCTCCATTGCCATCTCTTCTGTGTTGGCCAAGACTGTCACTGTGGTGGTGGCCTTCATGGCCTCACAGCCAGGCAGCAGGATGAGGAAATGGCTGCGGAAGAGCTTGGCCAACTCCATTATCTTTTCCTGTTCCGGTATTCAAGTGGGCATCTGCACTCTCTGGCTGGGCATCTCTCCCCCCTTCCCAGAGGCTGACATGCACTCCCAGTCTGGACAGATCGTCCTGCAATGTAACGAAGGGTCTGTCACCATGTTTTATGCTGCCCTCGGCTACATGGGCTTCCTGGCCACCGTCTCCTTCATGGTGGCTTTCCTAGCCAGGAAGCTGCCTGGGGCGTTCAATGAAGCCAAGCTGATCACCTTCAGCATGTTGGTGTTCTGCAGTGTTTGGGTGTCCTTTGTGCCCACCTACCTCAGCACTAAGGGGAAATACATGGTGGCTGTGCAGATCTTCTCCATCTTGATTTCCGGTTTGGGCTTATTGGGCTGCATCTTTCTTCCCAAATGCTACATTATTATACTGAGGCCTCATCTGAATACAAAGGAACATCTAATGATGAAACATAAAGATGAGATCTACTTTTGAGTACATTTTTTAGAATTTTGGTAATCTTTGTCTTTTATGCCCTAATGAAACAATATACTTGTCTTTGCATGCTTTGTAGTGTAATTAGAATAAATCTCTCTTCCTTGCACATACTTTATGAAAGGAACTCATTATATATGATGGTAGGACGTGAGTAAAGACCCTGGATGTCCACAGGTCATTTGTTTCTGTGCTTTATGTGTACCATTTCCTCACAACCTGTGTTCAGGTGTGTTTGATACAACTGGACTTTTCAGAGTGTTACCTCAGGACCCCTGTAACTTCAAGTCCAGATAAGATACTGCTACAGAAAGCAGATCCCTTATTAATCAGGCCACGAAATCATGATCTACACTACTAGGAGATAAGAGAAATTAAATGCTGTCTTTTGAGAAGGTAACCAGAAAATTTTGCAGACCCTCTGTCTAAAGGCTTCTCATGTGACGTCATGAGATCTCCCCAAATCTGGACTAACAAGATGGGTTCAAGCTACTGCCAATAGTTCTTGTTAGCAATTTACTGACATATTGACAAATAGGAAACTATCAGAGCTATCACCATACTTACCTGAGTTAATTGGTTGTGACCCTAGCCTCTCATGCCCAGTTTTCCTGGCACATGTGGATTAGTGCGCAGGAGAAAGCCAACAACGCAGAAAGCCAAGGAATGGAACAGACCTAGATGTTACTCTGGACCAAGCTGCAAAGTGCTAGCAGGACCCTGCAGATGGCAAGCAGTGCTGTAGACCCAGGGACGGAAGTGGCCTGAACTCCATCTTGGATGTAGCTGCACAGTAGTGGAGGAGAAAACTGTCTCCAACCCCGCCTGCAACCCCCCTGAGCCATGGAAGAGCTGCTCCCTTCTGGACAATGGACAGTACATTGTAACATTTGCATAAGTTCTCTGTTCATCCACATTGGCTTCGTTGATCCCCTACCATGTTTTTGTCTTGTTGGAATACTGATGGTTTGAGCTTGTAAGAGCTCTTTCCTTCGAGCTGATTTTAATGGTTGCTTAGTCCCATTGGCTGATTGGGACACCACTGCAACTTTTAGTTATTATTTCTCTGTATGTATTGATTTAGCATAGTTTTATTGTGTATATCTATTATTAATCCAGCATTTTATTAACCTCGTATCCTGGACATGTTTGTAATGGCCTACGGCTAAATGCAAATAAAGCTATTACTTACTTGTAAGAGCTCTTCTTTTAGGAGAGCCCAACCTTCACTTGCTGCTTTCCCTTCGAGAATTCTTGCCTATTAAATGACTCTCATCATGCCTCTGAGTCCATTAAAGTTTGCCCTGCTAAAAATCTAACATATACATCTGGCTATGAACCTCCATGGTCCTCCACTGCAAAAGAAATTCTAGGAGGGCATATTCATTCCCCCCTAGGGTCCTTACCACCAAACGGGTCCAGAGAAGGGCAAGAAAGACGGTGAAGGGGCTGGAGACCAAGTCCTATGAGGAAAGGTTGAAGGAGCTAGGGATGTTTAGCATGAAGAGGAGAAGACTGAGAGGGGATATGATAACTATGTTCAAGTACTTGAAGGTAGGGCTGTTGATTCAGTTCGGCCCGAACCGAAAAAAAGGCCAAATTTCTCTTGATTCGGTGGTTTTTCGGTTCAGATGAACCGAACTCAAAAAAGGGGGGAACCGGGGAGCCGAATTCTACTGGAAGGCGCAGATCTGTTTCCCGCCACCCCGCGCCACCCCGCGTGTCTTCAGGGAGCTTCCCTGGAGACCCACGGACTGCCCTTTAAACAGATCTGCGCTCCCGGCCGGAGCTGTCTGGGCAGAGGAGTTTCCAGACCCCCCGCCCCTCCCGCCGGGACTCTGGGGAAGGGGGTGGGGAGGTTGTCAAGCCCCTCTGCCCAGCCAGCGCTGGCTGGGCAGAGGCGTTTCCAGACCCCCCGCCCCTCCCGCCGGGACTTTGGGGAAGGGGGTGGGGAGGTTGTCAAGCCCCTCTGCCCAGCCAGCGCTGGCTGGGCAGAGGTGTTTCCAGACCCCCGCCCCTCCCGCCGGGACTCTGCAGAAGGGAGTGGGGAGGTTGTCAAGCCCCTCTGCCCAGCCAGCGCTGGCAGGGCAGAGGGGTTTCCAGACCCCCACCCCTCCCGCCGGGACTCTGCGGAAGGGGTGGGGAGGTTGTCAAACCCCTCTGCCCAGCCAGCGCTGGCTGGGCAGAGGCGTTTCCAGACCCCCCGCCCCTCCCGCCGGGACTCTGTGGAAGGGGGTGGGGGGTTGTCAGGCGCAGATCTGTCCCCCCCCCTGCAGGCCTTCACGGGGCTTCCATGAAGGCATGCGGGGGGCCCTTTAAACAGATCTGTTTAAAGAGCCCCCCAGGCCCTGTGAAGGCTCTTTAAAGACCCCGCCCCTTCCCACTCTTTGAAGTGGTGGGCCCCGCCTGGGTAGGGACGCCCAGCACTTCAAAGATCCGGCCGAATTTTCCCCCGAACTCCGGATCTCACCTGAATTTCGGGGATCCAAAGCGGGGGAGTTCGGACTTCAGCACGTCCCGAATTAAAACGGGCCAAATTTTGCCGAAGCCAAACTGTACCGAATTTTTTTTTTCAACCGCCCTACTTGAAGGGCTGTCATATTGAGGAGGGTGCCGAGTTGTTTTCTGTTGCTCAAGAAGGTCGGACGGGTTGAAATTCAATCAAAAGAGTTTCCTTCTAAACATTAGGAAGGATTTTCTAACAGTTAGAGTGGTTCCTCAGTGGAACAGGCTTCCTCGAGGTTTTTAAGAAGAGGTTAGGTGGCCATCTGTCAGCAATGCTGATTCTGTGACCTTAGGCAGATGATGAGAGGGAGGGCATCTTGGCCATCTTCTGGTCACTAGGTGTGTGGGGGGGAGGAAGTTGTGAATTTCCTGCATGGTGTAGGGGGTTGGACTTGATGGCCCTTGTGGTCCCTTCCAACTCTATGATTCTATGAAATACAGCCACTGCAGTTCCCAAAACTATAGTATATTGCAGAAATGAGAATGACTTCAACAGTTGTCTCCTGGATGCACAATTAAGACTAGCTGACTTCATTGTGCTTACCTGGGCCATGTCCGCACTGGGCATTTGCGGCGCCATCTTCTGGGGGCTTTCCTTGCATGTTCCCACTTACTCTGTTCGAAGGATCTCCGAAGCGTCATCAGAGTGCAATTTCTCCGCGGTAAGAGGATCCGCTTACACGGCGAAGTAAAAAAATGAAGCGTCTTCCTCACCGGGAGCCTTACAGTGGGAACATGCAATCAGTGTTGAATCCACTCCCTGCTGCCAGCCCACTTCCTGCTGCCAGCCAACCACCCCACTCCTCCCGCCTCCCTAAGGGACGCTGGACCAATCGCCGTCCTCTTGCTTCCAGCGCCGACTGGGCATGTGTGGGAGCCCGTTGATCCCGGCTTATCACATGCAGTGAAGAAAGGCAGCGCGGTGGGAACAGAAATATAAAGTCGAGTTGGATTCTTGTGTTCTGGACACGTTGAAATTGCGAGGTAAGTTGCTAGTGCGTTCACGGGCCTGGTTTGGTATATGCAAAAATGTGGATTTAGGAGAACACTTCACATACTCTAAGCCTCTTGAACACAATTGCTAGGTGCAACAGATGTTGCTACTTAAAAAATAAAAACACATTTGTTGTTCTTGCTCACAGTTCTCTTATGCTCATTGCCATCTTAGGAAACAGGGCTGGAGAAGGCCTCTGTTTGGGACCCCAGAGTCCCAGTGCCAGTTGGAGCAGGAAAAGGGAGGCTAGGCAGACTACTAGGCAGCTCCATATGGTCATAATGATTGGGAATAACTAATGCAGATTCTGTACATATTTGTACACATCAAAATGGAACAGCTTTATGTTAAATTCCGTAAGTCAGTCAGACCTCACTGATCTGTCCCCTTGCTGAACCATGAAAGAGTAGAGGACCAAAGTGGTAAGTCTCATAATGACATATTTTCCAGCCAGGCATCTGCGCAGGGAGCCACACACAGTGCTGCAGAGTTGGCACTTGCCCTTATAATCGTGGAAATCATGGTGATTTACTGCTCCTCTTACCAACACTCAAGAGGCCTTCCCTAACATCACCTATGAAGATAATTACATGAACGTCAAAATCAAGTACAGGGTGATTTGTCAAATACAGTCTGAAAAGGATAGTGTATACATATCTCCTGAGGACCTGGGCCGAGATTTAGGGCAGCTGGGTGAGGGAGCTGTGCTGTCGTGTGATTCAGTGTCATCCCCTTGGATCAGAATCCAGTGCTGGGCTCCATCTGTAGAAGAACAGTCTCTGCACTGCAAGAGGTTTTGAGCTTCTTCTAGTTAGATCCATTTGGGAAGCAGCTTTACCAGGCATACCCAGGATGACCCTGCTGCTGCTGTTGCTGCTCTCTGGACTATTGTCCTATCTCTTCTGCAGGGTTATGGAGGCAAAGTGCCTGTTTAATATAACTGATCGAAGAAGTCCCCTGAACTATTACAGGCCAGGTGACTTGGCCATTGGTGGAATCACGTCTATGGCAAACACTGTGCTTAAGCCATATAGTTTCTCCAAGCCTCCCTATGTTAGATTTACAGCGTAAGTAATGATGTGTTGATGGATTTAATGCTACTCAATCTGAGTCTGCTTTCAAGCTCTGTTTCTCACGGACAGTCCCTGATTTCTGGGAGCTGCCATTAGAAAGTTGTATCCCTCTTTTGTTTGATTGGCCTTTGTAAGAAATATGATACTGGGCTGGCATAGATGAAGGATTGGTCTGATTCAGCAGAGCTCTTATAATGTTCTGATGTTTCTATTTTGTCTTTTGGGGAGATTTGTGCAGGTATGAACAGGGAGCCACCCCATATGCTGAAACTGTCACTTAACATGCTGTAACCAAGGAGCTCATCCTCAGCTGTTAAGTATGGCAATATCTTTAGGGTCATAAGCTTTTGTCTGTGGTAAGATCTTTCTTGGGAGGGAAGGCAGCATGTTGTAGCCCGATATCATCAGATCTCAGAAGCTAAGAAGGGCCAGGGCTTGGATGGGCGACCACCAAGGAAGACTCTGCAGAGGAAGGCAATGGCAAGCCAGCTTCTTCTCACTCGTCTTGAAAGCTCCTTGTTGGGATCGCCATAAGCCAGTTGTGACCTGATGGCACTTACATATGTCAGGGTAATCCTTTCATTGCCGGTGCAGCTTTCCTTCTTGTCCCATGTAAAACTGCCTAGTTGATCATAAGTACAAGTTGGAATTGATGAAGGTTTAGTCTGATTCAGCAGAGCTCTTATAATGTTTTTGTCTTTTTGGGGTGATTTGTGCAAGTATGAACTGAAAGCCATTCCATATGCCGAAACGGTCACTTAACATGCTGCAACTGGTGAGCTCATTCTCAACTGTTAACTCTAGAAAAGAGCAAGAGTCCAGTAGCACCTTAAAGACTAACAAAAATATTTTCTGGCACGGTATGAGCTTTCGTGAGCCACAGCTCACTTCTTCAGATACAGCTAGAATGTGAATCTATCTGTCTTTAAGTAGAGGAGAGTGAATTCAGACAAGCATTAGTATGTAAATGTTCACAGTATGTAAATGTGAACAGCGGGCGTGATGGGATTAGGTATGGTATGCAGAAGAGTCTGTGATGTCCAGGGGAGAGATGGGTGTGAAGAAATCAGCATTGGTAATGAGCCATGAATGCAAGGTCTTTATTCAGCCCAGGTAAATGCATTGTCTTTAGTTTTAATATCAACTGTAATTCAGCAGTTGCTCTTTCCAGTCTCCCTTTGAAATTCCTTTGTAAGAGAACTGCTACTCTTAAATCTGCAACAGAATGTCCTGGAAGGTTGAAATGTTCTCCCACTGGTTTTTGAATATTGTGGTTTCTGATGTCAGACTTTTCATCAATCCATTTAATCTTTGTCTAAGAGACTGACCTGTTTGTCCAATGTAGATTGTGGAAGGGCCCTGCTGGCATGTGATGGCATAAATCACATTAGAAGATGAGCAGGAGTATGAACCTGAGATAGTATGGCTGACATTGGTGGGTCCAGAGATGATGTTCCTAGAATCTATATGAGGGCAAAGTTGGCACCTTGGTTTGTTGCAGGCCTTGGTGCCAGAGTCCATGTTCCTGTTAAGTAGTTTATCATCATGGGTGAGTGATGCGAGAAAATGTAAGTTCATTGTGTATGGCCCTCTCTGCCTGCTTCTTACCAAAGCAACGCCAGATAGTGTAATGGGAAACCACAAACCATGTTCTCAGGACAGTCTCAGAGCACACATTCATTGTAGTAAGGCATATAGGTTTATTATAGGTCAGTGATGGCGAACCTTTTAGAGACCGAGTGCCCAAACTGCAACCCAAAACCCACTTATTCATCGTAAAGTGCCAGCACGGCAATTTAACCTGAATACTGAGGTTTTAGTTTAGAAAAAACAACTCATATGTTAACATCTTATGCTCACAAGCATAAAATGATCCAAACAAAGTAAGGAAAGCAATCCCAAGTGCTTTCATTGATTTAAAATTATTTGGCAGAGAATTCCACACTTTAAGGATTTCATTTTCAGAACTAACTGTACTATCCTTTGTCATCCATAAAATTAAATCATGGCAATGACTGACAAACACCATTTTCCCCATCTGCATTCTCAAAACTCTGCAGGGGGGCTTATTGTTGAGTTGTGCATCTGAGTGGCAAGTCCAACGCAAAACCTCCCATTCACAAATAGACAACAAACCCCCCCCCCATGCAGTTTTGAGAATCTGGATGTGGGAAATGTGCATCTGAGTGGCAAGTCCAAGGCAAAACCTCCCATTCACAAATGGACAAAAAACACACACCCCCATGCAGTTTTGAGAATCTGGATGGGGTAAATGTGCATCTCAGTGGCAAGTCCAAGGCAAAACCTCTCTTTCACAAATAGACAAAAAAAAAAAACCCCATGCAGTTTTGAGAATCTGGATGGGGTAAATGTGCATCTCAGTGGCAAGTCCAAGGCAAAACCTCTCTTTCACAAATAGACAACCCCCCCCCCATGCAGTTTTGAGAATCTGGATGGGGTAAATGTGCATCTCAGTGGCAAGTCCAAGGCAAAACCTCTCTTTCACAAATAGACAACTAACCCCCCCCCCATGCAGTTTTGAGAATCTGGATGGGGTAAATGTGCATCTCAGTGGCAAGTCCAAGGCAAAACCTCTCTTTCACAAATAGACAAAAAAAAACCCCATGCAGTTTTGAGACTCTGGATGGGGTAAATGTGCATCTAAGTGGCAAGTCCAAGGCAAAACCTCTCTTTCACAAATAGACAACTAACCCCCCCCCCCATGCAGTTTTGAGACTCTGGATGGGGTAAATGTGCATCTCAGTGGCAAGTCCAAGGCAAAACCTCTCTTTCACAAATAGACAAAAAAAAACCCATGCACTTTTGTAGCGTGGCGGCCGGCAGGGCAGCCCTCGGGGCCGAGCATGAGCGGGCGGCGGCGGGTCTGGAGCGGCGCCTGGGTGGGGTGGCGGCGCTGCTGCTGCTGCTAAGGCGGAGCGAGGCAACGGAGGCAGATGGCGTCGAGACCGCCAGGAGAGGGCGGGGGATGGGCGGGGGACGGGCGGGGGGGGGGGCGGCGGCTCCACGCGTGCCCATAGAAAGGGCTCGGCATGCCGCTTGTGGCACGCGTGCCATAGGTTCGCCAACACGGGAGTAGGTGGCTGCATGTCCTCCTTGGCCAGTATAATCTCCCAGTACTTATCAAGGATTTCTTCTCCAACAACAGGTCAGGTTCGTCCAAAGGGATCCTAACACCATACCAACTTCCCCCACACCAGCTCCTTATCTGAGCATGTGCCACTGCTTCAAATCTCTCTGGCATCTTCACCTTCAGACCTATCTGATCAGGCCAAAAATCCTGCCTTCACCCCTTACCCTGGTATTGACCAATACCCAAAGTACAGCCATTAAAGCAGGGTCCCTGCCATGCCATTGGGGATCATCAGTTCTGCCCTTGGTGGTACATACAATGCTGACTCCCATTGAGTCATTTTCAACTAGATGACTCATTTCTGTAGAAAATATGCACACATAGCAAACCCCCTAATACTTTTTCCTTGA
Organism: Euleptes europaea; assembly: GCF_029931775.1. Classification (NCBI taxonomy): domain Eukaryota; kingdom Metazoa; phylum Chordata; class Lepidosauria; order Squamata; family Sphaerodactylidae; genus Euleptes; species Euleptes europaea. The sequence continues at coordinate 21,183,228 of NC_079312.1, forward strand.
CACTCCTTTTCTTTATGCTTAGACCCTGCCTCGTTCTTGGTGTACGGAAAGCTGTCGCCCTGGATACGCCAAGGCGACTAAGGAAGGAGAGCCTCCCTGCTGCTATGATTGTGTTCCATGTGCGGAAGGGACAGTCTCCACTCAGGAAGGTAGCTAACCCCAAAGGAAAGGGCCAGTCTTTCGAGGGGGATAGAGCAAATATTCATTAACTTTCTCCTGGGGAGATGTGCAGTAAGATTCTTTTAGCCATCACCGAGGAAGATTTTTAGACATTCGGGAACACGCTTGTACGCTGGTAATTATTTACTTACACAAGTTGAGTAAGAATAAATTACCTCAGCAGCAGGCCGTGAGAGTCAAAAGATGAGCAGACAGAGAGTTGAGCCGGGCCACCTGTGAGCAATTTCTGCACTTTAAATCATGTCATCCATTCTATTTGAAAATGGAGCAGCCTTTTCATTAAAGATATGAATCTGCCACCATTACAGTTCATATGTCCTCATACCGAGTAAACAATCCTTGAAGGATGGGCAAAATAAAAATATAAGTCATAAAAGAACAATTCTTATAATTAATGTATAATATTGAAATGATCTATTTATCCGTCAGTCCATGGCTTGCAGAACTCACCAGAAAATAAAAGCTATGAGTCTCATAACTGGGCACTGGTTTCAGGATGTATGGGGAGTTGCAGTGCCAAATCTGAGGGAAACAGAATATCCTGGCTGATATCATCTAAACCCCACCCCCATACTTTTTGCAATGGAGGCGAAGGCTCTTCCTTTGTGGCAGGAATACCTCATCAGAAGCTAAGAGTTCTCAAAATTGTCCCCCAGCTTCAGCTTGATTGTGGATGCTGCAGTGCTAAACATGAAAGGAATTGGAGCCTCCTGACACAGATTAGCTATAGAACATCCCTCTGACATGAGCAATGGAAATGAAGTTTACTTACAAGAAACCAAGAAGGACAGGCAGCACAGACAGGGAGGGTGGAAAAATGTCCCATTTGTTAACCAAATTCAAGGGGCTTAACAATTTTCCTGATCTATCAGAAACTGTATGGTATAGTGGTTAGAGTGTCTGACCAGGACTGAAGAGACACATGTTTGACTCTCCACTCTGTCATGGATGCTTGCCCGGTGATAGGAATCAGTCACACCCTCTCAGCATAACATCTCACAGGGTGGTTTTTGTGAGGGTAAAATGGAGGACAGAACAAGGTAAGTCACACTGGGTCCCTGTTGGGGAGAATAGGTGTGTGACGTTAGTAATCAATATAATTTTGGCTGGAGTTTTTGTTGTTGTTGTTGTTGTTGTTGTTTTTTAAAGGATGAGTGTTCTTGCTGTTGTTTCATCTGGTATTGCTGCTACTCTTCTCTTCATTGAGTATTAAATAAATTTAATTATAAATAATTAATAAAATAAAACTGCAGTTAAATATAATAACTGTAGCAAGATACCAGGTTGGGAAGCAGAACCTGAAGGGACACATCTAATAAATAATAATTTAAAAGAAAAAGAGCTGCTGCAGACCCCAGTGTCAGTCACACTGCATTGTGGGACCATGGTGGGGTCAGGGCAACAAGATGCTTCCATCATAGCTTCAGAATGATGTCTTTTGGGCTCACTTTACCAGTCACTCCACTGCAGTCTGAATAGCCTGCGAAGAACCTTATGCTAAGACAGAACTTAGCATCCTTTAGCCCTGTACTGCCTATTTGAATGGGAATCGATCTCCGTACTGGATATTATACTGAAACTAGTATGTTCTTTTCAGATGCAAGTCATTGTCATAAATGTGCAGAAGATCAGTATCCAAACAAGGTCCGAGATCAATGCATTCCCAAGCATATAACCTTCCTGTCCTATGAAGACCTTTTGGGGATCATCCTAAATTTCTTTACTGTTTCCTTCATCCTAATCACAAGTTTTGTTCTGGGAATCTTCATTCAATACTTAGAAACTCCAATAGTCAAGCCAACAATCGCAACCTCTCCTATGTTCTCCTCGTCTCCCTTCTGCTTTCATTTCTCTCCTCTTTTCTCTTCATTGGTCAGCCCCAGAAGCTGACCTGCCTTCTCCGACAAACAGTCTTAAGCATCATCTTCTCCGTTGCCGTCTCTTCTGTGTTGGCCAAGACTGTCACTGTGGTGGTGGCCTTCATGGCCTCACAGCCAGGCAGCAGGATGAGGAAATGGCTGGGGAAGAGCATGGCCAACTCCATTGTCTTTTCCTGCTCCGGTGTTCAAGTGGGCATCTGCACTCTCTGGCTGGGCATCTCTCCCCCCTTCCCAGAGGCTGACATGCACTCCCAGCCTGGACAGATCGTCCTGCAATGTAATGAAGGGTCTGTCACCATGTTTTATGCTGCCCTCGGCGACATGGGCTTCCTGGCCGCCGTCTCCTTCACAGTGGCTTTCCTAGCCAGGAAGCTGCCTGGGGCCTTCAATGAAGCCAAGCGGATCACCTTCAGCATGTTGGTGTTCTGCAGTGTTTGGGTGTCCTTTGTGCCCACCTACCTGAGCACCAAGGGGAAATACATGGTGGCTGTGCAGGTGTTCTCCATCTTGGTCTCCAGTTTGGGCTTACTGGGCTGCATCTTTCTTCCCAAATGCTACATTATTATACTGAAGCCTCATCTGAATACAAAAGAACAACTAATGATGAAACATAAAGGTGAGATCTACTTTTGAGTACATTTTTTAAAAAAATTGGTAATCTTTGTCTTTTATGTTCTTGTGAAACAAAATACTTGTCTTTGCACACTTGGTGGTGTGTTTAGAATAAATCTCTCTTCCTTGCACATACTTCATGAAAGGAACAAATTATATATGATGGTAGGACATGAATAAAGACCCTGGATGTCCACAGGTGATTTTGTTTCTGTGCTTTCTGTGTACCATTTCCTCTCAACCTGCATCCAGTTGTGTTTGATACAACTGGACTTTTCAGAGTGTTACCTCAGAATCCCTGTAATTTCATGTCCAGATAAGATAGTGGTACAGAAAGCAGATCCCTTATTAATCAGGCCAAGAAATGATGATCTACCCTACTAGAAGATAAGAGATATTAAATGTCTTATGAGTAGGGTTGCCAGGTGCCTGCTGGTGGTGGGCAACCCTCCGGCAATTGTCCCCTCTGCCCTCCGATCACTTGAGGGTCTGGGGGCAAATGTGCATACACGGAGGGCTGTCCATTCGTTTCGGCCCGAACCGAAAAACAGCCAAATTTCCCCTGATTCGGAGGTTTTTATTTCAGGACGAACCGAACTCAAAAATGGCAGGAAACCGGGGGAGCCGAATTCAGCTAGTTCGGGAGTTCACAAATAAATTCGGCAAATTCGGGGTGTCAGCAAGCAGCATTCTCCTCCCCCGGCCAATTGGTGGCCAAGCTGGGTCTTCTTCTGGCCAATCAGTCAGGATTGAGTACTGGAGGAATCAGCTGCTGCGCGGCCGGGCAGGGGAGAGAAAGAGAGTGAGAGAAATCCTTGTGGGGGTGCTTGTGCACATTCGCTCCTTCCCGTGGCTGCAGGGGGTGCATTTTTGGGGGTAGAGACCCCAAACTTTCAGTGGAGCTTCAGACGAGCCTTCTTAAGAGACCCCCCAAGTTTTGTAAACGTTGGGTCAAGGGGTCCCGAGATATGGGCTCCACCCCTTTTCCCTCTCCCCTTTTCCATTTCCGTGGCTGCAGGGGGCGCTTTTTTGGGGGTGCAGCCCCCAAACTTTCAGCATAGATTCAGACGAGCCTTCTTAAGAAACCCCCCAAGTTTTGTAAAGATGGGTTCAGTGGGGGCAGAAATATGGGCTCCCCCCTTTTCTCTTTCCATGGCTGCAGGGGGTGTATTTTTGGGGGTGCAGCCCCCAAACATTCAGCATAGCTTCAGATTGTCTGAAGCTATGCTGAAAGTTTGGGGGCTGAACCCCCCAAAAAGCGCCCCCTGCAGCCACAGAAATGGAAAAGGGGGAGAGGAAAAAGGGGTGGAGCCCATATCTCGGGGGGCCCTAACCCAATGTTTACAAAACTTGGGGGGTCTCTTAAGAAGGCTCATCTGAAGCTCCGTTGAAAGTTTGGGGTCTGTACCACCAAAAATGCGCCCCCTGCAGCCATGGAAAGAAAAAAGGGGGGAGCCCATATCTCGGGACCCCCTGACCCAATGTTTACAAAACTTGGGTGGTCTCTTAAGAAGCCTTGTCTGAAGCTCCGCTGAAAGTTTGGGGTTGGCACACCCAAAAATGCGCCCTCTGCAGCCACGGAAAAGAGCGAATGTGCACAAGCACCCACACACACACAGAGAGGAGGATTTCCCTCTCTCTCTCCCCGGCCGGGCCGCACATCGGCTGATTCCTCCAGTATTCAATCCTGACTGATTGGCCAGAAGAAGACCCAGCTTGGCCACCGATTGGCCGGGGAAGGAGAATGCTGCTTACTGACGGTTATGCTGCTTACTGACGGCCCCGAATTTGCCGGATTTATTCGTGAACTCCCGAACTCGCTGAATTTGGCTCCCCAGTTGCCCTCCATTTTTTAGTTCGGTTCGTCCCGAACTAAAAACCTCCGAATCAGAGGAAATTCGGCTGATTTTCAGTTCGGGCCGAACCGAATCAACAGCCCTACTGTTCATCACCGTTCTTTGCTTGTGAAGCAGATTGGCAGTGGGGCATCCCTGGCCAGTGCCCCATCCGTTCTGAATAGCATGCATGCATATTATGCAGGTCCAGTACAATCTGCTGGCACTTTGCCAGGATTTCGTCCCCTACAAGGGATCAGGTTCTCCCAACCACTTTCTAACAGCATCCCACCTCCCCCTGTGCTGGCTCCTTATGTGAGCATATGATACTGCTCGAATGTCTCTGGCATCTTGCCCTTCACACTTTTCTGATCAGATCTCCACCCCTTGCCCAGCTATTACACAGCAGCCAGAGCAGATGTCTCTACTATGCTACTGTGAACCAACAAGACTGCATGGGAGGTCCAGTTGAGTCGTTTCCAAATGGATGAATCATTTCTATAGAGCTCGCTCTCTCTCTCTCTCTCTCTCTCATACACACACACACACACACACACTCAAGGAAGCAATTCCAATGACATTTAGTTTGACACACCTCGTCTTTATGCTTAGAGCCTGCCCCATTCTAGGTGCACCGAGAGTTGTCCACCTGGATACACCAAGGTGATAAAGGAAGGAGAACCTCTCTGCTGCTATGATTGTTTTCCATGTCCAGAAGGGACAATCTCTACTTCAGAAGGTAGGTCTTGCCCGAGAGCCCCAGTTGGAGGGAGAGCGGAGGGGCAAAAACTGTACTTCCAGCCTCAGTTTTTCCTCTTTGGCTCACATGAGCAGTCATTCCACTTCAATCAGGACCACGTACAAAGTGCCTTATACCGAGTTAGACTTTTGGATCAGTTTGCCAGAACTTTGCTTGGCATTTATTGGCCAGAGTTTCAGGGCTTGATGTCTGATGTGGTTTTGGCTGGTGGTGTTAAGGAGCCAGGACTTTCTGCAATGAAGCAGTTCAATCTGACTCTGAAATTGTCCCAGATCCTATCATGAGTTTTTACTTCTTGATGTCTCCCTCCTCCCAATATTGTCCTGGATTCCTGGCATATAATATGCACTTCCAGATATATATTGTCAATTAATGGTTGTAAAACAGATGGGGTGATACTGAAATTAATATGTTCTATTCGGATGCAAGTCACTGCGATAAATGTCCAGAAGATCAGAGGCCTCATCTGAATACAAAGGAACAACTAAGGATGAAACATGAAGATGGCATTGGCTTTTGAACACATTCTTTTAAATATTTGTAATCCTTATCTACACCATTCTGAATCCAATGTACTTGTCTTGGCATTTACCCCTCTAGGCTTTTATTAGATCCAATCTTTCTTATTTTCACATACATTAGAAAAGAAACTAGTTATACATAATGACGGGGAAGGTATAATGACATGAGATAGCTGTAGGCCATTTTGTTTTAAAGATTTACTTGTGTCCTTTTATCACTACTTGATTCCATATAGAGATGTTTGAATATTACCTCATATGTTCATTGTATTGCTGGGTTGGCCATGAAGATCGTCTTCATTACAGTTTCACAGTGGCTTGATTTTTCTGTTCATTTGTTTGGGATCATCTAGATAAGGTCTTCAATGGGTCTATCATCTATGTTGCCCTTTTTATTTAAATGCCGAATCATACCCACAGCCTTCTTCCTATCTAGTCAGTGTTGCCTCTGCCCTGAACTTGTACATTGTAATTGGTTCCAAATAATTTCCTCTAGAAGTTTACTATTTCTATCCTGTTAGCTTTTAAACAGAGAAGTTTACAGTTGGTCTCTTGGGGACCCTGATCGGATGGAGAGATGGCATTAAAATAGTTGGCATTAAAATGTTTTGAACTAACATAAAAACAAACAAACAAAGGAAATCTTTGTCACTTTCCAAGATAAACAAAATGTGTGAAAGTTCTGCCACAGGGAGAATGTCATAAGCCCACTTTTGTTGGAAACTGGCATGAGATTTCATAAATGCATTGTGAAGTTGCAGTTTTAGCAATGAATGAACAAGTCAAAAAAGGCACCCAACCTCTTTAAAAAGACTGGATGAGCACAAGAATGCAGAAGTGAAGGCAAAGTTTCAAAGTCCGGGAGTGATATTGGACCCAGTCCTACCACTGGATGAGCAAGTGGCAGCTGTGGCCAAGTGCACCTTTTACCAGCGTCGACACGTTAGCCAGCTGCAGCCTTTCCTAGGCAGGAAAGATCTGGCCACTGTGGTGATTGATCTGGTGACATCTACATTACATTACTGCACTCCACTCTGCTTGGGCTGTCCTTCCAAATTCCAGTTGGTACAGAATTGTGCAGCCAGGATGTTAACTAGAATTGGTCTTAGGGACTGTATCACTCCAGTTTTGGCTCACCTGTTCCATAATATTAATATTGGTAATAAAGATGACAACAACAACAACAAACCTCTCTCCACTTCAGGTAGGGAACATACCAACCTTGGCCAGCTACGAGGCCTGACAACTGGAGCTAGGTTTTCAATGTGACTTGTGAGCCTACAACTCAAGCTAACCAGGATAGAAGAACTGTTGTGAGCGGGAGACCCAAGACAGCCCTCCTGTTGGAAGAAAAGCCTCCAGCCTGGCCTAGCACTTTCAAGAGGAAAACCTGCAACAAAGAATTAAGAAAAGAATTTTCAGCCTTTTTTGTTTTCTTGAGTCTTGTAGGGTCATTTATCCAGGCAGGAAAGCACTTGACCAAGAGCACCAGCCCATAGTGAGGAGAGTCACGCACGGAGTGGACTACAGAGTGGACTTCCCATCCTGAACTTCTCAGACATTTACATTGTTTCTTCTTGCAGTATAGTGGTTAATAAGAATGAGGTCTGAAAGGTAGGGTTGCCAACCTCCAGGTACCAGCCAGGAGATCTACTGCTATTATAACTGATCTCCAGCCAATAGAGATCAGTTCACCTGGAGAAAATGGCCTCTTTGGCAGTTGGACTCTTATGGGATTGAAGTCCCTCCTTTCCTCAAACCCTGCCCTCTGCAGGCTCCACCCCAAAAACCTCCCGGCAGTGGCGAAGAGGGACCTGGCAATCCTACTTTATTTATTACTTGACATATAAATAAATTATTTCTTTAAAACATTTATTCCACTTCTCCTGAAGAAAACGGCTGCTTCAGAAGGTGGGCTGCAGGGCATTATACCCTGCCTGGGAACCTTCCCTTGTGAGACCCCAGTCTCTCTGGCGTCACATTCAAATCTCCATGTATTTTTGAGCCAGAAAATGGCAACCTAGATAGAGAACATCCAGGCTATACAGGGCTCTGGGGAAGCTGTCCAGTAGACCCAATCTTGGGGGACTAAGGTTAGTTGAACTTTACTCTCTTGTAATTTTAGGTAATGCTAGCTTAGCCAAGTACAGCGTCTTGGTAAGTGGGAGGCTGATGGGTTGCCAACTTTCCCTAGTTTTCCTTGATCGCTAACCAAGATCCTTGAGGTGCAGCTCCGTGGGAGCTATTGATCCATGCAGCAAGCTGATCCCTTCTTGTAGCGGTAGCAGTGCGGGTCAGGTTGCTTGAATGGTATGCAGTACAGCTTAGGTAAGCATTCTGGGGCATCGTTTGGATGGAGAAGGGTTAACCTTCAGACCAGGCCTGAGGCCTTGGGGCCTTCATGGACCTAGGACAGGAAGCCCTTGAGTGGTGTCATTATCCTTGACCCATAGACCATGCAGCTAGGGGCATAGAAAGTGACACACCTCCCTCAAGCATCAGGAGGCCTTGGCAAGGAGGAGCCCGAGCCAGGATGTGCGTGATGGCTCAAGGCTCAGAGCCAGGATGGTCTGGTCCATAAATTCAGGGATGCACAAACAACAGGAGGCCTGACTCTTCTGCATCTCACCAATTGTCCGCATGTAGAGTGGCCAACCTCCAGGTACTAGCTGGCTTTGGAATGGGGCTTGGCCTGTGGGCATCGCTGGGTATTGCAGCCTGCTCTGGGGCAAGGGCAGCATAAGTTGACCTCTTTGTGCTTCCCTGGTTTGGTGTATGCAAGCTGTGGGTGTAGGAGAACACTTCACATGCTGTAAGCCTCTTGCACAGCAAGTAGTTAGTGTTTTCGCCAATCGCTGGTTGCAACCGATGTGAACATGCTACTTAAAAATAAATAAAAACACATGCCAACAGCTATCTGGAGTTTGAGAAGGGGGTGAAAAATGAGAGTACAAAGACATTCAGTCTCACTGTGGGTAAACATTGTGACCTCTGTTCACATGTCTTTCTGCAAACTATGTTGCATGAAATGGACTTATGAAGGGAGGGGGGAGAGTGTTGAGTAGGTGTTTTGTTTTTGTTTTTAAATCAAAAGATATCAGTAACATAATTCACACTAGAGGCATGAAAAGCCGATACATGTGTCATCTCTAATGCTCATCAAAATGTAAAGAAACAGGGCTGGGAAAGACCTCCATTTGAGACCCCAGAGTCCCAATACCAGTTGGAGCAGGAAAAGGGAGGCTAGATGGACAACCAGGCAGCTTCTTGTGGTCATAATGTATGGGAAGAACTAGGGCAGTTTTAAACATTCATACACATCAAAATGAACAAGTACATCTTTTCCAGCCAGGCACCTGCGCATGGAGCCACAGACAGTGTCAAGGATGCTGCAGAGGTGGCCCTTGCCCTTATAATGATGAAAATCATGGTGATGTACTGTTCCTCTTAACATACTCAGCAGGCTTTTTGTAAGATCACCTTTGGAGAAAATTGCATGAACATCAGACTCAAGGAAGAGCACATAGTGATTTGTCAAATACAAGTTGAAACGATATGTGCATAAATGTCTCCTGAGGACCTGGGAGCAGCTGTACTGTTGCATGAATCAGTTTCATCCTCTTGCATCAGCATCCAGCACTGGGCCCCATCTGCATAAGTACAGTCTCTGTTAGGGCTTCTTCTAGTTAAAGGCATTTGGGAAGCGGCTTTATCAGGCACACCTAGGATGACCCTGCTGCTCTTGCTGCTTCTCTCTGGGCTGCTGCCCCATGTCTCCTGCTACGTTCGGAAGGCAAAGTGCCCTGTCAATGTGACAACTGATCTAGCAGACCCACTGAACTATTACAGGCCGGGTGATTTGACCATCGGTGGAATCACTGCTACAGCATTCACATATTGTTGGCCTTACGTTTTCTCCAAGCCTCCCTCTACCACATTAGGATTTGGGAAACGGCTTTGTCAGGCACACCTAAGATGACCCTGCTGCTGTTGCTGCTCTCTGGGCTGCTGCCTCATCTCTCCTGCAGGCTTCCGAAGGCAAAGTGCCCCGTCAATATGATAACTGATCTAACAATCCCACTGAACTATTACAGGCCGGGTGACTTGACCATCGGTGGAATCACTGCTACAGCAATCAATGATCATCGGCCTTACGTTTTCTCCAAGCCTCCCTCTACTACAGTAGATGAGTAAGCAATGATGTGTGATGGACTGAATGTTATTCAATTTTAATCTGCTTTCACACTCTATGTAATACGTACAGTTCCTGTTTTCTGGGATTCACCCTGGGAAAATTGTATCCTTTTTTCTTTTTTCTTTTGTCTAATTGCCCACTGTGAAACACAGTATTGGACTGATGAATGTTTGGTCCGATCTAGCAGTAAAGGTAAAGGTCCCCTGTGCAAGCACCACGTCATTCCTGACCCATGGGGTGACATCACATCCCGACGCTTACTAGGCAGACTTTGTTTATGGGGTGGTTTGCCAGTGCTTTCCCCAGTCATCTTCCCTTTACCCCCAGCAAGCTGGGTACTCATTTTACCAACTTTGGAAGGATGGAAGGCTGAGTCAACCTTGAGCCGGCTACCTGAAACCGACTTCTGTCAGGATCGAACTCAGGTCGTGAGCAGAGCTTGGACTGCAGTACTGCAGCTTACCACTCTGAGCCATGGGGCTCTTGTTATTTGCTTTATGGTTCCATATTCCCATATGGGGAGACAGTGAGCCACCCCATATGGTGAACCTATCCCTTAACCCACTGCAACTGGTGAGCCCATTCTCAACTGTTAAGTATGACTGCTTGTTGAGGACCAAAAACTTTTGTCTGTGGGTAAGACCCTTCTTTAGGATCATCTAGATATGAAATACCAGTGCTGCTTTCCCTACTTTCCCCCACAGCACTTCCTAGCCAATCATAAGTTCATCCATGCCTGTTATAAAAAAGGAAACATAATTTTAAGCATTGTTTACCTTTAAAGGAAAGAAATTGGTATGGTCAATTTCCTAATAATTTCCTTTACTTCGGAAGAAACCCAGGTTAAAATCCAAGGGAGACCTTTGGCCAGCCTCCTGTTCTTGGGTGGAAGGCATATATCAGAGCATGCAATTTTTTTCGCTTGATAACTTGACCATAAAAAAGGGTGACAGAGGGATATCGGGCAAGTAGATCTGAGCAAATCAGATGAATGGTGTTTGGGGCAACTTTATTTTTAGAAGGTTGCAACCTCCAACCTTTTTAATGAAAAAAAGTTCTTTTTCATGAGAAAGTTGCTCTCGTTGCTCAAAATAAAAGCCACATTGTCACAAATTTAAAATTGTAGAACATAATGAACAAATCATCTTAGGTGATATAAATCAGTGCTCCAGTGGAGGTGGTGCCTGCATTAGCTGCACCCTGGATATGGCCCAGTGTAATACGCTGTTTGTTTGCAACACTCACACAAAGAAGGACCAAACTGTCTGTAATCAGAAAATGGCAAAAGTTGCAACCATTGTAAAGCCTATTGTTTATTTTAATTACTCACGAGTAGAGTGCCTGGAAAGGCCCTGAACAGGAAGGAAGCAGGATTTAGCACATCAGCATTGAACACCAGATGAAATGTAACCACACATACTATTTTGCAGCAAACATTGGGTGCTGAACATCATAGATCTCCTGCCCTTCTTATTTGCCACTTGGGAAATCAATAAACACCCCGGGATGCTATCCAACAGCACTCTGGGATACAACGTCTACGAGAACTATTTCAATGCAAGAAGGACTTCTGACGCAACGGTAGACCTGCTGTCTGGTGGACAGGCGAATGTTCCAAACTACAGCTGCTGCAGAGGGCAAAATAATCTCTTGGTTGTTCTTGAGGGGGCCGACTCTGAAACCTCCAACCAGATTTCAAACATCTTAAGCATCTACAAAATGCCTCAGGTATGAATTTAGCGGGTGTGTGAGCTGCGTCTCCTTCAGAGATGTCAAAAGGGAGGTACTGAGAGCCACAAAAAGACTGTAGAGTCTGAAAATGATTTTGCATGGGGAAGAACATGAGGCTTTTCTTCCTCTAGGGTTCCCGTGCATTTAGGTTTCCCACTGTGATCTGCGGTCAAACATTTAACAAGTTTTTAGTACCATGCAAGTATCTCTGTCAAAGATAGGACATTTTGGAGGACTTTGATTCATAGGGTCTCCATGAGTGGGAAGTGACTTGGCGGACTTCACACACACACACAAGTATCACAAGCCTAGTCCCCCCACCAACTGTGATGTAACAGTTATGTGCCTATAAGTCAGCACCTGCATCCACATTGACTGTCCCACTGGTGAGCATTTTGATAATTATGCATCATTATAGGTAACAAACAGCTTTTGTCTTGACTGCAAGGCCAACACCAGTCTCTTCCTTTCCTGACTAGATCGGCTATGCTTTTGTGAATCATGTGCTCAAAGATGAAACACAGTTGCCTTTTTTCTACCGGATGGGCCCAAAGCAAGATTCATATTACATGGGGATTGTGAAGTTGATCCTACACTTCAGATGGACGTGGATCGGTCTCCTTGCTCCAGACAATGACAAAGGAGAGAGATTCCTGAGGACGTTGTCTTCTGTGGTCATCAAGAGTGGGATTTGCATTGCCTTCACAGAAAGCTACGCAGAATACAAAGGGAATGCCCTGGGACCAATGTATTGGCCATATTCACTTTTCATGCAGACAAGGTGTAATGTAGTTGTTTACCATGGGGACTACATCTCCATAGTTTTGGTGGGAATGCTGATCAAATTTGCTGACGAAATGCAGACACCCCTTGTGGGGAAAATTTGGATTACAGCAGTTTTGCATGATTTCACCTTGAGGTGGTTTTTCAAATTAGCTGATAAATACCCCATCCATGGTTCTTTTATCTTTTTGATCCCGACAACGTATGACCGAAAGGCCAAATATGACAATCTTATTTCCTTTCTCGTTGATCTTGCTAGAATAGTAAAGGGAGCATTCCTTTGTTCATATTCAAACCATGTACTGTCTGTGAAAGGCTGGACAAGATGCAGAGAGAAAGAGGAACTGCAGACCCCATCCCAGGATGAGCATGAAAGTATCCTATCTCAAGATAGCCACAGTATCTACCACTCCATCCAGGTGGTGACACGTGCCTTGAATGCTGCCTACTTATCCAGATATAATCAGATGTCGAGTGGAGGCTGGCTAGGACTTCAGAAGGTGCAGCCATGGCAGGTATTCCTTCTCTTATGCTCTCTGAAAAAAAAATTTTTTTAAATCGTATTAATAAAAAAAGAAACAGAGATAGAAAAGAGACAAAGAGGAATAGAAAAATACATGAAAAATGAAGCAGGTTCTGGGTGGTCATACAAAGATCTGATAATATTACAATAATTTTTCTATTCTACTTATAAACTGTTGTGCAAAGTTTCTAGCCTCTTAAATAATAGATCCTCTTAATTTTTCCTTGCTTGTTCATTCTCTGTATTGTTAACATTTTAACACAATAATCCTTGCCTTCACTGCGTATTCTACTAATTTTAACATTAATGCTAATTATTTTTAAATTAAAGTCTAACTTCTCTAGGATAAGTTTATAACCAACCATACCCAATATTGTTTATACAGCATTTTATGATGCCTGGACAAATAGTGTTATGAAGGTACCAGCAGGTTTTTCTTATAGACAGAGCTTTCTTAACACAATTCAAAATGGTCCTCCCATCCCACATTCTGTAGAACTATAGTGACCATTATATATTACTATTTGTTGCCTCTTGATGCTGTCCAAAATCTTCTGCTAGAACCACTGTAGCTCACCTGGCCCAATGCTAACGGTGGCCCCTGCTTGAACAATTCGCTTTACAATGCTAAACCAAGCCTATGTTTCTGAAGATTCACACTGGCAGTGTGAAACAGACACTGTGATTCTGGAGGTCCCAAGCACTGTCCCTGGATCACAGGAGACTGAGATTCTGAAGAAGGAAGATTAAAATAACCCATACGGCTTCCTATATTTCTAAATGCTGCTGTTTTCTATGTAATTCTAGCTTCATCCTTTCCTCAGAAAATTCCAGTTTTTGAATAATTCCATGGAAGGAAGGTTTTTTTATGGGAATGGAGACATGGCAGTCAACTTTGATATTGTGAACTGGGTGGTGACATTCAATCAGTCGATTGTTAGAGTCAACATTGGGAGAGTAGAGACACAATCATCTGCAGACATCAAGTTCACCGTTCATCATGATGCCGTCGTGTGGCCCAGATGGTTTAATGAGGTGGGGGAAACATTGCTTCGAATTAATTCATGTTTATAGGTGTAATCAAATGTCAGTTACTACATAAAATATATAAATGAGATTATTTCTGTCTAATCAGTTTACAGTCTAATAGTGCAAGCAAAAAGAATGCCAGTGGAAAGCATGATGGAAGACATTGGGAAAGTGGTCAACAGCAGGTCATATTCGTGGTGATTGCCAGGCGGGTGCAGTCAGACTTCCCTTGTTAGACTTGGGCCATTGCCTGGATGCTGCCCTGGGTTGTCCCATGGCCTTTGCTCAAAAAAAGGAGGATCTATTGCATCTGGCTCTTTTCCCTGCTTTTTTTAAAAAGATTTTTTATTGGTTTTGGGGGTACAGAATTAAAAGAGGGAATGGGATGGGAAAGGGAAAACAAGAAGGAATAGTTTTGCAATATATGTGTACCTCGTAACCCATCATATTAAATAAAACTTATCGTTTAAATCAATTTTTTTCTTTCTTTCTTATACATTGTTATTTCTCTAGAACTGGTTTAACTGTTACTACATTATATCCACAGTGGGTAGCCGTGTTAGTCTGTCTGCAGTAGTAGAAAAGGGCAAGAGTCCAGTAGCACCTTAAAGACTAACAAAAATATTTTCTGGTAGGGTATGAGCTTTCGTGAGCCACAGCTCATACCCTACCAGAAAATATTTTTGTTAGTCTTTAAGGTGCTACTGGACTCTTGCCCTTTTCTACTACTACATTATATCCATTACTGTCTTTCTACACTTAACTGTAATTTAAATTCAATACTAATCGTGATAGTCTTATAAATCAATCTAGAATCCAGACATTATCACCCATACTTATCGTAAAACGGTTGCCATTTTTGTTGATGCTCTTCATTCTGATTTCCCTGCAGTTGATTAGTAAGCCTTGCCATGGCGGCAAATTCCATCATTTTTGTAATCCATTCCGTTAATCCAGGTATCTCTTTGTTTTTCCAATATCTTGCATATAAAACCCTCGCTGCTGTAACCACATATTGAAAAAATTCCTTCTGCATGGTTTGTAGTTGGATTGGAATCATTCCTAGAAGCATAAATTTTGGGTTTAAGTCGAATTCCAAACATGTTCCAACACCATCCCACCTCCCCCGCACTGGCTCCTTATGTGAGCAGATGCCACTGCTCGAATGTCTCTGGCATTTTGCCCTTCCTACTCTTCTGATCTGGTCTCCACCCCTTGCCCTGCTATTGCACAGCAGCCAGAGCACATGCAGGAAAGCAGGGTCACTGCCATGCCACTGTGAACCAACAAGAGTACCCTTGGTTGTACATACTGCATTGGAGGTCCAGTTGAGTCATTTCCAAAAGGATGTATAATTTCTATAGAGCTCAGGCACAAACACGCACATAAGAAAACATTTTGGTTGACATTTGCCTTGACACACCTGTTCTTTATGCTTAGAGACTGCCCCATTCTAGGTGCACCGAGAACTGTCCACCTGGATACACCAAGGTGACTAAGGAAGGAGAACCCCTCTGCTGCTATGATTGTGTTCCATGTGCAGAAGGGACAATCTCCACTTCTGAAGGTAGGTAATGCATGAGAGTTAGAGGGAGGGAAGAGAGGCAAAACAAAATGTTTCCTTCCTAGCCTCAGCTTGTCCTCTTTGGCTCACCTGACCAGTCATTTCACTTCAAACAGGACCACGTACAAAGTGCCTTATGCCGAGTTAGACTTTTGGATCACTTCACCAGAACTTCCAACACTTTGCTTGGCATTCATTGGCTAGAGTTTGAGGGCTATACCAGAAGTCTGAGATGGCTTTGGCTGGTGACGCTAATGTTTAAGCCCAGGACCTTCTGCAATGAAGGAGTGCAATCTGACTCTGAAAGCCTCCCAACTCCATCCCTGTTATGAGCTTTTACTTCCTGACTACTCCCTCCTCCCTATTTTGTCTTGGTTTCCTGGCATGTTAAGTATGCAAATTCAAATATATAATGTCAAGTAATGGTTGTAATACAGAGGTGGTGATACTGAAATTAATATTTACTTTTCAGATGCAAGTCACTGCGATAAATGTCCAGAAGATCAGCATCCAAACAGGATCCGAAATCAATGTGATCCCAAGCACCCAACCTTCCTGGCCTATGATGAACCTTTGGGGATTGTTCTAACTTTCCTTACTCTTTTCTTCAGTCTAATCACAAGTTTTGTTTTGGGAATCTTCATTAAATACTTAGAAACTCCAATTGTCAAAGCCAACAATCGGGACCTCTCCTATGTCCTCCTTGTCTCCTTGCTGCTTTCTTTTTTGTCCTCTTTTCTCTTCATAGGTCAGCCCCAGAAGGTGACCTGCCTTCTCCGTCAAACTGCCTTCAGCATCATCTTCTCCATTGCCATCTCTTTGGTGTTGGCCAAGACTGTCACAGTGGTGGTGGCCTTCATGGCCTCACAGCCAGGCAGCAGGATGAGGAAATGGGTGGGAAAGAGCTTGGCCAACATCATTGTCTTTTCCTGTTCCAGTATTCAAGTGGGCATCTGCACTCTCTGGCTGGGCATCTCTCCCCCCTTCCCAGACTCTGACATGCACTCCCAGCCTGGCCAGATAGTTCTGCAATGTAACGAAGGGTCTGTCACCATGTTTTATGCTGCCCTCAGCTACATGGGCTTCCTGGCCACCTTCTCCTTCACGGTGGCTTTCCTAGCCAGGAAGCTGCCTGAGGTGTTCAATGAAGCCAAGCTGATTACTTTCAGTATGTTGGTGTTCTGCAGTGTTTGGGTATCTTTTGTGCCCGCCTACCTGAGCACCAAGGGGAAATACATGGTGGCTGTGCAGGTCTTCTCCATCTTGGCCTCCAGTTTGGGCTTACTGGGCTGCATCTTTCTTCCCAAATGCTACATTATTATACTGAGGCCTCTTATGAATACAAAGGAACAACTAAGGATGAAACATGAAGATGGCATTGACTTTTGAGCACATTCTTTTAAATATTTGTAATCCGTATCTACACCATTCTGAATCCAATGTACTTGTCTTGGCAGCACACTTAGGCCAGTAAAACTGCACATAGGAGACATAAATCAAGGATCAGGGTGAAAGTGCTTGATGCCCCGTTAACATCACATTTTATTAATATCAAACATAGTGAAAACGATTTACGTTTTTTTGTAATATGGGTCTCCAGGGGCAATTCCTTTGATTTTGTGCAAAAAAATTTGCTGAGGCAAGAGATGCGCTTCATTCACCTGTTTAAATCTTATTTTCCATTTGGTTTAAATAATGAAATAGACCTTTCCTGTTTTCTGTAATTTTTCATAATTTTCATAATTTATAATTTATAGTATCTACTCTTTAATATTAACACAGTTGTTGGGTATTAATCGATCAAACTAGCTTGACACTCCAACTAAAGCAAATAAATTACTTACACCTGTAGCTTAGATCCAAGCACATGACAGCAGAACAGCCTTGCAGGCGCAGAGAAAGATGGAATTTTGAATAGGAATTCTTCTGTTATTAGGTATAGTATGTTTGTCTTAACCTATTGCCATGTTTTAATGTTTAAATATTTGAATGAGACACATGCTTTTGAGAATAGAACGTTTATTGTTGTTTTTAGGAGCTTTTGACTCTTGTGTGAACGAACGGCTGATGAAGCTGCCCTAGTAGGCAGTGAAAATGTTTTTGGGACATCCGGACCACGTTACCGATTCTCTTGTTCCTATATGTTCGCTCAACCTTGAAAAGGAAGAAAAAAAGAACAAAGACATTTGTTACAAATAAGCGTTGACCTTTATACTTACCTTGCAAGTTTGCTGCTTTGTAGATTCTTGTAGTGTTTTTACAGCTACTTTGTGTAGTCTTGTTCCACTGTACTCGTTGTATGTTGTTTATAGTCTTAAGTTTCATTTTATTACACTTTATGCTGTATAGCACTTTTTCACTTATTCACCATTAGAATATAAGTTTCAGCAATGAAATTCTGAGCTTGGTATTATTTTTTCATTCAGCCTTCGGAGATCAGGCAGATTTAGGGATGCCATCCTCCTGGTGGGTTAATACAATTAAACACCCTAGGTGCTAGTACTGACCGTTAAAGCCAAAGAGGCACTAAGGCTCAATATATATAATCACAGTAACCAAGTTTTACCTTCTCATAGAATTTATATCAACATGTAAATGCTTCCCATACGTAGCCAAACCATAGAAGTGTTACATCACACATAAACCAAATTCACCATCAAACTGATAAGAGATATATAACCAAAAGATATGCCAAGAATATACAATCAAATAAATCATGGCACGGGGCTGTCCATGGGCTCCAGGTGGGAGCTGGGGGTCCCCCAGGATTACAGGTCATCTCCAGACTAAAGAGGTCAGTTCCCCTGGAAGAAATGAATGTTTTGCTGGGTGGACACTATGGTGTTATACCCCACTGAGGTCTCTGTCCTCCCAAGACTCCATCCAGGAGTTTCTCAACCAGGTTCTGGCAACCCTACCCCCCATCCCCCGCCAGTGGCCAGGAGGGACCTGGCAACCCTACATGTCTGTCAGCTGTAGCAAAATGAAAGTTCAGTGAACACATGAACACATGAAGCTGCCTTACACTGAGTCAGACCTTTAGCCCATCAAAGTCAGTATTGTCTACTGAGACTGGCAGTGGCTCTCCAGGGTTTCAGGCAGGGGTCTTCCACATCACCTACGGTACTTGCCTAGTCCCTTTAACTGGAGATGCCAGGGATTAAACCTGGGACCTTCTGCATGCCAAGCAGATGCTCTACCACTGAGTCACGGCCCCTCCCCATGGCACCTACCATTGAAATGAATGTTGTTAGCTTTTTTCTTGAATACAAGGCCACCACCAGTCTCTTCCTTTCCTGACTAGATCAGCTATGCTTTTATGAATCATGTGCTCAAAGATGAAACACAGTTGCCTTTTTTCTACCGGTGAGCCCAAAGCAACACTCGGATTAGGGACGGCTACAAAGTGATTGCCTGAAACCTGGATCTGGATCCTATGCTATGCCAATGCTGTAATCAGTAAAGGTGTGGCCTTTTGTTACCCAATTTTGTGTTACTTTTGTTCATTGTTTCCTCCCCTGTGTTTCCAGCTGGGACCTGCCCCTGCCCTTAGGAACGCAAAGGCCCTTCCATAGTAAGTCCCATTAGATATTCTCTGTTTTTAAGCAATACCTGCCTGTTTATTTATATACTTTCATCTTTTATTTCAACCCCCCCAAAAAATCATAAATACATTTGCAGTTTTAAACAGTACAAAATTTCTCCCAATACTGTGAAGGGAGGCATGTGGATGGAGAAAGAACTTTAGTCAATAAGAGCCAGCATTTTCCTTATTTAAGTTTAAACAGCACAAAGGCTGTAGCGCTGGATTTTCTGAAGCTCGCCCCAGGAGAGAAAGACATACATTGGTTGAATTACAGAGCAGAGGCAGTATTATTGACAGCTTCCCCCACTCTAATATGCTATGTCTGCCTCCACCCTTTTACTGTCACTAAACATCCCATGCTGCTTCTAAGACTATTTTGTAGTCCTCTGATTCTAACAGTTAAAAGATCACAAATGTGTATTGTAAAGTAGGAGGTCCGACTCAGCCAGGTAAAGAGGGTAAAGTTATATTCATTGCTGATGTACAACGTAAAGCCTCAAAACCCTGCAATCAGTGGACCAGCACTGCTTCTCCTCCATACGGGGAGGCATCACAAGTTCTTTGTGACTGTGATAATAAGTTCTTTGTGACTGTGATAATGAGTTAGGAGAGTAGATGACTTCAGCAATCGTTTTGCTTCTGCAAAACTGTTACCTGCTCTTGATCCTGCTGGATGTTGACCCCTGTTCACAAAAGCTTGAGTAATGGGGCCAATACTGATGCCAAATCAGGTAAGAACTCACCATAGTAATAGGAGACCCTGAAATGGACCCTGGTAATGGTGCCTCTATAATACCAGGTACCTTCTCCTCCACAGGCTATAGGCCTGTGGCATCAATCTTGAATCCCAGGGAAAATTAGGTTTGCCAACCTCCAGATGGTGGCTGGAGATCTCCCACTGTTTACAACTAATCTCCAGGCAATAGAGATCAGTTCACCTTGAGAAAATGGCTGCTTTGTAAGGTGGACTCTATGGCATTGTACCCCACTGAGGTGTCTTGTTGGCGTATGTTAGGAAGCATTGCAGCTCAAGAGACGAGTAATCACAGAAGACTCAGCACATATAAATAAGTGCTCTTTTATTAACACTGTCAAAGTACTCCGCTTGGTCACCAATACTCCACAACCCACATCTATACAAGTTCTGTACAACATATATACATTTCTGGCCCTGTCCAGCAGCCAATCAACAGTTAGCCACCCAGTGGTCAGATATCATCCTGCTTGAACCAGTTCAGTCCAGCTTTACTGCTAAGTCATGAGCAGTCATGTGACACCAGCTGTCATCTGGCTGTCACTCAGATTACAGCAATCTACATGCTTGCTATGACCAGTCTTAAATTCCAACACTCCTCCTAGACTGCCATAGCAAGCCCCAATTTGCTTCTGAACTGTTCGAACTTTTCCGTAGGCAAACACTTGGTAAAAATGTCAGCAATATTTACATTTGAAGCACAATGTTTCAGAACCATCAAACCATTGTTGACCGCTTCCCTGACATTCTGGTACCTTATTGCGATGTGTTTACTTCTGGTTTTTATCCCTTGATACCCAGCCAATTGCTGTGCTGCAGTATTGTCACAGTAAACACATACAGGCATTTCACAACCAAGATTTAGGTCTTTAGCTAGTTGACTCAGCCATTGCAGCTGAATCTCACTGTCACTTAATGCAGAATATTCTGCCTCACATGTGCTGGTAGCCACATGGGTCTGTTTTAAAGACTTCCACATAACCAGTGCCCCATGTAGATATAGCACATACCCAGTGGTAGACTTTCCTTCTTCTCTGTCTCCCCAACTGGAGTCACTATACACTGTGATTGTTTCCTCTGCATCAGCCTTTAAACACAACCTGGCTGAAGCTGAGCCTTTTAAGTAACGCAGCACCCTTTTTGCTGCATTCCAGTCCTTCATGTATGGACATGCACATTTCTGGCAAAGTAAATGCACTGCCATACATATGTCTGGTCTTGTCCAACATGACAGATATAACAATGAACCCACCAACGATTGGTATTGGTTTTTATCATGGAATACCTTGTCATCCACCTCTTTCACATACCCTGTTGTCATGGGAGTCTCAGTACTTTTGGCTTCTGTCGTTCTAAATTTTACTAGGAGCTGCTCAATCTTTTTCTCCTGGCACAACTCAAAATACCCTTCTGGGTTCCTGGTAATTTCTACCCCCAGATAATTTTGGATGTCACCAAGGTGCTTTATTTTAAACAGTTTTCCAGTAGCCTCCTTAAACCAGTTTAGTTGTTCCTTTGTATGACACAACAAACACAAGTCATCGACATACACAATTAACGCACAGTCAGAGCCCTTCACACATTTGGTAAACATGCAAGGATCAGCAACACCTTGCTTAAACCCAAGATTTGCCAATGCCTGGCTGAGGCATTGGGACCACGCACGTGCACTCTGCTTCAACCCATACAGTGCCTTGTGCAATTTTAGTACTCCCTGTTGATTTTTGCATTCAAAACCAGGGATTTGTTCCATATATATTTCTTCAGTTATTGTTGCATTTAAATATGCAGTGGTGAAGTCAAAATGATGCACTAACATGTTATCTTTTACAGCTTTACATAGTGCAGCCCTTATGGTTTCAGCTTTCACAGTGGGAGCAAACAGCTCGTCAAAATCCTGCCCTTCAACTTGAGAATAACCCTTAGCCACGAGCCTGGCCTTCCGGAGTACCTTCCATTCTGGACACTGTTTGACCTTGTAAAGCCATCTGCACCCTATGGCTTTTCTCTGAGCTTTCAGTTTTGTTACAGAGAATACCTTATTCTCTTTCAGGGAATCAAACTCAGTTTGCATGGCTTCTAGCCAGGCCTCCTTTTCCCTGCTTTCCAAAGCCATCACCTCCTGGAAATTCTTTGGTTCTTTGATTTGCACATGATTTACATCAGTTGTCTCAAAACCATACCTCACTGGGGGGATTCCTTTAGTGCTTCTGCTTGACACCCTAGGAATCTGCCTCCCCTCTTCAGCCCTTGGTGATGAAGCCCTCTGAGGAGATCCCTCCTGCTTCACCCCATCTGCATCTTGTGAGAGATCTGTTAATGGTAGCCCAATTTCCTTTGGCTCCTCCTGTCCATGAATCCTGGCCCAGTTACTTCCCTCACAAAAATTCGCAGCTCTGCTGTAGCTGAGAGAATTATGTTCATCAGCAAACCTGTATACTTTCATGCCAGACTGATACCCAAGGAAAGTTAGTTTCTTAGCTCTTGCTCCTCCTTTCCTTCTCTTGGATACTGGCACATCAACCCAGGCTTTTGTACCAAACACTCTGAGGTAACCTAAGCTAGGATCCCTCTGGTACAAAACCCTGTAAGGTATGTCATTTATGGACCTGGTCCAGATCCTGTTAGAAACATAACTGGCAGCCTTTATTGCTTCTGCCCAGTATGTCATTGGCAACCCTCCATCCTGCAATATGGAATACATTTTTGTCTGTAGCATTCCCCCATGTCACTCAGCAACGCCATTTTCCACTGGCACCACCACGTTGGCAACCCTGTGCCGCACACCTTGCACCTGCAACCATTTTTAAAACTCATTTGACATGAATTCACCCCCAAAGTCTGTTTGGAGAGAATCCAAGTTACATTTAAGTTGTTTTTGCACTCTTTTGGCCCAATACTTAAATGTTTCAAACACCTCTGACTTCCTTTTCAAAGGATACACCCATGAGAATCTGGTGCAATCATCTATCAGAATTAACGCATAACGGTTACCTGAGTGACTCTCCCTGTAGGGGCCTATGACATCTGCATGCACGACCTGTAGTGCAGTATCTGAGAGTCTCTCACTTTGCTTAGCCACTGGGTAAGCCTTTGATTTGGAGCTTTTGCAAATGTCACAATCCAAATAGTTCCCACACTCTTTAACTTTTTCCTTTCCCGGTAAGGCTAGCGTTTTCTTTATGGTCTCAAAATTTGCATGAGCCAACCTTCTATGTAACAGATGTATGCAATTATCATGGGGGCTCTTATTAGTTATCATCTTAGCCTCCACATGCCTATTTTCCACCACATACACATTATTACACGTTTTCCCTGTAAGAAGTACTTTCCCACCTTTGGATATCTTACAAGCTTTTTCTGCAAATGTTACAATCTATCCAGCCCTATCAGGGGCATTTACACTCAATAAATTGTTCTCGAGTTCAGGAACACATATCACCTTTTTAAATTCATAGTTCAATGCTGGGAACCACACACTCCCCTCACATGTCACCTTTGAATTTCTCCCATCAGCGAGGCTAACATGTAGCAAACTTGAGTCCTGTGTGTCTTTTAAAAGTTCCTCATTCCTGCAAATGTTCTGTGATGCACCAGAGTCTAAAATCCAGACACCGGCTGTGTCATTGTGCTCAGTCAGCACCAGTGATGCCTTCTGACCACTCACAAACTCATGTGACGACTGGTTCCTTCGGCTTTTCTTTCTTGCTTCTGGGCAATTGCGCATCAGATGATTTGCCGCTTTGCAGATGTAGCAACGCCTAACCTTCAAAGCCACATGTTGCTGTAAATCACCTGGCTTCCTCTGTTCTACATTCCTTTCTCCGCCGGCAAACCTCCGCGTCTTCTGGCTTGGCAGGTTTCCCTCCAGCTTGGCAGGCTTCCCAGGATCTGTTGCAATTAATCTCTTCTCGTGTTCCAAAATCCTTCCAATAATATATTGCAGAGATAGTTTATCAGCCGCAACCGATTCCAGAGCAGTAATAAGCATGTTATACTGCTCAGAGAGCTCAAAATTATGAAAACTTTGTCATCCTCCTGCAAAGTCTTTCCTCTCTGCTCCAGCATTTGGAAACATTCGGTTAGTTCATTTATATGTTTCCTCACAGAAACTGACGGCAAGAGAACAGTTCTACACATACGCCTTGCTATGGCTATTAAAGAGCCAGCTGTTTTCCGCACGTAGACCTGAGATAAGGAGTCCCAAGCCGCTTTCACTTTCAAAACTCCCGTAACATGGACAAGCTGGTTGTCAGCCATGCTCAGCACTATTGTAGCCAGTGCTTTCTCATCTTTCACCACGTCCTGTGGCGTCTCAGGGTCTGGGGAGCTGGAGGCATAAATCCACAGTGCCTCTCTTTTAAGGTAGTGTTGCATACGTAATGCCCACACAACGTAGTTGGTAGAAGTGAGCTTCTCCACAAGCAAGGACATTGCAGCTTAAGACATAATTTCTCCCGCTCCCTGCTGCTCCTGCTCTGTGTCACTCTCCTCCTCCGCCTCGGACGCACTGCTGCTGGCAGACCTGCTGGACACCTCCTCTGCTCCGTCTGACTCAACCTCAGACATACACTCGCCTTCCGCTCACCACAGCCCTTGTTCCACAGATAATTCCTCTGCTCAGAACCTCCAGGACGTAGCGCAGTTGAGCTGTTCTGGGCCCATAACCCTGTTGGCGTATGTTAGGAAGCGTTGCAGCTCAAGGGACGAGTAATCACAGAAGACTCAGCACATATAAATAAGTGCTCTTTTATTAACAGAGTCAAAGTGCTTCGCTTGGTCACCAATACTCCACAACCCACATCTATACAAGTTCTGTACAACATATATACATTTCTGGCCCTGTCCAGCAGCCAATCAACAGTTAGCCACCCAGTGGTCAGATATCATCCTGCTTGAACCAGTTCAGTCCAGCTTTACTGCTAAGTCATGAGCAGTCATGTGACACCAGCTGTCATCTGGCTGTCACTCAGATTACAGCAATCTACATGCTTGCTATGACCAGTCTTAAATTCCAACATCTCTCCCCTCCCAAAACTCCACCCGCCTCAGGGTCCACCACCCCCAAATCTCCAGGTATTTCCCAGCCCAGAGCTGGCAACCTTACCTAAAGTACTGAGCAACCCTTTTGAGTTATGTCTATCTCCACCTACTTTAATGTCCCCGCTGGAAGCCTATTATGCCACATCAATCTGCAAGCATTATAAATATTTATCAAGAACTTATGGATGAACCGGGAGAGATTAAACAATTATTGACCTTAAAAGAAGAGAATAAAGATTTAGACTGATTATCATTTTCACAACTAAGATCAAGATTGAAAGATTATTCCACTACTGGTGCCCTCAGGACACAAACAGAATTTGAAGCTATTATCACGAAATATCAAGATCACCTACTTGGGAGAATTTATAAGATACTTTTGAAGTATGATACAGAAATGGAACAAGTTAAGATCAACATGATCAAATGGATGCAAAATTTGGAGAAATGATCCCAATGGGTAGTTGGGAATTGTTATGTACCAAAGAACTAAAATGTTTGATAGACGTGTCCAAAGCAACAAATATATTGGAGGAACATCCATCAGGAACTCCAAAAATTGTTTCAACTGAAATTTGTTGTAAATCCAAAAAATATGTTGTTGGGTGTTACCCCCATCAGAAATACCAGTGCAATCTAAAGATTTGTTTAAGTATGCCACAACTGCTGCAAGAATTGTTTTAGGAAAAAAATGGAAGCAGGTGTCGCTTCCAGATATAGAAGAATGGAAAGAAATCTATGGCTACTATGGCTAGAATGACCACTCTGGTAAACAGTGATCTGAGCTATGAGGCATTTAATGAAAAATGGAAACCATTTTATCAATAAGGTTTAATAATAGAAATATTAAATGGCAGGAAATTGGATGGTAGTTGATGATAAAATTAATGATGGCAGTGGTAGTTGATGATAAAATTAATAAGGTAATGATCATATATAATCATAAGCTAGGAAAGCCATCTTGATTTTATAACCATGCAAAGTATATCTGATACACTAATAGACTTGTTGAGGTTTTTATTATTTGTATTGTCATTTTTTTCTTTTTTTCTTCCTTTCCCCTTTCTTTATTTTTGTCCCCCCCCCCTTTTTATGAAATAAAATTACAGGTATGTCCTTGCCTCCATTTCTTGACCATTTCCGTTTTCTTCCTTAACTTATCATAGAGTTCTCTTGTTCATCCATGTTGGCTTCTTTGATCCCCTACCATGTTTTTGTCTTGTTGGAATATCGGTGGTTTGAGCTTGCAAGAGCTCTTCTTTCAGGAGAGCCCAACCTTCACTTGCCCCTTTCCCTTCCAGAATCCTTGCCTATAGAATGACTCTCATCGTGCGTCTGAGCTCATTAAAGTTTGCCCTGCTAAAATCTAACATATACATCTGGCTATGAACCTCCTTGGTCCTCCATTCCAAAAGAAATTCTAGGAGGTCATACTCACTTCCCCCTAGGGTCCTCATCACCAAATACAGTCATTGCAGTTCCCAAAACTATAGTATATTGTGGAAACCAGAATGTGTTCTGCAGTCCTCTCCTGGATGCACAATTAAGACTAGCTGACGTCATTGTGCTTACCTGCTTTGGTATATGCAAAATGTGGATTTAGGAGAACACTTCACATACTCTAAGCCTCTTGAACACCCAGTGGCTAGTGTTTACACCAATTGCTGGTTGCAACAGATGTGTACGTGCTACTTAAAAAATAAAAACACAGGTGGGCAGACATCTGGAGTTTGAGGAGGAGGTGAAAACCATGAGTACAAAAAACATTCATTCTGGGGGAACCATTGTGACTTCTGTTAACATACCTTCCTGCAATCTCAGTTGCAAGAACTGGACCTAAGAAGTGTCCAGAACAGGTGAAGGGAGCATTTTGAGTAGAGGTATTTATTTTTCTAATTGAAAGATATAGGTAACATAAGTCACACTAGAGGCATGGAAGATGGATGCATTTGTTTTTCTTGCTCACACAGTACTCTTATGCTCATCTTATGCATTTAAGGAAACAGGGCTGGGAAAGACCTCCATTTGGGACCTCAGAGTCCCAGTGCTAGTTGGAGCAGGCAAAGTGAGGCTAGATGGACTACCAGGCAGCTCCATATGGTCATAATGTTGGGGAATAGCTAATGCATATTCTGTAAACATTGGTATACATCAAAATGGAACAGCTTTATCTTAAATACATATTTTCCAGCCAGGCACCTGTGCAGGGAGCCACACACAGTGCTGCAGAGTTGGCACTTGCCCTTATAATCGTGGAAATCATGATGATTTACTGTTCCTCTTACCAACACTCAAGAGGCCTTCCCTAACATCACCTGTGAAGATAATTGTATGAACGTCAACATCAAGTACAGAGTGATTTGTCACATAGAATCTGAAACAGCTAAATAAATATCTCCTGAGGACCTGGGCTGAGATTTAGGGCAGCTGGGTGAGGAAGCTGTGCTGTCGTGTGATTCAGTGTCATCCCCTTGGATCAGAATCCAGCGCTGGGCTCCATCTGTAGAAGAACAGACTCTGCACTGCAAGAGGTTTTGAGCTTCTGCTAGTTAGATCCATTTGGGAAGCAGCTTTAGCAGGCATACCCAGGATGACCCTGCTCCTGCTGTTGCTGCTCTCTAGGCCTCTGTCCTATCTCTTCTGCAGGGTTATGGAAACAAAGTGCCCCTTCAATTTGATAACTGATGGAAGAATCCCATTGAACTATTACAGGCCAGGTGACTTCACCATCAGTGGCATCACTTCTATGGCGAAACCTGTGCTCAAGCCATATATTTTCTCCAAGCCTCCCTATGTTAGATTTAAAGCGTAAGTAATGTGTTCATGGATTTAATGCTACTCAATCTGCGTCTGCTTTCAGGCTCTTTTTCCCATGGACAGTCCCTGATTTCTGGGAGCTGCCCTTAGAACGTGGTATCCCTCTTTTGTTCAACTGGCCTTTGTAAGAAATATGATACTGGAATTGATGGAGGATTGGTCTGATTCAGCAGAGCTCTTACAATGTTCTTATATTTCTATTTTGTCTTTTGGGGAGATTTGCGCAGGTATGAACAGAGAGCCATCCCATATGCTGAAACTGTCACTTAACATGCTGTAACCAAGGAGCTCAGCTGTTAAGTATGACAATATTTTTAGGCTCACACGCTTTTGTCTGCAGTAAGATCTTTCTTGGGAGGGAAGGCAGCATGTTGTAGCCCGATATCATCAGATCTCAGAAGCTAAGAAGGGTCAGTGCTTGGATGGGCGACCACCAAGGAAGACTCTGCAGAGGAAGGCAATGGCAAGCCTGCTCTGCTTCTCACTCGCCTTGAAAGCTCCTTGTTGGGGTTGCCATAAGCCAGTTGTGACCTGATGGCACTTACATATGTCAGGGTAATCCTTTCATTGCCAGTGCAGCTTTCCTTCTTGTCCCATGTAAAACTGCCTAGTTGATCATAAGTTCAAGTTGGAATTGATGAAGGTTTGGTCTGATTCAGCAGAGTTCTTATAATGTTTTTGTCTTTTGGGGAGATTTGCGCATGTATGAACAGTAAGACACTCCACATGCGGAAACTGTCACTGACCATGCTTGCAACTGGTGAGCTCAATCTCAACTGTTAACTGTTTGAGCAATCTAGATATAAAATGCCAGGACAGCTTTCCATCTTGTCCCATGTAGTACTGCCTAGTTGGTCATAAGTGCAAAACATACCCATTATAAAATGAAGCACCATTTTAAGCATTCTCAATCTTTAAAGGAAAGAAACTGGTATGGTCAAAAGACACCTCAGTTAAAATCCAAGTGAGACTTTTGGCCAGTCTTCCTTCTTCTTTCAGCCTTCACTGGGTTGTTGTGAGGATTAAATGAAGAACCATAAGAACAGAACAAGAAGGAAATAGTCCCCAAAATTACAACCATTGTAAAACCTATTGTTGATTTTTAATTACTCACAAGCAGCGTACGTGCAAAACCCCTTAATGGGAAGAAGCAAGAGTTCAGCATGCCAGCACTGAACACCAGATGAAATGTAACCATACATATTATTTTGCAGCGCACGTGATATGCAGTTCTTAGACCTCCTGCCCTTCTTATTTGCCACTGAGGAAATCAGTAAACAACACATGCTTTTCCCCAACATCACTTTGGGGTACAATGTCTATGAAAACTATTTCAGTGCAAGAATGACTTCGGATGCAGTTGTAGACCTGCTCTCTGGTGGACAGAAGAATGTTCCAAACTACAGCTGCGGAAGGAAAACAAATCTCTTGGCTGTTCTTGAGGGGGCCGACTCTGAAAACTCCAACCAGATTTCAAACATCTTAAGCATCTACAAAATGCCTCAGGTATGAAATGAATGTTTGCGCAGAGTCTAATTCCATTCCAGAGAGGTCAAAAGGCACCACAAAGAGACTCTAAAGACAGAAAATGATTTTGCACAGAGATGAACGTGATTTAAGAGAGGGGTTTCTTCCTCTGTTGTAACCGTACATTTAGATCCCAATTATCAACCTGAGCCCAGAACCATTTTGCTTTTTTTGCTGGGACAAGTATGATAAACTTTTCAGTCAAGCAGTAAGCGGATTACAAAATAAGATAACATTTGAATCTAAAAGCAAAGATTCTTAGTAAGAAAAAGTAATACAGTGGGGGTGGGATTGTAGAACAGGGGAGGAAAACAGAACAAGGCATGCAAACATACCTGTTTCAGACAACAAGACAATCACTGCAGGAAAGACTTTATCCCTAATAAAAGTCCCCTCTTAATGGATTGAACCATTGCACTGTAGCGCTGCTTCTTCTATAAGAATGCCAACCAGAACAATTGTACATTTTGTGTTATGATAGGGATGTGCAGGCCTTCGTAATAGCCTCAGGGAGACTGTTCCAAAATAGGAAAGCATCATTTTAAACCAACAGCTAAATTTATTTCCAGGCATCCAGCCTCCACACTGAGCACACCAAATGATCCACTGTGTACATACAGTTGTAATTGTTCTAATCTCTTGAACAGAGAATCACACCTGAAGGATTTTAAACAAGAATTCTGCGGATTACAATACCCAACCAATGAAGTAATGAAATAGATGGATAAAGCCAGACTGGTACCCAAAAATAACCTACTACAAGTCAGGGCCAAAAGAGTTAATACCTTAGCATTGGTTGTTACCTGCAATATTTCCCTGAACAGGCCTTCGCTGAACATCTCTTTACTTGCTTATGTATCATCACCTAGCCTAAAAGAGCTCTTGATCAACCACAAAGGGCCACCTAACACAGACCACACCCAGGATCCAGACTCTGCAACACACCAAGGTGCCAACTGAGTGACCAGAGCCATCTCAAGCCATCCTATGACAGGAACTAATAATATCAGCTACAGATCCCCTTGGGCTAGGCTTAGGGTTGCCAACCTGTAGGTAGAGATTGGAGATCTCTAGAAATTACAACTGATCTCCATGCTACCGAGATCAGTTCCCCTTTAGAAAATGGCGGCTTTGGAAGGTGGCATTGTACTTGCAGAGATCTCTTCCCTCCCCAAATCCCACCCTGTCCAGCTTCTGTACACACACACATCCCACCTCTAGGAATTTCCCAAACCAGAGTTGGCAAGCTTAACTTGGGCTCATCCCATCATTCTCCAGTCATGCTGGAATGTTAGTAGAATGCTGAGGAATATTTGGAACTATTATCTCTCCATTTCTATGAATGTCTCTTGCTGCACAAAAGCAAATCAGGGTCAACCACAGTCTATGTAAGGATTTCTTCATAATGGGGGATTCCCAATTTTTAGATAAAACTAGGTAAGAAGACTCTTGCTATCTCGATAAGTTCATGCAACAAAGAGCTCAACTCAAAGCATAACTGCAGTGAAGACACAAACAGAACATAGTCATCCTAGCTATGGGGCAGCCAGGGCGCCTGATTTGCTATGCTATGCAGATACCTCTTTTTGGCACTGCATTCTCTGCCCACTGCCTGAGATTCAGGCAGCGGCTGGTAAATACAATCAGTTGTAGGGCAGTTGAAGAGGGGGGGGCTCAGGAGGCCTTCCCACCACTCTACCCCTGCATGCCCCAGCTGCTGTTAGATGCTGACTTCAAGACTGCAGAGGTGGCATTCCTTTCCTTTCCATCATTGCCTCTGGAATCATTCCAGCAGCAATGGCACTCAGGCAGTATCCAAAAATTAGCTGCAGGTTAGTCTGCTAGCCAAAATGCCCGGTTATGAATTGTTATATGGGGGAATTAGCGAATCAATAACCGGCAATGGGCATAACTTGAGCTGGGATGCAACCTTTATCTACCAGAGTCCATACCATGACCAGTAAAGAGGCAGAAGCAATGGAATTAGGTTAAAAGGAATTTACTCAGATTATATGTTCACACATAACATACAAAACTACATATACACATCACACAACATACAGAGTCTAGGAATCAAAGAGAGGAATAAAGAGACTTTCGCCATGTGGCAGGCAGAGGAGGAAATATACTGCACCTCTCTTCAGAGTAGTTGTCCGTCCTGAATTCCATGCAGCTTTAGGGGATAAAAAGGGGACGGGGGGGGGGGGCTAGGTGTCCAAGCATGAACACCCACTCTGGCAGAGTACCAGGCAGTATGGAGGGGAGGGCCCAAGGGAGAGAGCGAATGGGCAGGGAGCACCCCAGTTATACTGTTTTTCTGGGGGCTGGGAGAAGGGTTTAACCCCTCCTAGGTTCCCAGGTGGCAAAAAGGTGACAATAGACTTAATCTGTGGCTTGGGGTGGAGTAGTGAGAATTTGGAAATCTATTCTGATTCCAATGGCTTGTGCAATCCCAGGAGAAGTCAATAGTCTCACTGATTGGCTTAATGGCTTGAAACAAAACGTGTGATCGCTGCTAATGTCTGGAGATTGTTGCTGAAGAGCGAGTCATTGTTATGTCAATGTCTGCTGAATGGCTTTGCTGAACTAGTCCGATGTTGCAGGGGGGGGGGTGCTGGTGCAGGCTACATGCCTGGACATATTCCCTACAATATGGCTTTCACTAGAGCAGGATACACAGGAACATGGTTGCCCTCTGGTTTGCTGGAGGGACTACTTTGGCAGCTGCTCTTTGCTGGTTTCGAGGGATGAAGAGAAGTCCTTTCCATGGCGGCACAGGCTTGCCACTTGGTCTGGAGAGGCTGCTGCACACATCTGCCGGGGTTGCCATGACCAGTCCAGGAGATTGGCAACCCATTAGGCTACAATTCCTCCCCTTGTTGACGTCGACACTTCTAGTGGAGATGTCAACACAACTGGAGAAGACGACCTGGATACTTGCTTGAAGACCTTGATTGAAGATGCATAAACCTGAGATGCACAAGCCAAAGGGGTCTGGGAACCATTTGACTAATCTAAAACCAGGCCAGATTAAAAAGGGGACTGCCTATGGAACTCAGTACACTTTAGAGAGGAATATGAATTCTTGAATTTGCAAGCCTATTTAAAACAACTACATTGGATGGCTCAATGCAGCAGGTTCAATCTTCAATACATTCAATACAGATAAACAGCAAATAAAGCAATGCTCTTACTAAACTCAAATTACATTTCTAAACTATGAAACTAAAATAGTGAGACCGCTGGTGATTTGCTGAAGGTGCCTTGGAAAAGGAAAGAACAAACCAAAACATCACCCCCCCTGGAGTCCAAAAAGAGCTCAAAGTTCTACAGTCAGGGAAGGGTTAAACAAAATCTTAATGGTTGCTTTCAGCCAGCTGGAGTTAGCTCTTCTTCTCGAGGCAGATTGGCTCGGGCACTGCACATCTCATTTTCATTCTTGATCATATGCCTTGCAAGAAAACGATTTTATTTGGAAAAAATAAAGACTTAAACCTCAAAGAAAATTCACACGGAAAGTGCATGTCTCTAGTTGTAGGGGACTAGGGCCTTATGCTTGAAAGGTCTGGGCGTTACTACACAATGATATTAAAACATATGGAAGATTCACAGACTTAAACTAGGCAAAACAAACATAGTGGCTCCAAGGGGCAGTCCCTTGCAGCCTTATGGTACATTGAAGAATACACATATGAAATCACCCCTCTCCCTCCTTGGCGGGAGAAATCAAAGCGGTGGCGGCTAGATCTTGGATGTTTTCCTTGGGGCATGTCCAGGTCTGTCCAGGAGGCTGGCACAAGAGAGAGCCCTGGATATTAATATCAGCGTAGGGTCCCACTTGAACCAGTTACGGCAATACATAGGTACGAGGGTTACACAGAAACTGACTGCTACCCTGGCTATATGGGAGGGGGAGACACTTGGTTTTAAAGCAGAGATCCAGTTTTTAATCATGCCCTGTTAGCAAGGAAAGATTCCGTAGTTGTTCCCTTCCCTGTGCATTCTCGCAAGCCCATTGTTGACTACCCTCCCTCCTTTGGCGACCTTTGGGGCACCTTGCCCGCAGGCTGGCTGCAGCAGGATTGTTGTTGACCAGGAGCCTCCTGCCTGGAGGTGGCATAGAGGAACAACGGAGGAGCATACAGCAGGGAGTTCCAGCAGTAGTTGTGGGTGCTCGGGAGCAGAGGCTTGCATACTTAACAATATTACTTAGACACATTGATGGCTTGGGAGGTGCTTTGCGCTAGCATTGCACCTTACAGCAAGGCAAACAATAAAAATAAAAAAATCATTGGGGCGGAGAGAGCTGAATGCAGTCAGCTCATCCAGTAGAAGGGGCCCTTGCAGGGAGAAATCTAGTCAAAAGGGGCTAGCAGGCATCCATACAGTACCCAGCAGCTGCTGCTGAGAGGAGTGTTGCAAGGTTAAAATAAAGCATTAAGACTTTTTGTTCCTCTTCCCCTTGTTTCCCAAGGAGAGAGAGAGTACCTGGTTGCTATTAGGTTTCTTACAAAGCAGGCAGGTATTCATATGATAGAGACAAGTGTTGTTAGGAACAAGTTAGAAAATATCAGGGAGCAGCCTTCTGTAGGCTGCCATAATAACCAAAGACAGTACACACATTGTAGTAAGCACAAAGCATTGAGGTTTCTTAAAGGAGAGAAAGTTGAACACTGTAAACAGAACAAAATTGGTGGGGGGTTACTCTTCTTCCCGGTTCTCCTGATTGGTTGGCATGGATCAGAAAACAAGACTGTTAATGAATACCATGCAATGTGTAGGAAGAGACCCTTCCATTGGCGGTTTGCTTCTCCAACCCCCCCCCCTTCATATCCCAGAGGGCCTTGTTAGCATGCCAGGGAATGAAGAAGCTAGGTTGAAACAAACAAAAATCAGGGCTTTTCAAAATTCTCAAAAATAACTTAAAAACAGAAAAAATATCAAAATCATACAACAATTCAAAAGAAAATGAACCCAGCTCAAAATCTGATATTTCTCTCTTAAAAAAAACAAATTCAAAAACATCAAATCAACTTCAAATCGAGTAAAAACTTCAACTCGACTTCAAATCAGGTATAAAAACTTCAAAGATTTCTCAACTTTATAATAAAAAATTGATTATATCTCATTCCTTTAAAGAGTTCCAAATTCAAAAATAAAAGTGATTCAAAAACAAAAAGTAGATTGGATATCTTCTCCCCCCCTCCTTTCCTCTGAATGCATGAGGAGGAAAGGATTGTTTCCATGAGGTGCACCCCGTGCCAGAAGGCTTTGCGGCACCACTGGGCATGTGCAGAGTGCACTGTGTACATTGAGCTGCATTAATGGGATATGCCATGACAGGCAAGAACCAAAACTTGCAACTAAAATGAAAGCTTGGGGTTTGCTTCAGGGGGCTAGAGAGAGCCCGGGTTGCTGTTTTCCTGAAACAACCCTAACATTTTGGAGGAACAAAAAATAAAAATGGGGGGGGGGAATCCTATTGCTTGGATTACAGATTATTACCATGTTGGATGAACTCATTCAGCTGCTGCATCACTTAGGATTGCAGCCCCACCTTATTTTTAGTTACCACTCTCGAGACCATCTTATTCATGTACACTTTAAAACTCTTCACTGACCTTCTTATAACAATACAATCCTTTTTGGCCGCTGCTTATGGGCTGCAGTCCCAAAGCATTAGCCATACCATCCTTTTATCTATTATATGCTAAACACCTTCTTTCCTCACACCATGTCAACATACTTTCACCTTCATGTTTCTCCAACACAGTAATAAAAGCTATAAAACCAAATGAAGAGGGGCTGGGAGCTGTGGGGGGAGGGGCAGAGCACATGGGGCTCTCCCCTTTATTATTAACTTTTCACACATTTACAAAAGGCAGAATCTAGGATTACAAATATACTACCATTTACTAAAGAGGAGACTTTTACTGCGCAGTAAAATTAACTTTATATTTATTCTACGAGCACATGGAAATAATTTTCTCTTTCTTTCCCAGGTACCTTGGGAAAGCCTTCATACAGACACACATGCTAGTTTCACGTGCAAACATACAGGCACTTGGGGAAGCGCGCTCCCTTGCATATTTCCATTTGGTGCCCCATGCCAATTTTGCGCAAACCGCATTGTACTTTTGGGGAACCAAGGCAGATGTTTCTGTGAGATTGGTCGGATCTTCACGAAAGCATGTACCCTAAATATCAATTTATCATATTTACCACATACACAACTCTATTTCCTGTAGGAGAAAAACACGTTACATAATTATCCTTTTCCTGTGCCAGATAGACTTCTCTGACCCAGGGAGGTTTCATTACAACTGCACATCATGACATACAAGAACACTGTAAAATCTTCAAATAGAAAAATCATTAAACTAAAGGTGATCACCATGGGTTACCTGATTATAAGAAATATCTGCCAATTGTTAGCAATCACACAAACTAGATCAATTAGGTCAAGATAACACAGTCACACTTTCAAGAAAGGTACACACTTAAGAAAGAAACACAAAATTAGAGAAACCAAGAAGCTGTTCTACTAGGGTGCTTGTTTAGAACAGCTCTATAAATTTGTTTGCTGCAAAACAAAGTTGAAAGCATTTGAACTATCAACAATAACTTAGAATGAATTTAAAACGTTAGGCTCAAAGTAAAAGGATTAAAGCAAACTACAACACATGAGGTATTAGCTCTATCCGAACATCTATATATTTAAGGAACATAAAATCATGACACACGAACTATATTCCTAATGAGATTGCATCTCTGTGCATATACAGAGTTCCTTTTAGAAGACAGGCAGAGGAGCCTGTGTATATCCAAGTGAATTCTGTAAAGCAAGGGTTAAACAGACTACAAATGCAAGACTTTGCCATGTTTGTGGTGGGTCCTTCCAACAGGGCTGTGGTCCTTTCCATGTATTGAGTGGGTCCAGTAAGAAAAAAGGTGTGTTCTGGACCCGTGCTTTCCAGCCTTTCTCTTGCACTAAGGGCGAATAGCTCTCCCAAATATGCTGCTTCAGTCCTGGGAGGCTCTGAGGCATAGTTTTTGTGTTGGTCCTTGAAGGTTCCACTTTGCATCCTCTCCTATTTAAGCTTGTAAGGTTGGGAAGAGGAAGAGGCTGACTTGAGTCAGAATTCTGGTCTGACTGAATGACTGGTTTGGGCTGGGTTTTCTTTTTTAATGCATTTGGAAACAGAGAGCCTGCCTGAGATTTGCCAGGCAGTCCTGTTTCTTGCACGACTACCCCTGCCACTGGAAATCCTGCTTTTGCTTTGTCACCTTGTAACATTTTTTACTCCATTTCCAAGTAGGATTTCTCTAGAGTTTGTAATCTAGCCTCTGTGGTTCTATGGCACTCCAGAACACTTTGCAGTTGTGATTTTAAGTTGTCAGTTTCCACTCTAGAGGAGGTTCTAGTTGGAGGTTCATTTTGCCAAAGTCAGTCTGGAGTTGCTTGGTTTTAAGAGCAGCTTCTGATTCCTGATTTTTCTTGGGGAGACTCTCAGTCTCCAAATCTCGTTCCTTGTTAAACTTTGTTAATTCCTGGATTTTATTTTCCCTATGGGCTAGTTCCAATTTCAGAGCCTTGTTCACTTCCATTAAGGTTTTTAGCTGGTTCTGGGTTTTAATTAGTCTTTTGATTCTGTCCATTCCCTTAAGGGGAAGACCTTTAGTGGTAGGGTCAGTAGTTGGAGCGGGGCTGTCTAGATCAGCAAGAGCGCGGAGTAAGACTGCTGTGGGCTGCATGCAAAAGCTCTCCATGTTTGCCCCTCTGCTTTGCAAGCGACTCCATGCCATTGATCGAAGGGGATCCTGACCTGCAGCGGAGGAGGGCTTATACACAGAAGACCTGCATTGCTGTGGGAATTCTGCTTTGTGCCCTGTCTCTGCAGGCAAGGAGGGAGCGTTTGGAAGGGAGTTGGTTGGGCGAGAGTCGCCTGTGGGGTAGGGTTTCCGAGAATGGAAGGAAGAAGGCTGCGAGTGTTTAAAATGTGAGCCTCTTTCTCTCCAGCCTCGGCTTGCCTCTTTTTCCTGAACTTGGTTCCAACCTCTCTTTTGTGAATGCTGTGGAGTCTGATCTGGGCTGGCTTGAGAGTGGGGGCTGTCATTGGAATGCGTGATAGCCTGGATTGGCTCTGGAGGGTGCCTTTCTCTCTCAGCGCTTCGGGCTTGTTTTATTCTAAGAAGTCTAGCAGCCTCCCAAATTTTCCGTTTTACTCCTTCCCAGGGCGTGTCACCCACAGATATCAGGACGGCAATAACTCTGGTGTCGGGGTCCAAATTGTCTACTAACGGCACTGTGAAGTTTTTATCATTGTAGTCCGGCTCCCCATGTTGATTGTTAATGACAATTTTAGCTAAGCGTGCCAGCAGCTGTTTGCGCATTACATATGCCTCAGGTTCCTCTCCTGGTTTTTGATAGTCCGCCCAAAACATGGCTGGGGCTAGTTCACCTATCCGGATGAACTCTAACATTTCTCGCATCCAGGGCATTATTTCCATATGTCTCAGGTCCCGAGACGATATGAAAGCATGCATCCGAGCTTGCTCGTGATGCGGGGTGCAGTTTATGGCCAAGGTGGTTAGGTCTTCCGCATCAGCGGTAGGGTACGAGGTAGAGGCAGTAGTCAACCATGTGACCACGGTTTCCCGGTTAAGGGGTCCCACATGTGCAACTGCTGCCTTTAACTCTTCTCCAGACCAAGGTCTGGCTTTGGTGACCTGTTTAGTCACCACCGCCTACCTTCCCTGTTGTGTGGTAACATTCTTTGTCACCACTGGCTTTAGAGGGGCAGGCTCCTGGGGTTCGTTTTCCCATCCCAGGGTGGCCAGAGAGCTGCGCTCCTCTATCGGGGGTAAAACGGAATGGAGGGGGAAGGAGTCCCCAAGGTGCTGTCGCACTGTACTTATAAGGGAGTGTTGGAGTTCCAACTTTTGTTTTAAAGCATGGATCTCCTGTGCACAGGCTTCGTGTGAGGCAGCCTCGTGTCTTTCCTTGGACTGCTCTACCATGTAACTGGCGGCTTGGGCAGCCTGGGCCGATTTCTCTTGTGCATCTTGCAACTGCATCCTGAGATCTCTATTTTGGAGGGTTAGGCAGTCCCTTTCTTTAGCTTTCTCTAGGAGAGAGACTGTGGCCGCCTGCTTTTCCAGCTTCAGGCTTTGAATTTCAGCGGCTTGTTGTTGGACTATGGCAGCAAGCTGTTCTGCCTCGTCAAATGCTCCCTTACTCTCATTTAGCAGTTCCATACAGTCATGGAGGGCAGTGTACAGTCCCCATGCCATGAACCTGTCTTTCTTGGAGGAGGAGGGTTTCTCCTTCTCGCAGAAGGTTTGCAATGCTTCCTTTAAAGTTTTCAAGGGGTTTTCAGTTTTAAAACTTCCTTCCTCCCACGGGCTATCACCCCGTTTTGCCATCCACCTCTCCAGACGTGGGAGACTCTGCTGCTTTTTGTACATGGTGCTTTCGGTTAGTTCCAATGTACTGGGGTGAGGAATCTTTTCGCCTCTACACTACTACGTTCCTGGTTTCCAATCTCCGGGCGGAAATGGCGTGAAAAATCTAATCCTCTCCTGGCTATTACCCTAAGGAGCTCTACTCCAGGCGGAGATGGTTCAGATAGTTTAATCCTTTCCTCCTAACCCTTGGCGGGGCTTAATTTTCAAAATGCACCCTCTGGAAAGCTGAGCCCTCGCTCGCCGGCTATACCCTTCACTTTCCAAAAAAAGGGGTGGGGAGGAATCAGGTTACTCGCTTCTCCTGTCCTCTGCCGCAGTCAGGACTCTCCTGTCCATCTGCTATTATTTTTCTGGTCGGTGAGCGCAGGCTGTCTAGGTTGCCTGACCCCTCACGTACTCGGAAGTTTGCTTTTTACCTTTGGGGGGGGCATAAGCTATATCCTTCACTTAGCCCTTTCTGCAAAGTCTCTGCAACAAGTGGGGAATTTTTCCTTGCCACTTTTGACAAGACTGGCCACTCTGGCACTGAAGTCTTGGCAGGGCTTGGGTTATTTACTCTGCCCAGTCCTGAGAAGACTAACTGCACTCTCTGGGAAGTCTTGCCACCCACCAGGATTCCTACCTGTGTTGGGCAAGGCTATTTTAGTCGGGGGGGGGGCATAAGCTATGTCCTTTGCTTAGTCTTTTCTGCAAAGTCTATGCAAGGGGGTTCTGAGTTATATCCTTGGCTCAGCCCTAGAGACTATTTCCTTGGCACCTGGCCAGCACAAAACAGAACAACTACTCAGGCTCTCTGGCAGTTTAAAAAGGGGTAGCCTTGCCTATCTCCTTCAGCTAAGGGTCCCTGACAATTCAGACTGCTCTCTTGGCTCTTCTGGCCAGTTTGAAATGGACTCCTGCTTTATTTACTAAGCAGGCTTCCACTGGGCAGATTCTGTGCTGTTTAGAATCTGGGCTCTCCTGGCCTCTTAAAAGAAACTGGGGGGGGGGGTATTTTAACCCTAGCAAAATGGGGGGGGGAGGTTTTTCCTATCGAGCGATCTTCCAGGAAGGGGATATTATATTTGCCTACGTGTAGGTGCAGGATGTCTACGTGCAAAACCTACTCTGCAGTAACCCATCCCAGATAGCCATTCAAAATGGGGAATCTCCAGAAAGAGATGCGGTTCCCAGGGCGACACACACCCGTCTCCCTTGCATTGCCGGGAAGGTGGCCCGGCGGGCGGCTGAGACGAGTGGTGGGCAGAGATGAAGGGGGGGAAAAGCCAACCCACAAAATAGTGCTCTCTAGAGCCACACACACATACACACACACACTTCCTTGCCAAATTTACAAGATCATGGCCTTTCTCCTACGTCTGTGTGCCTGAAATGCTCACAGGATTGCCCGCATTCTCCACCAATTCTGTTAGCCAAAATGCCCGGTTATGGATTGTTATATGGGGGAATTAGCGAATCAATAACCGGCAATGGGCATAACTTGAGCTGGGATGCAACCTTTATCTACCAGAGTCCATACCATGACCAGTAAAGAGGCAGAAGCAATGGAATTAGGTTAAAAGGAATTTACTCAGATTATATGTTCACACATAACATACAAAACTACATATACACATCACACAACATACAGAGTCTAGGAATCAAAGAGAGGAATAAAGAGACTTTCGCCATGTGGCAGGAAGAGGAGGAAATATACTGCACCTCTCTTCAGAGTAGTTGTCCATCCTGAATTCCATGCAGCTTTAGAGGATAAAAAGGGTACAGGGGGGGGGGGCTAGGTGTCCAAGCATGAACACCCACTCTGGCAGAGTGCCAGGCAGTATGGAGGGGAGGGCCCAAGGGAGAGAGAGAGCGAATGGGCATGGAGCACCCCAGTTATACTGTTTTTCTGGGGGCTGGGAGAAGGGTTTAACCCCTCCTAGGTTCCCAGGTGGCAAAAACGTGACAACAGACTTAATCTGTGGCTTGGGGTGGAGTAGTGAGAATTTGGAAATCTATTCTGATTCCAATGGCTTGTGCAATCCCAGGAGAAGTCAGTAGTCTCACTGATTGGCTTAATGGCTTGAAACAAAAGGTGTGATCGCTTCTAATGTCTGGAGATTGTTGCTGAAGAGCGAGTCATTGTTATGTCAATGTCTGCTGAATGGCTTTGCTGAACTAGTCCGATGTTGCAAGGGGGGGGTGCTGGTGCAGGCTACATGCCTGGACATATTCCCTACAATATGGCTTTCACTAGAGCAGGATACACAGGAACATGGTTGCCCTCTGGTTTGCTGGAGGGACTACTTTGGCTGCTGCTCTTTGACTGCTGGTTTCGAGGGATGAAGAGAAGTCCTTTCCATGGCGGCACAGGCTTGCCACTTGGTCTGGAGAGGCTGCTGCACACATCTGCCGGGGTTGCCATGACCAGTCCAGGAGATTGGCAACCCGTTAGGCTACAATTCTCTCTCCCCACCCCCCACAGCTCATTGCAACCAGTTGGCTGCCATGAAGCTGCCCCATCCACTGGAACCAGTGATTCTGGAGTCCCATCCCCGACATTTGCTCAAAGACCCAGAATCACTAAGATAGCCTCATTGTGGAAACAAAGGAAGAACTGCCATCATGTATCTCTTAATGATGGCAACTCCTGGATTTGTAGGAGCAAAATGAGAACCTAACAGTACAACCGGTGATATCAAACCTTCCTTCCCAAAAAAGGGAAGATTGGGAAGGGAGATAATTGAGCTTGGGTTATGTGTGTTCATTCCTGTTCCACACACTTAGGATTAATTTCACTAGGAGGGATTGGACCTTGCCATCCACTGGAGGGAAATGGCATTTGCCCCAAACACTGCAGGGGTTCCAAGCAAAAGCAAGAAGAGTACTATTTTCAAAGACCATCATTAAGAATGGAAGGAGCCATTTACAAATTTCAGAGCCTGACTTCAACATTCCACCATATTTTGATGTGATCAAGAAATACCATTGCTGATATAGTTGAGAAGTTTCTAAACATGCCTTTTATCCCAGACCTCAGACTCTGTCTGAGAACATGTGAACTCTGACAGTGAAAGCCTTCGACACTACTACCTTAATGTTTGAGATGTAAGGTAGCCTGGTTCCCCACTTTACAGGAACCGTAATGTATCTCTGAGACAGAGTCTACATCCACGTTGACTATCACAATGATGAGCAATTTGAAAATTATTCATAATTATAGGTAAACAATTAGTTTTTGTCCTCACTACAAGGCCAACACCAGTCTCTTCCTTTCCCCTGTAGATCAGCTATGGTTTTGTTAATCATGTGCTCAAAGATGAAATTCAGCGGCCTTTTTTCTACCGGATGGATCGAAAGCAAGATTCATATTTCATGGGGATTGTGAAGATGCTGCTGCATTTCAGATGGACATGGGTTGGTCTCCTTGCTCCAGACAATGACAAAGGAGAAAGATTCCTGAGGACCTTGACCCCTTTGATCGTCCAGAGTGGGATTTGCATTGCCTTCACAAAAAACATCCCAGAATGGAATGAGAATGACAATAGGATAAACCTCAACATGCATTCCTTTTCCATACAGACAAGGTGTAATGTACTTGTTTACTATGGGGACTCCCACTCCATGATAACTCTAGGTGTGATGATCAAATATGCTAGAGAAAAGTCAAAATCCATCATGGGGAAAGTCTGGATCATAGCAGTTTTGCAGGATTTCAGCTTGAGTGTTTTTTTGAAAATATTTGATATCCAGCACATCCATGGTTCTTTTTCTTTTTTGATCCAGACAAATGGAAAGACCAAATATGGCAATTTTATTTCATTTATATCTACTCTCAGCATTTCATTGTTCATATGCAAATCATGGGTTATCAGTAAAAGGCTGGATAAGATGCAGAGAGAAAGAGACATGGGAGCCACCATCCCAGGATGAGCTAGAAAGTATCCTGTCTCAAGACAGCTACAGCATTTACAACTCAATCCAGGTGGTGGCATTTGCCTTGAATGTGGCGTACTTGTCCAGATCTGGTCATATGTCAAGTGGTGACTGGCTGGGACGTCAAAAGTTGCAGCCATGGCAGGTATTCCTTCGCTTACTCTCTCTGAAAATTTCTGTCAATTGTTCAATTACATATTCATACTCGGATAAGATTTTACATATAGAGGCAAAATGAAATTTAGCATTTTTCCAAGGCACAGACGTTCGTGATGCAGCTCAGCCTGAGGAATGCCCTGAGACCCACCATCCATTGGGTGAGGTGTTTTGGAATTGTAGGTGTGGAGGGAACATATAGAGGTAGAGTCACATGACTTCCATCCCAACCACATTTACTGATGGCTGGACAAATACTGCTATCAAGATCCAACACGTTTTTCTTATTGAAAGAGCTTTTTAACATAATTCAAAACAATCCTCCCAGCCCACATACTGTAGAATTACAGGGACCATTATAAGTAAGGCGGAAATATCCAATATGGCTTCCAGTATTTCAAATGTTGGTGTTTTCTATGTAATTGTAGCTTCATCCTATCCTCAGAAACTTCCAGTTTATTAATAATTCCATGGAAGGAGTCACTTTTGATGAGAATGGAGACATGGCAGTCAATTTTGATATTGTGAACTGGGTGGTGACATCCAATCAGTCGGTTGTTAGAGTTAATGTTGGGAGAGTTGAGAGACAATCATCTGCAGTGATCAAATTCACCATTGATCAGGATGCCATTGTGTGGCCCACATGGTTTAATGAGGTAGGGGGAAACATTGCTTTCAATAAATTCACATTAATAGCTGTAATGAAATGTCAGTAACTACATAAGCTACGTAAATGAGATGATTTCTATCAAATCAGTTTACAGTCTA
The DNA here is from genome assembly GCF_029931775.1 of Euleptes europaea. Classification (NCBI taxonomy): domain Eukaryota; kingdom Metazoa; phylum Chordata; class Lepidosauria; order Squamata; family Sphaerodactylidae; genus Euleptes; species Euleptes europaea. Next base: position 21,226,875 of record NC_079312.1, read on the forward strand.
ATAACCCAAGGAATAAGAATGGCAGGGCAAAGCGTGATGGAATACATAATTGGAGGGTGGTCAACAGCAGGTCTTATTTGTGATGATTGTCAGGAGGGTGCAGTTAGCCTACACTTGCTCTTCCTTCCTAGACTTGGGCCATTGCCCAGATGCTGCCCTGACTTTCCCCATGGCCTTTGCCTAGAAGGCGAAGGGTTTATAGCACCCTGCTCTTTCTCCTTCCGTTGGTCCTTGGAGTAGGTGGCTGTGTGTCTTCCTTGGCCTGTATAATCCGTAGCAAGGATTTCTTTCCCAACACCGGGTCAGGTTCTCCCAACAAGGTCCTAACACCATGCCAACTTCCCCTACACCCGCTCCTTATCTGAACATCTGTTTAAAAGGTCTCTGGCATCTTGTCCTTCAGACCTATCTGATCAGGTATAAAATCCTACCTTTACCCGTTACCCTGGTATTGCCCAACAGCCAAAGTACATGCATTAAAGGAGGGGCCCTGTCATGCCACTGTGGATCATCAGTTCTGCCCTTGGTGGTACATACAGCACTGGAGGTCCCATTGAGTCATTTTCAACTGGATGACTCATTTCTGTAGAGAACAAGCACTCATAGCAAACCCCCTAAAACATTTTCCTTGACACTCCTGTTCTTTATGCTTAGACCCTGCCTCGTTCTTGGTGCACGGAGAGATGTCGCCCTGGATACGCCAAGGTGACTAAGGAAGGAGAGCCTCCCTGCTGCTATGATTGTGCTCCGTGTGCGGAAGGGACAGTTTCGACTCAGGAAGGTAGCTGACCCCAAAGGAAAGGGCCAGTCTTTCGAGGGGGATAGAGCAAAGATTCATTAACTTTCTCCTGGGGAGATGTGCAGTAAGATTCTTTCAGCCATCACCTAGGAAGATTTTTAGTCATTAGGGAACACGCTGTACATTAGTCATTATTTACTTACACAAGTTGAGTAAGAATAAATTACCTCAGCAGCAGGCCGTGAGAGTCAAAAGATGAGCAGAGAGAGGGTTCAGTGGGGCCACTTGAGATCACTTTCTGCACTTTAAATCATGTCATCCACTCTATTTGAAAATGGAGCAGACTTATCATTAAAGATACGACTATGCCCCCATTACACATCATATGTCCTCATACTGAGTAAACAATCTTTGGAGGATGGGCAAAATACAAATATAAGTCATTAAAAGAACAATTCTTATAATTAATGTTTAATATTGAAATGATCTATTTATCCGTCAGTCCTTGGCATGCATAACTCATCAGAAAATAAAGCTACGAGTCTCATAACTGGGCACTGGCTTCAGGATGTATGGGGAGTTGCAGTGCCAAATCTGAGGGGGATCAGAATATCCTGGCTGATATTATCTAAACCCCACCCCCCACCCCCATGCTATTTGCAGTGGAGGAGAAAGTTCTTCCTTTGTGGCAGGCATACCTCATCAGAAGCTAAGAGTTCTCAAAATTGTCCACCAGCTTCAGCTTGATTGTGGATGTTGCAGTGCTAAACGTGAAAGGAATGGGAACCTCCTGACGCAGATTAGCTCTAGAACATCCCTCTGACATGTGCAATGGAAACAAAATTTACTCACAAGAAGCCACAAAGGACAGGCAACACCGACAGGCAGGGTGGAAAATATCCCATGTGTTATCAAATAATGGGGGCTTAACAATTTCCCTGATCAATCGGAACCTGTATGGTATAGTGGTTAGGGTGTCTGACTAGGATCTAAAAGACATACGTTTGAATCTCCACTCTGTCATGGAAGCTTGCTGGGTGACGGGGATCAGTCATACCCTCTCACCCTAACATCTCACAGGGTGGTTTTTGTGAGGATAAAATGGAGGACAAGAGAACAGGGTCAGCCACTTTGGGTTCATATGAGGGATAAAGGCCGCACAGACAGCACAGAGAGGGAGGGTGGAAAATATGCCCTCTTATACATAAAAAAGAGGTCTAATAACTTTCCTGAGCTACCAGAGCCAGCATGGTGTAGTGATTTGGGTGTCAGACTAGGATCAAGGAGATCTGTTAAAGAATTGCCACTCTGCCATTCTGCCTAGTTTGTTTGGCCCTCTAGGGCAACTGGTTGGCCACAGTGTGAAAAACAGTATGCAGGAATAGATGGACCAATGGTCTGATCCTGCAAGGGCTCTTCTGATGAAACTCAGAACTGACTGGATGGTATGTGGACACTGCAGGGTAACATTCCCTAGGCTCAACAATGCTCAAGCAACACACTGCCCAGAGGGACCAGTTTTGATAGATCCATATTGGGGACAAACATGCAGCAAAGGAAGCACACAGAAGGGAGGGTCCCGTGAGCAGTCAAGTTCGGTGAAAGATTTCCACTGCCACCAGGCTCAAATTATATTTTGTCCACTAATTATGAATTTTCTCCACTACTGTCCCAAACATGTCCCAATACATCCAAGATGTCCTTCTGAAATGCATTGGCTTTATAATACAATTCAATTTCAATACCTTTATTGGCATACCATCAAGAAATCAATCAAATAAAAACTAACCTCTAAACATCATTTAACGGCTTTATAATACAAGGGAGGGTTAGGAACCAACCTAAGCTATCAGAGACAGTATAGTGTATTGGTTAGAATGTCAGACTAGGATCAAGGAGATCCAGGTTTGAATCCCCACACTGCCACAGAAGGTGGTTGGGTGACCTTGTGCCAGTCACATGTTCTCAGTTTAACCTACTTCACAAGGTTGTTGTGAGGATAAAATGGAGAACAGAACAGTGTAAGTCACACTGGGTCCCTGTTGGGGAGAAGGCGTGTATGATGTTAGTTATCAATATAATTTTGGCTGGAGTTTTAAAAAAGGATGAGTGTTCTTGCTGTTGTTTCATCTGGTATTGCTCCTACTCTTCTGTTCATTGAGTATTAAAAACATTTAATAATAAATAATAAATAAAATAAAACTGCCAGTAAATATAATAAGTGCAGCAAGATACCAGGTTGGCGAGCAGAAAGAGAAGGGACACATCTAAAAAAAATAATTTAAAAGAAGAGGAGCTGCCACAGACCCCAGCTTCAGTCACACTGCAATATGGGGTCAAGGGAGGCAGGCCTGGGGGGAATGCTTCCATCCTGGCTTCACCTGGATGTCTTTACCAGTCACTCCACTGCAGTCTGAATAACATGCATCCTTTAGCCCTGTACTGCCTATTTGAATGGGAATCGATCTCAGTACTGGATATTATACTGAAACTACTATGTTATTTTCAGATGCAAGTCATTGTCATAAATGTGCAGAAGATCAGCATCCAAACAAGATCCAAGATCAATGCATTCCCAAGAATATAACCTTCCTGTCCTACGAAGAACCTTTGGGGATCATTCTAAATTTCTTTACTCTTTCCTTCACCCTAATCACAAGTTTTGTTTTGGAAATCTTCATTCAATACTTAGAAACTCCAATAGTCAAAGCCAACAATCGCAGCCTCTCCTATGTTCTCCTCATCTCCCTCCTGCTTTCATTTCTCTCCTCTTTTCTCTTCATCGGTCAGCCCCAGAAGGTGACCTGCCTTCTCCGACAAACGGTCTTCAGCATCATCTTCTCCGTTGCCGTCTCTTCTGTGTTGGCCAAGACTGTCACTGTGGTGGTGGCCTTCATGGCCTCACAGCCAGGCAGCAGGATGAGGAAATGGCTGGGGAAGAGCTTGGCCAACTCCATTGTCTTTTCCTGTTCCGGTATTCAAGTGGGCATCTGCACTCTCTGGCTGGGCATCTCTCCCCCCTTCCCAGAGGCTGACATGCACTCCCAGTCTGGACAGATCGTCCTGCAATGTAACGAAGGGTCTGTCGCCATGTTTTATGCTGCCCTCGGCTACATGGGCTTCCTGGCCGCCGTCTCCTTCACGGTGGCTTTCCTAGCCAGGAAGCTGCCTGGGGCCTTCAATGAAGCCAAGCTGATCACCTTCAGCATGTTGGTGTTCTGCAGTGTTTGGGTGTCCTTTGTGCCCACCTACCTCAGCACTAAGGGGAAATACATGGTGGCTGTGCAGATCTTCTCCATCTTGGCCTCCGGTTTGGGCTTACTGGGCTGCATCTTTCTTCCCAAATGCTACATTATTATACTGAGGCCTCATCTGAATACAAAGGAACATCTAATGATGAAACATAAAGATGCCATCTGCCTTTGAGTACATTTTTTAGAATTTTGGTAATCTTTGTCTTTTATGCCCTAATGAAGCAATATACTTGTCTTTGCACGTTTTGTAGTGTAATTAGAATAAATCTCTCTTCCTTGCACATACTTTATGAAAGGAACTCATTATATATGATGGTAGGACGTGAATAAAGACCCTGGATGTCCACAGGTCATTTGTTTCTGTGCTTTATGTGTACCATTTCCACACAACCTGTGTTCAGGTGTGTTTGATACAACTGGACTTTTCAGAGTGTTACCTCAGGACCCCTGTAACTTCAAGTCCAGATAAGATACTGGTACAGAAAGCAGATCCCTTATTAATCAGGCCAAGAAATCATGATCTACCCTACTTGGAGATAAGAGAAATTAAATGCTGTCTTATGAGAAGGTAACCAGAAAATTTTGCAGACCCTCTGTCTAAAGGCTTCTCATGTGACGTCATGAGATCTCCCCAAATCTGGACTAACAAGATGGGTTCAAGCTACTGCCAATAGTTCTTGTTAGCAATTTACTGACATATTGAAAAATAGGAAACTATCAGATAGAGCTATCACCATACTTACCTGAGTTAATTGGTTGTGGCCCTAGCCTCTCATGCCCAGCTTTCCTGGCACATGTGGACTAGTGCGCAGGACTGAGGGACAATGCAGAGAGCCAACAACGCAGAAAGCCAAGGAATGGAAGAGACCTAGATGTTACTCTGGACCAAGCTGCAAAGTGCTAGCAGGACCCTGCAGATGGCAAGCAGTGCTGTAGACTCAGGGACGGAAGTGGCCTGAACTCCATCTTGGATGTAGCTGCACAGTAGTGGAGGAGAAAACTGTCTCCAACCCCGCCTGCAACCCCCCTGAGCCATGGAAGAGCTGCTCCCTTCTGGACAATGGACAGTACATTGTAACGTTTGCATAAGTTCTCTGTTCATCCACATTGGCTTCGTTGATCCCCTACCATGTTTTAGTCTTGTTGGAATACTGATGGTTTGAGCTTGTAAGAGCTCTTTCCTTCGAGCTGATTTTAATGGTTCCTTGATCCATTGGCTGATTGGGACACCACTGCAACTTTTAGTTATTATTTCTCTGTATGTATCGATTTAGCATAGTTTTATTGTGTATATCTATTATTAATCCAGCATTTTATTAACCTCGTATCCTGGACATGTTTGTATTGGCCTACGGCTAAATGCAAATAAAGCTATTACTTACTTGTAAGAGCTCTTCTTTTAGGAGAGCCCAACCTTCACTTGCTCCTTTCCCTTCCAGAATTCTTGCCCATCAAATAACTCTCATCATGCCTCTGAGTCCATTTAAGTTTGCCCTGGTAAAAATCTAACATATACATCTGGCTATGAACCTCCATGGTCCTCCACTGCAAAAGAAATTCTAGGAGGGCATATTCATTCCCCCTAGGGTCCTTACCACCAAACGGGTCCAGAGAAGGGCAACAAAGATGGTGAGGGGTCTGGAGACCAAGTTCTATGAGGAAAGGTTGGAGGAGCTGGGTATGTTTAGCCTGAAGAGAAGACTGAGAGGGGATATGATAACTATGTTCAAGTACTTGAAGGGCTGTCATATAGAGGAGGGTGCCGAGTTGTTTTCTGTTGCTCAAGAAGGTCAGACCAGAACCAACGGATTGAAATTAAATCAAAAGAGTTTCTGTCTAGACATTAGGAAGAGTCTTCTAACAGTTAGAGCGGTTCCTCAGTGGAACAGGCTTCCTCGAGAGGTGGTAAGCTCTCCTTCCCTGGAGGTTTTTAAGAAGAGGTTAGATGGCCATCTGTCAGGAATGTTGATTCTGTGACCTTAGGCAGATGATGAGAGGGAGGACATCTTGGCCATCTTCTGGTCACTAGGTGTGTGTGTGGGAGGTAGTTGTGAATTTCCTGCATCGTGCAGGGGGTTGGACTTGATGGCCCTGGTGGTCCCTTCCAACTCTATGATTCTATAATTCTATGAAATACAGCCACTGCGGCTCCCAAAACTATAGTATATTGCAGAAATGAGATTGACTTCAACAGTTCTCTCCTGGATGCACAATTAAGACTAACTGACTTCATTGTGCTTACCTGGGCCATGTCCACACTGGGTGTTTGCAGCGCCAACTTCTGTGGGCTTTCCTTGCGTGTTCCCACTTACTCTGTTCGAAGGATCTCCGAAGCGTCATCAGAGCGCAATTTCTCCGCGGTAAGAGGATCCACTTATACGGCAAAGTAAAAAAATGAAGCGTCTTCCTCACCGGGAGCCTTACAGTGGGAACATGCAATCAGTGTTGAATCCACTCCCTGCTGCCAGCCCACTTCCTGCTGCCAGCCAACCACCCCACTCCTCCCGCCTCCCTAAGGGACGCTGGACCAATCGCCGTCCTGTTGCTTCCAGCACCGACTGGGCATGTGTGGGAGCCCGTTGATCCCAGCTTATCACATGCAGCGAAGAAAGGCAGCGTGGTGGGAACAGAAATTTAAAGTCGAGTTGGATTCATGTGTTCTGGACACGTTGAAATTGCGAGGTAAGTTGCTAGTGTGTTCACAGGCCTGGTTTGGTATATGCAAAAATGTGGATTTAGGAGAACACTTCACATACTCTAAGCCTCTTGAATACCTAGTGGCTAGTGTTTACACCAATTGCTGGGTGCAACAGATGTTGCTACTTAAAAAATAAAAACACATTTTTTGTTCTTGCCCACAGTTCTCTTATGCTCATTGCCATCTTAGGAAACAGGGCTGGAGAAGGCCTCTATTTGGGACCCCGGAGTCCCAGTGCCAGTTGGAGCAGGAAAAGGGAGGCTAGGCAGACTACCAGGCAGCTCCATATGGTCATAATGATTGGGAATAACTTATGCATATTCTGTACATATTCGTACACATCAAAATGGAACAGCTTTATGTTAAATTCCATAAGTCAGTCAGACCTCACTGATCTGTCCCCTTGCTGAACCATGAAAGAGTAGAGGACCAAAGTGGTAAGTCTCATAATGACATATTTTCCAGCCAGGCATCTGCGCAGGGAGCCACACACAGTGCTGCAGAGTTGGCACTTGCCCTTATAATCGTGGAAATCATGGTGATTTACTGCTCCTCTTACCAACACTCAAGAGGCCTTCCCTAACATCACCTATGAAGATAATTACATGAACGTCAAAATCAAGTACAGGGTGATTTGTCAAATACAGTCTGAAAAGGATAGTGTATACATATCTCCTGAGGACCTGGGCCGAGATTTAGGGCAGCTGGGTGAGGAGCTGTGCTGTCGTGTGATTCAGTGTCATCCCCTTGGATCAGAATCCAGTGCTGGGCTCCATCTGTAGAAGAACAGTCTCTGCACTGCAAGAGGTTTTGAGCTTCTGCTAGTTAGATCCATTTGGGAAGCAGCTTTAGCAGGCATACCCAGGATGACCCTGCTGCTGCTGTTGCTGCTCTCTGGGCTGCTGTCCTATCTCTCCTGCAGGGTTATGGAGGCAAAGTGCCCCTTCAATATGATACCTGATCGAAGAAGCCCCCTGAACTATTACAGGCCGGGTGACTTCACCATCAATGGAATCACTTCTATAGTGAAACCAGCGCTCAAGCCATATATTTTCTCCAAGCCTCCCTATGTTAGATTTACAGCGTAAGTAATGATGTGTTGATGGATTTAATGCTACTCAATCTGAGTCTGCTTTCAAGCTCTATTTCTCATGGACAGTCCCTGATTTCTGGGAGCTGCCATTAGAAAGTTGTATCCCTCTTTTGTTTGATTGGCCTTTGTAAGAAATATGATACTGGCATAGATGAAGGATTGGTCTGATTCAGCAGAGCTCTTATAATGTTCTGATGTTTCTATTTTGTCTTTTGGGGAAATTTGCATAGGTATGAACAGAGAGCCACCCCATATGCTGAAACTGTCACTTAGCATGCTGTAACCAAGAAGCTCATCCTCAGCTGTTAAGTATGGCAGTATCTTTAGGGTCATAAGCTTTTGTCTGTGGTAAGATCTTTCTTGGGAGGGAAGGCAGCATGTTGTAGCCCGATATCATCAGATCTCAGAAGCTAAGAAGAGCCAGGGCTTGGATGGGCGACCACCAAGGAAGACTCTGCAGAGGAAGGCAATGGCAAGCCAGCTCTGCTTCTCACTCGCCTTGAAAGCTCCTTGTTGGGGTCGCCATAAGCCAGTTGTGACCTGATGGCACTTACATATGTCAGGGTAATCCTTTCATTGCCGGTGCAGCTTTCCATCTTGTCCCATGTAGAACTGCCTAGTTGATCATAAGTACAAGCTGGAATTGATGAAGGTTTGGTCTGATTCAGCAGAGCTCTTATAATGTTTTTGTCTTTTGGGGGAGATTTGTGCAAGTATGAACTGAAAGCCACTCCATATGCCGAAACGTTCACTTAACATGCTGCAGCTGGTGAACTCATTCTCAACTGTTAACTGTAGAAAAGAGCAAGAGTCCAGTAGCACCGTAAAGACTAACAAAAATATTTTCTGGCACAGTATGAGCTTTCGTGAGCACAGCTCACTTCTTCAGATACAGCTAGAATGTGAATCCATCTGTCTTTAAGTAGAGGAGAGTGAATTCAGACAAGCATTAGTATGTAAATGTTCACAGTATGTAAATGCGAAGAGCAGGCGTGATGGGATTAGGTGTGGTATGCAGAAGAGTCTGTGATGTCCAGACTCCCCTGGACATCACAGACTCTTCTGCATACCACACCTGATCCCATCATGCCTGCTATTCACATTTACATACTGTGAACATTTACATACTAATGCTTGTCTGAATTCACTCTCCTCTACTTAAAGACAGATGGATTCACATTCTAGCTGTATCTGAAGAAGTGAGCTGTGGCTCACGAAAGCTTATACCGTGCCAGAAAAGATTTTTGTTAGTCTTTAAGGTGCTACTGGACTCTTGCTCTTTTCTACTATTGCAGACAGACTAACACAGCTACCCACTGTGAATTATCAACTGTTAACTGTTCGAGTAATCCAGATGTGAAATGGCAGGGTAGCTTTCCTTCTTGTCCCACGTACTACTGCCTAGTTGATCATAAGTGCAAAAATACCCATTATAAAATGAAGCACCATTTTAAGCATTTAAACAGAATTCAAAGGTAGACTGCCATGTATGCCACTCTGAGGGAAGAAAAGTGTAATAGGCAGATGGACGGAAGCCAGTGAAGAATGGGCTATTACAGGAAAAAAGAGGAATACAGCACAGAGTAGGCAGAGGAGAGCCTTCAGCATGCTCAGGCAGTAATCACTGATAATATTACAACAGTTGTTTGTTGGAGGGCATATACCAGAGTATGTGATTTTTGCTTGTACACTCCACAAGGGAAGAGATGTCCAGGAAAGAACCAGATTTAGTTTTCCAGCTTGGAAAATACCTTTGCAATTAAGGAAGAGACACTGACAATCTGGCAGCTCTCTTTCTCTGACGGAAATTAAGCCTCACCTCTTCTGCAGGGATCAGTGGTGGTTTGAAACAATATTTTTGCATCAAAATGATACATATGAACATATGAAGTTGCCTTATACTGAGTCAGACCATCAGTCTCTCAAGGTCATTACTGTTTACTCAGATTGGCAGTGGCTCTCCAGACTAGGCAACTGGCACCCTGGAGGTCCCAGGGAGGATTTATCTATCTCCAGACCCCTTATTGTCTACCTCCTCAGCTTTCTCTTGCATGGCTGAGAATGGAAGCAAGAGCCAATGCAGATTATTGTGGGGTCACTTGGAAGGATTGCCACCTTTTCCAGTGGGGTTTAAAATGGAGGGGAAACAAGAGTTTTCTCATTTCCAACAGAAATGTACACCATCCACTTGCTAGGCACATTGTTTGCTCATTTTGCTGGATGTGATCTGAACACTGTTGTGCTGAACATTTGTCTGCATACGATGATCAGCTTCCTAAACTATATCAGCTCTTCCTTAAACTATCTTCAGCCTCCTCAAAGTACCCAGCCATACTCACTGTCTTAATAGATCAAGGGAGTTTTTTCTCATGATAATTTGACCGTAACAAAGAGTGAAAGAGTTAGAGGGATATCTGGCAGGCAGATCTGAGCAAATCAGGATCAGAGGAGCATGCCAAATATATTGGGTGCTGTGGAACACAGGCAGGATAATGCTGCTGCATTTGTCATGTTTGGGGGCTTCCTAGAGGCACCTGGTTGGCCACTGTGTGAACAGACTGCTGGACTTCATGGACCTTGGTCTGATCCAGCATGGCTTTTCTTATGCTCTTTCTTTTGTTCTTATGGCATTTGGGGCACCTTTATTTTTAGAAGTTTCCAACCTCCAATCCTCATGTTTTTACTGAAAAATATTCCCGTTTTAATGAGAAAGATGCTCTCATTTTTCAAAATAAAAGCTGCATTGACGCAAATTTAAAACCTCAGTACGTAAAAAACCAACAACCTCAGGTGGTGCAAATCAGTGCTCCAGTAGAGGTGGTGCATGCATTGGCTACACTCCGGATATGGCCCAGTGTAGATATGCTGCTAGTTTACAACACTGACAAAAGAAAGGGGCTATAACTAGAAAGCCCCAAAAACTGCAATCATTGTAAAACCTATTGTTGATTCTTACTTAATCACAAGCAAAGGCCCTTAATGGGAAAGAAGCTGGAGTTTAGCATGTCAGCATTGAACACCAGATGAAATGTAATCATACATATTATTTTGCAGCACACAGGTGATGAAGTTCTTAGACCTCCTGCCCTTTTTGTTTGCCACTGAGGAAATCAATAAACAACCCAGGTTCCTACACAACATCACTTTGGGCTACAACGTCTATGAGAACTATTTCAATGCAAGAATGACTTCTGACGCAGTGGTAGACCTGCTGTCTGGTGGACAGAAGAATGTTCCAAACTACAGGTGCGGAGGACAAAACAATCTCTTGGCTGTTCTTGAGGGGGCTGACTCTGTAACATCCAAGCAGATTTCAACCATCTTAAGCATCTACAAAATGCCTCAGGTATGAATTGAAATGAATGTGTGCGCTGAGTCTAATTCCACTCCAGAGAGGTCAAAAGGGACATCCTGAGCACTACAAAGAGATTTGAAAGGTAGAAAATGATTTTGCACAGAGATGAACAAATCGAGGGGTTTCTTCCTCTGTTGTACCCAAACATTTAGAACCCAACTATCAACCTGAACCCAGAACCGTTTTTCTTTCTCACTGGGACAACTATGATAATAAACTTTGCAGTCAATCAGTAAGCAGATTACAAAATAAGGTAACATTTGAATCTAAGAGCAAAGATTTTAGTAAGACAGAGTAATGCCGTTGGGCTGGGATAGTAGAATAGGGGAGGAAAAAAGAGCAGGGCATGCAAACATACCTGTTCCAGGCAACAAGACAATCAGTGCAGGAAAGACTTTATCCTTAATGTAAGTCCCCTCTTAATGGACTGAACCATTGCACTGCAGCTCTGCTTCTTCTATAAGACTGCTCTCCAGAACAATTCTGTTTTGCACATATTGTGATATGATAGAGATGTGCAGGCCTTCCTAATAGCCTCAAACAGACTGTTCCAAAATAGGTCAAGCAAGTGCCATCTTAAACCAAAAATAGATGGACTACACTAGATATTTACATGTATCCAGCCTTCTCACTGAGCACACAAAATGATCCACTGTGTACAGCAAAGTATACAGTTGTAATTGTTCTAATCCCTTGAACAGAGAATCACACCTGAAGGATTTAAAACAAGAATTCTGTGGAATACAATATCCACCCAATGAAGTAAAGAAATAGGTTGATAAAACCAGCTTGGTACCTAAAAAGGAGATAAGAAATCAACCAGAAAATACAGGGAGCCTCAAAGGTTGAGCTGGAAACTATAAAATCTTTAACAAAATACTTACATTAATTATACAGTGTACACAACAGGTTTATTAAAAACACTGGGCCAGAAATGCAAGCTACATATAAAACCACCAGTATGAACTAAGCACACCACTGTGCTAAACACACAGTTGAAATTGCTCTAATCCCTCAAACAGATAATCACACCTGAAGGATTTACAACAAGCATTCTGTGTATTACAATACCCACCCAATGAAATAAAGAAATAGATTGATGAAACCAGACTGCTACCCAGAAATAACCTTCTACAAGACAGGGCCAAAAGGGTTAATACCTTAACACTGGTTGTTACCTGCAATGATATTTCTCTAAACAGGCCTTTCCTTGCTTACATATAGTGCCCTGGCCTAACAGAGCTCTTGATCAACAACCAAGGGCCACCTAACAGAGACCACACCCAGGATCCAGACTCTGCAACAAACCAAGGTGCCAACTGAGTGACCAGATACTCTCAAGCAGTCCTTGTTGGAGATACAATGTCTAGTGCACAAAGATTGATTAAAGAAAGGAAGATCATCAGGGGGCAGCAAGTGTGAAAGTTGGATAGATAGAAAGGTTGTGATCCTTCTCCCTTCTCTTCCTCAATTCTTGTTTGTTCCCATAATGCACCCCTCCTCTTCCTTCTAGTTACAGTCGTTTACCAAGTTTGTGATTTCTGAATAAACTCATTTTGTTTAGTCCTTAATCAGACTCAGGATCATTCTTAAGAAAAACTCCATTTCCTTCAGTCCTATGATAGGAGCTAATAATATCAGCTACAGATCCTCTTGGGCGAGGCTTGACAGCCTCCAGGTGGGGATTGGAGATCCCTAGGAATTACAACTTATCTCCAAGCTACCGAGATTAGTTCCCCTGGAGAAAATGGCTGCTTTGGAAGGTGGACTCTATGGCATTGTACTTTGCAGAGATCCCTCCCCTCCCCAAACCCCACCCTGCCCAGCTTCTACACCACCACTCCCATCTCCAGGAATTTCCCAACCAAGATCTGGCAAGCCTAACTTGGGCTCATCCCATCATTCTCCAGCCATGCTGGAATGTTAGGAGAATGCTGAGTAATATTTGGAATTGACTGTCAACACTCCATTTATATGACTGTCTCTTGCTGCACAGAAGCAAATCAGGGTCAACCACAGACCATGTAAGGATTTTGTCATACCTGGGGATTCCCAATTTTTAGATAAAATAAGGCAAGAAGACTCTAGCTATCTCGATAAGGTCACACAACAAAGAGCTCGACTCAAAGCATAACTGCAGTGAAGACACAAACAGAACATGGCGGTCTTAGCTATGTGGAAGCCAGAGCGCCTAATTTGCTACGCTATGCAGGTACCTCTTTTCGGCACTGCATTCTCTGCCCACTGCCTGAGACTCAGGCAGCGGCTGGTAAATACAATCAGCTGCAGGGTGGTCGAAGAGGAAGGCTCGGGAGGCCCTCCCACCACTCTACCCCTGCATGCCGCCTGAGGCTATGACTGCAATACTACAGAGATGGCATTCCTTTCCTTTCTGTCATTGCCTCTGGAATCATGGCAGCAGCAACGGCACTCAAGCAGCATCCAAAAATCAGTTTTAGGGCAGACTCTCCCCCCCCCCACCCACACACACAGCTTATTGCCAACTGCTGCCATGAAGATGCCCAACAATCCCCCTACAATTCATTGCAACCAGTTGGCTGCCATGAAGCTGCCCCACCCACTGGAACCAGTGATCCTACAGTCCCATCCCCAACTTTTGCCCAAAGACCCAGAATCACTAAGATAGCCCCAGTGTGGACACAAAGGAAGAATTAGCATTATGTATCTCTTAATGATGGCAACTCCTGGATTTGTAGGGGCAAAATGAGAACCTAACAGTACAACCGGTGATATCAAACCCTCCTTCCCAAAAAAGGGAAGATTGTGAAGGGAGATCATTGTGCTTGGGCTATGTGTGTTCATTCCTGTTCCACATATTTAGGATTAATTTCACTAGGAGGGATTGGACCTTGCCATTCACTGGAGGGAAATGGCATTTGCCCCAAGCACTGCAGGGGTTCCAAGCAAAAGCAAGAAGAGTACTATTTTCAAAGACCATCATTAAGAATGGAAGGAGCCATTTACAAATTTCAGAGCCAGACTTCAGCATTCCACCCTACATGTGATCAAGAAATACCATTGCTGATAGAGTTGAGAAGTTTCTAAACATGCCTTTTATCCCAGACCTTGGACTCAGCGAGGAGATAGATTAGGTTCAGCTCTCTTCCAGTGGTGTCCTCAGGTCTATCCCCTTAATGTTTGAGATGTAAGGTAGCCTGGTTCCCCACTTTGCAGGAACAGTATTGTGCCTCTGGGACAGCGTCTACATCCACATTGACTATCCCAATGGTGAGCTTTTTAAAAAGTATTCATAATTATAGGTTAATAATTATCTAAGATTTTGTCTTCACTGCAAGACCAACACTAATCTCTTCCTTTCCTGACTAGATCAGCTACGGTTTTGTTAATCATGTGCTCAAAGATGAAACTCACTGGCCGTTTTTCCACCAGATGGCTCCAAAGCAAAATTCATATTTCATGGGGATCGTCAAGATGCTGCTGCATTTCAGATGGACGTGGATCGGTCTCTTTGCTCCAGACAGTGACAAAGGAGAAATATTCCTGATGACTTTGACCCCTCTGATCATCAGGAGTGGGATCTGCATTGCCTTCACAAAAAGAATCCCAGAATGGAATGTGAATGACAATAGGATAAACATCAACAAAGATTCCTTTTTCATCCAGACAAAGTGTAATGTGTTTGTTTACTATGGGGACTCCCACTCCATACAGACTCTAGGAGTGATGATAAAATACGCTAGAGAAAACCAAAACTTTATCATGGGGAAAGTCTGGATCACAGCAATTTTGCACGATTTCAGCATGAGTTTTTTTTTTAAAATGTTTGATCTCCAGCACATCCATGGTTCTTTTTCCTTTTTGATCCAGACAAACCAGAAGACCAAATATGACAATCTGTATTCCTTTCTCTCTACTGTCAGTAAAATTGGAGAGGGAGCATTTCGTTGTTCATATGCAAATCATGGGTTCTCAGTAAAGGGCTGGATAAGATGCAGAGAGAAAGAGGAACTGGAGCCGCCATCCCAGGATGAGCTTGAAAGTATCCTGTCTCAAGACAGCTACAGCATTTACAACTCTATCCAGGTGGTGGCATGTGCCTTGAATGCTGCCTACTTATCCAGATCTAATCGGATGTCAAGTGGAAGCTGGCTGGGACTTCAGAAGTTGCAGCCATGGCAGGTATTCCTTCTCCGAGAATTTCTGTCAGTTGTTCAATTACATATTCATACTCTGAGAAGATTTTACATATAGAGGCAAAATGAAATTTAGCACATTTCCAAGACAATGTTCCTGATGCAGTTCAGCCTGAAACCCACTCTCTAGGGCTGTCGATTTGGTTCGTCCAAACCGAAAAATCCACCGAATTTTCCCTGATTCGGCGGTTTTCAGTTCCGGACGAACCAAATTCAAAAAAGGCGGGAAAAGGATGAGCCGAATTCGGCGAGTTCAGGGGATCATCGAATAAATTTGGCAGGTTCGGCGTTCCCCGAACCTGCCTTTTCCCGCCTTTAAAGACCCCCTCCCCTCCTCCCGGTTTCCTGGGACTCCCGGGAAGCCTGGGGGGGGGGGGTTAAACTGCTCCGCGCTGCCTGAGCAGGCAGTGCAGAGCAGTTTAAATTGCCCGACAAACAGCTGATGGGCGGGGGGTGTCTTTAAACCTCCCCCCATCAGCTGGGCATTCCCAAATAGGGGGGGTTCGGAATTCAGCCAAGTCGGACCCCCCAAGTCGGGCCCGGTTCCGCCGAATCCGAACCGCACCAAAAAATAATTTCAACAGCCCTACCACTCTCCATTGGGTGAGGTGTACTGGAATTGTAAGTGTGCAGGGAACATACAGTGGAAGCAGTTCCTCACCTACCCATCTTACGATTCATGGAATATTACATGGAAACAAGTGCATGGACATGTCTACACATGGATCAGCATTGTTCATAAGGATTGGCTGGTTTTATTAGAATGGTGATACCCTGAGAAGAAGGCACTGAGGGCATATCCAAGTGCATTAGGCATAAGGATAGCAAGATTATCCACATATGGTATAATGGAGATTGTGAAACGATATGTGTTTTGTTGCCACCAGAGTCAAGTGACTTCCATCCCAACCACATTTACTGACACCTGGGCAAATAGTGCTATCGAGATCCAACACATTTTTCTTATAGACAGAGCTTTCTTAACAAAATTCAAAACATGCCTCCCATCCCACATACTGTAGAATTATAGTGACCATTATAAGTAAGGCTGAAATATCCAATATGGCTTTGAATATTTCTAAATGCTGGTGTTTTCTATGCAATTCTAGCTTCATCCTTTCCTCAGAAACATTCAGTTTTTTAATAATTCCATGGAAGGAGTCACTTTTGATGACAATGGAGACATGGCAGTCAACTTTGATATTGTGAATTGGGCGGTGACACCAAATCGGTCAATCATTAGAGTGAATGTTGGAAGTGTAGAGAGACAATCAACTGCAGAGATCAAGTTCACCATTGATCAGGATGCCATTGTGTGGCCCACATGGTTTAATGAGGTGGGAAAAAACATTGCTTTCAATTAATTCAAGTTAATAGCTGTAATCAAATGTCAGTTACTACATAAGATACATAAATGAGATTATTTCTATCAACTCAGTTTACAGTCTAATAACCCAAGGAATAACAATGGCAGGGCAAAGTGTGATGGAATACATATTTGGAGGGTGGGTCAACAGCAGATCTTATTTGTGGTGATTGTCAGGAGGGTGCAGTTAGCCTTCACTTGCACTTTCTTGCTAGACTTGGGCCATTGCCTGGCTGCTGCCCTAAGTTGTCCCATAGCCTTTGCCTAGAAGGAGAAAGGGTTTATAGCACCCTGCTCTTTCTCCTTCTGTTGGTCCCTGGAGTAGGTGGCTGTGTGTCCTCCTTGGCCAGTATAATCTCCCAGTACTTAGCAAGGATTTCTTCCCTAACACTATGTCAGGTTTTCCCAACGAGGTCCTAACACCATCCCAGCTTCCTGCACACCAGCTTTTTATCTGAACATGTGCCACTGCTTCAAATTTCTCAGGCATCTTCCCCTCCAGATATATCTGATCAGGCCTAAACTCCTGCCTTCACCCCTTGCCCTGGTATTGCCCACTAACCAAAGTACATGCATTAAAGGAGGGGCCCTGTCATGCCACTGTGGATCATCAGTTCTGCCTTTGGTGGTACATACAGCACTGGAGGTCCCACTGAGTCATTATCAACCCAATAACTCATTTCTACAGAGAACACACACACATAACATTTTTCCTTGACACTCCTTTTCTTTATGCTTAGACCCTGCCTCGTTCTTGGTGCACCGAAAGCTGTCGCCCTGGATACGCCAAGGCGACTAAGGAAGGAGAGCCTCCCTGCTGCTATGATTGTGCTCCATGTGCGGAAGGGACAGTCTCCACTCAGGAAGGTAGATGACACCAAAGGAAAGGGCCAGTCCTTTGGGGATAGAGCAAATATTCATTAATGTTCTCCTGGGGAGACATGGATTAAGATTCTTTCAGCCATCACAGGGGAAGATTTTTAGACGTTCTGGAACACTTTGTACAATAGTAATCATTTAACTATACAATCTGAGTAAAAATAAATTACCTTACAGCAGGCTGTGAGAGTCAAAAGATGAGCAGAGAGAGGGTTCAGACAGGCCACCTGTGAGCAATTTCTGCACTTTAAATCATGTCATCCACTCTATTTTGTGAATGGAGCGGCCTTATCATTAAAGATATGAATCTGCCACCATTACAGGTAGTATGGCGCCATACTGAGTAAACAATCCTTGAAGGATGGACAAAATACAAATATAAGTCATTAAAATACAATTCTTATAATTAATGTATAATAACGAAATGATCTATTTATCCGTCAGTCCACAGCATGCATAACTCATCAGAAAAAAAAGCCAGAAAATAACAGGGCATTGGCTTTAGGATGTTTGTGGGAGTTGCAGTGCCAAATCTGAGGGGAATCAGAACATCCTGGCTGATATTATTTGAAGAACCCCCCACCCCAATGCTATTTGCAGTGGAGGTGAAGGCTCTTCCTTTGTGGCAGGCATACGTCATCAGAAGCTAAGAGTTCTCAAAATTGGCCACCAGCTTCAGCATGATTGTGGATGTTGCAGTGACACAGATTCGCTATATAACATCCCTCTGGCCTGTGCAATGGAAACAAAGTTTACTCAGAAGAAGCCAGGAAGGACAGGCAGTGCAGTCAGGGAGGGTGGAAAATATCCCATCTGTTACCAAATAAAGGGGGGGTTTAACAATTTCCCTGATCTATCGGAAACTATATAGTAGTTAGAGAGTGGTTAGGGTGTCTGACTAGGATCTAAGAGACACATGTTTGAATCTCCACTCTGTCATGGAAGCTTGCTGGCTGGCCTGGGACAAGTCACAATCTCTCAGCCTAACATATCTCACGGGATGGTTTTTGTGAGAATAAAATGGAGGGCAAGAAAACAATGTCAGCCACTTTGCGTTCATATGAGGGAGAAAGGCAGCACAGACAGCACAGAGAGGGAGGGTGGAAAATAAGCCCTCCTATACATAAAAAAGAGCTCTAAACTTAAAAAAAAAGGGGGGGGCTTCCATCCTAGCTTCACCTTGTTGTCTTGGGCTCACTTTACCAGTCACACCACTGTAATCTGAATAACATACAAAGAACCTTATGCCAAAACACAGCTTAGGATCCTTTCGCCTTGTACTGCATATTTGAATGGGAATCTATCTCAGTACTGGATATTATACTGAAACCAGTATGTTCTTTTCAGATGCAAGCCATTGTTATAAATGTCCAGATGATCAGCATCCAAACAGGATCCGTGATCAATGCGTTCCCAAGTATATAACCTTCCTGTCCTACGAAGAACCTTTGGGAATCATCCTAAATTTCTTTACTCTTTCCTTCACCCTAATCACAAGTTTTGTTTTGGAAATTTTCATTCAATACTTAGAAACTCCAATTGTCAAAGCCAACAATCGCAATCTCTCCTATGTTCTCCTTGTCTCCCTTCTGCTTTCATTTCTCTCCGCTTTTCTCTTCATCGGTCAGCCCCAGAAGGTGACCTGCCTTCTCCGACAAACTGCCTTCAGCATCATCTTCTCCATTGCTGTCTCTTCGGTGTTGGCCAAGACTGTCACAGTGGTGGTGGCCTTCATGGCCTCACAGCCAGGCAGCAGGATGAGGAAATGGATGGGGAAGAGCATGGCCAGCTTCATTGTCTTTTCCTGTTCCGGTATTCAAGTGGGCATCTGCACTCTCTGGCTGGGCATCTCACCCCCCTTCCCAGACTCTGACATGCACTCCCAGTCTGGAAAGATCGTCCTGCAATGTAACGAAGGGTCTGTCGCCATGTTTTATGCTGCCCTCAGCTACATGGGCTTCCTTGCCGCCATCTCCTTCACGGTGGCTTTCCTAGCCAGGAAGCTGCCTGGGGCGTTCAATGAAGCCAAGCTGATCACCTTCAGCATGTTGGTGTTCTGCAGTGTTTGGGTGTCCTTTGTGCCCACCTACCTCAGCACCAAGGGGAAATACATGGTGGCTGTGCAGGTCTTCTCCATCTTGGCCTCTGGTTCGGGCTTACTGGGCTGCATCTTTCTTCCCAAATGCTACATTATCATACTGAGGCCTCATTTGAATACAAAGGAACAACTAATGATGAAACGTAAAGAGGGCATCTGCTTTTGAGTACATTTTAAAAATTTTTGGTAATCTTTATCTTTTATCCCCTAATGTCTTTATACACTTTGAGGTGTTATTAGAATTTCAGGAAAAATTGAATGCTTTTTACACTTGGGGTGTTAACGAACATTGTGAATCTCCCTGGTCAATACATCTGCTCTTCTCCCTCCCATGGGATCAACCCACCTCCTTCCAAAACTTCTGCAGGTTTTCCAAGTCCTGATTTGTCATGATTTAAAGTGAAGTCTTACAGCAGCCGTGAGTGTTTGCTGGTGCGTTTCAGTGCCCAGGTCAACTCCCCAGTGGGTAGAATTCCCTGCCCAGCCCTGGCAGCAGCAGTGGCAGTGGAAACTTTCCATCCGCAGACCCTGCGCCTCTCTCTCGCCTCCTCCCGTGCCCTCCTCCGCCTCCCCCCAGCATAGGGTTGCCAGGTGCCTGGTGGTAGCGGGCAAACCCCCACCAATTCACCCCCCTGCCCACTGACCAGCTGAGGGTCACTGTGTACACGTGCACACGTGCCTACACGCAGTGTCATGGCACTTCCGGTTTACAACCAGAAGCGCCGCATCACGAGGGGCCTTATGCCTTAAGGGCCCCTTGCAATGCGGCACTTCTGAATGTAAAAGCATTGCAAGGGGCCTTTTACCATTCAAACTCCCAGTTTGAGTGGTAAAAGCCCCCTTGCAATGTGTTTACACCCAGAAGCACCACATCACGAGGGGCCTTTTACCACTCAAACTGGGAGTTTGAGTGGTAAAAGGCCCTTTGTGATGCGTTACTTCTAGGTGTAACTCCAGATTTCAGTGTGGAATCTGGGGGAGGTGGGTTTTGGGGTACAATGCCATGTAGCCCACCCTCAGAAACAGCCTCCTGGGAAACTGATCTCAGTAGATTGGAGATCAGTTGTAGTTCTGGGAGATCTCCAGGCCCTACCTGGAGGTTGGCAAGCCTTTGCAAGAGTCAGCCTATGAGTGCTGAGCACAGCCTGGCAAACAGGAAGAATAAGGGCTGATTCACACATTGCAAAATCCACATGGACCCCATGTGGACTTTTGACAGATAAGTTCTGGGAGTGCCAAGAGTGGACAGGGAAAAGCTTTTCTCCTTCTCTCATAGTACTAGAACATTGAAGCTGGAGGGTGAGAGATTCAAAACTCATGAAGTATTTCTTCACACAACATATAGTTAAATTTTGGAACTCCCTGCCCCAGGATGTGGAGATGGCTGCTAACTTGGAAGGCTTTAAGAGGGGAGTGGACATGTTCATGAAAGCTACTAGTAAAAATGAATACTAGTCATCATGCATACCTATTATCTACAGCAAAGTTTCTTATACTGTGGGTCGCAACCCCATATGAATGGGGTTGCGACCCACAGTATAAGAAGCTTTGCTGTAGATAATAGGTATGCATGATGACTAGTTGCATAACTGAATATGACTATGAAGTTGCATAACTGAATATGCAGGTTGCAAAAAAATTAGCAACAGTATGCAAATTTGCTTCCATCTTTAATAAATGGTAAAATTATATGTATACCAAACATTGTTTTAAAATAAATTTCTTTATGATTTATCATCAGTAAATGTTTGATTTGTATACCTATTTTATATACCTATATAACCGGGGTTGCGTAAACATTTCTTGGGCAAAAAGGAGTAGAAAAAGTTTAAGAAGCCCTGACTTCCGGTGGTGCCGCTGGAGAGAGCACTCCATTTCCCCAGGCTGTCCTGGGAGAAATCCAAGTTTGCGTTATTTCTGGGGTACATAGATACCCCAATCCGACCCTTGCAAGTGGGTTGGAAAGCAGGAACTCCCTGCAGCCCGCAAACGCGGTTTGACCTCCTAGGTACTCTGAGGGGGCTTTAGGCACTAGGGAAGGACATCGCCAAAACGCAACTCTGGCCTCAAGCTCTACCCTCCACCACCTTATTACCAGCATAAGGACTACATAAAGAAAAGAACCTCACCTCTTGACACCCAAGTGAGTACAAAGAAATCTGCGTCTACTTACTGGAATATTTGAACAGACGGGGGGTTGATAAGAACATTTCTGAGACCCCCATTCCTCCTTAATTCGAACTGAAAAAGTTTGATCTGAGTTAGTCATCGGGATTAGCGACAGGACCTTTATCAAATTGATCAGCCTAAACCATAACAAAGAGTCGGAAGGATACCTTTTAGATTGACAAGAACTATCACCAATGAGAAGGTCCGAGGGAAGGGGAGGGTGATCTTTCTTCCTGATTTTCCGGCGAAAAGAATTTCCTGCCACGTTTGTAGTAAGGGAGCGCCTGGAACGGAAGACTCTCTATAACACCCTCTCTATCATCGGAACTAAAACAACAGGAAGCAGCTGTGGGACTGAATATACGTCGCACTCGAGTTACATTGAAATCATTCCTGAAGGAATAACCATCGAGAAGAGGCGGTAGAAGATCCGCAGCACTTGCAACTTCCGGTATACTTCCTGATTAACCCGATCTAGAGCGACCGAAAAAACTCACTGGTATTTTAAAACTTTAAAATGCAATTTTAGAGCCAATTTCGACTCTTTTCAACCCGAAAAAATTATTAGGCTGATGTTTGAATTATCATTTTTTAATCAGCACCTTAAAGGCCCTGTCTGTGGACATGTATTTTACCAGCTTTTTTTGAATGTAAATGTCTCGACCCCGCTCTGGCTCACTACACAGCCCTGCCTATACTAAACTAAGGGACTCTTTACAAACCTCGACCATGGAAAAAAAGTTACAGGATATGCTAACTAAACAAACTGAGGCAACAAGTAAACAGTTTGAACAGATGTCTACACAGATGGCACAGTTGACTTCTATGATGACAAATCTTGGTCAAGCATCCCAAGCTATTAATCAGAAGTTGGATGTGGTCACTGGAGACTTGAAAGAAGTAAAAACTCAAATGACTGTTATGAAGACAGATATGCAAGCGATGGATGTATCAATTAAGAAAGTGATGGATGAGCACAAGGACACAAAGAAAAAATTAACAAGCCAAGAAAAACAGATTGAAACAATACAAACTGATCAGATGGCGGCAAAAAATCAAATGGCAATGATGGAGATGAGAGTGAGAGAGACCAATCTTCGTATACGCAATTTTCCAGATATGATGGGAGACAATAAAGAAACTGCAATACCAAACTTGGCCTACTTATTTCAGATAGATGAACAAGAATTAAAACAAGCCATTAATAGAATATATAGGATGCCATTACCTGCTAGAATGAGAAGATCTAAGCCAAGAGATTTGATGATAGTGTTTTATGACACCAGAGTTAAAGATAAGATTATGAAGATTCATTATGAAAATCCAGTGTCAGCAGGAGACTCCTCTCTTATACTACTGAAGGATATTCCAAGGCATCTACTCTCACAGAGGAATAACTACAAAGACTTTGTGTCTACACTGAAAGCTAACGGTATCAAATACCGTTGGATTATGCCACAAGGTTTGGCTTTCACCTACAAGGAAGTGAAAACGACAATTCTATCTCAAGCAGATGTGGGGAAATTTCTGAGAAAATATAAGATGGACCTTAAAGAATTACCTGGAGAGAAGGAGGAAGAAGAAGAGGAAGAAGAAGAGGTACAGGGTGCAGAAGGAGGTACCAAATTATAGACTTTTTATTTTGCTAAAAAATACTACATTATGGCAAAAGCAATTTCTTGGAATGTAAATGGATTGAATGAGAAAACTAAAAGGGCTAGAATCTTCAAATATCTACAGAAATATAAATACTCCCTAATTTGTCTACAAGAGACCCATATAGCTTCAAAGCATAAAAAATACTTGGAGAAACAGGTGCTTGGACAAGCATTTATTGCTTCAGCTAAAACTAAAACAAAGGGAGTGGTAATCTATGCCCACCCCAATCTTTGTCCAGAATTAGTATATAAAGACAATGAAGGAAGAATTGTAATTATCAGAACTAAAATATTGGGACAAAGGACAATAGTGGTTGGAATTTATGCACCCAATGAAGGGAAAAAATCCTTCTACGAAAAATTACACGATCTGATAGCCCAGCACGCAAAAGACCAAATTTTATTGATGGGCGACTTCAATGGAATTATTCTCCCATCTCTGGACAAAAAATCAAAAGCAAAAGACATCAATGATGGATGCTTGCCTAAAACTTTCTTTACCATGGCTTCAGAATTAGAATTACAAGACATTTGGAGAACAATGAATACAACAGCTAAAGAATACACCTTTTATTCAGCAAGACATGATTCACACTCCAGAATCGATATGATATGGGCCAGTAAATCAATCTTCACGCAACTACGTAAAATTCATATCTTACCTAGAACTTTTTCTGATCACAATCCTGTTACTTTTGATTGGAACAATAAACAAGCATTTAGATGGCGAATGAATGATAAACTTTTAAAAGACAACAAGATACAAAAGGAATTACAGGCTTTAATGAAAGACTTTTTTGAAATTAACCTTAATGGGGAAACTTCTTTGAATACAGTTTGGGATGCATTCAAAGCTGTTCTGAGAGGTTTTATGATACAGAAACATTCGGCCTGGAAGAAGACTCAATTGCAATTTACAAACAATATACTTTGGAACTTACAAAATTTGGAGCAGAAATTGGTAATGGTAACACAGGAAGAGGAGAAAAGAGAAATTCAAATAAAGATTTCTGCATCTAAACACCAATTAAATTTGGTAATAATGGAGGAAATGAATAAAAATCTGAAACTTGCTAAACAAAAGTATTTTGAATATGCAAATAAACCAGGAAAATTTTTAGCAACACAACTGAAGGACTCATTCCAAAAGAAGATTATAACAAAAATCCAAACTGTTAAAGGACCAGTTCATTCAACTTCAGAAATTCAGAAAGAATTTGTTTCATTCTACTCTAAATTATATCAGAAAGAAAATACTCCAAAACAGAAAATAGATAAATTTCTAAACTCAATACAGATGAAAGCTTTGTCAATGACCCAGAGAGAATGTATTGAAGCTCCAGTAACAAGGGAAGAAATACAAGAAGCAATACTGAGACAAAAAACGGATAAAACACCTGGACCAGATGGAATTACTGCATTATTTTATAGAACATTTAGTGACAATTTAGTTGGATTTTTTGGCTCACTTTACAATGCAATTTTGGACGAGGGAACATCCCCGGAGACTTGGTCACATGCATTTATATCATTGATACCCAAAGAAGGAAGAGATCCAGAAAAAACATCTAACTACAGACCTATATCGCTGTTAAATGTGGACTACAAAATTTTTGCTTCGGTTTTGGCATGTAGGATAAAACAATTTATTAAGGATCTTATACACGAGGACCAAGCAGGTTTTATACCAGGAAGGCAAATAAAAGACAATGTAAGAATTTTACTAGACTCACTGGAATATTATGACCAGAATATTCAACAAACTGCGGCTTTTGTATTTTTGGATGCAGAAAAAGCCTTTGATATGGTCTCTTGGAACTTTTTGAAACGGATTTTGGATAAATTGAATTTTGGAGATCGTTTTCAGAAAGGTATATCGGCTATTTACACCTCCCAACAAGCCAAAATTTTGGTTAATGAATCAATGTCAGATAATTGCCAAATCACGAAAGGTACTAGACAGGGGTGTCCCTTGTCTCCACTTTTATTTTTGTTGGTGTTGGAACCGCTATGTGTGAAACTAAGAAGTATGGAGGACATCCGCGGGTTAAGAATTAAAAAACATGAATTTAAGTTGAGAGCATTCGCGGATGACCTACTGCTAATTTTGGAAAATCCAACACAGTCAATGAATACACTTCAGGAGACTTTGGACGATTTTGGAAAAGTATCAGGCTTTAAAGTGAATCAAGAAAAAACAAAGATAATATTTAAAAATTTATCGGAAACACAGCAACAGGAATTTATATCATATACTGGCTGGGAGAAAGCTAACAAAGTTAAATACCTGGGAATTTGGATTACTGCAAAGAATAAAGATCTGATAACCAACAATTACCTCAAGTTATGGGGTAAGATTAAAACTGATATGATTATATGGTCAAACAAAAAATTGTCACTAATGGGACGTATTTCAACGATCCAAATGAATGTCTTACCGAGGATGCTCTTCTTATTCCAAAATTTACCAATAATATCACAAACTAAATATTTTGAAACTTGGAGGAAAGACATTTCAAACTTCATCTGGCAAGGGAAAAAACCAAGGACTGCTTATAAATACTTGGTGGATCTAAAAACTAGAGGAGGTTTAGCACTGCCTAATTTTCAACTCTATGCTGAAGCGGCAGCTTTAGTATGGCTAAAAGACTGGATGAACTTGTCAAATATACGTTTGTTAGACCTGGAAGGTTATAATAACTTAAGTGGATGGCATGGTTATTTGTGGTATGATAAAATTAAATTACAAGCAACATTTCGTAATCATATAATCAGGTCCTCTTTACTTCGTATCTGGATGAGATATAAACACATTTTGGAACCAGAAACACCGATGTGGATATCGCCTCAAGAAATGCTAACTTTGCGCCCACTTAGACCAGACAAATTTATTACTTATCAAGATCTAATTAATTGGGAAGGAAAGAAATGCTCACTAAAAGACTTTCAACTTCTTAAGGATGATTTACAATGGCTCCAATACTACCAAATCAAATCAGTTTTTGTACAAGATGCTAAAAAAGGTTTCTCTAAAGAAAAATCTTCTTTTCAAAGGATTTTACTAGATAATAATACAAAACTGATTTCTAAAATGTATAATCTCCTTTTAACAATATATTGTGAGCAGGATACGATTAAACCAACTATGATCGATTGGGCTCAAAATGTGGGACATGATATTGTTTTAAATAAATGGGAAAGACTATGGTCCAAAGATCTAAAAGGAATAAAAGCACAGTCAGTGCGAGAAAACATTTATAAAATGATGTATAGATGGTACTTAACACCCAAGAAAATTGCAAAGATTTATAAAACGATGTCCCCTACTTGTTGGAAATGTAATAAAGAAATTGGTTCCTTTTATCACATGTGGTGGACCTGTGACAAAGCCAAAGACTTCTGGGACATGATCTATAATGAATTGAGATTAATACTACAAAAGAATATACCCAAAACACCAGAAATGATGCTACTGAGTATGATTCCAGACGACTTAGCAATACAAAGAACTTTTTTGATTTATGCCACAACAGCTGCGAGACTGCTTTATGCAGCGAAATGGAAAGGGCTAGAAACTCCTGAGAAAAAAAGACTGGATTGTTAAAATGTTTGAAGTGGCAGAAATAGCAAAACTCACAGCTATTCTAAATGAAGAAAATGACGTTCGGTTTTTGGGGGAATGGGGGGCGTGGATGCATTATTGTGAATATGAGTTAAAAATGGGAAGAATGGAAGAATACTTTCTAATCTGATCCAGAGGATTATTTCTGATTTTTTTTATAATGATTAAGTATAAGTATATTTACTAACAGACTATGGTTTTTTTTTCTATATATGGTATTGATAGCTTATCAAGATTAGATTACCTACGACGGGATGAACTTTTTATTAAGAGGCAGATAGAGGTGAAGGGGAAGTCAAAAAACTTTTCCATTTCTCTTTTTTATTTTTTATTATATGATATGGAACTATAACAACTTTAAGTTAGAATTGAAATTTGATATTGTTATAGATGTTGTTCAATGTAATGGAAAATTTCTAGTATAAAACCTAATAAAATTTATATAAAAAAAAAAAGTTTAAGAAGCCCTACTCCACAGTATCAGAGGAGCATGCCTATAATACTAAGTGCTGTGATACACAGGCAGGATAATGCTGCTGCAGTCATCTTGTTTGTGGGCTTTCTAGAGGCACCTGGTTGGCTGCTGTGTGAGCAGACTGCTGGACTTGATAGGCCTTGTTCTGACCCAGCATAGCTTTTCTTATGTTCTTATTAACTTCATTCCCAGGCAATACATAGGTCTGACCACAGTATGTGAGACGGGGCTTCCTGGTCTCTCCATGCTATTCTCCCAATCTCAAATGGCCCTGGGAGCCATTATTAGCCACTGGGGAAGCTTATGTGTACAGGCCTTTTGTCTAGGGTTGCCAGGTCCCTCTTTGCAACCAGCGGGAGATCTTTGGGGCAGAGCCTGAGGAGGGTGGGGTTTGGGGAGGGGAGGGACTTCAATGCAATAGAGTCCAATTGCCAAAGCAGCCATTTTCTCCAGGTGAACTGATCTATCGGCTGTTCCCTTTCTGTTCCCTTTCCTCCATCTGGGATCTCATCCACTACAAACTGTCTAAAACTGTTCTAAAGCTGAAACTCTTGTTGGTCTCTAAGGTGCTACTGGACTCAAATCTATCTAAACTGTAAACTCCTTTGGGCAGAGACTTGCTCTCTTTGCTTCTCTGTAAAGTGCCAATTATACCAGAGGCACTCTATAAAGTATAGTTAATGCTGTGTGATCATCTGCCTATTTCTGAAATGACTATCTTGAACCTGGCTCTCATCAGGTTATTTTTTTCCCATTAAAACTCCGTAGAAGATCATCTGCTTGCTATGCTTTCTCCCAACGAGTTCTTGCAAACATGTTTTCTGCAGCTGCGCTCCTTTGCCTGAGGTTGCAGAGACAGTCAAGTCCACCGCAGAGGCGGTTTTTACTTCCATTCTCATTATCAAAGTTTTGATGACTTCTTCTGGCCAAAGCCCAATGGATTTCCTAAAGATCACCTTGGAAACAAATAACAAGCGCACAAGAAACACAGCAATTTCTTGTACTAAGCCTGCTTGTCTTTCTGAGGTTCAACAAATTGTTCAAGCAAAAAGAAAAAGTGTAATAATGGCCTGTAAATAGGGTTGCCAAGTGCCAGGTAGTAGCAGGAGATCTCTTGCTAATTCAACAGATCTCCAGCCACTAGAGATCAGTTCACCTGGAGAAAAATGGCCGCTTTGGCAATTGAACTTTATGGCATTGAAGTCCCCTCCCCTCCCCAAACCTCGCCCTCTTCAGGCTCCTCCCCCAAAATCTCCTGCCGGTTGCGAAGAGGGACCTGGCAACCCTACCTGTAAAGCAGAGGTTTCACTCTTGGGTGTTCTGGCAGTTTGTGGAAGCAGAGAGCCTACCAGACAGTTTTTAAAAAATGATCTGCATTTCTGAATGTATGAAGACATAGTCCCTGTTCAGGTGTTCACAATCACATATCTTATATGTAGAGAAGGAAACAGGTTCACGCCTCTTAGCCATGCCCTTAGACATTCATATATAAAGTCAAGCATCTCCAACAAGCTGGACATATGTACATGATGGATTTTCTGGGGCTGGACACCACCCCGCAGGATTCTTCCCTTCCTACCATCCCAAAATTTCCCTCCTGTTCATCAGGCTTCCCAGCGGAAAATAAAAAACTAAGTGGATAGAATCTAGGCCTGGGTATAACACACACACCCCAAGCCTGGATCTATAATTGAGTGATAACAAACCTCTGAAATTCAGCCCTACAGGAAAACAGCCATATAGAGCTAGGCTTAAGGGGTAGATGCACAGTAAGCTTAAACAATCTTCATTGTTTTGTTGCACGCTCCCAGTTGTATTGTTTACATGCCATATTATTCTTATCTATTTGCTATGCCTTATACATATTGCAAACTATATGAGCAACTCAGACTTGGTGGTAGGGTTGCCAACCTCCAGGAAGTAGCTACAGATCTCCTGGGATTACAGTTGATCTCCAGACAACAAAGATCAGTTCACCTGTAGAAAATGGCCACTTTGGCATTATACCCCATTAAAGCCCCTCTCCAAACCCTTCCTTCTTCATACTCCAGGTCTTTTCCAACCTGGCAAACCTACTTGATGGTATGATGCCAGTCAGCAGAGCAGTAAAGCAGGATAAAATTGAAAGGATTACATATTTCTGCATTCTCAGGGGATTCCCTGGGCATGCATAGAGACATGATTTTGTAATGTGTAGGCTGACCATACGTTTGGTACGGGACAGTCCCGTTTTTATCATATTTCCCATCCATCCTGTCTTTTTAATTAAAATGTCAATTTTGTCCCGTTTTGCACCTCATTACACTTCCAACGTTTGTTTCCTTCAGTTCTGACTTTTCTTATGCTGCATAGAGGCATGGCTGGGTAAATTCTCACAGAAATGTGCTCTGATCATGTTATACTAATATTACACAACCCCTGTCCCATTTTTGCCATCCCAATGTCCCATTTTTGTCTCAAGGAAATATGGTCAGCCTAGTAATGTGTATGTGTGCAAAGTGCAGTTAAGTCACAACCGACTTATGGCGACCCTTTTATGGGGTTTTCAAGGCAAGAGACTAACAGAGGTGGTTTGCCAGTGCCTTCCTCTGTATAGCAGCCCTGGACTTCCTTGGTGGTCTCCCATCCAACTACTAACCAGGGCTGATCCTGCTTAGCTTCTGAGATCTAACCAGATCAGGCTAGCGTGGGCCATCCATATTGCATACAGGCCCATATTGCATACACACACACAAATCAAATCATAGTCACTAATGATGACCCCATAGGGTTTTCAAGGCAAGAGACTAACAGAGGTAGCTTGCCATTGCCTTCCTCTGCACAGCAACTCTGGTATTCCGTGGTGGTCTCCCATCCAAATACTAACCAGGGCTGACCCAGTTTAGCTTCTGAGATCTGATGAGATCAGGCTAGCCTGGGCCATCCAGGTCAGGGCTGATTTTCTAATAAAACATGAAAAAAAAGAGATGTGGCAATTGATTTCAATATCTATAATGTTATATACAGTCTGAGAAAAGCCATGTGCAAATGAATGTGAGAAGGACACCTCAAAAGTATTGATGGGGCAGAGCAGCCTCTCAGCTCAAGTCAAGAGGTTCTCGGCTCAAGCAGACATGCCATTTCAAAGCCAGTAGGCCTGACTTTATGAAGGTAGTCACTGCTGCCCTGTAGTATGTGTTCTATTCCTGTATATGTGCAAATAAATACTGTCACACAAAAAATCTCCCGGAGGACTACAATAAAGGCAGAACTTTAGAAACAAGTTGAAAGCCCTAACCGTGATGAAAGGAAGGTTGGAAATAGTACCAAACTGACAGTTGGGAAACAGTTGAAATGAAAGTTGGTTGTTGTTGTTGTTGTTGTTTTACAAAAAACTGCATCTAACTGTACAGAACTTTGAGGCTTTGTGAGAGAAAAATAGAGTTCCAACTGAATAATGTGTTAATTTCTGAGACTGAAGGAAAATACAACTGCAAAAAGATGCACAAAAAGCAGTGAAAAACCACATAAACAGAGAAAAGGAGAGAGAGCAAAACTGTGAAAAGACTAAAGATATTATATATTGAGGGAAAGTGTGGAAAGAGAATAAGGTATTGGCCAGAAGAAAAACCACAAATGAGAGTCCCAAGTCTGGAAAATAGTCTTTTTTTAAAAAAATGTAAGAACTTAAGAAATGGAAGCTATGAATTCTGTGACATGTAGAGGTTAGAGTGAAAGGCAAGGACTTGGGAGAGCAGGGTTCAAATCCCCACTCAGTTATAGAGCTCACTAGATTATCTTGGACCAGATATTGTCCTGTTTGTCAGCCTAGTCATGTCATTGTTTTCTTATGAGGAGAAATGGCCAAGAAGAAAACCATGCATGCTACCCTGAGCTCCTTAGAAGATGATGGCATTAAAAATATGATCGATATGTGTTTGCATTTTGCATTTTTCTGAATATTCTTTTAATTGTGATAGATATATGAATGTGAGTAAAGCAAACACAATACTGTGAAGGCTAAGGAGGGGAAATGGTTGACAGCCATGCCTGCACTGAAGAAAAAGGGAAACCAAGTAACTTTAAAAATGCATAAAATAAACTGAAGCATTTGTATTTTAAAAAGCATATTCATAATAAAAACTGATGCAAACATGTGTGAAAATAAATTGGGGTGAGGCAGGGCATCTTGTGAAGGTCTATAAAACAGATTTTAGGTTTTCTTAAAGTATTCTATCAAAACTGAAAAATATAATTAACGTTATATAATAACAATATAAAAGATTCACATACCATAGGGAAGGGACATAGAAGGGGGTATTGTAAACTATAACATAAAAAGAGGTGGAAGGCATCTTTAAGCAAAGCATAACAACAAAAAATGGCAAGAATCAAGAACAAGGAGGGTATTTGGTGGGGGGGAGCCAAAATCAACACAGGCAGAAAATCAAGGGAAAACAGTGTGTTGCTCCACAGAGAATACAGAAAAATAGTGCACTGGTCAAAATTCTTACATGGCTGAAGGTAACTGAGGGACTATGAGATGAAATCTTTGGATCCCAATGAGGGTTTCAAAGTCCAATTAATCACTTGGAGGTAGTAAAAGTTTTTTAAACTATTTTATTATGCCATGGCCAAAAAATCCTTTCTAACTGCAAAGTCACAGTACATTCTTCTGAACCCCACACCTATGAATACATGTAGTTATACTCCATGTTACATCGATTATATTGCCTTATTTTCGACACTACCAAAAGCATCGCAACACAAAGCATCCAATCATCTACTGAAGCCCACTTTCATAGGTGATGGCCTACTGCGCATGTCTAAAACTTGTTTTTCTGCAAACTATGGCCTTGGCTAATGATAAACAGCTATGCTCAGCCATCTGGAACTGCTTCTAAGGTTGCCTGTTATTCTACTAACTCCTAGGGTACAAAAGTCTAGTCTTAGCTCTGAGCAAGGTAAAAAAAATGGTGTCAATCATGCTAATAGGCAATAACAACTTTTTCCTTAAGCAATTCAAGAGAGCTGGTGTAGTGTAGTGATTAGAGAGTTGGAGTAGGACTAGGGACACCTGAATTCAAATCCCTGCTTACCATGAAACTTGCTAGTTTACCTTGGGCCAGTCATTTTCGCTCAGCCTAACCTGATTCACAGGGACATCCATACTTATACATATTGCACACAGAGGGTTGCCAGCTCCAGGTTGGGAAATACCTGGACATTTCGGGGGTGGAGCCCTGCAAGATTCTAGTTACCTTGCCTCTTGTGTGCTACATAACAGAGGGGTGTTATCCACCTCCACCCTGCTGCTTTCACTGCTCCTGTGTCGAACGAGCCATGCTGCAGGAAGGGCAGAGCTGGCCTGTCCATTAGGCACACCTAGGCAATCGCCTCGGGTGGCAGAGTTGGAGGTGTGCCACAAGGCTATGATACCTGATGGACAGGCTGGCCACCCCACAGCACTGGGCACCACCTTCCCCGCTCTGGGTGCAACTCACCTGGGCCAGGTGGGACCATAACTCTAACACAGATCTGGTTACAAAAAGAAAGGAGAGGAGACATTTGTTTGTTTGTTAATTAGATTTTTATCCTGCCCGTTCTCAACCAGGGTCGGGCTCAGGGAGGCTCAATAATGCATTGAAGCAAATGCGTTGAAAATTTTAAATCCCAGGTTTAATCTTCTGGAAATCTTATTAAAAGATCTCAGAGAGGGAAAGACTACCATCTGGGTGAGCTTCCCCTCACCATAGTAAACAATACTGAGCTAGCTGGACCAATGGTTTCACTTAGGTCATTTATGCATGGGTAGTTTCACTCATATTTGTCCCTGGTCTGTCTCGGTTGGAGTTATGCATGAGTTTTCTGTCCATTAGAGATGACCTCGCTGCCAGCCCTCACAAACCTCTGGACTTCTCGTTCCTCTGTTAACCCAATTCTTTCCTCTCTCCTGAGCTCAGCCCAGGTGAAAGCCCCATGCATAAGGCAAAGCACAGACCATGAAAGCTTGGTTTCTCTCACAGCCAGTTACAAAACAGCGTGTAAAGAGGTGGGGATTCAAATGCTTCCTGCTTCCTCAAAGCCCTTTCTGAGCAGAAGAAAGGCTTTTTAAAACCGAAGTTTAGATTTCTCCCCTGCCCCTTTTCAGATTGCTCTGTTTTTTGTTTTTAAAATGCTTTTTTATGCTGCAATTGGGTTGGGGGGGATTTTCTCTCACAGTAAACTCTACAAAGTAAGCCAATTACAAAGCAACATTTAAAGGGGCGGGGACTTGATTTGAAGTTAGAGATTGCTGGTGCATAAATTCCCAACAGGAAAGTGTGGGTCCAGCAAGCAACAAACCTCAGGTAAAACTCCCATGCATAATTGACCACAGTCCACAGGTGCTTGTTTATGATGTTCGGGAATAATGGGTGCATGTTGTATAATCATCTACATAAATCCTAATGGAATAGTTTTGGCCTGGAGTTTTTGTGGCCCTGTTTCACTTACAGTTACTCCAACCCTGCTGACTTGATCCCTCCCACTGACTAATGAAAGACAACCACAGTGATCAGTCTCACAAACTAGTTTACTCCATCCTTGCATCTGCGGCGTGAAGTGACTCATTGCAACAGGTATATGTCACAGAGGTTACTCTTCACCTTATAATTTTCTAAACCATAGTGATTTACTCTTCACCCCAAAGCTCAAGGGAGTTTGTTTCCAAAGATGGCCTTTAAAATCAACAACATAACACCAGAATCAAAAGTAAAAATGAGGTAATTTCTTGAGCTTGAAATGGCCAGGGCATAAATATCTCCTGTGCTATTGAGAGGGTAGCCAGAATGTTAGGGTAGGCAGGGACTATACCAGTTTGAGATTTAATACCACTACCAAATCTGAAGCAATGGCTGATCTCAAGCTGTATTGGTAAAGTCACGGCGCCTGTGCTCTTGCATGGGGTAGGGTGGCTTCTCTAATCAGCAGGACGTATAGCTGAGAGCAGTTGGCGTCAGGAGGGGACTACTGCAATCATTTCCAGTATGACACTGCTGCTTCTCCTACTGTTTCTGCTGCTGCTGCCTTATGCTCCCAGCAAGGGGGCGAAGAACACACTTCCATTCAGTCTGAAAACAAATCAACCTGACCCACTGAATTATTACAAGCCAGGAGACCACCTCATTGGTGGGATCATATCTACAACAAACACTCTATTCTTGCCATATGCTTTTAATCCAATACCTCCTAATACCAGCTTTTATATGTAAGTAATCGTGCGGTGGCATTGTTTTGGTTCTCTGTTTCATGTTTTCCAGATGTCTTTTCTTATTATGAACAGTATCTTTTCTCTGGGACTTGTATCTGGGAAATCATGTCTTTGGTTCAATCCCTGCTTTGCGTTAGGAGAAAATTTTAATTTGGGTGTTGTGAGATGTGCTGTTTTCTCCATCGGCACTATCATGTAGTGATCAGCTGTTGTGCTTCATGCTTTGGATCTGAGCTAGCATGAATTTAGTTCTAGAAGTTTTTTCTACCTTTTAAGGAGAATCAAACTGGCTTACAATCTACTTCCTTTCCTCTCCACAAAACAGACACTTTGTGAGGTAGGTGGGACTGAGAGAGTTCGAAGAGAACTGTGACTAGCCCAAGGTCATCCAGCTGGCTTCATGTGTAGGAGTGGAGAAACCAACCTGGGCCACCAGATTAGAGTCTGCCACTAATGTAAAGGAGTGGGGAATCAAACCCAATTTTTCCGTCCACTGTCCCTAACAGCTATACCATGCTGACTCTCTTTTAAGACAGTGGGACTCTGTGGCCACATTTGTAATTATAATCAACCAAAAGAACCATGTGAATACTGTGTGCCCTTTGCATCACCTTAACAAATGCACACATACAATAAGGTAAAACATAACTATTAGCATTAAATATACAACTATTATAACCTTTTTAATTGCCAGATTACCCTTGTACATGGAGGATTGTCTCTCTCCACCACTGTTGAATCTTGCCCTGCCCTTGTATATCTGAAGTGAGGGAAGGGATTTCCATCCTGCCTTCTCCCTTTCTCCTCAGCATGAGGCACAACAGATGAGACAGAAAGCAAGCTGGCTATGGAGAAATGGAAATGAAACCATTACCACAACCCTGTGCCCAGCTTGCTCTTTTTTCATGAGGTGGTGGTGGTGGTTATGGTGGTTTTACTATCTCTTCTCTGCAGGCAGCTTGCTCTCCTCCCAGGAGCGGTCTAGTGCTGAGATGAGAGTGCAGAGGCTGTAGAAAATGGTGCAGGAGTGTTCTTGGAGAGGATGGGCACTTTACTTCCATCCCTAGCATGAGTCTTGCAGTTTCCCAATCCTCCATGGCCTTTCCTGAAACATGGAATAGGCTTCAGAATGGAAAATGAGGCTCACAAGAGCCACAAGTGACTCCCAAGACACTAACATCACTGTACCAAGAGAACACACAGAGGGTGGGATCCAGCAATCCATGGACCCAACAATCCCAGCTCTCTCCCACCTCCACCATTTCTCACCATAGGAAAGGTTATTCCTAGCAGCATGCAACCCCTGTGGAGTAACAGCCTTGAGGATGAGGAGGCTTCAGTGAGGCTAACAGAAGAGTCAGAAAGGGCAATTTTATCTCCAACCCTTTTGCAGCCTCTGGATTTGTGTGGCTATACGTCCACGGGAGTAATGTGAGATTGCTGGGAAGTGGGAAATGAAGGAAAGTTCAGTGACTGTCAATGTCTTCTGCTGAAGAATCAAGGGATCCAACACAGAGAGTTTTGTTATTGTGATTTTAGACTGCAGCAATTGGGCATGTTTCTCTTTACTGGAAGATACAAATGCGACCTGTCTATTTTATTGCAGCATAGGAGACATAGTGTACTGGTACATCTTGCCATTCTTGTTTGCCATTCATGAGGTCAACCAGAATCCCAGGCTCTTGTCCAATATCACACTTGGCTACAACTTCTATGAGAATTATTTTAATGAAAGGATGACTTCTAATGCCATGGTAGACCTTCCTTCTGTAGGACAGAAGAATGTTCCAAATTATAACTGTGGAGGACAAAAGAACTTGCTAGCTGTTGTGGAAGGAACTGACTCAGAAATCTCCAACCAGATTTCCACCATGTTGGGCACCTACAAAATCCCACAAGTATGAACTGTTTGTGTGGTGTGGTGTGTGCATGTGTGTGTGTGTGTGTGTGTGTGTGTGTGCTGGGGCTAACAACATACATTTTTGCTCATTTTAATACATTTAGAGTCAAACTAAATGAGATTATTGACTTATTTATTTATCTGCAGAATTGATACCCTGCAGTTCTCCTATCATAAGGGTCACAAACGTAGCTAACAGATTAAAAACATACATTATAAAAACACACCTTAAAAAACATTAAAACCAAACAAAAATACATCATTAAAAAAGGACAAAAAGGAGGGATCACTGAGGGAATGCCGGGCAAAAAAAAAAAAAGCCTTCACCCACTGGCGGAAGATGGCAACAGAAGGGGGCAGACTATTCTGTATGAGGAGAGAATTCCAGAATTTCATTGTCATGACTTCTCCCCTTTCCCTGTTAATCTCAAAGGGTGGGGGCACACAAAGTAAGATTCTGGATTATAACAGTAGTGGTTGGGTAGGTTCATAAGAAATCAGCAACTGCAATGAGGAAATGACCTGGGTGGTTGACACTATCCAACAAGGCAAACGGCAGCCGCAAAAAAGCAATTGAAATTGGAAAAATAGCCACAGGGGCAGGGTTAACGCCTCATCAAAACATTCGGTAGATCCAGTCCCCTTCCAGTGGGAAGGGGATGGCTACTATTTACAAGGGGAAAAAATGCACAGGAGAGCCAGTCACATATCTCCCAAGCTCTTGACTTCCTTGGCCTTCAGATTAAAAAATGTCCTGAGAATTATCTGAATTTACAAACAAAATACCAACCTCTTCCTCTCCTTACTAGGTCAGTTATGGTTCTGGTAGTCATGTTGCCAAAGATAAAACTCAGTTCCCTTTTTTATATCGGATGGTCCCAAAACAAGAATCCCAATATGGGGGCATTGTCAAGATACTGCTGCATTTCAAATGGACGTGGATCGGTCTCTTAGCTCCAGACAATGAGATGGGAGAGAACTTCATGAGCACTTTCACAACCATAGTCGCCAGGAGTGGTGTTTGTGTCTGCTTCTCACAAAAGATCCCGACCTTTAAGCTGGAAAAGGCACTGTTGGACAATCTGGTTACATTTCTCAAGCAGAGAACATGCAATGTAGTTGTTTACCATGAGGATTCTTACACCATGATTGTTCTAGGAACTGTGATGAAAGAATTTGAAATGGTCGAACATTCCATGGTTGGGAAAGTTTGGATCACAACAATTTTACATGGCCTCAGTTTGACATGGTTTTACAAGGTCTTTGATATCCAGAATATCCATGGTTCATTGTTCTTAATTCAGACAAAGGAAACAACAAAACATTACAGTTTTGATTCATACCTCTCTGATATCAATAAAACTGGAGAGGAAGTATTTCACTGTTCGTATTCAAAACACATGTTTGTGAAAGGCTGGAGAAGATGCACAGAGAAGGAGGATATGGAGACTCCATCCCAGGAACTGCTTGACAGAATTCTGTCTCAAGACAGCTATACTATTTACAACATTATCCAATCTCTGGCTCATGCCTTAAATGCTGCATATACATCCAGGTCCAATCAGATAATGATGATAGATGGGAAATGGCTAGGACCTCAAAGGTTACATCCTTGGCAGGTATTCCTTTTCCCTCACAGGTTCACTGAAAAAATTATTATGGATTGCTCAATCGTGGATCCAGATTGAGATTTGTACAAATACAGGCAATTCAAGTTTGTCATGCAGGTACCTTTTGTCATGCAATCTTAGGCATGGGTCAGTTCCAGTGCAGTAATGTCACTTCTATCTCAATAATGTTTACTTCTGGTCAAGAAGTTGCAAAGACATGCGCAGCCTTCTGCACTTGGTAGGCAGCAACATTTCCAGGTGGAGCTTCAAAGAAATAAGTGGCAAATCAGTGATTTCTTCAAAGCCACCAGGAACATCTATACCACTGTTCCTGACCAAGTATTTCTGTGCATGATTTAATTCTTATTATTTGTTAGCATCTAGATTAAAGTAGATTAAAAGCCATTATTTTAAACATTTATTTCCTGATAAATAACTTTCTTAAAATAGATTTTTGTAAAAATACATTTACGGAGTACTTTATACAGGCTACATGAAACATTGCATGTGGCTGCAAATCAGTCACAGACATCTTGAATTAGGTGACTGGTATATTTTATGTTTCTAAGCAGTAAAGATGTTAATAGTACTATGAGCAACTTTTCATTCAAAATTGAAATGAGAGAATAATACAAGTTTAGCATTAGCTCTTCAGTCTCCAGGATGTCCCCTTCAGTTTCTTACTTTGGGGGACCAGAGACAACATGAGTGAAAATTTGGAGTTCAAATAGATTTGCAAGGGAGCCCAGGTTGTAGAAGCTGATGATCTCTGTTTGACTCTAATTCTTTCTCAACTGACGCACCCTGCCTTAATCATTGTCATAGCAGGCAATGAGCCTTTACTTTTGAAAGAACTATGTACGCATCATGGGGGTGACACTGATCATGAGAAATCTACCCCAAGTAGATAGAGTTGCTGTCACTGATTTTTTAAAATTTGTTTTAAAAAGGTCCTAAAACCAACCTTTTGTTCTTTAAATAGAAGCTGTCATGTCACAATATTTAAAAGCAGGCTATTTATGCAAAGGTATTAGATTGAAAAAAGCTGGTACTCAAGGTAGGATAGGGTAGCTACAGGCCTCGGCCTGGTTAAGAGCCTGGACAAGCTTTGGTACGAAATGTACTTCTCAGTGATGCTCCAAGTGCCACAGTCATGAACAAAGGCTAGGGCTGTCGATTCGGTTCCATCCAAACTGAAAAACAGCCGAATTTGCCCCGATTCAGCAGTTTACAGTTTGGATAGAACCAAAGTAAAAAAAGGCGGGAAAATGACGAGCTGAACTTAGCGAGTTCAGGAGCGCTCCGAATAAATTCGTGCAAATTCAGCGTCCCCAATCTGCCTTTTCCCGCCTTTTGGAAAGAGCCCCGAGAAGGCAGGCGGGTGGCTCTTTAAACTGATCCCTGCTGTCATGGGCCCTGCCTTGGGAGCTGAGGACTCGGAGGACTCTGAAGCTGAAGTGGAGGAAAAGATTGCCTCTGGGCCCTCAGTACCTCCATTGCAGCCAGTAGCACAGGAGCCTGAAACAACTCAGCAGGAACCACAGCTAGGCAGAGAGATGGAACAAGGGCAGACAGAAGCTACTCTTCCCCCAACCCCTGCAGTGGAAGCTGAGAATGGCAGCCCTCTAAGCTCACCTGAACCTGATAGGCGTGTCAGGACTCGGCAGTGTGTGGTTCTGCAAGGTAGAAGGAGAAGTGCTCGCTTGGAGAGGCTAAGCAGACAGAGAACTGGTGCTGAGTCGTTTCAGGATGAAGCCTAGCCTGGAATTGCACTGACTGATAAAGGCAGTGCAGGCGTGCTTTCACTTTGCGGAAGCAACCGTGCAGTTTCTCTGTGTTCCTGCTACCTCTCATGATTAATCTCTCCGGCCATTGACTCCTGCCTTCTTTGATGACCCCTCCGACTTCTGACCTCGGTAAACAGCATAATCTTCGCCACCTGCTCCAAAAGGGGCTACATACCTCCCGCACGTCTGAGGACTGCGGGCACCCCCCGGCCCTTGGCCTACACCAGCACATCCGCTGCCAAGGCTGGCAGCGTGGCTCAGTTTAAAGAGCCACCCCCCTCTTCTCGGGGTTCCAGAGAAGGCAGACGGGTGGGTCTTTACTGATCTGCGCTGCCAGACTTGGCAGCGGGGATCTGTTTAGAGAGCCACCCCCCTCTTCTCGGGTGGTTCGGGAGCCCCGAGAAGAGGGGGATGGCTCTTTAAACAGATTCCCGCTGTCACCCTCTCCCTCGATAGAAAAGCAGGTACAGCATCTTCTACCAGAGACTTGGGAGAGTCATCAGGCAGAATATATGGCATGGAGCTAGATGATTTGGTGGTCAGATTCAAGAAAAGGCACACTCAAATGTGGCTCAAATTGCAGTTAACAGAGTGGCAGCTATGGTGAGCTCAAGATTATGTATTAGGCTATTTATAACGTCTGGCTCTCCCTTCCTGGAATGCAGTTTGATCAGTGTAGGAATCTGTTCGGCATCTCATTATTATTAATGACAATTATCCAATTATTATTCATGCTACCCATAGCTTTGCGCAGGCCCATTGCAAGCATTCACGGGAAACTGAGTTTTCCCATAATTCTTGGGTCTTTTCTATGGCGGTGGGGGCAACCATTTGGGGGCCCCCAAAATTGGACCCCCTGTCCCAAACTTTACCAAATTTTGGGGTTAGGGCAAGAAGAGTCCCTGTAGCTACCCTGAAAATTGGTGACTCTGTCTTGAAAAATACGCCCCCCCAAAAAAAAAACTCTCAAAAAATTCCATATATACTACCTGAATTTGGGGGGGAACCGGGATATAAAGCCTAAATACCCATTTACCGATATGGGTATTTAGTTTATTACGGATTTCCTGGGGGGGAAATTGGGTTCAATAAACCTGTACCTGAAATTTACGGGGGAGGGGATTTCTGCACAGCCCTACAGCTGTCCATCACCAACGGTTGTCTTTAGGATGTGGAACCAAGATTATATTTCTAAGGACTGTAACTTAGGAAGTGTCCTCAGGTTCAATGTCAATATGAAAAAGTCACTGTGTCTGGGGCTCATGAGTAAAGACCCTGTGTCATAGGACATTAGCAGTGTCATTCTAAACAGAGTTGTACCCTTTTATGCCATTGACTTATAAGGGTGTAATCCTGTTTAAGACAGCACTATAGAGCTCCCAATGGCAGGGCTGAAATATTTAATATGGCTCCCTGAAATTTCTT
The DNA here is from genome assembly GCF_029931775.1 of Euleptes europaea. Classification (NCBI taxonomy): domain Eukaryota; kingdom Metazoa; phylum Chordata; class Lepidosauria; order Squamata; family Sphaerodactylidae; genus Euleptes; species Euleptes europaea. The sequence goes on from NC_079312.1 coordinate 21,268,409, forward strand.
AATGCTTCTGCATTCTGTGTCATCTTAGCTCCATCCCTTCCTCAGAAACATCCAGTTTTACAATGAATCCAGAGAGGCACTTCCTTTTGACAAGAACAGGTACCTTGCAGATAACTTTGATATTATGAACTGGGTTGCATTTCCCAATGAGTCCATTGTTAATATGAAAGTTGGGAGTATAGAAAGGCAGAACACTTCAGACATAAAGCTCATCATTGACCAAAATGCCATTGTGTGGCCCAGTTGGTTCAACCAGGTAGGGAAACCAGATCTTTAATACTTTTACCATCCTATACCCTCTAATAACTTGTTATTACTATATGTGGTACATGATTCAAATCCAGTTAGTCTAATTTCACAGGAATTGGTGGAGATTGCATCATAGGACATAGTTATAGAGGTATGCAGGTAACAACAGTTGATGTTATCATAGTATCTAGGTTTGCCAGCCTAGCGAGGGAAACCCCAGGAACATAGGGGAAGAAACTGGACAGAATGGCATCATGCAACACCATAATGCCACTTCCGGCTGCATTCCTTGGAAGTGATGTCACCACGTTGCACGATACCCTAAGAAGATCTCTATCATCAGGCCAGATTAGACATTATGAGAACAGAGTTCTGCCATTTTCTAGACTTTCATCTGTAGCCACATGGGGCCCTACATCAGATAAAGGTGGTGATGTGGGGAAAGGGATGTTAACTCTCCATCCTGTTTTTGTGATCTCCTCCCGTCCCCAACCACTATATCCTCTGCAGGGGAGTAGCACCTCAGGATGACAGATGTCAGAGTGAGAAATGGAGTAGGCAAATGGGTATAAACCCCACCCTCTCCAGTGCTGTGTGCTGAATATGAATCCGGGCCCATGCAGCTGCAATTTAAAGTTTAAAACACAAGGGGAGGTTCCTTACAGATCTTCCATCGGCAGTTCTACGTTGGCTCTCATTTCCATTAACACAGAGACGTGTAACATTTTTTGCTTTCAGAGGGTAGCTGTGAGGGTCTCTGTCTTTGTGTCTCTGCTTTCCATCACCTGCTGTGTTATCAGTGAACTCGTAAAAGCAGTTCACACCTTCTGGTCTCAGGCGCCAGGCCTGATGGCCCATGTATCTTCCCCCCCCCGCTGTTCTTCCTGCCAGTACTCCCTCAGGCCGATGCGGCCTTGGAAGTGTGATAGCCGCCCAGACTTCCTGGGATCTGTCTGATGTTTTGTATTATGCCAAGCTTGTAACTTCCCATAACAATAAGTGTGAACCCCAGTGCCCCAGTGCCCTGGAGTCAATATATTCTGTAAACCCGTATAGCCCCTCACTTGCAACTTTCTACCTGTGCCTGTCTCATCTCCTGAAGGCTTCAATAAATCGATTGTTTCTGTATCAACGTCTGAGCAACTGATTTGGAGAAGCAAACTCAGAGAGGGGGATCTCTCACATTAAGTTGCAAGTCCTTGCCTCTCGGACTGCAGCTGTACCGCTTTGGACAGAATGTCAGCCGACGAGGACACCACCCCTAACCCCGATGCCCCCAAGGAACCGGACGAGCCGGAGAAGCCGGACCCTAAAGAGGAGGGAGCCAAGCCAAAGAAACCGAAGGGTCGCGCCCCCGACCAAGATCGGGACGGACGTCCCCGGGGGCTCACTTATTGGCTGGACTCTCCCAAGGGCTGGTCGCTCTCGCGGACTGCGGCGAAGGATCGCCGGTTGGCCTTCCCCAGCACGGGACTCGAAGGGGACCCGGCCCGCAAAGAGGCCCTCATGGAGGAAGAACGAAAGCAGTGGCAGGAAGACCGCCGGGCTATGCAGGAACAGATGGAGATCATGCAACGCGTAATGGGTGAGATGGCCACGACCCTAGATGCGCTGAAATTGCAACCTCCAGCCGGTGCTCCCCCAGACGGGGCGCCAGTAGTTCCGCCCGCAACCCCTGCCCCCCCGGCCCGTCGGGACCTGAAAGTCACGTATGACGGGTCGGGAGACCAGTTGACCTTTTTTATGGTCCAAGTAGACATTTTTATGCGGGAACAAGGCCGAACCTTCGTTTCTGAGGAGTCCCGGGTGCAGTACGTGGCTTCCTTACTGCAAGGGGAGGCGGCTGCCTGGATGGTGTTGCAGTATGAACTCCGCTCGCCGGTGCTGCGAACCCTGGACGAGTTCATGGTAGCACTCCGAAACCGTTTTGAGGACCCGACTCTAGGTGAGCGGGCTAAAGCCTCCCTGATGCAACTGCGCCAAGGGACTAAGTCGGTGGCGCAGTATGCAAGTGAGTTCCAGTCACTGGCTAGCCGAATTCTGGACTGGAGTGAGGCTACCTTGGTACAATGTTTCAGGGAGGGTCTCAACCCAGACCTCCAACATTGGGCCTTCATGCAAGGGAACCCCCCGGATGTGGATGGTTGGGTTCGCCATGCTGCTGACATCGAGAATCGCAAACAACTCCTGAACTTGTCCAAGCAACGGATTGGGCGAGACCCCAGGCCCCGGGGTGACCGTGGCCGGGAACTCCGGCAAGGGGGTGGCGGGGTCCTCTCGGCCGCGGAACGCCGCAAGCGGTTCGAGGCCGGCGTCTGCCTGATCTGCGGGGGAAAGGGTCACTTTGCATCGCAATGCCCCTCTCGCTCAGGCCGTCCGACCCCTCCCCGCCAAACCCAGGCCGAGCCGACGAAACCGGCCGCCGACAGCCAGCCTCGCCGCAGAAGTGGACCACTGAGCCGGCGCTCCGGCGCACCCTCCGCTCTCCACGCACGTCCCCAGGATGGGGCATCCGACTCTACGGTCCCATCGGGGTCCCGGATTACAAATACCGTCTTTGATTCGGACGGCTCCCCGGAGGCCACTACCCCGTCCCCCTCTTCCTGCGAGGAGGAAGAGTGGGAACAGCCGGCAAAAAACGCCGTCGGTCTGCTGTAGAGGGGGCTCCGCAGCAGACCGTCCCTATCGTTGTGCAAGGAGCTCCACCGATGGTAAGCGCCCAAGAGGACAATGTATTTGTGCGTGTCCATCTGTCCCTACCCAAAGGGGGTCCCCCGTTAGAGGTCCCCGCGTTGGTCGACTCGGGGTGTGCCCGCACCATGATAAATGAGGAAACTGCCAAGAAGTTGGGTGTCCGGCGCAAGCGGCTTCCGGGACCCCTCCGTTTTTCCCAAATGGACGGGAGTGACTTTAAACGGGGCCCGGTGACCCACAGAACTGCAGCCGTGATTATGTCCGTGGGGGAACATTGGGAACGGTTGTATTTCACTATCGCCCCTATTGTAACCCCTGTGGTGTTAGGGATGAACTGGTTAAGGGGGCACAATCCCTCCATTGATTGGGTTAAACGGGTGCTTTCCTTCCCCGAAAACCCCTGTGGGTTGCATGACAAGGAACGGGTACTCAGGACTCCAGCCGCCGCACTGGTAGGGTCCCCCGCCCCAGTCTCTCCTCAATTACCCTCTGAGTACTCGCAATTTACTGATGTTTTTGATGTTAGAGAGTGCGACGAACTGCCTCCCCACAGAGAAACGGACTGTGCCATCGAGATTGTAGGGGAAGGCAAACTGTCTAAGGGAAAGGTTTACCCCATGAGCCCTAGTGAAAAGACAGTGTTGCGAGACTATCTGGATGTCAATCTGGCGAGGGGTTTCATACGCCCCTCCAAGGCTCCTTATTCAGCCCCAGCTTTCTTTGTAAAGAAAAAGACGGGAGATTTAAGACTGTGTATTGACTTTCGCAGACTGAACGCAGTCACCCAGTCTAATGCTTACCCCCTCCCTCTTATTCCTGACCTTCTAGCACAATTAAAGGAGGGCCGAATCTTCACCAAACTGGACTTGGTAGAAGCCTACCACCGCATTCGCATCAAAGAAGGAGACGAACCCAAAACGGCCTTTTCCAGTTGTTTTGGGATGTTTGAGTACCTAGTCATGCCGTTCGGACTTTCGGGGGCTCCGAGTGTCTTTATGCAATTAATTAATGAGGTTTTGCATGATTTGCTGTTTCGGGGGGTGGTGGTATTTCTCGATGACATCCTTATTTACTCTGAAACCATGGAAGACCATGTGCGCCTAGTGCGAGAGGTGCTCCAGCGGCTGCGGGAGCACAAACTGTATGCTAAGGTGTCCAAATGTGAATTCCACCAACCCTCCATTACATTTCTGGGGTATGTGATCTCTCACCAAGGGTTGGAAATGGACCCCGCCAAGGTCCAGGCAGTGCGGGACTGGGAACCCCCCACTACCCGCCGCCAACTTCAGCAGTTTTTGGGGTTTGCCAATTTTTACCGGAACTTCATTCCTAACTTTGCCCAAGTTGCGCTTCCCCTCACTGCCCTGTTGCGTACCAAGGACAAGGGGGCTAGCGCCGCGCTTCCCTCCGCCCGTTTGCAATGGTCCCCCCAGTGCCAGCTAGCTTTTGAACGTTTGAAGCTACTTTTTTCATCCGAACCCGTTTTGGCTCACCCAGATTGCACCAAGCCTTTTGTGGTGCAAGTGGATGCCTCGGATGTAGCCATGGGCGGGGCCCTATTGCAGAGGGATGAGGGGGGACGGTTGAGACCATGCGCCTACTTCTCCAAGAAGTTTTCCCAGTCTGAAATCAACTGGGCCATTTGGGAGAAGGAGGCAGCAGCGGTCAAACATGCCCTTACCATATGGCGACACTTCTTGGAAGGGGCCGAACTGCCATTCGAAGTGTGTACCGATCACAAGAATCTTGAGGCCCTCAAGGGGGCTAGAAAACTCAATGCCAAACAGGTTCGGTGGGCCCAATTTTTCGCTAAGTTCCGGTTCACTCTCAGACATGTCCCTGGCAAAGAAAATGCCCTAGCCGACGCTTTGTCACGACTTCCCCAGTATCGCAACGATTTCGATCGCCCAGTCGACTCCCTGTTCACTCCCGAGCAGCGAGGGGAAGTTCCTAGCTTAGCCGTCACCACCCGGTCCCAAGCCCGACCACCGGAGACCCCCCCTACACTCAAAGGCATCCCGGAAGCCTTCCAACAGCGACTCCGGGACGCCTCCTTGCAGGAGGAGGAGCATCATCTCCTCCCCACTGGTCTGGAACGTACCAACACTTGGTGGGTGCAAGGGGGGAAACTGTACGTCCCCTCCTCTCTTCGCAAGGAAGTATTGGGACTTGTACATGGTGCCAGGCTAGCGGGTCATTTTGGTTTCATAAAAACGCTTCACCTGGTTCGAAGACAATTCTGGTGGCCCGGTATGAGATCTGATGTAGAGTTGTATGTGCGCAGCTGCCCCACCTGCGCCACAGCCAAGAAACGGATGGGAAAACCCCCAGGGCTTCTCAAACCGCTTGAGAGCCCCTCCCGTCCCTGGGAAGTCATCGCCATGGATTTTATCACCGACCTACCTCCGAGTCGGGGAAAAACGGTTCTTTGGGTTATCACAGACCTCTTTTCCAAACAGGTTCACTTCGTTCCATGTGCAGGCCTTCCTTCAGCCCAGGGCTTAGCTAAACTGTTCATCACACACGTCCTCAGGCTACACTCGATCCCGAGGAAGGTCCTCTCCGACCGGGGGGTCCAGTTTGTTGCCAAATTCTGGCGGGCCTTCCTAAAGTTAATGGGAGTGGAAGAGCAGGGCCTTTCTTCCGCCTATCACCCCCAAACGGATGGTCAAACAGAACGAGTAAATGCGGTGGTAGAATGTTATTTGCGTTGCTATGTAAATTTCCACCAGGACGACTGGGTCGACCTGCTGCCATTTGCCGAATATGCGTATAACAATGCGCCTCATTCCTCTACCGGCTTTAGTCCCTTCCAAGTTATATACGGGACGGATTTCGGCCCTTTCGGTTCTGCCCCCGTCTCGCCAGAGCTCCAGTCTACCCCTGACCTTCAGGAGTGGATTCAGGTGGTTAAATCCACCTGGCCATGGTTGCTCAAAAATCTGGAAAGGGCAAAAAGCAAGTACAAGGAACAAGCAGACAAACACCGGTCTCCGGGATGGGAACTCAAGGTGGGGGAGCAAGTCTATCTGTCCACCAAAAACCTCCGCTCTCTTCGCCCCTGCAAAAAACTGAGCGACCGTTATGTGGGACCTTTCCCCATTACCAGAGTAATCAACGAGGTTACTGTGGAACTGGACCTCCCAAAAACTCTGAAAGGAGTCCATCCAGTCTTTCATATAAGCCTCCTCAAACCCTATGTGGCAGCCCCCCAGTTCCACCCCCCTCCCGCACACGAGATTCCTACCGTAGTAGGAGGGGACACCCATTTGGAAATATCCAAGGTTTTAGACTCCAAATGGAAGAAAGGGAATCTGTTTTACTTTGTTCGCTGGAAAAACCTTGGCTCCGCTCATGACGAATGGGTGGCCGCACCCCACATGGCGGCTCCTCGCTTAGTCCGGGAATTCCACCTTGCTTATCCCGATAAGCCTCGTCCTCTCGGGGACCCCGGGGGGGGGCCTTAAGGGGGGCAGAATGTGAGGGTCTCTGTCTTTGTGTCTCTGCTTTCCATCACCTGCTGTGTTATCAGTGAACTCGTAAAAGCAGTTCACACCTTCTGGTCTCAGGCGCCAGGCCTGATGGCCCATGTATCTTCCCCCCCCCGCTGTTCTTCCTGCCAGTACTCCCTCAGGCCGATGCGGCCTTGGAAGTGTGATAGCCGCCCAGACTTCCTGGGATCTGTCTGATGTTTTGTATTATGCCAAGCTTGTAACTTCCCATAACAATAAGTGTGAACCCCAGTGCCCCAGTGCCCTGGAGTCAATATATTCTGTAAACCCGTATAGCCCCTCACTTGCAACTTTCTACCTGTGCCTGTCTCATCTCCTGAAGGCTTCAATAAATCGATTGTTTCTGTATCAACGTCTGAGCAACTGATTTGGAGAAGCAAACTCAGAGAGGGGGATCTCTCACAGTAGCCATGTTTGTCTACAGTAGAGCAGTTAGATATAAATCTATAGCACCTTAGAGACCAACAAGATTTTCAGGGTATGAGGTTCCGAGAGCCAAAATGTCCTTCATGAGACACAAGCAGGTATGGAGAACTGAGTATTTTTATCTTAGTTAGAAGGTGGGATTGGTTGTAAAGAATGCTTCTAAAAGATGCAGAGGTACAATGCATATTGTAATTTATTTATTTTTATTTTTATCCCGATTCCTGCCCCTCTCCCAGAAATTGGAGCTCGGGGCAGTTAACAACATAAATAAAGATACATATATTCTATAAAACAATTTAATACATTGGCACTTTGGTATGGCAATCAAAGCAGCTGATAGTAGGCCAAGTAAGATTGCCTTGATGGAATGCCTGAAGGAATAACTCCATCATACAGGCCCTGCAGAACCTAGACAGGTCCCAGAGGGCAGGAGTCTCTTTAGATAGAGCCACCAGATTGGGGTAATAATTGAAAAAGCCCTGGTTCTGGTTGAGGTTAAATGAGCTACCTGAGGGCCAAGCACCACCAGAAGTCCTCATAGTGGAACACAAGCACCACAGGCGGTTAAAACGGGAGAGGCAATCTTTAATGTATGATGGCCCCAGACCAGTATAGGCTTTAAAGACTAAAACCCGCACCTTGAATTTGACCAAGAAGCCAACTGGAAGCCACTGCAGCTGCTTCAAAATAGGCCAAATATGCAAAGACCACAGTGTATTGGTCAACAGCCTGGCAACAGCCTGGCAGACACATTCTGGGTAACCTAATGTTTCTGAAGCATCTTCAGGGGCAGCCCTACATAGAGTGAACTGCAATAGTCCAACCTGGAGGTGACCATCACATGAATCACTCTGGCCAGGACCAACCAGGACAAATACGGGGACAGCTGAAGAGCCTGGCAGAGATGAAAAAATGCCAACTGATGACAATTGTTTGTAATCAACTTAAATTACAGCAGAGAGGAAATGCTTGGGGGCAGAAAATTAGCATCTGTAATGAGATAAGAATCCTATGTCAGTATTCAGCCCTGGCAAGTCCATTGTACTGAGCTTATGAGTGAACTCAAGTGCAGCAATCTTCTATCAATTTTATTGTTTAGTCCTCCTTGTCTTCATGCTTTAGACCCTGCCTGTTTCTATTTGCAACAAAACCTGTCGGCCTGGATATGCCAAAGTGATTCAGAAAGAGAAGCCTCTTTGCTGCTACGGCTGTGCACTGTGCATGGAAGGGACAATCTCCACACAGGAAGGTAGGCGACAGTGGAGGAAAGGGGCAGTCTTTGGGGAACAGAGCAAAGATTCACTAAGGTTGATTCTGAGAAGGTTTTAAAAACTTCAAACTCTGATTCTTTCTTAGTTTGTATGTTAAGAACATGTTAAGAACAAGGAGCTGGCATGTAGGATGAGACCACCATCCTGTTTCACACATGACCTGTCAGGGGTCCCTGGATGGAGGGCATGTGGGGCACAGAGGTCAAAAGATTTTGCTTGTTGCTATCCCCTCTAGCAGTGCTATTGATTGGGTTACTGTTTCTCAGCATGGAGGTTCTATGTGGCTAGAGGCCATTGCTGGATTGCTGGTTCATGAATTTGCTTAATTCCCTGGTACAACTAACTAAACTAAAAGCCATCACTACGTCTACTGATCAGAAATTCCACAAGTTAATTACACATAAAGTTAAAGGTAACCATAGTCCCCTGTGAAAGCACCAGGTAATTACTGACCCATGGGTGATGTCACATCACGACATTTATTAGATAGATGTTTACAGGATGGATTGCCATTCTTGAGCCAGCTACCTGAAACTGACTCCCAACAGAAATGAACTCAGGTTATGAGCAGAGCTTGGACATCTGTACTGCACTTTACCGCTCTCTGCCACGGCCCATGAGGCTCTTATTAATTACATGTAAAGAGTAAGAAACTAATTCCTTCATTGACCAAAGAGAGACAGAAGTGTTGTTGCAGAATAGACTGATAATTAAGGGTACAACCTAAACCAGAGACACATGTTCACCTTTTCAGCCTTAACTCCACCCTAAAATTCACATGTGAAAGGGGCAGACTCAAATTGAGTGAAACAAGACTGCCACACTGATGTGTACTTTGTTCATAACAGGATTACTCTAGGTGGATATAAACAAGAGTTCCAGGTCAGGTGGGGAATTAGATGACTCATGAGAAATATTTGAACTAGTCATTGTGAGGTATTAGACAAAATGCAGAAATTCACTTGTCACAGAAGGCAGGACACTTTCTGGGGCTGAGTTGAAATCCCTAATCAAGCTTCCTTCTATACAGCGTTAAGGAAGTCTAGGCTCTGCTAAACTTTGCACTCTGAGAAGTTCTGAGGATAAAAGTGGAATAACACATATATGCCAACTTGTGGACCTCAGAGGGAGGTTTTGTGGCCCTCATCTCTCAGATACAAGATTTAGGGAAAGTAATCCCATCAAAGATGTAAAGTAGATGTAATGTGATACTAAAGTCAGGTTTTTCTTTTTCAGATGCAAGCCATTGCAATAAGTGTCCAGAAGATCAGCATTCGAACAAGGACCAAAATCAATGCATTCCCAAATTGATAACCTTTCTATCTTATAAAGAACCTTTGGGCATTCTTCTAACTTTCTTCACACTCATCTTGACCCTAATGACAGGCTTTGTTTTAGGAATCTTCATTAAATGTTTAAAGACTCCCATTGTCAAAGCCAACAATCGGGACCTCTCCTACGTTCTCCTCGTTTCCCTCCTGCTTTCATTTCTCTCCTCTTTTCTTTTCATTGGTCAGCCCCAGAAGGTGACATGCCTTCTCCGACAAACTGCCTTCAGCATCATCTTCTCCGTCGCCGTCTCTTCTGTGTTGGCCAAGACTGTCACTGTGGTGGTGGCCTTCATGGCCTCACAGCCAGGCAGCAGGATGAGGAAATGGCTGGGAAAGAGCTTGGCCAACTCCATTGTCTTTTCCTGCTCCGGTGTTCAAGTGGGCATCTGCACTCTCTGGCTGGGCATCTCTCCCCCTTTCCCAGAGGCTGACATGCACTCCCAGGCTGGACAGATCGTCCTGCAATGTAACGAAGGGTCTGTCGCCATGTTTTATGGTGCCCTTGGCTACATGGGCTTCTTGGCCACAGTCTCCTTCACGGTGGCTTTCCTAGCCAGGAAGCTGCCTGGGGCGTTCAATGAAGCCAAGCTGATCACCTTCAGCATGTTGGTGTTCTGCAGTGTTTGGGTGTCCTTTGTGCCCACCTACCTGAGTACCAAGGGGAAATACATGGTTGCTGTGCAGGTCTTCTCCATTTTGGCCTCCAGTTTGGGCTTATTAAGTTGCATCTTTCTGCCCAAATGCTATATTATTATACTGAGGCCTCATCTGAATACAAAAGAGCATCTAATGATGAAGCATAAAGGTGGCATCTGATTTTCTTCATGGATCTTTTATGCATAACCTATGTGCCTTAACAAACAACTTGTGCAAACAACATGCAAAATGTATGGAAAACACAGCAACTGACCAAATGTATAAACAAAGTGACAATTCAAAATGTATACAATGTCAAAGTGTGTAAGTAATCAAAAATAATAATGCACCCGGTTTATAGTAATAAATCTTTACAAGTATAACCTCACATGCAGCATTTAAACATAAATAAGTGTCCAAGAAAAGAACACCAAGTTTCAGTGTTCTTTTCTTGGACTCTTATTTATATGCTAAGAATTTTTATTGTAAGAACTTAAGGAATGGAAGTTATGAATTCTGTCACATGTAAAGGTCAGAGTGAAAGGCAAAGACTTGGGAGAGCAGAGTTCAAATCCCCACTCAGTTATGGAGCTCACTAGATGACCTTGGACCATATCTTGCCCTGTTTGTCAGCCTAGTCATGTCATGGAGGGAAAGTGTGGTAAATAAATAAAGTAGAACTTTTTAAGAAGGCAGGAATGTGTCAAAATTGAAGAACAGCAAAGGTTATGAGCTTTCCAACCTCCTGGTGGGGCCTGATGCTCTCTTGCAGTTAAATACTGATCTCCATATTAGCGAGATCAGTGTCCCTGGAGAAAATGGCTGCTTTGGAGGGTGGACTCTACAGCATTACGCCCCACTAAGGTCCATTCCCTCCTTAAACCCTGCCCTCCCCAGGCTCCACCCCCAAATCTCCAGGGATTTCCCAACCCTGAGTTGGCAACCGTATGCAAGATACTTTTTATCAGTCCATAACATCCCAAAGGACCACAGATCTGGTTTTAAAAAGGGAGGAAACATAGCTCAATAGTTCAGCAAATGTGTGGAAAAATTTTAATCTCAGGTTTGATCTTCTGGAAATCTAGTTTAAGGATCTCAGGGAGGGAAAGACTTCCATCTGGGTGAGCTTCCTCTCACTGGAGTAGACAATACTGAGCTAGCTGGACCAATGGCTCCACTCAGTCTATGGGAATTTGTTCATGAAGTTCGGGACTAATGGATACATGTTGAGTAATCATCTATATATAGCCTAATAAAACAGTTTTGGCCTGCAGTTTTTGTGGTCCTGTTTCATTAATATTTACTCCCACCCTGCTGACTTGATCCCTTTCACTGACACATGAAAGATGACCATTTTGATCAGTCTCACAAACTAAGTTTTCTCCAGCCTTGCATCTGCGCATGAAGTGACTCAGAGCACACAGGGATGTGTCATAGGTGACTCTTCCCCTTACAATTTTCCAAACCATAGTGATTTACTCCTCCCCCCAACACTCAAGGGAGTTTGTATCCAAAGCTGGCCTTTAAAGACAATAACATAAACATGAGAATTAAAAGCAAAAAGAAGGCAATTTCTTGTACTGAGCCTGAAAGGGTAAGGGTATAAATACATCTTATACTATTGTTAAATACCTCTTGTGCTATTGTGAGAGTGTTAAGGCAGGCAGGGATTATGCCAATTTGAGATTTAATACCACCACCCATCAGATCTGAAATGATAGCTGATCTCAGGCTGTATTGGTAAAGTCACAGCACTTGTGCTCTTGTATGGGGTGGGGTGACTTCTCTAATTAGCGGGACGTATAGCTGGGAGCAGTTGGCGTCAGAAGGGGACTACTGCAATCGTTCCCAGTATGACACAGCTGCTTCTGCTACTGATTCTGCTGCTGTTGCCTTACGCTCCTGGCAAGAGAGTGAATAAAATACTCTCATTCAATCTGAAAGCCAATCAACCCGACCCACTGAATTATTACAAGCCGGGAGACCACCTCATTGGCGGGATCGTATCTACAACTAACATTCTGTTCTTACCATATGCTTTTAATCCAATACCTCCTAATACCAATTTTTATGCGTAAGTAATCGTGTGGTGGTGTTGTTTTGGTGCTCTGTTTCATGTTTTCTAGATGTCCCTTCTTACAATGGTCAAAAAGGGCAAGAGTCAAGTAGAACTTTAAAGACTAACAAAAATATTTTCTGGTAGGGTATCTGAAGAAGTGAGCTGTGGCTCACGAAAGCTCATACCCTACCAGAAAATATTTTTGTTAGTCTTTAAAGTGCTACTTGACTCTTGCCCTTTTTGATCCACTGTGAATTATCTTCTTACAATGAACAGTCTCTTTTCTGTGGGACTTATATTCTGTGGGAACTTATATCCTTGGTTCAATCCCTGCTTTGTGTTAAGAGAACATTTTAATTTAGGTGTTGTGAAATGTGCAGTTTCCTTCATCGGCACTATCATGTAGTGATCAGCCTGATGTGCTTCATGCTTGGATCTGAGCTAACATGAATTTAGTTCTAAGATAGTGGGACTCTATGGCCAAATTCACAATTACCATTAACCAAAAGAGCCATGTGATTATTGTATGCCCTCAGCACCACCACAAATGCACACATACAATAACATAAGATATAACTGTGTGTGTGTTTGTAAAGTGCCGTCAAGTCATAGCTGACTTATGGTGACCCCTTATAGGGTTTTCAAGGCAAGAAACTAACAGAGATGGTTTGCCAGTGCCTTCCTCTGCATAGCAACCCTGGTAATCCTTGGTGGCCTCCCTTCCAAATACTAACGAGGGCTGATCCTGCTTAGTTTATGAGATCTGCCAAAATTGGGTTGTACTACTCTGCCTTCCATCCCAAGATATAACTATTAGCATTACATATACAACTATGACAACCTGTTAAATTACCAGATTACATTTGTGCATGGAGGGTTGTCTCTCTCCACCACTGTTGAATCTTTCCCTGCCCTTGTGTATCTGGAGTGTATCTCTGCCTTCTCGCTCACTCATCAGCATGAGGCACAGCAGGTCAGGCAGAAAGCAAGCTGGTTTTTCCATCTCTTGTGAGCAGGCAGCTTGCTCTCCCCCCAGGAGCATGTGTGTGTTAAGTGCCGTCACATCGCCTCCGACTCATGGCGACCCTATGAATGAAAGTCCTCCAAAATGTCCTATCTTTGACAGCCTTGCTCAGATCTTGCAAATTGAGGGCTGTGGCTTCCGTTATTGAGTCCATCCATGCTTGTTGGGTCTTTCTTTTTCCTGCTGCCCTCAACTTTTCTTAGCATGACTGTCTTTTCCAGTGATCCTTATCGTCTCATGATGTGACCAAAATACAATAACCTCAGTTTAGTCATTTTAGCTTCTACGGTCAGTTCAGGCTTGATTTGATCTATAACCCACTGATTTGTTTTTTTGGCAGTCCACAGTATCCATAACACTCTCCAACACCACATTTCAAAGGAATCTATCTTCTTCTTACCAGCTTTCTTCACTGTCCAGCTTTCACACCCATACATAGTAGTAGGGAATACGATGGCAGGAATTAATCTAATCTTGATGGCCAGTGACACATCCTTACACTTCAAAATCTTTTCTAGCTCCTTCGTGGCTGCCCTTCCCAGTCTCAATCTCCTTCTGATTTCTTGGCTGCAGTCTCCTTGATTGATGGTGGAGCCAAGGAATAGAAAGTCTTGAACAATTTCAATTTCTTCATTGTCAGCCTTAAAGTTGTGTAATTCTCCTGTAGTCATTACTTTTGTTTTCTTGATGTTCAGCTGTAGTCCTGCTTTGGCACTTTCTCTTTTAACTTTTAGCAGTAGTCATTTCAATTCTTTACTATTTTCTGCCAATAATGTAGTGTCATCGGCATATCTCAAATGATTAATGTTCCTCCCTCCAATTTTCACTCTTACCTTCATCTAAATCTAATCCAGCCTTCCTAATTATATGTTCTGCATATAGATTGAAGAGATAGGGAGAAAAATACATCCTTGTCTTGACACCTTTGCCAATTGGAAACCATTCCGTTTCTCCAGATTCTGTTCTAACTGTGGCTTTTTGTCCAGAGTAGAGGTGGCACATCAAAACAATCAGATGTAGTGGCACACACATTTCCTTTAAAACCAGCCATAGCTTTTCATGATCCACACAGTCAAAAGCTTTGCTGTAATCTATGAAACACAAGCTGATTTTCTTCTGAAATTCTCTCATATTCTCCAGTAACCAACATATATTTGCAATATGACCTCTAGTGCCTTTTTTTTCTGAATCCAGCTTGAACATCAGGCATTTCTTGTACCATATATGGTAACAGCCTTTGCTGTAAGATTTTGACCATCATTTTACTTGCGTGAAACATTAATGTGATTGTTCGATAGTTGCTGCAGTCTTTGATGTCTCCTTTCTTGGGAATTGGAATGTCAATGGATCATTTCCAGTCTGTGGGCCATTGTTTTCTTTTCCATATCTGTTGGCATATTCTTGTCAAGATTTTGATGGACTCCGTTTCTGTGTCTTGGAATAGCTCTATTGATATCCAATCTGCTCCTGGTGATTTGTTTCTTCTGATTGCTCTCAATGCAGCTTTCACTTCACTTTCTAAAACTGTAGGTTCTTCTTCAAAAGATTCTTCTTGGAAAGAATCTCTCATCTTTTCATCTCTTCTGTATAGTTCTTCCGTGTATTGTTCCCACCTTTTCTTTATTTTGTCCTGTTCAGTTAAGGTGTTTCCAGCATGCCTAATCGTGCTTTAAATTTTCCTTTGATTTCTTGGATCTTGTGGAACAGATCTTTTGTTCTTCCCTTTTTGTTGTTCTCTTCTATTTCTTTACCCAGGAGCATTCCAGTCCTGAAATGAGAAGGCAGAGGCTGTAGAAAATGGTGCATGGGGGTTGTTGGAGAGGATGGCCTCTTTACTTCCTTCCCATGAGTCTCCCATGGCATGAGTCTCACAGTTTCCCAATCTTCCGTGTCCTTTCATGAAACATGGGGCAGGTGTCACAATGAGAAATGAGGCTTACGAGCCACAAGTGACTCCCAAGACACTAAAGTGGGATCCAGCAATCCATGGACCCAACAATCCCAGGTCTCTCCCCCGTCCCTCATTTCTGACACTAGCAGTGTAGAACCCCTGTGGAGTAACAGCCTTGAGGATGAGGTGGCTTCCGTAAGGCTAACAGAAGGGTCAGAAAAGGAATTTCATCTCCAGCCTTTTTGCAGCCTCCTGATTCGTTAGCCCATTAGTCCACGGGAGTCATGTGAGACTGCTGGGAAGTGGGAAATGCAGGCAAGATCATTAACTGTCAGTGTCTTCTGCTGAAGAATCAATGGATCCAAGGTACAGAGTTTTGTTATTGTGATTTTAGACTGCAGGATTGGGCAAGTTTCTCTTTAATTGAAGATACAAACACAACCTGTCTATTTTATTGCAGCATAGGAGATATAGTATACTGGTACATCTTGCCCTTCTTGTTTGCCATTCATGAGATCAACCAGAATCCCAGGCTCTTGTCCAATATCACACTTGGCTACAACATCTATGAGAATTATTTTAACGAAAGGATAACTTTCAATGCCGTGGTAGACCTCCTTTCTATTGGACAGAAGAATGTTCCAAATTATAACTGTGGAGGAGAGAAGAACCTGCTAGCTGTTGTGGAAGGAAGTGGCTCAGAAATCTCCAACCAGATTTCAACCATGTCGGGCACCTACAAAATCCCACAAGTATGAATGATTTGTATGGTGTGGTATGTGTGTGCTGGGTTTAACAACATATATATTTATTTATCTGCAGAATGTATACCCTGCATTTCTCCTATCATAAGTGCCACAAACGTCGCTAACAGATTTAAAACATACATAATAAAAACACACCTTAAAAACCACAACCCCCCCCCAAAAAAAATACATCATTAAACCCTGTAAAAAAAAAAGGGACAGGAAGGAGGGATCACTGAGGGAATGTCAGACCAAACCACAACAAAAAGCCTTCACCCACCGGCAGAAGATGCCAACAGAAGGGGACAGATTTTCTATATGAGGAGAGAGTTTCAGAATTTCAGAATCATGACTTCTCCCCTCTCCCTAGTTGCCACCCACCTAATCTCAGAGGGTCAGGCACACAAAGTAGGACTCTGGAAGATGACAGTAGCAATTGGGTAGGTTCATATGGAAGCAGGCATCTGCAATGAGGAGATGACCTGAGTGGTTGACACGATCCAGCAAGGTAAATGGCAACCACAGGAGGCAACTGAAATTGAAAAACAACCACAGGGGCAGGGTTAACGCCTCGTCAAAACATTCGGTAGATCCAGTCCAAACTGTGGGAGAGGGATGGCTACTATTTACAAGAAAAAAACTGCACAGGAGATCCAGTCACTTATCTCCCAAGCTTTTGACTTCCTTGGCCTTCAGGTTAACAAATATTCTGAGAATTATCTGAACTTACAAACAAAACACCAACCTCTTCCTCTCCTTACTAGGTCAGTTATGGTTCTGTTAGTCATGTTGCCAAAGATAAAATTCAGTTCCCTTTTTTCTATTGGATGGTCCCAAAACAAGAATCCCATTATGGGGGCATTGTCAAGATGCTGCAGCATTTCAAATGGACATGGATCGGTCTCCTAGCTCCAGAAAATGATATGGGAGAGAACTTCATGAGCACTTTCACAACCATGGCAGCCAGGAGCGGTGTTTGTGTTTGCTTCTCACAAAAGATCCCGACCTTTAAGCTGGAAAAGGCACGGTTAGACAATCTGCTTACATTTCTGAAGCAGAGAACATGCAATGTGGTTGTTTACCATGAGGATTCTTACTCCATGATTGTTCTAGGAACCTTGATGAAAGAATTTGAAATGTTTGAAAATTCCATGGTTGGGAAAGTTTGGATCACAACAATTTTACATGACCTCAGTTTGACATGGTTTTACGAGGTCTTTGATATCCAGCATATCCATGGTTCATTGGTCTTAATCCACACAAAGGAAATGACAAAACATTACAGTTTTGATTCATATCTCTCTAATATTAATAAAACTGGAGAGGAAGCATTTCACTGTTCGTATTCAAAATACATGTTGTCTGGGAAAGGCTGGACAAGATGCACAGAGAAGAAGGAAATGGAGACTCCATCCCGGGAGTTGCTTGACAGAATCCTGTCTCAAGACAGCTACAGTATTTACAACATTATTCAATCTCTGGCTCATGCCTTAAATGCTGCATATACTTCCAGGTCCAATCAGAAAATGATGATGGACAGAAAATGGCTGGGACATCAAAGGCTAATTCCTTGGCAGGTATTCCTTTTCCCTCACAGCTTCACTGAGAATTACTATGGATTGTTCAATTCTGGATCCAGGTTGAGTTTTGTACAAATGCAGGCAATTCCAGTTTGTCATGCAGGTACCTTTTCTCATGCATCCCTAGGCGTGGGTCAGTTCCAGTACAATAATGTCACTTCCATCTCAGTTTGTGTTTACTTCTGGTGAGGCATTTGCAAAGACATGCTCAACCTTCTGCACTGGGTGGTTACTTTTGTTAGGAGTTGAGTTTGATTTCACTTGGAAGACAGTGCTTGGTTTCATACACATAAGCTTCTTCACCAATGAATTCTTAAGTTGGAGGAGCTTGGAACATATACACTCTTCCCAGTTTACCTCTTTAATGTGGCCTGGGATCACTCTTTACTTTACTGAGAGCTATTTCTCTTTAAACCCTTCGGGGCACTCAATTCACAAGAGCTCTTTCCCTTTATAGCTTAGAGATCACTCCTTTCATTAGAGCTATTTCCCTTTATGGCTGGTTATGGATCCTTCCTGACCCCAAAACCACAGCGCATCCCTCTCACCCCAAAGGAGAATCCAGTGGTTCCCAACCTTTTTTTGACCAGGGACCACTAGGACTGTGTTGTTCGGTGCAGGGACCCCAAGGTTCAAAATAAAAATTCCGATAATTTGAAAATAAACTTTAATCATAACTGTTAGTTAAACATTAAACTTAGAATAATATTTGAATATATATTTTTATAATAGAGAACTTTTAATTGAAAATATTAATTTATTATGGGTTTATAACTTTGTTTCGCGGACCTTAATTTAGTTCTCGCGGACCCCTGGGGGTCCGTGGACCCCCGGTTGGGAACCAGTGCTCTACATGAACAGCTTGCATTGCACACAGCTGTTTTCTCTCTTTGCCCGTTAACTGCTCTTCTTCGAATATCAGTCCTTAACTGTCAGATTTCTAACTGCCATCCTTAGAATTCTGTCCAAACTCCCTGTCAATCATGGGGTTCTAAGACCAGGACAACTCCCTAGAGCAGCTGTCCATCACAACAGTTCTCTTTAGGATGCGGAACCAAGGTTATCTTTCTAAAGACTGTAACTCCACCAAAAAAGCTGAAACAAAAAGTGGGAACTTAAGAAGTGTCCTCAGGTTCAATGTCAATGTGAAAAAGTCACTGTGTGTCTGGAGCTCATGTGTACAGACCCCTGTCATAGGACATTAGCAGTGTCATTCTAAACAGAGTTGTTCCTTTTATGCCATGGACTTATAAGGGTTCGACCCTGCTTAGGACTGCACTATAGAGCTCCCAATGGCAGGGCTGAAATATTCAATATGGCTTCCTGAAATTTCATAACACTGCTGCATTCTGTGTCATTCTAGCTCCATCCCTTCCTCAGAAACATCAAGTTTTACAATAAATCTACAGAGACACTTCATTTTGACGAAAACAGGGACCTGGCAGATAACTTTGATATTATGAACTGGGTTGCATTTCCCAATCAGTCCATTGCTAGTATGAAAGTTGGGAGTATAGAAAGACAGAACTCTTCAGACATAACGCTCATCATTGACCAGAACGCCATTGTGTGGCCCAGTTGGTTCAACCAGGTAGGGAAACCAGATCTTTAATTTAATACTTTTACCATCCTTTACCCTCTAATAACTTACTGTTACTTTATATGGCACCTGATTCCTATCCAGTTAGTCTAATTTCACAGGTATATGAATGGGTGGGGATTGTATCATAGGACATAGTTATAGAGGTATGCAGGTAACAAAAGGTGATGTTACTGTAGTATCTAGGGTTGCCAGCTTAGCGTGGGAAACCCCAGGAACATAGGGGAAGAAACTGGACAAAATGGCAGCATGCGACACCATGACACCACATCTGGCTGCATACCTTGGAAGTGTTATCACCATGTTGCATGATACCCTAGGAAGGTCCCTGATGTCAGGCCAGATTAGACATCGTGAGAACAGAGTTCTGCCATTTTCTAGACTTTCATCTGCAGCCACATGGGGCCCTACATCAGATCAAGGTGGTGATGTGGGGAAAGGGATGGTAACTCCCCATCCTGTTTTTGTGATCTCCTCCCCCTCCCCAGCCACTATATCCTCTGCAGGGGAGAAAAATACAAACACTTGTATGGCATATTTATTTTTCCCTCTGCAGCCAAGTAGCACCTCAGGATGGCAGAAGTCAGAGTGAGAAATGGAGTAGGCAAATGGGTTTAACCCCCACCTTCTCCAATGCTGTGTGCTGATTATGAATCTGGGCCCATGCAGCTGCAATTTAACGTTTAAAACACAAGGGGAGATTCCTCACAGATCTTCCATCCTCAGTTCTACTTTGGTTCTCATTTCCATTTACCACAAATATCTGTAACATTTTTTTTTTAAATTTCAGAGGGTAGCCATGTTGGTCTACCGTGAAATAGTTAGATTTGAATCTAAGAGTACCTTAGAGACCAACAAGATTTTCAAGGTACAAGCTTTCAAGAGTCAAAAGTCCCTTCATCAGACACAAGAAGGAATAGAGAACTGAGTATTTTTATCCCCGTTAGAAGCTGGGAGTGGTGTTGTAAAGAATCCTTGCAATAGATGCAAAGGTACAGCGCATGTTGTGACATGTTTATTTTGATTTTCCTCCCGCCCCTCCTCCAGCAATTTGAGCTCGGGCAATTAACAACATAAATAGAAAACATAAATAAAGATGCAAATATTCTATAAAACATTTTAATACACTGGCACTCTGGCATGAAGATCAAGGAAGCTGATAGTGGGCCAAGTAAGATTGCCTCAATGGAATGCCTGGAGGAATATGTCCATCTTACAGGCCCTGCAGAACTAAGACAGGTCCCAGAGGGTATGAGTCGTTTTAGACAGAGCATTCCACCAGGTTGGGACCGTGATCAAAAAAGCCCTGGTTCTGGTTGAGGTTAAACAAGGTACCAGAGGACAAGGTGCCACCAGAAGTCTGCATTGTGGAACGCAAGCACCACAAGGGGTTATAATGGCTGAGGCATTAAGGTATGATGGCCCCATACAGTTTAGGGCTTTAAATGTTAAATCTGGTACCTTGAATCTGACTCAGAAACCAACTGGGAGCTGCTTCAAAATAGGCCATCTATGTGCAGACCACAACGTATTGGTCAACAGCCTGGCAGCCACGTTCTGGATAACGTGATGTTTCTGAAGCAGCCCTGCATAGACTGAACTACAATAGTCTAATCTGGAGGTGATTGTCACATGAATCACTGTGGCCAGATCCAACTGGGACAAATATGGGGACAGCTGAAGAACCTGGCAGACATAGAAAAATACCAATTTCACCACTGAGGATACTTATTTGTAATCAGCTTTAATTACAGCAGAGGGGAAATGCTTGGGGGCAGAAAATTAGCATCTGTCAAGAGATAAGAATCCTATGCTCCTATTCAGCTGGGGGGGTCCCCTTAGTTCTGAGCTTGTGAATGAACTCAAGTGCAGCAATCTCCTATAAATTTTATTGTTCAATCCTCCTTGTCTTCATGTTTTAGACCCTGCCTGTTTCTAGGTGCAACAAAACCTGTCACCCTGGAAGCGTCAAGGTAATTCAGAAAGAGAAGCCTCCTTGCTGCTATGGCTGTGCACTGTGCATGGAAAGGACTATCTCCACACAAGAAGGTAGGCGACAGTGGAGGAAAGGGGCAGTCCTTGGGGAACAGAGCAAATATTCAATAAGATCTGAGAAAAAAATTAAGTTCAAACTTTGATTGTTTCTTAGTTTGTATGTTAAGAACAAGGAGCTGGCATGTAGGATGAGACACCATCCTGTTTCATACAATGGCCTGTCAGGGTCCCCTGGATGGAGGGGAGGTGGGGCACAGAGGTCAAAAGATTTTGCTTGTTGCTACCCCTTCTAGCAGTGCTATTCATTGGGTTACTGTTTCTCAGCATGGAGGTTCTATGTGGCTGGTGGCCACTGCTGGACCACTGGTTCAGGAATTTGCCTAATTCCCTGTTACAGCTTGTCAAGACTGAGCCTTTGCCAGTCTTGCCTTCAGCCTTGTTTGTAGAGAAATCGAGCCAGGTCAGTAAACTCTAACCCACCTTTAAAAGTTGAAGGCTTTATTAAAGAATTAAAAGTTCAAATTAGTTAAAACAAAGGTTTACAGACTTCTTAAGGCACACTGGCATAAAAATAACAAAGCGAATGCTGACTAAATATATTCACTACATTGTTACATAGCTGATGATATTGCTATAGATGCTTAAGGTGCTTCAGGTTGTTCTTGCTTGCGTTGAGGCATTGTGATAGATGTTGCAGCTAAGGCAGAGTAACAAGAAATAATCAAAGAAGAGAATTTTTCACCATGAGGCATAGATGAACTTATGGCAAAGCGAACCTAGGTCAGATGACCCATGACTCCCAATCAAAGTTGTTACCAGGGAGAAATAGATGGTTCAAACTGGTCTAGGCTAGAATAAGGTTCTCAGTAACAAGGAGTGATACCCTCTCCCATCTTTCCACAGATGAGTAGAATCATCCAATTAAGCTGGTATGCAGTACTGTCCTTGAACACATGTTATCTGCTGGGGTAACTATCTGTAGGTGTTGCTTGTTAGCTATGAGCTCTGCTAGGCCTCTGTGAACTACAAAGCAAATTCTAAGCCTACAAAATGGAGAATATACTGATGTCAAGCTAATGCCAAGAACAAAATGGTCCTTCCGCCTTCCCACAGCTAACTAAACTAGTAGCCATCACTCCATCCACTGGTCAGAAATTCCA
Organism: Euleptes europaea; assembly: GCF_029931775.1. Lineage (NCBI taxonomy): Eukaryota > Metazoa > Chordata > Lepidosauria > Squamata > Sphaerodactylidae > Euleptes > Euleptes europaea. The sequence goes on from NC_079312.1 coordinate 21,290,583, forward strand.
CAAGTTAATGACATGTAAAAAGTATGAAATTAATTCATTCATTGAACAAAGTGAGTCAGAAGCGTTCTTGCAGAACACACTGACAAGGACAGGTACAGCCTCAACCACTGGCACATGTTTGCCTTTTGAGCCTTAACGCCACCCTACAATTCACATGGGAAAGGGGCAGACTCACACTGAGTGAAACAAGACTCCGCACTGATGTGCACTTTGTTCCTAGCAGCATTACTTAGGTGGATATAAGCAAGAATGCCAGTTTTGGTGGGGAATTAGAAGTGGATGCCTCATGAGAAATATTTAAACTAGCCATTGTGATGTTATTAGCTAAAATGCTGAAAGTCATTTGTCAGAGAAGGCAGGACACCTTTTGGGGCTGATGAATAGGCCTGCGTGGAAATCCCAAATCAACTATCCACCTTCCTTCTATAAAATCAAACTAGTCTAAACTTTGTACTCTGAGAGGTTCTGAGGATAAAAGTGGAATACCTTATATATATATCAACCGCTGGACCTCAGAGGGAAAGCTGGATAAAAATATCATTAATAATAATTGTCATTAATGATAATGAGATGCTCAACAGATCCCTACACCAATCCAACAGCATTCCAGGAAGGGAGAGCCAGGTGTTACAAACAGCCTAATACATAATCTTAGGCTCACAGTAGCTGCTACTCGGTTAAACGCAATTTGAGCCAAATTTCAGTGTGATATTTCTTGAATCAGACCACACGATCGTCTAGCCCCATGCCATTTATTCTGCCCGATGATTTTTCCAAGTGGCTGGTAGAGGATGCTGTACAGGAGATCCGTTGCTATGGGGATGCCAGGGACTCAATCTGGGATTTTTTGCATCTGAAGAATGCCCTGTACCCCTGAAATTCAGCCCCACTACCAGTACCACATATGCTTAGTTCTTCACCTGGCTACTATCCATGTGTTTTGTGGCCCTCATCCCGCAGACACAAGATTTATGGAACGTAATCCCATCAAAGACATAATGTAGATTTAATGTGATATTGAAGTCGGGCTTTTGTTTTTCAGATGCAAGCCATTGCTATAAGTGTCCAGAAGATCACCATTCAAACAAGGACCAAAATCAATGCATCCCCAAGCTGATAACCTTTCTATCCTATAAAGAACCTTTAGGCATCCTTCTCACTATCTTTGCATTCATTTTGACCCTAATGACAGGCTCCATTCTGGGAATCTTCATTAAATACTTAAAGACTCCCATAGTCAAAACCAACAATCGGGACCTCTCCTACATTCTCCTCATCTCCCTCCTCCTTTCCTTTCTCTCCTCTTTGCTATTCATTGGTGAACCTCAGAAGGTGACCTGCCTTCTGCGTCAAACGGCCTTCAGCGTCATCTTCTCTGTTGCCATCTCTTCAGTGTTGGCCAAAACTGTCACGGTGGTGGTGGCCTTCATGGCCTCACAGCCAGGCAGCAGGATGAGGAAATGGCTGGGAAAGAGCTTGGCCAACTCCATTGTCTTTTCCTGCTCCAGTATTCAAGTGGGCCTCTGCACTCTCTGGCTGGGCATCTCTCCCCCCTTCCCAGATGCTGACACGCACTCCCAGTATGGACATATAGTCCTGCAATGTAACGAAGGGTCTGTCGCCATGTTTTATGGAGCCCTCGGCTACATGGGCTTTCTGGCTGCCATCTCTTTCACGGTGGCTTTCCTAGCCAGGAAGCTGCCTGGGGCGTTCAATGAAGCCAAGCTGATCACCTTCAGCATGTTGGTGTTCTGCAGTGTTTGGGTGTCCTTTGTGCCCACCTACCTGAGCACTAAGGGGAAATACATGGTTGCTGTGCAGGTCTTCTCCATCTTGGCCTCCGGTTTGGGGTTACTGGGCTGCATCTTTCTTCCCAAATGCTACATTATTATACTGAGGCCTCATCTGAATACAAAAGAACATCTAATGATGAAACATAAAGGTGGCATCTGATTTTCTTAATACATTTTGGTACACCTCTTATGCATAATGGAACCGATGTGCTTGTCTTTGTAGCTGAACCCCTTGAGCTGCTATTGGAATAAATCTGTCTTCATTTCATATACATCATAAAAAGATTTGGTTACTTTTAATTCTGGTGAATGCATAGTGATACAGGATGTTCACAGGTCATGTTGCTTCAATGATTTACATGTATCATTTTATCACAACTTGATTCCAACTTCATTCGATACAACTGGACTTTTTGAGTGGTATGATTAGAATCCCTATGATTCATGTCCATGGAAGACATGGTACCACTGGAAGATCCCTTATTGAAAGTTACTTCCGTGCTGGATCAGGGGAATGCTGTAGACTTACCATGCATTCCTGAGGGGAATTCCTGCGCCGGGCTTAGGAGGCAACGCAGCAGCCTGGTGCCCAAAATCTGTGCAACCCTCATAGGGTTGCATGGGAGATACACCCCCTGAAAGGGCATTCCCAAGCTGTAATGGTTTAGGAGGCTGCCTAACGGTGGCCCCGCCCCCAGGCCGGCGCCGTGACACCCCAGGAATGCTTGCTGGGTCACTGGGACACCCCGGGAACGCCTCCGAGGATGACGACACAGCCTTTGCCTAATGTTATACAATAAGTTTTCTACAGCCTCGCATCAGCACATGAAGTGACTCATAAGACATAGGGATGTATCACAGGTGGAGGGGTGTGGAGGTGGGTTAAGCAGCAATGTGGGCCCCATTCCCATCTACCTCCACCCTGCTCACTGCTGCTTTTCCTGCTCCTGAGCGGAACTAGCCATGCTGCAGGAAGGGCAGAGCAGTCCTGTCCATTAGGCACACCTAGGCAATCACCTTGGGTGGCAGAGTTAGAGGTGTGCCAAAAGGCTGCGATACCTGATGGACAGGCCGGCCATCCCACAGCATTGGGCACCACCTTCCCCGCTCTGGGTGCACCACCTTCCCCATTCCCTGTTGAATTGGGGGAGGCCCAAAGTTAGAATTTGCATAGGGCACTGAAAACCCTTGGGACAGCTCTGAGGAAGGTCATGATATAATTCCCCCCCCACCCGTATGCCTGTGTGCTCTCTCCCTTTGGATACGAATGGACCAGTCATTAGGCTAAAGCAGTAGGCAGTGTCTGAAACAGCATGCAGTAAAATATGGATAAATGGCTTCACTCTGCAGCAGTAGACATATATAATCATCACTGCAAATCAAAATGCTTTTTCCATATACAGGAAAATAAATAGTGGAGGAAAATCTACTTTTTATCAGTCCATAACATCCCAAAAGACCACAGATCTCATTACAAAAAGGAAGGGTAGGAAACATAGCTCAATAGTACAGCAAACATGTTGACAATTTTAAATCCCAGGTTTAATCTTCTGGAAATCTAGTTCAAGGATCTCAGAGAGGGAAAGTCTAACATCTGGGTGAACTTCTGCTCATTGGAGAAGACAATACTAAGCTAGCTGGACCAATGTGTCCACTCAGTCTGCGGGAGCTTGTTCATGATGTTTGGGAATAATGGGTGCATGTTGTATAATCATCTATATAAATCTTAATGGAACAGTTTTGGCCTGGAGTTTTTGTGGTCCTGTTTCACTAATAGTTTCTTTAACCCTGCTGACTTGATCCCTCTCACTGACCCAAGAAAGACGACCACATTGATCAGTCTCACAAACTAAGTTTTCTCCAGCCTCGCATCTGGTCATGAAGCGACTCATAGTACATAGGGATGTGTCGCAGGTGACTCTGTCCCTTATAATTTTCCAAACCATAGTGATTTACTCTTCACCCCAAAGCTCAAGGGACTTTGTTTCCAGAGATGTGCCTTTAAAATCAACAACATAAACATCAGAATCAAAAGCAAAAATGAGGCAATTTCTTGCACTGAGCCTGAAAGGGCCAGGGCATAAATACCTCTTGCACTACTGAGCGGGTGACCAGAACTTTAGGGCAGGCAGGGACTATGTCGGTTTAAGATTTAATAACACCACCCTTCGAATCTGAAGTGATGGCAGATCTCAAGCTGTATTGATGAGTTTACGGCACCTGTGCTCTTGCATGAGGTGGGGTGGCTTCTCTAACTAGCAGGACATACAGCTGAGAGCAGCTGGAGTAAGGAGGGAACTATTGCAATCATTCCCAGGATGAGCCTGCTGCTTCTGCTACTGTTTCTGCTGCAGCTGCCTTATGCTACCGGCAAGGGGGTGAAGAACACACTTCCACTCAATCTGAAAACCAATCAACCCAACCCACTGAATTATTACAAGCCAGGAGACCACCTCATTGGTGGGATCATATCTACAACAAACACTCTATTCTTGCCATATGCTTTTAATCCCATACCTCCTAATACCAGCTTTCATGCGTAAGTAATCACGTGGTGGCGTTGTTTTGGTGCTCTGTTTTCCAGATGTCCCTCCTTACAATGGACAGTCTCTTTCTTCTGGGTTCTATACCTGAGAAATCATGTCTTTGGTTCAATCCCTGCTTTGCGTTAGGAGAACATTTTAATTTAGGTGTTGTGAGATGTTCTTTTTCTCCATTGGCACTATCATGCAGTGTTCAGCTGTTGTGCTTCATGCTTTGGATCTGAGCTAGCATGAATTTAGTTCTAAGATAGTGACACTCTGTGGCCACATGCACAATTGCCATCAACCAAAGGAGCCATGTGAGTATTGTATGCCCTCAGCACCACCCTAACAAATGCACACATACAATAACATAAGATATAACTGTGTGTATGTGTGTAAAGTGCAGTCAAGTTGCAGCTTACTTATAACAACCCATTAAGGGGTTTTCAATGCAAGAGACTAACAGGTGGTTTGCCATTGCCTTCCTCTACATAGCAACCCTGGTATTCCTTGGTGGCCTCCCATCCAAATACTAACCAGGGCTGATCATGCTTAGCTTATGAGATCTGCCAAAATTGGTTTGTACTACTCTGCCTCCATCTCAAGATATAATTATTAGCATTACATATAGAACTATGATAATTTTTTAAATTACCAGATTACCTTTGTGCATGGAGGTTGTCTCTCTCCACCACTGTTGAATCTTGCTCTGCCCTTGTGTAACTGCAGTGTATCTCTGCCTTCTCACTCACTCTTCAGCATGTGGCACAGCAGGTCAGGCAGAAAGCAAGCTGGTTTTGACATCTCTTCTGTGCAGGCAGCTTGCTCTCCCCCCCCCCCCCAGGAGCATTCCAGTGCTGAAATGAGAGGGCAAGGGCTGTAGAAAACAGTGCAGGGGTGTTGCTGGAGAGGATGGCCTCTTTATTTCCTTCCCTGGCATGAGTCTTGCAATTTTCCAATCCTCCATTGCCTTTCCTGAAACAAGGGGTTGGTGTCACAATGGGGAATGAGGCTCACAAGAGCCACAGGTGGTTCCCAAGACACTAACATCACTGTACCAAGAGAACACACAGAGGGTGGGATCCAACAATCCATGGACCCAACAATCCCAAATCTCTCCCACATCTCCCATTTCTAACCCTAGCAGTGTGGAGCCCCTGTGGAGTAACAGCCTTGAGGATAAGGAAGCTTCAACGAGGCTAACAGAAGAGTCAGAAAGGGGAATTTTATCTCCAACCCTTTTGCAGCCCCTTGATTCGTGTGGCTATATGTCCACGGGAGTCATGTGAGACTGCTGGGAAGTGGGAAATGCAGGAAAGATCAGTGACTGTCAGCGTCTTCTGCTGAAGAATCAAGATATCCGATGTACAGAGTTTTGTTATTGTGGTTTTAGACTGCAGAAATTGGGCGTGTTTCTCTTTAATGGAAGATACAAACATGACCTGTCTATCTTATTGCAGCATAGGAGACATAGTGTACTGGTACATCTTACCCTTCTTGTTTGCCATTCATGAGGTCAACCAGAATCCCAGGCTCTTGTCCAATATCACACTTGGGTACAACATCTATGAGAATTATTTTAATGAAAGGATGACGTCTAATGCCATGGTAGACCTTCCTTCTGTTGGACAAAAGAAGGTTCCAAATTATAACTGTGGAGGACAGAAGAACCTGCTAACGGTTGTGGAAGGAACTGGCTCAGAAATCTCCAACCAGATTTCAACCATGTTGGGCACCTACAAAATCCCACAAGTATGAACGGTTGGTGTGGTGTGGTATCTGTGTATATGCTGGGTCTAACAACAAACATTTTTGTTAATTTAAATACATTTTATTTATTTATCTGCATAATTTTTACCCTGCTTTTCTCCTGTCGTAAGGGCCACCAAGGTAGTTAACAGGTTAAAAACATACATAATAAAAACACATCTTAAAAACTACTAAAATCAAACAAAAATACATCATTCATCCCTTTTTTTAAAAAAGACAGGAAGGAGGGATCACTGAAGGAATGCCAGACAAAATGTAAAAAAAAAAAAAGTCTTCATCCACTGGCAGATGATGGCAACTGAAGGGAACAGGCTATTCTATATGAGGAAAGAATTCCAGAATTTCAGTGTCATGACTTCCCCCACTCTCCCTGGTTGCCACCCACCCAATCTCAGAGTTGGACAATGACATTAGTGATAGGCTAGGTTCATAAGGAAGCAGGCATCTGCAGTGAGGAAATGACCTGGGTGGCTGATACTATCCAGCAAGGCAAACACAGCTGCAGGAAGCAACTTAGATTGCAAAAACAGCCACAGGGGAATGGTTAACCCCTCATCAATCCAGTCCAAACTGTGTGAAGGAAATGGCTATTATTTACAAGTTAAAAAATGCTTAGGAGAACCATTCACACATGTCCTACGCTCTTGACTTCTTGGCCTTCAGATTAAAAAATATCCTGAGAATTGTCTTAATATACAAACAAAGCACCAACCTCTTCCTCTCCTTACTAGGTCAGTTATGATTTTGTTAGCGATGTTCCCAAAGATAAAACTCAGTTCCCTTTTTTCTATCGGATGGTCCCAAAACAAGAATCCCATTATGGGGGCATAGTCAAGATGCTGCTGCATTTCAGATTGACATGGATCGGTCTCCTAGCTCCAGACAATGAGGTGGGAGAGAACTTCATGAGCACTTTCACAACCATGGTTGCCAGGAGTGGAGTTTGTGTCTACTTCTCACAAAAGATCCCAATTTTTAAGCTGGAAAAGGCACTGCTGGACAATCTGGTTACATTTCTCAAGCAGAGAACATGCAATATAGTTGTTTACTATGAGGATTCTTACACCATGATGGTTCTCGGAACCGTGATGAAAGAGTTTGAAAAGGTCATGTTTGGGAAAGTTTGGATCACAACAATTTTACATGACCTCAGTTTGACATGGTTTTACAAGATCTTTGATAGCCAGCATATCCATGGTTCATCATTGTTCTTAATCCAGACAAAGGAAATGACAAAACATTACAGTTTTGATTCATATCTCTCTGATATCAATAAAACTGGAGAGGAAGCATTTCACTGTTCGTATTCAAAACACATGTTATCTGGGAAAGGCTGGAGAAGATGCACAGAGAGGGAGGATATGGAGTCTCCATCCCAGGAGATGCTTGATAGAATCCTGTCTCAAGACAGCTATACTATTTACAACATTATCCAATCTCTGGCTCTTGCCTTAAATGCTGCGTATACATCCAGGTCTAATCAGATAATGATGATGGGCAGAAAATGGCTGGGACATCAAAGGCTACATCCTTGGCAGGTATTGCTTTTCCCTCACAGGTTCACTGAGAATTACTATGGATTGTTCAATGCTGGATCCAGATTGAGATTCATACAAATGCAGGCAATTCCAGTTTGTCACGCATGTAACTTTTGTCATGCTACCCTAGGCATGTGTCAGTTCCAGTACAATAATGTCACTTCCATCTCGATTATGTTTACTTCTGGGCAAGCAGTTGCAAAGGCATGCTCAGCCTTCTGCACTAGGTGGGCAGCAACATTTCCAGGTGGACCTTCAAAGGAACAAGTGGTAAATCAGTGAAATCTTCAAAGCCACCAGGAATTGTTGCTGACCAAGTATTTCTGTATTTGTTTTAGTTCTTATGATTGGTTAGCATCAGAATTAAAGTAGATTAAAAGCCATTATTTTAAACGTAAGCATGATTTTAAACACAGGACACTCATCATGAGAAATCCACCCTAAGTAGATAGAGTTTGGAGCACTACAACTTTGGGAGAGGGCATCCGCTGTCACTGATTTCTTAAAATTTAAGAAAACAGGTCCTAAAATCAACCTTTTGTTCTTTAAGTAGAAGCTGTCATGTCACAACATTTAAAAGCAGGCTATTTGTGCAAAGGTATCAGATTGAAAAAAGCTGGTATTCAAGGTGGCGTAGGGTAGCCACTGGCCCCGGCCTGGCTGAGAACCTGGTCAAGCTTTGCTATGAAACAGCTAGTACTTCCCAGCACTGCTCCAAGTGCCGCTGTCAAGAACAAAGGATTTATCTGAAACAATCAGACGTCTGAAGCAGAAGATAAGAAGGGAGCCCATGCTCAGTAAAAACATAATTAAAAAAATAACGTTCCACTTGCTGCCTTTTGATGTTGCTTAAAATTTTCCTGACGTATCTGCTTGATGTCACTTGCTTTCACAGTTACAACGGAGGAACTTATTTTGAATAATAAAATGGTCAGGAGTATTTGGCGCCCGAGAGACTTCTTAAAGTAAAACTTAGAATGGTTTTATTTGTCTCTTTAAGGGGAATGTAAAAGTCAGGCTATCAAAGTTTCATAACAAGAATGAGGCTTTATAACACATCGAAAGGAAAGAGGAATTTATGGTGACTTTATACGGTGGATATTTTGTAATTCAAGATGGATCTAAGGTGGTTCACAAACAAATGTTGTTACTTTTGTTAGGAGTTGTTTGATTTCACTTGGAAGACACTGCTTAGTCTCATACACATAAATAATCCTGAAGTTGGAGGAGCTTGGAACATGTACACACTTTCCCCATTTCCTTCTTTAAACTGGCCTGAGATCACTCTTTGCTTTACTTGAGAGCTATTTCTCTTTAAACCCTTTGGGGTCACTCATTTCATAAGAGCTCTTTCCCTTGCTACTTAGAGCTCACTCCTTTCATTAAAGCTATTTCCCTTTATAGCTGATTAGGGATCCTTCCTGACCCTAAAATCACAGTGTGTGTTCCTCTCATTCCAAAGGAGAATCCTCTACATGGACAGCTTGCTGCGCACGCAGCTGTCTTGTCTCTGTGTCAGTTAACTGCTCTCCTTCGACTGTCGGTCCTTAACTGCCAGTTTTCTAACTGCCATCCTTAGAATTCTGTTCGAACGCCCTGTCAATCATGGGGTTCCAAGAGGGTGACAACTCCCTAGAATGCAGCTGTCCATCACAACAGTTCTCTTTAGGACACGGAACCAAGATTATGTTTCTAAAGACTGTAACTGTTGTCTCCCCCAAAAAGGCTGGAACAAAAAGAGGGAACTTAGGAAGTGTCCTTAGGTTCAAAGTCAATGTGATAAAGTCCCTGTGGTCATTTATGCATGGGAATTTTGCCTGAGGTTCGTTGCTGGCTGGACCCACGCTTTCCTGTTGGAAATCTCTGCACCAGTAGTCTCCAAGCGCAAATAAAGTTCCGCCCCTTTAAATGCTGCCTTGTAATTGCAATGCTCAGTGTGAGAGAAGATTCCCCCCCCAAAAAAAAACACCAATTGCCACATGAAAAAGCATTTTTAAAACAAAAAACAGAGCAATCTGAAAGAAGGGGGCGGGAGAAATCCAAACCTCCGTTTTAAAATGCCCTTCTTTTGCTCAGAAAGAGCTCTGAGGAAGCAGGAAGTATTTGAATCTCCACCTCTTTACATGCTGCTTTGTGATTGGCTGTGAGAGAAGCCAATCTTTTTGTGGCCCAGTTTTGCCATCTGCACGGAGATTTCAGCCAGGCTGAGCTCAGGTTAGAGAGGAAAGTCGGATTAACCAAGGAATGGGAAGACCTGGACATTGCGAGGGCTGGCAGTGAAGTCATTTCTAATGGACAGAGAATTCGTGCAGAGCTCCAAGGAACAACCGAGTCAGACCTGAGCCGAACGTGAGTCCAAGTGCCCATGCATAAATGACCTGTGTGCCTGGGGCTCATGTGTACAGATCCCCTGTCATAGGACATTAGCAGTGTCATTCTAAATAGAGTTGTACCCTTTTGTGCCATTGACTTATAAGGGTGTCATCCTGCTTAGGACTGCACTATAGAGCTCCCATTGGCAGGGCTAAAATATTCAATATGGATTTGTGAAATTTCTTAACACTGCTGGATTCTGTGTCATTCTAGCTCCATCCCTTCCTCAGAAACATCAGGTTTTACAATAAATCAACAGAGACACTTCATTTTGATGAAAACAGGGACCTGGCAGATAACTTTGATATTATGAACTGGGTTGCATTTCCCAATCAGTCCATTGCTAGTATGAAAGCTGGGAGTATAGAAAGACAGAACACTTCAGACATAAAACTCATCATTGACCAGAACGCCATTGTGTGGCCCAGTTGGTTCAACCAGGTAGGGAAACCAGATATTTAATTTAATACTTTTACCATCTTTTACCCTCTAATAACTTGTTGTTGCTACATATGGCATATGATTCCTATCCAGTTAGTCTAATTTCACAGGAATATGAATGGGTGGGGTGATAACTATATCATAGGACATAGTTATAGAGGTATGCAGGTAACAACAGTTGATGTTACCATAGTATCTAGGGTTGCCAGCCTAGCATGGGAAACCCCAGGAACATAGGGGAAGAAAATGGACAAAATTGCAGCATGCAACTTCATGACACCACATCTGGCTGCATACCTTGGAAGTATTGTATGATACCATGTTGTATGATACCCTAGGAACGTCCCTGACGTCAGGCCAGATTAGACACTGAGAATAGAGTTCTGCCATTTTCTACACTTTCATCTGCTGCCGCATGGGGTCCTACGTCAGATCAAGGCTGTGATGTGGGGAAAGGGATGATAACTCCACATCCTGTTTTTGTGATCTCCTCCCCGGCCACTATATCCTCTCCAGGGGATAAAAATACAAATACTGGAAGCCACTGCAGCTACTTCAAAATAGGCCAAATATGCACACACACATGAACACACATGAAGCTGCCTTATACTGAATCAGACCCTTGGTCCATCCAAGTCAGTATTGTCTACTCAAACCAGCAGCAACTCTCCATAGTCTCAGGCTAAGATCTTTTACATCACCTACTTGCCTGGTTCCTTTAACTGGAGATGTCTGTGATTGATTGATTGATTGATTGATTGATTGATTACATTTCTACCCTGCTCTCTCCAACCCGAAGGATTGAACCTGGGACCTTCTGCATGCCAAGCAAATGCTCTGCCACTGAGACACAGCCCTTCCCCAATGCACATCAAGATCCCAAAAGTCTACCAGTGCACATCAGGATTAACTTTATAAATTATATGCAAGCCAGCAAGAGTTAAGATTGTTTTGCTAACAATGTAAACTCACTGGCTGCTAGTCAGTCACAAGATATTTTATCATCCTCTGAAATGCCTGTCTTAAATGTTATTTAAATGACTTGATAAATCATAGCACTAACTGTGAAACAGACTGCAATTTATTCACATTTCAACCCTCCAGATAGCTCAGGGATGGAGACAGATTCCCCCTGCCCATTTTACACTAGCCGTCATGAGTGCGAGATTGAGAGTGACTAGCCCTCGGTGATCCAGTGAGTTTCAAGGCACAGACCACAATTTAGTGGTCAACAGCCTGGCTGCCACATTCTGGATAACCTGAGTTTCAGAAGCATCTTCAGGAGCAGCCCTGCGTAGGGTGAACTGCAATAGTCCCATCTGGAGGTGGCCATCATATGAACCTGTTGGGAATATAATGCAAGTTCCATTTCTGTCAGAGAGCAAAGAGTTAATTGTATTGATGTTTAGACAGACTCAGGAATATGATGCCATGTCATTGCGACCTCTAGTGAATTAGTCAGCAAATCGCCATTGACCATATGTCCCTGGGTCACGTAGAATGTTTTAGGAGCAACTGCTCTCCTTTGTTTAAGACAGGAAGAGAAGCTGCCCCAGGCAGTCACACACATCTTTGGATTTTACAGAAGCAACATGAATCGCCTCTGCTCTCCCAGGAGCAGAGAGGGTCGCCATTAAGCTTTTAGATTCCTGCTAGAGGAAATCTAGCAAGTTTATAGGAAACTAGATTTGGTAGTATGGATTGTATTTGTTTTTATCCCAGTTTACCCTTTCCTTTTAGATAAAGTTTTGATACTAAAAGAAGGAAAGACTCTGTCTGTTTATTTGTGCACACTGAATGACTGTAACCTGACCATAATCACACGATCTATGGGCCTAATATCTTACAGAATCACTCTGGCCAGGTCAAACCCAGATAACTGCGGGGGACAACTAAAGAGCCCGGCAGAGACAGAAAAATGCTGATTTCATCACTGAGGACAGTTCTTTGTAATCAGCTGAAATTACAACAGAGGGGAAATGCTTGGGGGCACAAAATTAGCATCTGTAATAAGATAATAAGAATCCTATGTCCGTTTTCAGCCCGTGGGTCCATTGTTCCGAGCTTGTGAATGAAATCTCTTATCTTTTCATTGCTGTTGTTTAATCCTCCTTGTCTTCATGCTTTAGACCCTGCCTATTTCTAGGTGCAATGACCACTGTCAGCCTGGATACACCAAAGTGATTCAGAAAGAGAAGCCTCTTTGCTGCTATGGCTGTGCACAGTGCATGGAAGGAACAATCTCCACACAGGAAGGTAGGCGACTGTGGAGGGAAAAGGCAGTCCTTGGGGAACAGAGCAAAGACTGACTAAGATCGATTCTGACAATTTTTTTAAAAGTTCAAACTTTGATTCTTTCTTAGTTCATATGTTAAGAACATGTTAAGAACAAGGAGCTGGCATGTAGGATGAAACCACCATCCTGTTTCACACAGTGGCCTGTCAGGGACTCCAGTATGGAGGGCATGTGGGGCACGGAAGTAAGATACTTTTTCTTGTTGTCACCTTCTCTACCAGTGCTCTTTAAAGGGTTACTGCTTCTCAGCATGGAAGTTCTGCGAGGCTAATGGCCATTGCTGGATTGCTGGTTCATGAATTTGTTTTAATTCCCTGTTACAGATAATTAAACTAGTAGCCATCACTACATCTACTGATGGGCAGAAAATGGCTGGGACAAGTTAATTACACGTAAAGTTAAAGGTAACAGTAGTCCCCTGTGCAAGCACCACGTCATTATTGACCCATGGGGTGGTGTTGCATCTCGACATTTACTAGGTAGATATTTATGGGAGGGTTTGCCATTGCCTTCCCCAGTTGTCTGCACTTTACCTCCAGAAAGCTGGGTTCTCATTTTACCACCCTCAGAAGGAAGGAAGGCTGAGTCAATCTTGAGCCGGCTACCTGAAACCAACTTCCATCAGAATCAAACTCAGGTTGTGAGCAGAGCTTGGACTGCTGTACTTCAGCTTACCTCTCTGTGCCACGGAGCTTTTATTAATTCACACAAGTTCACCTTTTGAGCTTTAGTTCCACCCTATAATTTATATGTTAAAGGGGCGGACTCAAATTGAGTGAAACAAGACTGCACACTGATGTGTACTTTGTTCCTAACAGGATTACTTAGGTGGATATAAGCAAGACTGCCAGTTCTGGTGAGGAATTAGAACTAGATGACTCTTGAGAAATATTTGAACTAGTCATTGTGATGTATTAGCTAAAATGCTGAAAGTCATTCTCAGAGAAGGCAGGACACCTTCTTGGGCTGATGAATAGGGCCTGACTTGAAATCCCTAATCAACTATCAAGCTTCCTTCTATACAATCTTAAACCAGTCCAGGCTCTGCTAAACTTTGCACTCTGAGAGGTTCTGAGAATAAAAGTGGAATAACACATATATGTCTACCTCTGGACCATGGAAGGAGAGCAGGATAGAAATATCATGAATAATAATTGGACTCCTGCTCTGATCAAACTGTATTCCAGGAAGGGACAGCCAGGCATAATAGCCTAATTCATAATCTTGGGCTCACCATAGCTGCCACTCAGTTAGCCACATGTGTGCCTTTTCTTGAATCACACCACCCAATTGTCAAGATCCATGCCATCTATTCTGCCTGATGACTCTTCCAAGTGTCTGGTAGAAGATGCTGTAGAGGAGATCCATTGCTGTGGGGATGCTAGGGACTCAATCTGGGATTTTTTTGCATCAGAAGAATACCCTTTACCCCTGAAATACAGCCCCACTACCAGTACCACATATGCTTAGTTTTTTACCTGGCTACTATCCATGTGTTTTGGGGCCCTTACCCCTCAAATACAAGATTTATGGAATGTAATCCCACCAAGGACATAATGTAGATGTAACGTGGTACTGAAGTTGGGCTTTTCTTTTTCAGATGCAAGCCATTGCTATAAGTGTCCAGAAGATCAGCATTCAAACAAGGATCAAAATCAATGCATCCCCAAGTTGATAACCTTTCTATCCTATAAAGAACCTTTGGGCATCCTTCTCACTATCTTCGCACTCATTTTAACCCTAATGGCAGGGTCCGTTCTGGGAATCTTCATTAAATACTTAAAGACTCCCATAGTCAAAGCCAACAATCGGGACCTCTCCTATGTTCTCCTCATCTCCCTCCTCCTTTCATTTATCTCCTCTTTACTATTCATTGGTGAACCCCAGCAGGTGACCTGCCTTCTCCAACAAACTACCTTCAGCATCATCTTCTCCGTTGCCATCTCTTCTGTGTTGGCCAAGACTGTCACTGTGGTGGTGGCCTTCATAGCCTCACAGCCAGGCAGCAGGATGAGGAAATGGCTGGGAAAGAGCTTGGCCAACATCATTGTCTTTTCCTGTTCCAGTATTCAAGTGGGCCTTTGCATTCTCTGGCTGGGCATTTCTCCCCCCTTCCCAGAGGCTGACATGTACTCCCAGCCTGGACACATCATCCTGCAATGTAACGAAGGGTCTGTCACCATGTTTTATGGAGCCCTCAGCTACATGGGCTTCCTGGCTGCCGTCTCCTTTACGGTGGCTTTCCTGGCCAGGAAGCTGCCTGGGGAGTTCAATGAAGCCAAGATGATCACCTTCAGCATGTTGGTGTTCTGCAGTGTTTGGGTGTCTTTTGTGCCCACCTACCTGAGCACCAAGGGGAAATACATGGTTGCTGTACAGGTCTTCTCTATCTTGGCCTCCAGTTCAGGGTTATTGGGATGCATCTTTCTTCCCAAATGCTACATTATTATACTGAAGCCTCATCTGAATACAAAAGAGCATCTAATGATGAAACATAAAAGTGGCATCTGGTTTTCTTAATAAATGTTGATACATCTCTTACGCATAACCTATGTGCTTATCTTCAGAGTTGAACCCCTTGAGCTGCTATTAGAATAAATCTCTCTTCATTTCATATATCATGAAAAGATTTGGTCACATTTAATTCTGGTGTGTGCATAGTGACACATGTCATTTTGTTTCAATTATTTACAACTACCATTTTATCACAACCTGATTCCAAATTTATTTGATACAACTTGACTTTTTGAGTTTCATCTTTAGAATCCCTATGAATTCATGTCTGAGGAAGACACTGGTACCACAGGAAGATCCCTTATTGATCAGGCCAAGAAATCACAATCAACTCTGTTAGGAAATAAGATAAATTAAATCCTGGCTTTTGAGGAGGTAGCCATGAAACTGTGCAGGCCCTCTGTCTAAAGGCTTGTCTTGCAACTTCCTAAGGTCACCTCAGGTCTGGACTAATGAGATGACCAGTGCTTGTGAATCTTTAACTGACATTGCAACATACTTCAGCAAATTTCCAAAAAAGGAACAAGTCATCAGAGAGTACTATCACAGAACCTTCATGAGTTAATCATCAGAGATAAGACCATCTCCTATTGAAAAATAGATAGGCCCAGAACATTCCTACCCTCTTCTACCATCACCTGACCTAGAAAGCATGCAAATATTAAAGATAAAGACCAGTGTGAAGACAAAAGAACCATTTTGTTCTTTGCTACATCATTATTCTCCATTTTGTGTGTCTAAAGATTCATAGGGTTGCCAACCTCCAGGTACTAGCTGAAGATCTCCTGCTATTACAACTGATTTCCAGTCTATAGAAATCAGTTCACCTAGAGAAAATGGCCGCTTTGGCAATTGAACTCTATGGCATTGAAATCCCTCCCCAAACCTCGCCCTTCTCAGGCTTCACCCCAAAAACTCCCGCCAGTAGTGAAGAGGAACCTGGCAACCCTAAAGATTCAGCACTCAGTAATTTTCCACAGGCCTTCCTCATTGTGTTCTCACAAACATCTGTAGCTTGTTATGATAATGGCCAGAATCATCAAGGTCATTAGCTCATACCATCTTAATTAGTTGAACCAGCACATCTGTGCGAAGATGGGAGAACATCATTCCAGCTTAGATTGGCTTGAACCAACTGGAGGCTTCACCCAAGATTGGGAGTTGTGGGTCATCTGACCTTTGTCCACTTTTCCATATGTTTGGCTAGGCCTTACAGTAGCCATTTTCTTCCTCTTAAGCTTTCTCTATACTTCAACTTCAGCATGTCATTGTGTCACTTGAAACAACATCTTTATAGCTTTTAAAATCAGCAATCATGTAACATCTTAGTAATTATTATGCAGCTAGATTTATTGTTTTATGTGCCATTTTCCTATTTGACTATGTAACTTGTATTTTAATATCTTTTTGAACTTTTCCATTAATAAAGCTTTTTAAACTTTATGGTTTTTGAGTTTGACCTAACCCAGTGATTTCGGTTACTCTACTGGTACATGGCAGGGTCTCTGTTGTCATAACCAGTTTGTATACTGGCAAACTAGATTCAGCTTTACTCCCAAACTACCCCCAGCAGCCATGACAGGGGATAACACTCTAGCTACCAGTAAACCTACTGTGAGTAAAGCCTGCATTTTGAGGTGTGGTGTCAAGTTGGCTACATCTAGCCTGCAGGAAGAGGGCGGGAAGACTCAGGGCTAGCTTCAAAATTACGTGGCTGCTGCTGAGGTGGGCAGGGAATTACAGATTTTGGAGCTTTTCGGTTTTCAGATTTTTGGATAAGGGATGTTCAACTTCTATAGCCTAACACACACCTCTCTCTCCCTCCCTCCCAACCATCCTGGTATAGTGGTTAAGAGCGGTGGTTTGAAGCAGTGGACTATGATCTGGAGAACCGGGTTTGATCCCCCACTCATCCACATGAGTGGCGGAGGCTAATCTGGTGAACTGGATTTGTTTCCCCCACTCCTACACATGAAGCCAGCTGGGTGATCTTGGGCTAGTCACAGTTCTCTCTGAAATCTCTCAGCCCCACCTACCTCACAGACTGTCTGTTGTGGGGAACAGAAGGTGATTGTAGGCCAGTGTGCGTCTTCTCCACTTGTCTCCTCACTTTCCCTCCCATTTGCAAGCCCTGCTTTCTTTCCTTTTGTCTGAGGACAATGTACATGCAACGCATTGGTGGTCTCTCAGATGTTACCAATGGGCAGAACACATTGAACTATAGCAACTGCTTACCCTAGGAATTGTGTTGTCAGATACAATAGGAACTGTGTTGTTTAAAGTGAATTTTGATTTTGCCTCTTTTTTATTTTTTTCTGCTTCCCCCTCCAATAGCCCATGAAGTCTGGTATATTTTCCTGTTTTGGTTCGTTTTTATACTATGTTTTGTTTCAATTTGTTTATGTTGTATAGTGTTTGCTTGTAAGCTTCTTTTGCCCCCTATTGGGAAGAAAAGCAGGATAAAAATACACTGAGTAAATGAATGTTACTTTTAAAAAGCTTTGCACTGTTTGACATTTTGCAAAAACCAAATCAAAATATACATCTAGCCACTTCTGTGGCAACTGTATGACTACAAGACTGGAGGAGCATAATGCAGAAGAGAGTATGCAGCCACACCTACATTTACTGGCTATATGAAAGCGTTCTCCCACATTGACAAAAAGTGCAGGGGAAAATGAAAAAAGTCACCATTATACTTCCTTTGATTTTCACTTTTTTAAACAGTCATATGAGGTATACAGATTGCGGGAAGAGGCCATGGCCCAGTGGTAGAGCATTTGCTTTGTGTGCAGAAGGTCCCAGGTGTTCAGTCCTCAACATCTCCAATGAAAAGGATCAGGTAGTAGTTGGTGTGAAAGATTTCATCTGAGACCATGGACAGCAGCTGCCAGTGGGAGCAGACAATTCTGATCTTTTCTGACTCAGCAGAAAGCAGCCTAATGTGTTCAGTATCATAATCTTTTTGTTTTTGTTATTGGCATGGAACTGTTGAGCTAATGAACTAACATCAGCAATGGACAGAATTTATTGAAACAGTGCTGGTGCACACAATATGTACTTGCATATCAAAATATCAAGAGAAGAGCTCTTCAGAGTACCAAACACATCAACCCCACTGATCAGTCTCACAAACTAAGTTTTCTCCAGCCTCACAACTATGCATGAAGCACATAGGGATGGGTCACAGGTGACTCTTCCCATTATTATTTTCCAAATCATAGTGATTTATTCTTCCCCCCCAAAGCTCAAGGGATTTTGTTTCCAAAGACGGCCTTTAAAGTCAATAACAGAAACATGAGAATCAAAAGCAAAAAGGAGGTAATTTCTTGTATTGAGCCAGGGCATAAATATCTCCTGTGCTATTGTGAGGGTGGCCAGAACTTTAGGACAGGCAGGGACTATGTCGGTTTGAGATTTAATATCACCACCCTTCAAATCTGAAGTGATGGCTGATCTCAGGTTGTATTGCTGAAGTCACGGCACCTGTGCTCTTGCATGGGGCGGGGGTGGCTTCTCTAATTAGCGGGACAGATAGCTGAGAGCAGTCGGCTTCAGGAGGGGATTATTGCAATCATTTCCAGTATGACACTGCTGCTTCTGCTACTGTTTCTGCTGCTGCTGCCTTACGCTCCCAGCAAGGGGGTGAATAAAACACTCTCAGTCAATCTGAAAACCAATCAACCCGACCCACTGAATTATTACAAGCCAGGAGACCACCTCATTGGTGGGATCGTATCTACAACAAACACTGTAATTTTACCATATGCTTTTAACCCTGTACCTCCTAATATCAGATTTCATGTGTAAGTACCCGTATGGTTTCATGCTTTCCAGGTGTCCCATCTTACTAGTGCTTTGTTCAATCCCTGATTTGCATTAGGGGGAAAGATTTGGAGCAGAGGCCGTGGGTCAGTGGTAGAACAATGGTAGCACACCAGGGCTGTGGCTAGAATTGCCAGCTCCAGGTTGGGAAATACCTAAAGATTTGGGGAGCGGAGACTGCGGAGGGTGGGGTTTGGAGAGGGGAGGGACTTCAATGCCATGGAGTCCAATTGCCAGTTTTCTCCAGCCTTGCATATGCACAATAAGCGACTCAAAGCATATGGGGATGTCTAACGGGTGACTCTTCCTTTTAACAATTTTCAAAACCATAATGATTTACTGTTTACTCCAAAGTTCAAGGGATTTTGTTTCCAAAGACAGCCTTCAAAATCAACAACATAAACATCAGAATGAAAAGCAAACATTAGGTAATTTCTTGTACTGAGCCTGAAAGGGCCAGGGCATAAATACCTCTTATTCTATTGAGAGAGTGGCCAGAATTTTAGGGCAGGCAGGGAATATGCCAGTTTGAGATTTAATATCACCACCCTTCAAATCTGAAGCGATGGCTGATCTCAAGCTGTACTGGCGAAGTCACGGCACCCGTGCTCATGCAGGGGGTGGGGTGGCTTCTCTAACTGGCTGATTAGTCTTCTGATTAGTCTTCTGCTGATGAATCATGGGATCCAACACAAAGAGTTTTATTACTGTGAATTTAGACAGCAGGAATTGGGCATGTTTGTCTTGAATGGAAGATGCAAATGTGACACATCTATTTTATTGCAGCATAGGAGACATGGTGTACTGGTACATCTTGCCCTTCTTGTTTGCCATTCATGAGGTCAACCAGAATCCTAGGCTCTTATCTAATATCACGCTTGGCTACAACATCTATGAGAACTATTTTGATGAAAGGATGACTACTAATGCCATGGTAGACCTCCTTTCCATTGGACAGAAGAATGTTCCAAATTATAACTGTGGAGGACATAAGAACCTGCTAGCTGTTGTGGAAGGAACTGGCTCAGAAATCTCCAACCAGATTTCAACCATGCTGGCCACCTACAAAATCTCACAGGTATGAACTGTTTCTGTGGTGCATGCTGACCTATCAAAACAGCAGGCACTTTTGCTAATTGTTTATACAAATATATAGGGTTGTCAAACTCCAGGTGGGTTAAACCAAAAAAAACAATAACACCTATGCTGTAAATCGTAATTGATTGGAAATAAATGCAAACAACACGAAAGCTCAAAAGGGAAAATGTTCACTATAATATATTCATTGCAATATATACTTATATAAATCACTCCATTAAAATGTTAACTCAAATATACACAACTGCAGTCACAAATCAGTAATGCTTATACTAAGTCCTAAATAATGTTTATATGCTGTTGATAGAGAAGCAATGGAAAGGGCATGATTTATATGAGTATATATTGCAGTGAATATATTATAGTGAGCATTTTCCAGTTTGAGCTTTCGTGCGGTTTGCATTTATTTCCAAACTCCAGGTGGGGGCTGGAAGTACAACTGATCTCCAGACTACAGAGATCAGTTCCTCTGGAGAAAATTATTACCTTGGAGGATGGACTCTATGGCTTTATACCCCACTGAGATCCTTCCCTCCCCAGACTCAGCCACCTCAGGCTTCACTCGCAAATCTCCAGGAATATTCCAACCCAGAACTTGCAACCCTAATTAATGAATGTGCCCTCCAAGATAAATGCAAAGGCTATATTTCCCCCAGCAATGCAATTAGGAACTCCAGGAGGCAACTGAGATTGCAAAAACAAGGACAGGGAAAGGGAGAACCTTTTTTAACACCATTTTTTGGCACAGGAGATCCATTCACACAAATCCTAAGCACTTCAATAATTTGGCCTTCAAGTTTTATCTTGAATCCCAAACAAAAAACAATCTCATCATTTCTTTATTAGGTCAGTTATAGTTTTGTTAGTCATGTTGTCGAAGATGAAACTCAGTTCCCTTTTTTCTATCGGATGGTCCCAAAACAAGAATCCCATTACAGCGGGATTGTCAAACTGCTCCTGCATTTCAAATGGACGTTGATCGGCCTCCTTGCTCCCGACAATGAGATGGGAGAGAACTTCATGAGAACTTTCACAGCCATGGTCACCAGAAGCAGTGTTTGTGTTTACTTTTCACAAAAGTTCCCAAACTTCAAGTGGCAAAAGGCACAATCAGTCAATCTGAAAACATTTATCATGCAGAGAATGTGCAATGTGGTGGTTTACCATGAGGATTCTTACTCCATGATTGTCCTAGGAAAATGGATAAAGCGTTTTGAAATGGCCTACAATTTCACTATTGGGAAAATTTGGATCACAACAATTTTGCATGACCTTAGTTTGACATGGTTTTATGAAGTCTTCGATATCCATGGTTCATTGTTCTTAATCCACACCAAGGAAATGGCAAAGCATTACAGTTTTGATTCATATCTCTCTGATATCAATACAACTGGAAAGGAAGCATTTCGCTGTTTATATTCAAAGCACATGTTGTCTGTGAAAGGCTGGACAAGGTGCACAGAGAAGGAGGAAATGGAGACTCCATCCCAGGAGCTACTTGGTAGAATCCTGTCTCAAGACAGCTACAATATTTACAACACTATTCATTCATTGGCTCATGCCTTAAATGCAGCATATACCTCCAGGTCCAATCAGATAATGATGGTGGACAGAAAATGGCTAGGACCTCAAAGGCTACATCCTTGGCAGGTATTCCTTTCCCCTCGAAGTTTCACTGAAAGTTACTGTGGATTGTTCAATTCTAGATCCAGATTTTTTTTCTCCTTTATTTTTTATTGGTTTCTTGAGTACATTAACTCTAAAATTTAACATTAAAATTAAATACAAAAGGTGAAAGGATCTAGACTGAGATTTGCACAAATGTAGGCGATTCCATGAAAGTTCAAACCCTGCCAGAAATATTGTTAGTCTTTAAGGTGCTACTGGATTCTTGCTCTTTTCTACTGCAGGCGATTCCAATTTTTCAAACATGTAACTCGCATTTTCCTCGCATTTTGGTATGCACTGAATCTCTTCTTCCTTTTATGAGATTAGGTTCACCTCACCATTGGTTTCATGTCACTGCAACCCATTTCTTAGTCTCCATTGCTGGAGGAAAGCCTCAACTCCATAGAACTCTCCTCAGGCAGGGGGTCTATCTGTGGTCACTTGTGGCCCTTCCTGACTGTGCTCCTGCAATGGAAATTACCTGAGACCAATATTGCATCTGATTCCCTTGGTCTAGAAGTATCCATAGAAGGCGTGCTTTTTCCTTTAGTTTCACTGAAAACCACTGTGGATTGTTCAGTTCTGGATCCAGGCTGAGATTGGGGAGGTGAAGTTTTGCATATAGCCAGGCAGATCCAGCCTGTGAGCTGTGTAGCTCATGTTCCCCTTTTGGGTGCCTAGTGTTGTCTTTCTTAGGTGAGGTGAGATTTACCTTATTACTGGTTTTGTGGCTTTTGGGACCCATTTCTTAGGCTCCATTGTTTTATTTAAAAAAGGTCTTGACTACATTGGCGTCTGCACAGGTAGGGGCTCTGTCACTGGTCACTTGCAGCCCTTCCTGCCTTCCCTCCGGGCTTCTGCTGTTAAAACCTTCCTGAAGTCCATCCTGAAGTCCCACTCCCTTGGCCTTGGCCTCCATCTCCTGGAGCTTATGAGGCAGCTGATGATGACAGTGTTCACAATGGGCATATGGAATAATATCACTTCCATCCTATTGTGGTTGGATATTGTCAGCCTATACATAAGCAGTGGGGTCCCACAAGGATCAGTATTTGGGCCAGTACTATTTAATTTGTTCATAAATGTTCTGGAAATAGGGGTGAGTATAGTAGTGGCCAAGTTTACAGATGGCACAAAATTATTCAGGATGGTGAAAACCAAGGATGACTGTGAAGAGCTCCAGGAAGATGTGGCAAATTAAGTTCAACATTGCTAAGTGTAAAGTGATGCACATTGGGACAAAAAATCCTAACCTCAAGTATAGGCTAATGGGGTCTGAACTTGCTGAGAAAAACAGAGGGGAAGATCTTGGGGCTGTAGTAGATAGCTCAACGGAAGTGTGAGCCCAGTGTGCTGCAGCAGTGAAAAAGGCAAACTCTATGGTAAGGATTATTAGGAAACGGATGGAGAATAAAACAGCTAATGCTATAATGCACCAGTATAGATCTATGGTCAAACCACCTCTGCTTCCCCTTTGCCTTTAAAGCCCCTTGCTGGGGTTGCCATAAGTCGGCTGTGACTTGATGGTACTTTCCACACACACACACATAGATCTATGGCGCAGCCTCATTTGGAATACTGTGTTATCACCGTATCTCAAAAAGGCCATCACAGAGCTGGAAAAAGTACAGAAGAGGGTAACCAAGATGATTAAGGGGTTTGGAGCACCTTCCCTATGAGGAAAGGCTGAAGAGTCTGGGACTTTTCACTTTAGAAAAGAGCTGACTGAGGAGGAACATGATAGAGGTTTATAAAAGTATACACGGAGTGGTGAGAATTGTCAGATTAAGAACTTTTTCTCCCTCTTCCAAAATACTAGAACTTGAGGGCATCCAATAAAGCCGTTAGGCAGTAGATTCAGGATGGACAAAAGGAAATATTTATTTACACACAGAGAGATTAAAATGTGGAAGTTGCTGCCAGAGGATGTAGTGATGGCCATGAGCAGAGATAGTTTTAAAGGGAGATTAAACAGATTCATGGAGGATACGTGTATCAGTGGCTACTAGCCATGGTGACTAAGGGGAGTCTCCACATTCAGAGGCAGTCAACCTCTGAATCCCAGTGCCAGGAGACAACATGAGGGGAAAGCCTCAACCTATATGCCCACTTTGTTGACCCTCTAGTCTAGAGGAACTGATTGTGTTCTTATGGTTTTAAGGATAAAGCAAGGTAATCACAGAGGACTTGAACTAGGTGACTGATATATTTTACATTTTTTTAATTTTTAAAATAATAATGTAAGCATGATGGGCGTGACATTGATTGAGCAAGAGAGAGAGAAAAACCCCGAGTAAGAAAGAATTCTGGATGAATCTGGGAAAGAAAGTTTGGACCACTGCCACTTTGGGGGTGCTATCACTGATTTTACTAAATAAAAAACTATCAAGCAACCCTTTGTTCTTTAAATGGAAATTGTTATGTCACAACATTCAAAAGTCTATTTGGACAAAAATATTAGATTTTAAAAAGCAGGTGCTCAAGTTGAGGTAGGGTAGCCACTGGCTCCAACCTGGCTAAGAGCCCTAGTCAAGCACTGCTCCAAATGGCATTGTCAGGAACAGAGGGCTTGTCTAAAAAAATCTTGAGGTCTGAGGCAGAAGATACAAATGGTGCTATCATCCTGGACAAAGTTAAAAAAAAACATGCCACTTGCTGCCTTTTGATGATTCCAAACATATTTCACCTGAAGAGCTCAGTCTCATGGGCCCAATTACAACACTGACCACTGCTTTCACAGTTTTCTTTAGGATACAAAACCAAGTTATCCCTCAAGACTGTAAATCTAGTCTCTCTTAAGACAACAAAAAGCAGGGACCCAGGAAGTATCCTGAGATCCATTGCCAATATAAAAAGTCCTTTTGTGTTTGGGGCTCATATATTCAGACCCTGAGTCTTACGATATTAGCTGTCCCATCCTAAGCAGAGTTACACCTGTGATCTGCTTAGGGTATTACTGTAGAGCTCCAAATGGATAGCACTGAGATATCCAAGGGTTGACAAGAATGAAATAAAAAATTCCTGGATATTTATGGGCAGAGTCTGGGCTGTGGCTCAGTGGCAGAGCATCTGCTTGGCATACAGAAGGTCCCAGGTTCAATCCCTGGAATCTAGGGCTGTTGAATTAAAAAAAATTGGGTATAGTTCAGATTTAGCCGAATTCGGCCCGTTTAGATTCGGGATATGCCAAAGTCTGAACTCCCCTGCTTCGGTCGGTGCAATTCAGCGCGAATTCAAAGTTCGGGGGAAAAATTCGGCCGAATAAAGCCATTAAAAACACAACCGCGCCTTTTAGCGGCTCTGGGGGGGGCATTTTGGGGGGTAGAGGTCCCAAACTTTCAGCGGAGCTTCAAAGGACCCTTCTTGCAAAACCCCCAAGTTTTGTAAAGATTGGGTCAGGGGGGGCTGAGATATGGGCCCCAAAAGGGGTCCCCCCACCCTTAATGTGCATCTCTGAGCAGAGCTTGCCGCCCACGCACAAAGCTCCCAGCCCCAACAAACAGCTGAGAAGTTTGCAAAGCAACACAACTGCAAAGCAACACAACTGCAAAGCAACACAACCATGTAAAGCAATACTTTTGCAACCGTGCAAAGCAACACCTGACACCTGGGAGTTTGCAAACCATGGAAAGGGACAGAGGCAGCTAGCTATGCATAATGAGCAGGAGGGGTGGAATTTCCCCTTTTGCATCGGACTTGGGACCAGGCAAATGCATTCTTTAAGTCACCATTTGAAAACCAGTTTTGAGCAAGCATCAAAATAGGCCTAACCGATCTTATGAATGAGGGAAAACCTGAGGATACACAACTGAAGCCCCCCCTCAAACCAGGGAGAGAGAGACTCGAGGGGGCACACACACCCCAGGCAGAACCGGCGAAAGCCCCCTTTGGCTTCCTCCCTACCCACCCACAGAAACTGCTCCCTCCCCACACACACACAGACTCTGCTTTTCCCCCCACACACACACACAGGAGAAAAATTATAGATTAAAGCCCCCAAAGGGGTCTTACTGTGGTTGTCTTCTGTTCCATCAGGAGGGGCTGGGAGGACTGGGTAATCCAATACGATTCCATTTAAGCACGGGAGGTTTTGCCTTGGATTTGCCGCTCTGGAGATGCATACACGATCGGGTGATCCATTCATCCCAATAGGGGAAAGGGGAAAGCCCATATCTTGGGCTACAGACCCAATATTTACAAAACTTGGGGGGTCTCTTAAGAAGGCTTGTCTGAAGCTCTGCTGGAAGTTTGGGGTCTGTACCCCCAAAAATGCGCCCCCTGCAGCAGCAGAAAGAGAAAAGGGGGGAGCCGATATTTCTGCCCCCACTGAACCCATCTTTACAAAACTTAGGTGGTCTCTTAAGAAGGCTCATCTGAAGCTATGCTGAAAGTTTGGGGGCTGCACCCCCAAAAAAGCGCCCCCTGCAGCCACGGAAATGGAAAGGGGGGAAGGAAAAGGGGTGGAGCCCATATCTCGGGACCCCCTGTCCCAATGTTTACAAAACTTGGGGGGTCTCTTAAGAAGGCTCGTCTGAAGCTCCGCTGAAAGTTTGGGGTCTGTACCCCCAAAAATGCACCCCCTGCAGCCACAGAAAGAGAAAAGGGGGAGCCCATATCTCAGGACCCCCTGACCCAATATTTACAAAACTTGGGGGGTCTCTTAAGAAGGCTTGTCTGAAGCTCCGCTGAAAGTTTGGGGTCTGTACCCCCAAAAATGCACCCCCTGCAGCCACAGAAAGGAGCAAATGTGCACAAGCACCCACACACACACACGAGGATTTCTCTCTCTCTCTCCCCGGCCGGGCCACGCAGCAGCTGATTCCTCCAGTACTCAATCCTGACTGATTGGCCAGAAGAAGACCCAGCTTGGCCACCGATTGGCCGGGGGAGAATGCTGCTTACTGACGGTTATGCTGCTGCGCCCCGAATTTGCCGGATTTATTCGTGAACTCCCGAACTCGCTGAATTCGGCTCCCTGTTTTCCTGCCAATTTTGAGTTCGGTTCGTCCCGAACTAAAAATTGCCGAATCAGGGGAAATTCGGCTGTTTTTCGGTTCGGGCCAAAACAAATCGACAGCCCTAGTGGCATCTCCAGCTAAAGGGATTAGGCAAGTAGGTGATGTGAAAGACCTCTGCCTGAGACCCCGGAGAGCCGCTTCTGGTCTGAGTAGACAATACTGACTTTGATAGACAAAGGATCTGGTTCAGTATAAGCAGCTTCATGTGCTCATGTTATAGGGGAGGGACTGTGGCTCAGTGGTAGAGCATCTGCTTGGCATGCAGAAGGTCCCAGGTTCAATCCCTGGCTTCTCCAATTAAAGGGACTAGGCAAATAGGTGATGTGAAAGACCTCTACCTGAGACCTTGGAAAGCTGCTGCCAGTCTGAGTAGACAGTACTCATTTTGATGGGCAGCTTCATGAGTTCATATAGCTTCCTGTGTTTTCATAATACTTCTCTGTTCTGTATCATTCTAGCTTTATCCTTTCCTTAGAAACATCCAGCTTTACAATAACTCCAGGCAGGGAGTTCATTTTGATGAAAACAGGGACCTTACGGATAATTTCCATATTATGAACTGGGTTGAATTTCCCAATCAGTCCACCGCTAGTGTGAAAGTTGGGAGTATAGAAAGACAGGACTCTTCAGACATAAAGTTCACCATTGACCAGGGAGCCATTGTGTGGCCCAGTTGGTTCAACCAGGTGGGGAAACCAGATTTTTCATTTTATTACTTTTAACATCCCTTAAGATTTAATAATTTCTTATTACTATATATGGTACATAAAGGGTATGTTAGGGTTGACAGCCTGGGCTAGCCCAGATCTCAGATCTCAGAAGCTAAGCAGTATCAGCCCGGGCTAGTATTTGGATGGGAGACCTCCAAGGAATGCCAGGGTCGTGGCGTGGAGGCTATCAATGGCAAACTACCTCTGAACATCCCTTTCCTTGAAACCCTCACCATAAGTCATCTGTGACTCGATGGCAAAAAAAAAATGGCTGACAAGTATGGGTTAGGAAATTCCTGGCTATTTGTGGGCAGAGCCTGAGAAGGATGAAGTTGGGGAGGGGAAGGAACTCAGCAAGGATGTGATGCCATAGAATCTGCTCTCTAAAGCTGTCATTTTCTTCAGAGGAATTTAACTTGTTATAAACTATCAGTTGTAATTCTGGGAGAACTGCAGGCCCCACCTGGGGAATGGCAACCCTAGATCTGACTACTATCTGATTCGGTTAAAGTCAAATCACACATGGATATGAGTGACTGGGATTCACATCCTTTTATATGCCATTAAAGGTTTGTTATGATTATGATTATTATGATTCACATCCTTCTTATAGAGAGGTGTAGGTAACACCATTTAATCGGGTCTCCATATCCAGAACCAGAATGTGTGTTTTCTAGCTCAGTGTCTCTGAGATCAGGGGAATCAATTGGCAGATGGAAAAGCTGAAACCTGAAGTGTAGGAAGCTGAAGGCCCTGTTGTTGTTAACGTAAAGGCCCCATTTTGGTTCCATGGCATGCTAGCTGTTAGGATTGCCAGCTCTGGGGTTGGAAATACTTGGATATTTTGGTAGTTGTTAGGGTTGCAAACCTCCAGGTACTAGCTGGAGATCTGCTATTACAACTGATCTCCAGCCAATAGAGATCAGTTCACCTGGAGAAAATATCTGCTTAGGCAATTAGAATTGATGGCATTGAAGTCCCTCCCCTCCCCAAACCCCACCCTCCTCAGGCTCCACCCCAAAAGCCTCCTGCCGATGGCAAAGAGGGACCTGGCAACCCTAGGAGTAGAGCCTGAAGAGGGCAGGGTTTGGGGAGGGGTGGGACTTCAGTGGTGTATACTGCCTTAGAGTTCACCTTTCAAAGCTGCCATTTTCTCCAGGTGAACTGATCTTTGTCACCTGGAGATCAGCTGTAATAGCAGATCTCCACCCACCACCTAGAGGTTGGCAACCCAACTAGCTGTCCAAACCCCAGGAAAGAAAGGCACCAATGAGTCATTCGGTAGTTGAATTCAGATATTTAAAACAAAATATTCAATATTAACATATTTTATTAAATAAGTCTGCTTAACCTTTTCTACATCTTTACTTTTCCAACAAATCACTTCCTGGTTGTAGTTCCTTAAGACTATATCTTCCTTCAGTGTCACTGAGGGTTAAACTAGATGATACATCTTGAAAGCAAAATCTTCACCACAAATGGTGTTTTTTCATACCGGAAACATGAGTATGCACTTGATTTCCCCCTTTCCTCCACACTTCTCTGGGAATTGTGGCTTCAGGTCCTAATAGACATCTGTCACTCTGGCTGCATTCAGCTATCACAATAAACGGTGTGGAAGGCAAATAGTGTCGGGTGGTGGAAGTCAGCTCGAGCAATGGAGTCGTGGAATGGGGCTAAACCCCTTCAGTGCTGTGGGCTGAGCATGAATCAGGGCCCATGCAGCTGCAGTTTAAATACAAGGGTAGATTCCTCATGGACCTAGTTTGGCTCTCATTTCCACCAAGACAAATACTTGTAACATTTTATTTGATCCTCCTTGTCTTCACGCTTAGACCCTGCCTGTTTCTAGGTGCAATGAAAACTGTCGCCCTGGATACACCAAGGTGTTTCTGAAAGAGAAGCCTCCTTGCTGCTACGGCTGTACACTGTGCATGGAAGGGACCATCTCCACACAGGAAGGTAGGTAGCTCCTGAGGAAAGGGGCAGTTGTTGGGGAACAGGGCAAAGATTAACTAAGGGAGCAATACGAAGCAGGTCTACTCAAAACGAAACCCCATTTTATTCAATGGGTCTTACTATCAGAAAAAGCGTTCTTAGGATTGAGCCTCCGATTCTTTTTTTAAATACAAGTTCAGACTTTGATTCCTTCTTGGTTTGCAGATTAAGAACATAAGAAGAAAGAGCTGCCATGTAGCATCCATTCAGTGACCTTTCTAGTCCAGTGATTCTAGGGTTGCCAACCTCCAGGTACTGGCTGGAGATCAATCTCCTGCTATTACAACTGATCTCCAGCCAATAGAGATCAGTTCATCTGGAGAAAATGGCCACTTTGGCAATTAGACTCTATGGCATTGAAGTCCCTCCCTTCCCCAAACCCCATTACCTCATTCCTTGGAAGCTCAATGCTGCTTCAACGCAAAATGGCTTTCCCCATTCCTCTCCTTGCCCGAATTAAACTGTGGATCCTGGCTCATTCCAGAATCACTGAGCGAGCGTACAACTTTCTCAAGTTGAGTTTCGCCCCACCCTTTTCCAAATCCCTCTTCAAGGCAGCATTCAGATAGCCAAACAGGGGAAGCACAGAAGATTGGCTTCTTTCACAGCCAATCACGAAGCAGTGTGTAAAGAGGCAGGGATTCAAGTGCTTCCTGCTACCTCGGAGCTCTTTCTGAGCAAAAGAAAGCCTTTTTAAAAAAACGAGGCTTGGATTTCTCTCCCTCCCTTCTTTCAGATTGCTCCGTTTTTTGTTCTTAAAATGATTTTTTTATGCAGCAGTTGGGTTTGGGGGGAAGGAAATCTTATCTTGTGAGGTTAGCCAATTACAGAGCAGCATGTAAAGGGGTGGGACTTGATTTGAACTTGGGAGACTGCTTTTCTGTATTCATGCCTCCATTAGTTTTTTTTTTTTTTTTATAATAATTTTATTGGTTTTTATAATACAAATTTTCCATGATAGTAAACAACAATAAAAGCAATATGAAATTCAAAATCAAAATTCTAACTCTATGTTGTTATAATTTCTTGAATTCATAACAAAAAAAAACAAATTAGAGGAAAATTTATGACTTCCCCATCACCTCTCTCCGCCTCTTAATAAAATATTCATCCCATCGTAATTGGTCTGATCTTAACTGTTATAAATTCATTTAACTTTCATAGAACATTTTCTATTAATCTAAATGATTATAACTCTTACTATTAATTGTATCTTCTAGATCAGATTAATAAGTATTCTTCCATTTTCCCGTTTTAATTCATATTCACAGTATTTCATCCAATCCTCCCATTCCCCTAAGAATCGAACTTTGTCTTTTTCATTTAAAATGGCTGTAAGTTTTGCCATTTCCACCAATTCGAACATTTTCCCAATCCAGTCTTTTTTCTCGGGAATTTCTGCCCCCTTCCATTTTGCTGCATAAAGCAGTCTCGCAGCTGTTGTAGCATAAATCAAAAAAGTTCTTTGTATTAACAAGTCGTCAGGTATCATACTTAATAGCATCATTTCTGGTGTTTTGGGTATATTTTTTTGTACTATTAGTCTCAGTTCATTGTATATCATATCCCAAAAGTCTTTAGCTTTATCACAAGTCCACCACATATGGTGAAAGGAACCAATTTCCTTATTGCATTTCCAACATTTGGGGGATGTCACTTTATATATCTTTGCCATCTTCTTAGGTGTTAAATGCCATCTATACATCATTTTATAAATATTTTCTCGAATTGACTGCGCATTTATTCCTTTCAAGTCATTCATGCCTCCATTAGTATGCAGTTTCATCCCTGATAATTCCAGCCAATGCATACAGTTTCCCCCAACCCGGGTTACTTTGATCCTGGCTGAAACGGGGAATAAAGGAGGTTAAAGCGACCATGCATAAAAAAACTTGGTCTCTGCAAAAAATTGCACTCTTGAGAGGTTGAGAGGATAAAAGGAGAATACCTCATATATGCCAACCAACACCTGAGGAAGAGAAGGTGAAAATATGATGAATAATAAAACTGTCGTTAATAATAATGAGATGCACAGCAGATCCTTGCACCAATCCAACTGCATTCCAGGAAGGGAATACTAGGCATAATAAATAGCCTAATACATAATCTTGGACTCACAGTAGCTGCCACTCCATTCACTGCAATTTGAGCCACATTTGAGTGTGCCTTTTCTTGAATCAGACTGCGTAGTCATCTAGCCCCATGCCATGTATTCTGCCTGATGACTCTGGTAGAAGATGCTGTACAGGAAATCTGTTGGTGTGGGGATGCCAGGGACTCAAACTGGGATTTTTTTGCATCTGGGGAATGCACTGTACCCCTGAAATTCAGCCCCGCCACCACTATCACATATTGTTAGTTCTTCACCTGTCTACTATCAACATGTTTTCTGGCTCTTGGAGCTCTCATCCCTGAGATACCAGATTTATGAAATGTAATAATATCAAAAACTTAATGTGATACTGAAGTCAGACTTTTCTTTTTCAGATGCAAGCCATTGCAATAAGTGTCCAGAAGATCAGCATTCGAACAAGGACCGAAATCAATGCATTCCCAAGTTAGTAACCTTTCTATCCTTTGAAGAACCTTTAGGCATCCTTCTAACTTTCTTCACACTCATCTTGACCCTAATGACAGGCTCCATTCTGGGAATCTTCATTAAATACTTAGAGACTCCCATAGTCAAAGCCAACAATAGGGACGTCTCCTACGTTCTCCTCATTTCCCTCCTGCTTTCATTTCTCTCCTCTCTTCTCTTCATTGGTCAGCCCCGGAAGGTGACCTGCCTTCTCCGACAAACTGTCTTCAGCATCATCTTCTCTGTTGCCGTCTCCTCTGTGCTGGCAAAAACTGTCACTGTGGTGGTGGCCTTCATGGCCTCACAGCCAGGCAGCAGGATGAGGAAATGGCTGGGGAAGAGCTTGGCCAACTCCATTGTCTTTTCCTGTTCTGGTATTCAAGTGGGCATCTGCACCCTCTGGCTGGGCATCTCTCCCCCCTTCCCAGAGGCTGACATGTACTCCCAGCCTGGACAAATTGTCCTGCAGTGTAATGAAGGGACTGTCGCCATGTTTTATGCTGCCCTCGGCTACATGGGCTTCCTAGCTGCAGTCTCCTTCACAGTGGCTTTCATAGCCAGGAAGCTGCCTGGGGCCTTCAATGAAGCCAAGCTGATCACCTTCAGCATGTTGGTGTTCTGCAGTGTTTGGATGTCCTTTGTGCCCACCTACCTGAGCACTAAGGGGAAATACATGGTGGCTGTGCAGGTCTTCTCCATCTTGGCCTCTGGTTTGGGGTTACTGGGCTGCATCTTTCTTCCCAAATGCTACATTATTATACTGAGGCCTCATCTGAATACAAAAGAACATCTAATGATGAAAAAAAAAGATGGCATCTGATATTACGTACATTCTTTTAAAACAGTGGTTCTCAACCTGGGGGTCGGGACCCCAAGGGGGTCGCGAAGTGTTTTCTGGGGGGTCGCCGCCACTGTCCTGGGACAGCCCCCATCCCGGGCTGTCCAGGACTAACCCAGACGCCCTGTAACCCTGATCCGTCCGCGAGGGCAGGGAAGACCCCAAGCAGAGAGGTAAGGAACTGGCAGACCAACAGCCAGAAGGAGCTGAGCTGCAGAGACACGGCGGCGTGCCGCCGCACACCAGCTGTAGCCCCACTGCCCAGCTGAGAGGCGGGCGGGCCAGCCCTGGGCGTGGTCGCACCTGCGCCGGGCGGATGATGCGGCAGGATGTGTGGGAGGCTGAGGAAGCTCCCCTGGCTCGGCCAGTTCAGGTCTCAGAGGAGAAGAGGGCGGTCCCCCTTGAGGCCGCTACAGCCACGTTGTTTTTACTTTTAGCCGCACTCAGGTGGGGCGGGAGCTTCAGCCTGGAATCCAAGTGCGCATGTCTGTAGTGTGGCTTCGCTTTTCTGCCCCGAGTCATCAGTTCCGCTCTGCCCTGAGTCATCAGTTCCGCTCTGGCAAGGCCAAGGGGGAGAGAGTCGAGGTGCATGCGCAGTTCGGGATTTCCCCCTCGAGCGCGCAGGTTTGGTGAGGCGCAGAAGGAGCGGTGACTGGCGGAGGGGAGAAAAAGGCACGAAAAGTCCGAGCGGGATAAGCGGCCCTCGGCTCTTTCCTAGCCCTTCGCTCTCGTGAGGTGATTAAACGGAGATCCGCTTTGAGGGATAACTGCAGTTCTGTGCACAAGCAGTGTCCCAGTCACAAGAGAGGGGGTTTCCTCGCGAGAGCCCCGGTCTGCTTGGAAGAGTTTTTGGGGAGAGAGGGGAGGACAAGGAACGCAGTGAATGCTCAGAGGCATTCTTTCCTCCGTGTCAGGAAAGTTTGCCGCGCCACACAGTCACAGTCGCTGCACAACAGGTGGTAGTACCGTTTGCTTGTTTGTTTTAAACTTTAAAATTTAAAGTAATTATATAAATGGATACCCTGGACTGCCAAAAAAAGTGTTTTCTTTATCCTATTGAAAATGTCATTTATGCAAATTTATGCAAATGTGACGAGGGTCGCAGGTTACTTGGCAATTGTAAAAGGGGGTCGCGACTCGAAAAAGGTTGAGAACCACTGTTTTAAAACATTTCATGAAGTATCATTAAATGGGGGAATCAGCGGGGCTGCCAATAGCCACCATGAGCCCTCCAACAAAGATTCCAGGGGGGGGCTTATGACCCTGATACAAATCAAATATCATAGAACAAAAATCACTCGGATGGCTGTTAGCACACATCAATAAGGATCTAAAAGGATCTGCAAGTCCATCTGTCTATCCATTTGTGGCAGGCATAACTCATCAGAAAATAAAACTAGAAATCTCATTATTGGCTACCAGCTTTAGGATGATCATGGGAGGAGTTCTAGGGCCAAAAATTAAAGAAATTAAAGGTTATCTTCAGACCCCACCCACCCTGCAATCTTATTTGCAATGGAAGCTAAGCTTGCATAGCAGTTAGTGTCGGACTAGGATCTGGGAAACCCAGGTGCAAACCCCCACTCTGCCATGGAAGCTTCCTGGGCAACCTTGAACTAGTCGCATACTCTCAGCCCAGCCTACCTCACAGGGTTATTGTGAGGATAAAACAGAGAAGAGAATGATGTCAACCGCTTTAGGTCTCCTTTGGGAGAAAAGGCAGGATATAAATAAAGTAAATAAATACATGTTGTAACTTCTGTTCCTCGTTTGTTACCACTAAAGCAGATTAACATTTATTAACATGCCTATGAAGGGAGGTGAGGGGAAGCATCCTTTTCCTACTTTGATAGCTTATGAAGAAATATTAACTCCCCTCTTCGGTTCATAATATTAACAAAGGTTGCTGCTATACTATTAAATACATTCCAAGTTAACAACCAGGATGGACTGAAAAATAAAGGGAGAAAAATTACAAGTGGAAGTAGACAAATAGCAGATCATGAAAGGAAGGGAGCCAAATGAAGGAGGAGAAGAGTTAGAAAAATGTAGGAAAAGGCAATGAAAGCGTTTTTTGATATATATAATATATATTTTGCTACCACACACTAACAGGGCTGCTCCTTTGCAATATCTAAACAATAGACCCAAGGGAAAATGAAGGTACTAAAAACATCAAATGCATACAGCAGTTATAGTGTGAGAGACTGCTAAATAAAATTACCTCAGAAGGCAAAATTATGAAAGGCCTATAAGACATCGCCCATATCTGATTTTGAATTTGATAAGGATTAAAGAACATTCACTGAAGAAGTCATTTCCGAAACAAGTATAGAGCATTAACTGAAGAAGGCATTTCACAAAGCAAGTATATACCCGGGAACTTGTCTTGAATATTATCTATAGAGCTGACAACCTGAAAGCGCCTATTTAAGATGGCACATTACCTGTGGAGTTTACAACCTGAATTTGTTTTGACTATTATTGGTGGAATTGACAACCTGAATGTGCTTATATAATATTGAACACTACCTGTGGAATCTACAACCTGAATTTGTTGGATAACTATATTTGGAATATCAACTTGTAACTTGAATTTGCTTGACTTATCCATAATTTGAATTCGCTGAATTTTTTCTAAGCATGTTTATGTTGGAACTTTACCTGGTGATTTCACAACCTGTATTTTGTCTAATTTTAAGAGTTTGACTTTAGAAATCTACAACTGAATATTTTTTAATAAGAGGTACTACTGTATGCTTATACCTTTGCAATATCTGACTGTGCAGGAGCTGGGTGAAATTAAAGGAAGAGGAAAATCACAGATAAGGACCTTGTTAGAGGGCTGCATCCTGGCAATGACTGGAGCGTATCCTGGCTGGTCTTGCCTCGCTCCAGTAGTGGTTTGGCTAATGGGCTTAGCAGGATCTGCAAATGGTTTTCCTCAGCCTCATAACAAACTTTGCATAAGGGCCAAGCCCGAGGCAGAAACCTCTTTACTGCAACGTGTCCAGAGGAGAGCAACAAAGATGGTGAGGGGTCTGGAGACCAAGTCCTATGAGGAAAGGTTAAAGGGGCTGGGTATGTTTACCCTGGAGAGGAGACGACTTAGAGGTGATATAACCATCTTCAAATACTTGAAGGGATGTCATATACATGGTGC
This sequence comes from Euleptes europaea, assembly GCF_029931775.1. Classification (NCBI taxonomy): domain Eukaryota; kingdom Metazoa; phylum Chordata; class Lepidosauria; order Squamata; family Sphaerodactylidae; genus Euleptes; species Euleptes europaea. The sequence continues at coordinate 21,326,729 of NC_079312.1, forward strand.
CGAGGTGTTTTCTGTTGCTCCAGGTCGGACCAGAACCAACGGGTTGAAATGAAATCAAAAGAGTTTCAGTCTAGACATTAGGAAGAATTTTCTAAAGAGCGGTTCTTCAGTGGAACAGGCTTCCTTCCCTGGGTTTTTAAGAGGCTAGATGGCCATCTGTCAGCAATGCTGATTCTATGACCTTAGGCAGATCATGAGAGAGAGGGGACCTTGGCCATCTAGGCAGGGAGTATGAGTCACCTGGGGTGTGTGGGGGGGGGGAGTTAGTTTTGAATTTCCTGCATTGTGCAGGGGGTTGGACTAGATGAGCTTGGTGGTCTCTAATTGATTCTATGACTGTGTTCTGCCTTCCCTGCGCCCCTAGTGGCTGCAGTCAGAACTACATTAGGAAAAAAATTAAATACATTTGGTGAATACAGCATGACACTGGCTTCAGGGGCTTTGCAGGTGACTTGCCCCCCCCCCCGCCCCCGCCGGATTTTGTCACACACACCCCTCGGCTGCCCTGGGAATCAGTGCAATGAACAGAACCTTCCTCCAACATACGTGGTCATCCACTGCAGGCTGAATCGCTTCTGTTGGAAAAAGGCTCCTTTGGCTGGAAAAAGGCTTCAGATTTTGCTCAGTGTAGGATACATTCCAATGTATCAGTACCCAGAACTGATTAAAATGTATTATGTTACCATAGTTAGCTTCATGATAGCATGCCCCATGGATATTTCTGGAGATTTTGCCATAAATGTAGATGTAAAGTCATTCTATATGGTTTTTGCATGATCTGATAAAAGTGCTATTGATGCAAGTTTCTACTTCACCTTCTGCACATATTCTTCGAATTAACTGGCTATTGTTGCTTCCACTCTTGCACATATTTGTAAAGGTATTCTTAAAAACTGCAACAAAGGCACTGATCCACTGTTAAGTACGCTAAAATGTTATCTAGAACAAACGCCACTTGGGCAGCTTGCAAGCAGATGTGATTTTCGTGCTGAACATATGAGGCTGACATACTGAATCAGGCCATTGGTCCACCAAAGGGCAGCATTGCCTACTCAGGCTGGCAGCAGCTCTCCGGGGTCTCAGGCAGAGGTTTCTCGCATTCTGCCAGTGCCACCACTTCAGACTACACCCTTCAGCCCAGTCGGAATTAAAGGACAGGAGCCAACAGCCGGAGAAAGCTGTGGCTCCAACTGGACCTGGTGGGTGCCCCATTTCAGGCTTGGTTACATCACAGCAAAGGGAAGCTGTTCTCTTTGAGCCAAAGCTGAGCGGTGGCAGCAGAATGGTGATGGTGCTGGCCACCAGAGCATCACCGTCAGCTGCAAGCCCAGGGCGGAGGCAGTAGCAGCTGCCACAGCTTCAGCGTCACAACGGATGATAATGTAAAGCATAGGCAAAGGAGCCAATGTAAAGCATTATTTATTTATTTTATATTATATTATATTTCTATCCCGCCCACCCCACACCAAAGCAGTGCTCAAAACTGTGGCTCACAGTTCAACAACAGCAGCATAATACAAAACAGCAACCCAAAAGCCAAAGAAGAGAGAGAGGCAGACCCATCTGGTTAATTAGAAAATGCCGGCATTAATATGCTGGGTATTTTCTCAATTTCTTTCCTGGACAGAAAGCAGGTACTGGACAGTCTAGTTCAAACATCAACATTAGGGAAATCAGAAGAGGTGCACCAGGGCTGGACAAGATGTGTTTTGCTTTTCATTTACAGTCCGTCCTTCTCACTAAGAAATGCATCACAGAATGAGAAGATAATACAACCAAAATAGAATCATACGTACAGCACAAGAAGAAAAATGCAATGTTGGTGCCAAAACGAGTTCTACAAAAAAATTCCCTTTACTACTATCTAGTGTTGACACATCCATAGTAGGGCTGTGCACCCCCCCCCCCCCCAGTATTTTTCAGGTTTGGGTTTAATAACCCTGACAGTTAAAAAAAAAAAAATCCAAATCGCCATGTTGGCTTTTTCCAGATTTTTTAAAAAAATTGTCGGGGTTATTAAACCCAAACCTGAAAAATTCCAGCTGCCTGCAAACTCCACATTGGTCTAGGTGGGGGCAGGTGGCGCAGAACTGAACGCCTCCAAGACCCACCTGGAGTTTGGAGGTGGCGGAGAGCGGAACGCTGGGCCAAGCCCAGTATTCAGCTTATGCCACCACCTCCAAAGTCCTGGAGATCGGAGGCAGCAGCCTGAGCTGAAAGCTGGGCTCGGGCCGAGTCCCGCGTTCAATCCTTTGCCGCCACCTCCGAGGCCACGTAGACTTTGGAGGCCGTGGCGCCAGCAGCTAAGTGAGGGGGAGAAGGGATTCCTCTCGTTTTTTTTAATGGCAGCGGTGCCTAAGCATCCCCGAATAATGCCCAAAAAAATCCAATATAATTTGGGATCCGCTTTTCGGCTCCCTTAAATTGGCGTTTTTCTGGTATAACCCCCCCAAAGTACTGATAAAGTATTTGGGGGGGGGGTTCCAGTTCGGCTTTAGCTGAATGCACACCCCCAATCCACAGACCACCCGCCCTCGTTCCCCACATCTACTTCCCAGCAGCATCTGTCTACATCAGGTAGATCACACATATCCAGTAAACCCATCTTTGAAGGTGGTGGCCAGATCTTGGTGTTGGTCCGTCAACGTCACACTTTTGTAGTCCTTCGATACTATGAGCTTAATATCAGCACTGTCCAAAATTACTTAAGCTGTAAATGAAGGGGGGGGGGGGAATGAGATCAGAACCTAGTCAGAATCTGCCACACTTCCTTGGCTTACACAGCGGGCCTAGTCACGGAAGCCTCTATCTGACTGTAGCAGCTGCTGCCTCTGACAGATGCCACGGCTAAGGAGATCATGTTCTCTCTATTTGCACTGTTTTCTCAGGCTGTGTTATGGAGGGGGGAAAGGCATAGAGAGGTTCCCGTGAAGCTACAACTTTCTCACTTGGCTGTTGAGAAAGAAAAAAAAGCTAGAACAGGGCTTTCCAAATAATGGAATCTGGCCCACGTGAATTTTAAGGCAACTGCCTGAAGGCCCAACATGGGAGACAAATAAAGGAAAACAAACTTGGCCACATGCAAATTGGCCAAGAGCCCCTTCGGAGCACCCTTTGCAAAACACCTAACCTACCATGCAGGGCTGTTGCAAGGATACAGTGCAGTAGTGGAGGGGAAAACAAGTATGCTGTCCTAAGCTGCCTGAGTGAAAGGTGGGATACAAATATAAAGACTGAGCCATCTTTTTTTTTTGCCATCAAGTCACAGCTGACTCATGGCAACCTCGTAGGGTTTTCAAGGCAAGAGATGTTCAGAGATGGTTTGCCCTTGCCTGCCTCCAGGTAACAACCCTGGCATTCCTTGGAGGTCTCTCATCCAAATACTAACCAGGGCCGACCCTCCTTAGCTTCTGAGATCTGAGGAGATCAGGCTAGCCTGGGGCTATCCAGGTAAGGGTGAGCCACTTTACAGAGCAGCTTTAAAACTACTGAGGTCACATAGCTACTGAGGTCACATAGCTACATGAATTTCTTTGAAAGACAAGCAGCAAAGCAGCTGAGAAAGTCTGTCCTTGCAGGCTATTCTGTTCACCCTTCCAAGCTGAATTCCTGTATTTCACACAACTGCTGTCCCAGAACACAACCTAAGACACACGAACAGGTGGGCCACTTCCTTAGAAGACCACCCATCACCCACACATCCCTTCTCTAGTCTCCCAATATTTACCTTTCACCAGCTAGAAGCAGGAGGTCACTGAGTCTGTGGAAGAAAATGGGAAGAGATTACAAATGAATACATTGCTGCCTAATCTCAGAGGGCTGTGGAAGGAAAGGAAGCCATCTCAGGGGGTTACACCATCCCAAAGCCATCTTCGACTCTGCTTCCAACGAAGGAACATGTTGGACTTCAGCCGGATGTCGGACGAGGGTGTGGTGTGGCGAGGTGAGGTGAGGTGGCAGAATCAGTTACTGGGACAAGATGAAAGAATTTTGCTCTCTATTTTATTGCTCCCCTCTGCCTAGGAGCACAAGTCGGTATCCAGTTCTCCCTGCCTCCATTGACCGCACAGGGTTGTCGTGAGAGGCTAGGCTGAAGGAGAGTGACAGGCCCAGTGCCAGCCAGACAGCCTTACAACTGGAAGACTCCATATCCCAGGTCTCCCTGGTCTGACGCTAGCCATTATGCCATCCAGCCTCTCTCTTTCTTCAGCACTGCCACTGGTTCTTGTCCTTCTGCTGGGTTTGCAGGGGCTCTCCATCTTTTCTGGCCTTAGTTTTTATACTAAAAATGTCATCATCTCAATATTTACAACATGAGCTGTTCTGGATCAAAAATGCAATAAATAAATATGGCAGCAGTTTGTGCCTGTGCAGGTTATGAAGCAAATTTCTCACAAGAAGGATTTTGAAGCGACCCCCCCCCCCAACCCGGCCTCTGAGGTAAACTCTCATGGACCAAGAGCAGGATGCGAGGTGGAAATAAAGCCACGCTTTTCAACCTCGCCTGACCTTAGTCAGACCTTCAGAGAGCCCACCCTTTCTCTACTTAGGAGCATTTTATCAGCCAGAAATCCCCACAAGGACTCTTCCAATACCTTCAAATTCTTTCATGGCCTTCTCCAGAGCAGCAGTGCTATCAGCGAAGGCCGAGACTTTTTTTTTTAGTACAGGAAGACAACTTGCTGGCTTCTTCAACTTCACTTGCTCAGTGCTGAAGAGGCAAACAGAAAATAATCCTCCAGCCCACCAAATAAAAAAATCTTAAGGAAATAAAAAGAAATGGAAACGAACACCAGAAAGGATACAAAGAGTAGCATGACAAACCAATTGGGTGGGTAAACATTCCTAAACCTGGGATAGGCTCTCAAGTCTCTGCATAGGAAAGCTAAAGCCAACACTGGAGGAAAATTAAAATGGTGCAGGAATTTCAAGGCTGCTCGAATTCAGCATTTTCAGCAACTGGGCAAAAACCCGGCCAGAAGCTGCTGGTCAGTATCATGCCTTTAATCAGCTGCTTTCTTGCCTGCGCTATTTGCTGGCTGAAGAACCAGAAAATGAACATCTCCAGCAGCGCCACCGCCTGGTCTACTGCCCTCACTAAGCCTCGAATGTTCATTCCCAGTTGAGGGGAAAAGACATATTTATTGCACAACTCACCGCACTGCTAAACACGGTCATTTTTTTCCAGGAGTCTAGAAAGCTTAGTCAGCAGTTGTCAAGTAACTGTTTCTGGTATGTCCCATGCTTGTCACTTCAAAGGGCAAGGAGTCTGGCCTTCCCCAAAGGGTAACTAACGCATGCTAGAAAGCCAACCTTACCATCTCCGCCCCGCCTCCCCCCTCCAAACTACAAAGAAGACCCTTTATATGCTATACACATACTTCAAAAAAAGACCCTTTATGTGCTATACACATACTTCATTGTGTAAAAGGATAAAAGGAGGGGTTAGTTTACCTCTGCAAAAAGCGGTCGACATCCTGGGTGAGGGGAAAAGAAAGAAGAGGAAGTTCAGTTTCTGCCCTTGGCACCCCCCTCATATCCTAAATACTGATGTTCTCCCCCCCCCCCCCGGCCGCCCCCATGTGCCCAGTGCATAGCAGGCATGTTATTTATGAAATGTCTACTCAAACATCTCAAATTAAAACAATTAAGGAGCAGGATGGGGGGAAAGATCTCTCTCTACTCGAGCCCCTGGAGAGCTGCTGCCCACTGGAGCAGACAATACAAGGCTCAGCACACCAATGGTCTGACTTACTTATTTTGTTTTATTAAATTAAAAACAGCCGGCCACTCATCTCACCTGCAAGAGCTGTCCAGCAGGCAGGTCCCTCTCCGCTTCCATTTCCTGGATGAACCCCTCCAGAGAACTGAGCTGATCATCCAGCCGATGCATGTGCTTATCCCTCTTCCGCACCATCTCCCTCCTGGTCTGTTTCATCCAGGCCAACGTACGGCCCTCTTGCTTCTTGAGAAACGGCTGCAGTTTTCGGAACCTGGCCACCGTCTTCCGCTTCTCTCTTTCCATCTGCACCTGCAGCAAGGAGATGGAGAGAAAAGCTGGTCAGTGTTTGGAAACACAAGCCCAGTTAACAAGTTACAGTGAATGCGCATACAGTCTGTGTACGGGGTACAATTAGTTTTTCTTTACACGTGCATCGAGTAATGCACATGTTAGTCAACATGGGCACAGTTTAATGTGTGATTGGAACTGAATATTCAGTGGGGACCAGTACCAAGATAGATAGAAAAAGAAGAGTTGGTTTTTATATGCCGACTTTCTCTATTACTTAAGGGAGACTCAAACTGGCTTACAATCACCTTCCCTTCCCCACAACATACACCCTGCAAGGTAGGTGGGTCTGAGAGAGCTGTGACTAGGCCAAGGTCACCCAGCTGGCTTCGTGTGTAGGAGCGGGGACACGAATGCAGTTCACCAGATGAGCCTCCGCCGCTCATGCGGAGGAGTGGGGAATCAAACCTGGTTCTCCAAATCAGACTCCACCACTCCAAACCACAGCTGTTAACCACTACGCCACGCTGGCAAGTGAACACAGTTGGCTGTTGCAAACGTATGTCTACACATAACACGCAGAGTGTGTGAGCATTCACTGTGACCCGTGAACAGGTCTGCAGACAATCATCAGAGTATCAAGGCACACCTTAGTGAGTGCCAAAGCCAAACTGCTCAGGATACTTGGGCTCCACAGCTCAAACACCTGATGTTTTGAAGCTGGCCTTCAAAAACCAAAATGGCACTGTGGCAAGGGGGAGTTCTCTCCATCCTCACGTCTCATTTCTTTGATTTCCACTCCACCACCAGGTTTGGGTCCCAGTAGGGAAAAAGACACAAAACGAGCCTCTATGTACCCATCAAGCACATTTTTATCCTCCCTTTATTCTGTGCTCAGAGCAGCATACATTTTCTTTTTTTTTATGTTACCCTCACAACAACCCTGTGAGGCAGACTAGCCCAAGGAGAGCTTGCCTCAAAGATATTCAGCAAGCTTCAAAGCAAAATGAAACCATCATTCTCCCAGTGCTTAAAGCAACCATGTATGTGTACAACTAAAGAATGTTGCGGCACCTTAACAACATGAACACATTTATCTGCCTTATACTGAATCAGACCATCCAAGTCAGTATTGTCTACTCAGACTGGCAGTGGCTCTCCAGGGTCTCAGGAAGAGGTCTTTTACATCACCTACTTGCCTAGTCCCTTTAAGTGGAGAAGCAGGGGAACCTGGGACCTTCTGCATGTCAAGGAGATGCTCTACCACCAAGCCACAGCCCCTCCCATACAAATTAACTATGGCATTAAGTTTTATTTTTAAATTCTGGATGTCTACTAAGTTAAGACCTGCAGCTGCAAAGAGGCAGTTTTATGTTTTGGGATTAAATTGTTAGGAACCGTTGATTCTTGTTCTGTTACATTTTAATATATCTGAAAGGGATTCACTAAGCGTAATGATATGCCCTTTATTGACATTAAACTTAAAAGCTGCATGAATTACTTGTTGACATAAAACAGGTGTTGTCCACCTATGTCATTGAAAATGCTGATAGGCATTCTCATTGGGAATAAACTTTGCTTTTTTATATAATGGTAACAAACATTTAATATATTAAAAACGAAGCTTTTCATAAACCAGAGTCCACGTCTGATTTGAGACATGGAGTAGGGGTCCCTGGGTGTGTGTGGGGGGGGGGCGGTAGTTGTGAATTTCCTGCATAATGCAGAGGGTTGGACTAGATTACCCTGGTGGTCCCTTCCAACTCTATGATTCTATTCTATTTTAAGTATGTGTCTATTTCAATTTCAATACCTTTATTGGCATACTAAGTTCAATCAATAAGAATAAAACTAGCTACTGTACATCATTTTACCTCGTCTCTTAATTATATCATCAAAAAATTTGGCTACAGATTCGATGATCTCAGGACTTTGGGAAGATAACAAGTTCATCTCACTGTCATCAGCTTGGTTAGCATAGTTTGATAAAATAGGGTTTAAAAGTGCAGCACAAGTTTCGCAGTAAAAAGGACAGTACAAAAGAATATGGTCAGTACTTTCTCTCTCTCCCATAACACAATTACACACTCTGGCAGAGTATGGAATTTTCTTATATCTCCCAAACAGAATGGCAGAAGGGAGAACATTAAAACGGGCTGGCATATAAGCTCTCCGATGGTGGGGAGTAGTAAGACAGGAGAAATACTCCGGGGGAGAATTTGATAGCCCCCATCGTAGTGGTGAGCATCTGCCAGAAGCTAAACTTCTAAATTCTTGCCTCTCGACATCAATGATCCTTTGCTTAATCAAGGTGTATGTCGCTCTCTCAGAGAGAAGCGCCATATCCTCAACACAGAGCCCCAATGATGTGATTTTTTTCTCAATATGAGAGGACCATACAGATGTTTCTAATTCAGAGAGCATATTCGCGATGAGATGATTGTTACTACTTCTAAAATGTAATCACAGCCAAAATTTAATTGTTATAATCCATGCTTTTGTTTCTAGTCTTCTTTGGTTTGTCTCCAAACAAATAGCAGCATAAGGGAAGCAAGCTGGGATGTGTCTGTTTCTTGACTGAGGAAAACAGAACAAGGAGATGGGGGGAAGTTCCCCCCCCCCAGTGTTGCAGGGTGAGTGAGTGAGTGTGTGTGAAGTGCCATCAAGTCGCAGCCAACTTATGGCAACCCCTTTTGGGGTTTTCATGCTAAGAGACTATCAGAGGTGGTTTGCCATTGCCTTCCTCTGCAAAGCAACCCTGGTATTCCTTGGTGGTCTCCCATCCAAATACTAACCAGGGCTAACCCTGCTTAGCTTCTGAGATCTGACGAGATCAGGCTAGCGTTGCAGTACAAATCCCTATTCCCCTACGGCAGATTTCTCAGGACAACATACACAACTGGGGTTTCAACCACAGAACAGAGACATGCCCCTGGCTTAGCTTCTGACACTGCACAGAGATGTTCTAAATTCAGCTGTAAAGAAGTTCCCATCAGATCCTCAGACACCCTAAAATCCTCTCCTGAACAACTAATGGGAGATTAAAATATACCAAACACTTTCTGAGAGACGGGACCACCTCATAGGACGATTCATATTCAGAACTTCCCCAGCATTCATTCTGATTCTTTGCTTTATAGTTACCACTGATACGTACAAGAAGATCTTGACTCTCTTTATGCACGGCTGACGTAGTCGCCATTACCTCTTCTGCCTGTTTCTTCAGTGTCTCCAGGGAGGCAGAAATCCGATCCTCAAGGGGAGAAAAAGTTCGTATCAGGTTAGTTTTTAAGAGGGTTATAAATGGGAAGGGGGCGCTTCAGGTTTAGAGGTGGATGAGAAGCAATGCAGCTCCCTTACTCCTGAAACAGATCAGTAGAACATAGAGAACGGGCTCATCTTTACCTCCTTGTACTGTGTATGAGACTTTGTGCTGAAATTAGGGTTATGGAGATGTATACATGAACACACTCCAGCAGTTCTGGTTTTTACCCCTTTCTGGGATCATTTAAGGTATTTTAGAAGATCTGCTCCTCCAAAAGGTCTACTTAAGATGTGAACAGGGCAGATTTCAATTGAAGGCAGGACATCCTTGAGGCAGGTAACTCCAGGGCCAGCATCAGAGCCCGGCTCCCCAACCCCACAGGCTACATTAGCTAAAGAAAACTGGAGCAAGTCTTTGTATTGTTTTCTGAGGGATCAGAGAAGGACTCAAGGTTTAGAGATGGTCACTTAATCTGCTCCGTTCCCCCCTACCCACAATCTACACACAATGTCCCAATTTTTCTTCAGGATAAGCAATTTAAAATGCCGTTATGTACGGGAGCAAGGCAAATCCTGTCATACCACAGTCGCCACATTATTCTCAGAGGAACCCCAAGAACTTGTTCTGCATGGACACACAAGGGACAGCCAAAAAGATTCCCAGCACTCTCCCAAAACTACTGTTCACAGAATGCTTTGGGAGGAAGCCACCATTAAGAACTTGTGCCAGCTTACACTATAGATAAGGAGTGCCAAATTTCTTCCAAAAAATTCAGCCTTTGCACACTAGGGCTGTCAGTTTTCAGGCCCAGGTTCCAGTGCTTTAAGTTTGCATACAGAATGTGAGACCTTCGCCAGCCAGACTTCTGTGCAGAAGCTGCAGTTCAGAGCACCAGGGCCACAAAAGGCAGGCAGTTCTAGGTTTGGTGTGCAGGTAATTCTCTTGCTTCTAAGTGTGTGTGTGTGTGTGTGTAAAGTGCTGTCAAGTCGCAGCCAACTTATGGCGACCCCTTTTGGGGTTTTCATGGCAAGAGACTAACAGAGGTAGTTTGCCAGTGCCTTCCTCTGCACAGCAACCCTGGTCTTCCTTGGTGGTTTCCCATCCAAATACTAGCCAGGGCTGACCCTGCTTAGCTTCTGAGATCTGATGAGATCAGGCTAGCCTGCTTCTAAGTACACATCCTTTATCCCCAGCCCCTTTAAGTAAAGGGTTCATACCTTGCACTCTCGGAGAGCTTCTTCCACTGGAATTACACTGTGTCCTTGGTGCTTCTTGTCGCCCAAGATGCAGATAAGGACTTTATCGTTCTTGCAGAAGAGCTTCAAGGGTTGTTGATGTCTCTTACAGATAGCTCTCTCTTCGTGGTCATTCAGGAGTTGGGTTATCTCAACAAAGTTGGCCAGGCTGCAGTTTGGCTTCAAGTTCTCTACGCAAAAAGCCGTTTTACACAGTGGACACAAGGTGCTTGTGGGAGATTTGGCCCATGACTGCAGAATGCAAGCACGACAGAAGCTGTGCTCACAAGCCAGAATCACCGGATCTGCAAAATACTCCAAGCAGACAGGGCAAGTTACTTCCACCCGAAGCCTCTCTCTGGGGCTCTCACAAGCCATGACGTCTTCTTTATTTTCTTTCCTTCTGGGACTGCTGGAAAAGGAAAGGTCTCGGTCAAGCAGTGAGAACAGAACATCGGGGCGGGTCTGTGACTTGATGGAAGGGCATTTGCTTTGCATGCAGAAGGTCCCCAGTTCAATCCCAGACAACTCCACTTAAAAGGCTCAAGTTGCAAGTAAGGTGAAAGTCCTCTGCCTGAGACTCTGGAGAGCCATGGCCAATCTGGTAGGCAATAGCAAACAGGATCAATTGACATGTGACCACGCATAAAGCATCTTCATGTGTTCAGTTAACATGGTGTGGGCTTTATCAGCAGGGAGAACCCTTCAAGCTCCACAGCTTCCCAAATGAGCTCAGTTAGAACCCCAGAATGGTAACAGCAAGCCGGTGGGGGGGGGGGAGGTTATCCATTTTGTTACTGGAGACCCAAACAAACCAATACCATCTGACCCAGCCCAGAATAAGGAGTAAGGATTCAGGAAACGTTAAAACAGTACTGAGAAATACACACTTTGTTCATTTTCAGGGACACTTGTTTCCAGAGTGGAGCACTAAAAGTAGATTAATTCTAAGGACCATGTGAATGAGGGAAGGAGTGAAACTGCCTACAGCCACCTAGGAAATCCATGGCTAATGTGCTTTTGAACAGTAGTTGTTCTAGCTCACAGCTCAGGCCCTCAACCATAACGTTCTATTGGTCCCCCAGTGTCTTGACACAGCTAACACAGACAAAAGGAATTGCATAAGTATTTGAAACATAAGGATAATACATACACAGGAAGGAGAAAGGGAAGATTGTAAAAGGGCAGTCAAGGAGAGTGAGAACAAACAGACTGGTGAAAAAGCACTGCCTAAACGAGGAGCCCCGTGATGCAGTGTGGTAAGCTGCAGTACTGCAGTCCAAGCTCTGCTCACGACCTGAGTTCGATCCCAACAGAAGTTGGTTCCAGGTAATAAAAATTTAAGGAAAAAAAGAAGAAGTTGGTTTCAGGTAGACAGCCCAAGGTTGACTCAGCCTTCCATCCTTCCGAGGTCGGTAAAATGAGTACCCAGCTTACTGCTGGGGGTAAAGGGAAGAAGACTGGGAAAGGCACTGGCAAACCACTCCATAAACAAAGTCTGCCTAGTAAACGTCGGGATGTGACATCACCCCATGGGTCAGGAATGACCTGGTGCTTTGACAGGGGACCTTTACCTTTTTAAACGAGGTAAATGGGGAGGGCATCAAAACAGGAACAGCTACGTTATAAACAGGTTCATTGTCAAAAGGCCCACTATCCAAAACCAGACCTTTGTTCAAAAAACAATAGATTTTTTAAAAAGGAAAGATCACAAGGGTTATTCATGGCTACTAGTAAAAATGGATACTTGTCATGATGCATATCTATTCTCTCCAGGATCAGAGGAGCATGCCTATTGTATTAGGTGCTGTGGAAAACAGGCAGGATACGCTCCTGGAGTCGTCTTGTTTGTGGGGCTTCCTAGAAGCACCTGATTGGCCACTGTGTGAAAAGACTGCTGGACTTGATGGACCTTGGTCTGATCCAGCAGGGATTTTCTTATGTTCACTACTTTCAAAGAGTTCGTTAGGACTTATTATGCTGGTTTAGGATTTCAGCCTTTGCTGGAAAAGCTGGGCTTGGCTTTTAAACCCTATTGTCCGGAAGCTTGCAAAACTCACTATTATTTTTAAGCAAAAACCTCCTTCTCCTTTATTAAATGTACTTTGATTGCAAGTACTTCAAGACTGGACAGTGCTGAAGAGATCAAAATAACAACTGGATTATGCAGAATCTCTATGATAAAAAATAGATGTATGATCCAAATTAAAAATTTTCTTTCAAATGTTAGCAATTCACATACAAGAAAAAACTTTGCAAGAATGGCAGAAATGGATAGGTAAGTTTGTATGGAATGGCTAAAAACCATGAATAAGATTTAAAGTTTTACAAGATGAGAAAAAGACAAGAATTAGTATAATTTAATATTTGGCACAACTATTAAGTGGCTGGTTTGGGTCGTGGATAGAGTTAAAAAAAACCATTTCAAAAATAATAAAACTAGAAGCAGAAGGCTTGGATGGCTTACATAATTATGTACGGATTAAGAGAACAATTAATATAACCACAACACAAAACAAAAGCCATGTAATCAAAGACAGACTCTTGAGAAGCTGGGGAATCATGCTGAGGAACACTCAGCCCTCTATTATCCCCACTCGTGTCTCCTATGGAAGTATATTATGAGAAAAGTATGAGAAAAAAATAACTTTATAACATACAGATATGATAAATTCTCAAGGAGAAATTAAATCTTGGCAAAAGATGGAGAAAGGAGGTTAAAATGCACAACGGTTATTATATGTACAACTAGTTTCCAGATTTTAAAATGGCATCAACACAGCAAGAGGTGCAATAAAGGGTGGCAGAATTTGAAAATGTGATAGCACAGCAAAAAGAGCATTTGCTAGCACAAATGTATAAGCTGTTACTCCAATTTGGTACAGAAGCAGAAAAAGTTAAAACATGTATGATTAGACAGATGCATAATTTTGAAGAAGAGATAGCTCTTCAACAATGAGAAACCCTCTGGACGAGAGATAAAAAATTTACAGCAAGTCAAATATTAAGGGAAAATTTATACACGATGTTTTTTCAACGGTCCATCACCCCAACTGATATCGAGAAAATGGATAAAAGTAACAAAGGGAAATGCAAGCAATGCAGAGTTGGGTGGCACCTTTTATCATTTGTGGCGGAGTAGCCCCAATAAGGCACCCTCGTCTGTCAGTGTCCTGCCTCGCACCACTGGCTTCTTTAACCAAACCTCCATTTCCAAAAGCAAAGACACAACCCCAGCTTTCCTCTCCCTCCTCAGAGGCATCATGTTTGCATCAGCAGGGACGCAATTATGAATGCCCCACACGGAAACGGTTCTGCCACTGGAGGGGGCCTGGTTTCCTACAAGCCCCTGGCCCTCAGTACACCACGGTGGCCATTTGGTGATTCTAGTGGTGGCTATTTGATGGTGACACCCACCCCCAAGACACCCCCAAGTACCCATTAGCTGAACAACACTGGGGACTCCACGTAACCCTTTCCAGTGAAGCCTACCTATGCTCTGTTTGTAAACTGTTCAAAACTTCAGGCTTGGCAAAACAGAAAACTCCTTTTTGTTTATGGGTTACCGCATTATGTATTCCCAGAGATGTATTAAGAGTTTGAAAACGTTATAAAAACATCGCTTTAAAAGGGTTTTTGGATACTACGGCTAAAAAATGGTTGGAAGATGTCTTCACACCTAAAGGGGCCAAACAAAGTGCGAACAGTATTTTTTATAACCTTTTCAAACTCTTAATACATTGGTGGGAATACACAGAAAGTGCGAACAGTATTTTTTATGTTTTCAAACTCTTAACACATCCCTGGGAATACATAATGCGGTAACCCCCCCCCCTCTCTTTTCTGAGTTTAGCTTTAAGACAGGGGTTCTCAACCAGGGGGGAATTCCTCCCAGGGAGGAATTTTAGTAGGGGGGGGGGGATTGGGACCACTATTCAGCAAAGTGCATATTATTAGACTATTTTGGGAAGGGGGGAATTATATTCTGAACAATGGGGAAAGGGGGGGATGGAGCAAAAAAGGTTGAGAACCAGTGCTTTAAGAAGACTGGAAAACTCAGAAGCTTCCCCACTACCGCGCAATATTTTAAACGAGGCAAAAGTAAACCTCGTTTACACAGAATTTGTGGGAGAATGGGAGGCATGGACAACATACTGTGTAAATGAACGCAACTTGGGAAACATTAAGGAATATGTTTTGATCTAATTCAAATTGTTTGAAGTAATTAAGATACCGAAGTTAAAGATTTTAAGATAACGATAAATGTGGGTTATTGTAATGAATTAGACTTTAATTACAAAGAGAGAAATAAAGATATTAAATGGATAGAGGAGGGGAGAGGGGAAGTTCAAAACTATATATATAGTGATAATATATATGTAGTGATCACTATATATATATATATATATATATATATATATATATAATAAGATAGAAAATTTTCATATTATATATACTATGATTGGAATGATTAACTGAATGTGAATAAGTGAAAAACAATATATATATAAATATATAAAATATATTATTATAAAATAATATATATTATAAAATAATAATATATATATAGTGATAAGATAGAAATTGTTCGTATATATACTATGATTGGAATGATTAATTGAATGTGAATAAGTTTGAAAAAAAATAATAATTTTTTTAAAAAAAGTAAACCTCGTTTATTATTTTATATTTTCCCCCACATATAGGTTTGTTTTTTTTTGTAAGTCAGCCTTTGAGTCCCAAAGCCACGGCTACCTAGAATTATAAACTAAAAGGAAAGAGGGAGGAAAGCAGGATCAGTAAAGCCAAAGATCACGCCAACGTTAGCAGGCACATGGCGGAAAGCGCCCACCTCACTCGTGCAAGAAGCCAGGTTATACTTACTCAATCCTGATCGGGGGGAACGGCCAGATAAACCCCTCGTGGGCACCGCAGAATGGGAAAAGATATCAAATGGTTCTCCGCGGGTGACCAGAGGGGGGAAAACGGGGTGGGAAAGGAGGTGGCCGGTGCAACCTCGCCTTGCAACCCCGCGCCAGCTGCTCACTCCACGTGGGGCAGAAAGAACGAGCGCAGCTTCCCGGCTCGTGACGTAGTCCCTAGGAGGACTTTGCAACAGCCAATG
This sequence comes from Euleptes europaea, assembly GCF_029931775.1. Lineage (NCBI taxonomy): Eukaryota > Metazoa > Chordata > Lepidosauria > Squamata > Sphaerodactylidae > Euleptes > Euleptes europaea. The sequence continues at coordinate 21,342,364 of NC_079312.1, forward strand.
GGCGAGTCCAGACAATCCGAGGGGCGGGGGAAGGATGAATGAATGAATGACGAAGGCGAGGCCATTCAAATCCGGCTCTGATCAGGTCGCGTCCGACTCACCATGGCCCTATGAATGAATCGATCCATCCAAACCCAGGTCCGCTTAGGCGCACGTGCGTCTTTGGAAACCTCTCCCCCGGCTTTGGTAAAAAACAGCTGTATGAACGCAGTTGCAGCTGTTGACCTTGAAGGAAGGGGCATGCCCGGTCCTCAGGGATAAGTCATACCAGTCGGACGACTTCCACGGCAATGCGCACAGGACTGTAGCCTTTATCGGCCATTTATGCAAGGGAGGTTTTGCCTTGGATTTGCGCAATCTAGAGAGGCACAAGAGTCACTGGAAAAGACAGTCATGCTAGGAAAAGAGCAAGAGTCCAGTAGCACCTTAAAGACTAACAAAAATATTTTCTGAAGAAGTGAGCTGTGGCTCACGAAAGCTCATGCCCTGTTCTACTACTGTAGACAGACTAACACGGCTACCCACTGAATTATGCTAGGAAAAGTTGAGGGCAGCAGGAAAAGAGGAAAACCCAACAAGAGATGGGTTGACTCAATAAAAGGAAGCCACAGCCCTTAAGTTGCAAGATCTGAGCAAGGCTGTCCAAGATAGGACATTTTGGAGGACTTTCATTCATAGGGTCGCCATGAGTCGGAAGCGACTTGACGGTACTTAACACACACACACAAAACTCTACACGGGGGGCTTATTTTTGAGTCTTAAGAATGGATGGGGAAAATGTGCATCTAGAGAGCGGCAAATCCAAGGCAAAACCTCAAATGCATAAGTGGCCGATAAGTTCTTTCCCATCTCTTGCATTAAGACACAAGCTCATGCTGGATAAAAAAAAATCTGCTAAAAAAAATAAAACTGTTAATAATAGAATAATAGGACCCTTTCTCTTAAAACTGTTGCCAGAATGTGATCTGCCTTCAGGCTAAGCAAGAAGGCGGGCTTTATGTGTTCAAGTCGCATCCGACTCATGGCGACCCCATGAGTCAATCAATGTCCTCCAAAATATCCTATTGTTAACAGCCTTGCTCAGGTCTTGCAAACTGAGGGCGGTGCCTTCCTTGATTGAGTCAGTCCATCCCATCGTTGGATCTTCCTCTTTTCCTACTGTTTTCAACGTTTGATAGCATTATTGTCTTTCCAGTGACTCTTGTCTTTTCATAATGTGATCAAATACGACTTCGTCATTTTAGCTTCTAGGGACAGTCCAGGCTTGATTTGATCTAGAACCCAATTGTTTGTGTTCTCTTCCAACACCACATTTCAAAGGAGTCTATTTCTTGTCAGCTTCCTTCATTTATACACAGACCTTGGCATTCCTTGCTTCCATTATCTCCAGTGGGCCTTCAGCCCTCTCCCATTGTTTCCTCTCCCATTGTTTCCAATCCTGACATTCCTCATAGTACATCCCTCATTTGGGCTGTGTTTGGGGGAGAATTTACACTGCAAGGGGCAATTTCGCTGAGCCTTCTATGTTGAAGGTTTGAGGTTGCAAGAACCCGTGACATTCGAGGGGGGTTTTGAGTGCTGCCTGCCACCCCCAGAACAGAAAAAGAGAGAGAGAGAGGATTCAGAGAGGTTCTTTAAAGATGCTCTTTCTTTCCCCCTCCCCGTGCTCAAATTCTGGGAGGATGCAGGGCTGGGCTCCCGTGGGGGTGGTGAGGCTCTTTTTTCTTGCTGTGATGTGCCCCCCCCCCGAGAGAAATGGTGGTGTTCTGCCTGCACAGAGATGTCATGGGTATGCATTCTAGAAACCTCTCTAAACCCTCAATAATTATTCCAAAGGTACAGTGCCCCATAATATGGAGGTTCCATTTATGGACATGGACTTAGAGACTGCTTCTCAACCACCCGGCCAGAATCCAGTCAAAATACATTCTCCCCCCCCCCCCCATTCCTTCCCCTCAGAACTAAAATAATATGACCAAGCCCATAGTCCCAGGTTTTGGGAGAGGTGAGGACTGGCTATGCAGCAGTTGTTCAGTGGTGAGTATTCCACACATGCTCACAGGCACACAATTGTTCATGCAGTAAAATGGCTTGTAGTGAATGATTAGAAATAGCACCATGAGACTTGTGTTTGTTTTTCTTCTGCTGCCCCACCCCAGGTCCCTCTTCACCACCTGGAGGTTTTTGGGTGGCGCCTGAGGATGGCAGGGTTTGAGGGAGGGATTTCAATGTCTTAGAGTCCAATTGCCAAAGCGGCCATTTTCTCCAGGTGAACAGATCACTATTGGCTGGAGATCAGTTGTAATAGCAGGAGACCTCCAGCTAGTACCTGGAAGTTGGCAACCGTATGCCCACTGCTGATCTTAAAGGGTGAGAGGGAACAAGCAAGAAAAAAGGGGAAGAGAATAAAATCAGCCACAGGCACAGGGCTATAGCTTCAGAGCCATCTTGCAGTGCCTCCTTTGAGATTATGGTAGGGGAAATTGCAGCCGGAAAGTGCCGTCAGTACGCAGACAACTTGTGTACCGTTTTCAAGACAGGAGCTGAACAGAGATGGCTTTTGACGTGGAAGCCAAGCGGATTAGCAGTCTTGTCCAGGATACCCATCAGAAAGTCCACGGCCACATAGAAAAAGTGTAGTTTATTTGTACAGTGCAGAAATATATACAGATACTCCTTTCACACTCTCCGCTCATAACATCCCGCATAGAACTGCGGTTTCACTTCATTATATACACCTGGTGGACGCAGCCACCAATCACAGTAGATATCCAATTATCCTGGCATTGCTACTGCATTGCATCAGCCACCTGGCTCTAACTGGATCAGGCCAGTTTTCTCTAGCTCCCCAGGTACTTTCCAGGCTGATTACATCATCCTTAGATCTCACTGATCTATCCTGCACCTGTCAAACTATCTGACAGACTTGTAATCTTGACAGCTTTGCCATTGCCTTTCTCTATGAAGCAACCCTGGACTTCCTTGTTGGTCTCCCATCCGAGTACTAACCAGCACCGACCGTGCGTAGGTTCTGAGATCTTACAAGATCAGGCTAGCCTGGGCCCTCCAGGTCAGGGCAACATGCAATTAGTCTCACTTATTAGCTTCACAAGGAAAAGGGCAAGCGGGCGACTTCCTACCTTGAAATTCAGTGCAGAAGGGCTGGGACCAGCTATATGTTGCAGCCATAGGCATGCGGTACAACAAACTTGCTAAAGCTAAGCGAGTCTGAGTCTGGCCAGTGCCTGGATGGGAGAACTACGTGGAGCAGAGGGTAAGACTAGATCAGTGGTTCCCACTGCTCCAAACTACCACTCTTAACCACTACACCACACTGGCTGGATGTGGTGATGGCTGCCAACTTGGAAGGCTTTAAGAGGGGAGTGGACATATTCATGGAGGAGAGGGCTATCCATGGCTACTAGTCAAAATGGATACTAGTCATGATGCATGCCTGTTCTCTCCAGGATCAGAGGAGCATGCCTATTATCTTAGGTGCTGTGGAACATAGGCAGGATAATGGTACTGCAGTCGTCCTGTTTGTGGGCTTCCTACAGGCACTGGTTGGCCACTGTGTGATCAGACTACTAGACAAACGGGGTGGTTTGCCAGTGCCTTCCCCAGTCATCTTCCCTTCACCCCCAGCAAGCTGGGTACTCATTTGACCGACCTCGGAAGGATAGAAGGCTGAGTCAACCTTGAGCCGGCTACCTGAAACCGACTTCCGCTGGGATCAAACTCAGGTCGTGAGCAGAGCTTTTGACTGCACTACTGCAGCTTAACACTCTGCGCCACGGGGCTCGTCACACGAAAACTTACACGGGTAATTTTTGTTCCATCGCTAACGTGCCATGGGACTCCTGTTTTACCGCTAAGGATTAATTTACAAGAAGACAAGGCAACGCTGCGCAACGCAACACTCCCAAATGCCCATCGTATTGTCAAGAGTATCAAGTTGATCATAATAATCTGACAAGAGACAGCTGACAGGTAGCTGTCCGATCTGGGACATCTAAGCTGATGCAAGAGGTAGCAAGTAGTCTTGCAGGTCCCAGGTGAACTGCATCTAACCAGTTTAAAGCAGTTCACACGTGCTCAGAAAGCCCCCTTGCAGTCCAGAGGACGAGGGGATGTGCTGAAGGGGAAACTTCCACGCCCAGGCTCCTCTGCAAAGGACTGCAGTTCCCAGGCGCGCCTCTTCCCAGCGCGCGCACAAATCCGCCCCTGTCGTGCTTGTGAATGGGCCGGCGTGGGAGTCTTCTCGGCGGCTGATTGGCTGCTTCGGCCTCGTGCAGCGCGCCCATAGGTGGCCACAGGGGACAAAGACCACCTCCTTTGCAAGTGGGCTGGCTGGCAGGGCTGCAGCCGTGGAGGGGGCAGCAGCCGAAGCCCACCTTGCAAACGCAGGTAAGCGGGGCGGAGGGGCAGCCTTGGGGGTTTCTGCCTCTGGGTCTCGCCTTATTGGAGTCTGCATTGGTTTGGCCCGTTTGCAGAAGGGGCTGCGAAGGGAGAGGCAGAGGATGCTCTTTGCATCTTCCTTTGTCCTTCCTGGGGGGGGGGGTGAAAGTAGCACACGCACAGCTAGGCGGGGGGGATCACGAGTGGGGAAAGAATCCCGGTCAGAAAGGGGGCGGGGGTCATATTTCTCGTGTTGGCATGAAAAACTGGCCAGGAGGAGCAATGTTGTGATTTTAGCCTTGTTTGTCGGTGCGATCCTATGCAGTCACTCCAGTCCAAACCCATTGATTACAACGGGCTTAGATTAAAATCACTCTGCCCCGGGTTCTCGTTTTGTGTCGCTTGGTAGGCTTCAGAACAGCGTGGGGGAGACGAGCGTTGTGGAAATGCGTCCCAAAACAATCCAGTCCGACACCCTGCTGTTTTCCTGGTACGCTTGGGGCCGGTCAAGGGATTCAGATCACAACCCACTGCAGCGAGCAGGAAACGGCCTGCAGAACAGGTGGCTGACCCCCAGAGGAAGGAAAGCCACTTCCAAGGGTCTCAGACAAACTTGAAAGCCAAGGAAATTCCCAGATGTTAAGATCTGGACAGGCTAAAAAATAGTGATAGGGGATTTGGCGACAGTTTGATACTCCCGCAGCTTTGCCTCTTTTGCTCCTCCATAGGCCTTTCCTTCCGAAGATCAGTACTTGAGACACCATGCAGTACTGGGAAATGCATTTTTACTCCCGATTGATTTCCCCTTTTGCTTTTCTGGTCATCAGAGAGAACAGGATGATGTCCGTCTGTCAATCTGGATTGTCCCCTCTTCTCAGGGGAAGTGAGAAGGTTGTATCAGAGGCCATGCAGGTAGGAGATGGCAACTGGTGAGTTTGGGCTAGGGTGGTGGGGTTGGACCAAGATGTGAGTAAGAGGAACAAAACACAAAAGGGCTGTGCAACTGGTTCTTTTTTCTGAACCCTTTAAAAATTATCTCTCAAATGGCCAAAGTAGATGATCAGGTAGACAGAAGTAGCAACGTTCTAGGGCTGTACTATTTCAGAGTGCAGGGAAAGGATATTTTTTTAGTGTTCCCTGCAGATTGTAATCCAGCACGTAGAAATATACTCATCCTGATAGGCTAGCTAACTACGTGCAGGTAAGAGTTGTTGTTGTTTTTTGTGGGGAGCGTTAAAAAATATGACCCTCCCATCTGCAGTCTGACTTGATAGAGTGCTGGAATTCTTCCAGCAGAGATCTGACAAAACTGCTTGTCAATTCGTACAACTCAGACAATTTTTGCTTACCTGGGCCCATTGCTGCCTCTTAAAACTGTGTTCAATTTACAAAGTATATACTTTTCTAAAAATAAAATAGCCAGCGAAGGCCCACCTGCAGCATGAGGTGACACAGGCCAGGTCCAGAATCCAGTGCGTCCATTTTTTTAATAACATATAGATCAGCTCTGAGCTATTGAGAGAGTTTTTTGGGGATGACGGGTACTCTTTATCTTTGCAGAGCCCAGTGACCTTTGAAGATGTGGCTGTGTATTTCACAGCTGGGCAAGCAGCTCTGCTGGATCCGAGCCAACGAGCCTTGTATAGGGATGTTATGGTGGAAAATTATGAGAACGTGGTCTCAGTGGGTAAGGGTCTTACTTCTTCATTATATAGGCGACATTTATTTAGGTTTCTTTCTTGCTTTATCTAATGGTCTACAGATATAAACATATGAAGTTGCACCGAACTAGGAGAGGCTGTTAGTCCATCTTGCTCGGTATTGTCTACTCTGACTGGCAGCTGTCCAGGATCTGAGGCTAAGAAAAGTCATTCCCCAATCCTACTGAGATCCTTTAACTGAAGGTACCAGGGGTTGAACCTGGGACATCCTGTATGCTAACCTGGAGTTCCACCACTGAGTACCTGAAATGGGTACATGGTACATACAATCACAGAGTTGGAAGGAGCCATACATTCCCTACATCCCATCCCTCTGCTTAATGCAGGATCAGCCTAGAGCACCCCTGGCAAGTGTTTGTCTAGCCTCTGTTTGAAGACCTCCCTAGGTAGCCTATTCTACTGTTGAACAATTTTTACTGTAAAAAATTTTCCCTAATATCCAGCTGGTACCTTTCCGCCCTCAATTTAAACCCATTATTGCGAGTCCTATCCTCTGCTGCCAACAGGAACAGCTCCCTGCCCTCCTCTGACAGCCCTCCGAATACTTGAAGAGAGCAATCATGCCCCCCCTCAACCTCCTCTTCTCCAGACTGAACATTCCCAACTCCCTCAGCCTTTCCTCATAGGGCTTGGTCTTTAGGCCCCTGATCATCCTCGGTGCTGTCCTCTTCACCTGCTTGATTGCGTGCAAATCTTTTTGAAATAAGGCCTCCAGAACTTCACACAATACTCCAGGTGCGGCCTGACCAACGCAGTGTACAGCGGAACTGGCTGCTCATATTTAACTTACAGTCCACCCATACCCCAAGATCTTGTTCACACACACTGCTACCCAGGTATATCCCCCACCCAGTATGTATGTCCCTCCCTTTCATTACCCAGGTGTAGAACTTGGCGCTTATCCTTGTTGAATTGCATCTTGTTCACATCCGTTCATTTTTGCAGTGTGTTCACAACTCCTAGTCCTAGAACGTGTAGACAAACTGCAAACTAACAAGTCACAGGGACCAGACTGTATTCATCCTAGAGTTCTTCAAGAACTCAAATGGGAAATTGCTGAACTTCTAACAAAGATATGTAATATGTCCCTTCGATCAGCCTCTGTACCAGAGGCTGTACTGAGAATGGCCAATGTAACACCCATTTATAAAAAAGGTTCCAGGGGGGACCCAGGAAATTACAGGCCACTTAGCTTAATGTCTGCTCTGGGTAAATTAGTGGAAAGCATTATTAAAGATAGAATTGTCAAGCATATAGAAGGGCAATGTCTGCTGGGCAAAACCCAACATGGCTTCTGTAAGGGTAGGTCCTGTCTCACTAACCTATTAGAGTTTTTTTGAAAGCGTCAGTAAGCATGTGGACAGGAATGAGCCTGTGGATATTGTGTATTTGGATTTCCAAAAAGCTCTTGACAACGTTCCCCACCAAAGACTGCTAAGCAAACTTCATAGTCAAGGGATAAGGGATATGTCCTCTTATGGATTGAGAGCTGGCTGAAAAATAGGAAGCAGAGAGTAGGAATCAATGGTCAAAATATTGTCGAAGGCTTTCACGGTCAGAGTTCATTGGTTCTTGTAGGTTATCCGGGCTGTGTAACTGTGGTCTTGGTATTTTCTTTCCTGACGTTTCGCCAGCAGCTGTGGCAGGCATCTTCAGAGGAGTAACACTGAAGGACACTGTCCTTCAGTGTTACTCCTCTGAAGATGCCTGCCACAGCTGCTGGCGAAACGTCAGGAAAGAAAAAACCAAGACCACGGTTACACAGCCTGGATAACCTACAAGAACCAATCAATGGTCAGTTCTCCCAATGGCGGGATGTGAGCAGTGGGGTGCCTCAGTGATCTGTGTTGGGACCGGAGCTTTTCAACCTGTTCATCAATGACCTGGAGTCGGGGTTAAACAGTGAAGTAGCCAAGTTTGCAGATGACACCAAATTATTTAGGGTGGTTAAAACAAAATCGGACTGGGAAGAGCTCCCGAAGGATCTCTGCATACTGGAAGAATGGGCATTAAAATGGCATATGAGATTCAATGTGAGCAAGTGTAAAGTGATGCATATTGGGACAAAAAATCCCAACTTCATATATACACTGATGGGATCTGTGCTGGCAGCAACAGACCAAGAAAGGGATCTTAGGGTGGTAGCGGATAGCTCAATGAAGATGTCAACCCAGTGTGTGGCTGCTGTAAAAAAGGCAAATTCCATCCTGGCCATAATTAGACGAGGAATAGAGAATAAAACTGCTGATATCATACTGCCCTTGTACAAATCTATGGTGAGACCACACTTGGAAGACTGTGTACAGTTCTGGTCACCACACCTAAAAAAGGATATTACAGAGCTTGAGAAGGTGCAGAAAAGAGTGACCAAAATGATTAGGGGACAACTGTCCTATGGGGAGCGGTTAAGACGCTTAGGGCTGTTTAGCTTGGAAAGAAGGCGGCTGAGGGGAGACATGATAGAGGTCTATAAAATTATGCATGGTTTGGAGAGAGTGGACAGGGAGAAGTTTTTCTCCCTCTCCCATAATACTAGAACACGGGGTCATCTGCTAAAGCTGGAGGGTGAGAGATTCAAAACAGATAAAAGGAAGTATTTTTTCACACAACGCAGTTAAATTGTGGAACTCCCTGCCCCAGGATGTGGTGATGGCTTCCAGCTTGGAGGGCTTTCAGAGTGGACATATTCATGGAGGAGAGGGGTATTCATGGCTGTTAGTTAGAATGGATACTAGTCATGCTGCATACCTATTCTCTCTAGTATCAGAGGAGCATGCCTATCATTTTGGGTGCGGTGGAGCACAGGCAGGATGGTGCTGCTGCACTCGTCTTGTTAGTGGCTTCCTAGAGGCACCTGGTTGGCCACTGTGTGAACAGACTGCTGGACTTGATGGGCCTTGGTATGATTCAGCAGGGCCTTTCTTATGTTCCTGTGTTCTTAACTCACTGAATTCTATCTCTATCTTCTGGTGAGTTCACTGTTCCTCCCAATTTGGTGTCATCTGCAGTTTTAATGAGGAGCCCCTCCACAACCTCATCCAAATCATGTATACAAATATTGAAAAGTCCCGGGCCCAGAACCAAACCCTGTGGCACCCCACTGGACACCCCTGTCCATTTAAATGAAAAACATAATTTTTCTCACAGGAAATCTCTCTGGTGATTTGTTCAAGGCCTATTTGAAACCCTTTTTCCACTTGGAAAAGCTTCCCTGAATGAGTCCCTGGGAAGAGAACTTCACCAGAATTGCATCGTACTGTGCTCCTGAAAAGGGGCTCCAAGCTGTCTTCTGCCACCGTCAGCTTACCACCAAAAATGTCTCTTTGTGGGCCTGCTTTGTCTCGCCCATGGTAGACCTGCAGAATTGTTCCAGAATGACTGTTCTATTTGTGTGTGACTATCTTTTGTTATTGAACCCAGTCCTAGGGGTCAAAAGTATGAACCACACCAGCGCATTAAATTACAGAAATAAAAATAAAAGCAACACTAATGCTAAATTCCTGCTAAAGACTCTTGTTCATTTCTTTTTCCAAGCAGGATTTCTGGCTCCAAAGCCAGAGCTCATTGAACAGCTGGAACTCGGAGATGAGCCGTGGGTGCCTGAAGGCTTGGAGGAAACGAAGGTTTTCCACAATGACTCGGGTAAAGGAATAGTGGAGTGGATCTATCCTAGTTTTTAGTGTCTTGCAGGGCATACAGCTAACTTGGAAAAAAGAATCAGGATCTATGAGGAAGCATTTAGACATTAATTCTTTCAAGGTGAAACCCTTAAAATGGCCCAGGTGATGATCTGAGGACAGCTGTCACAGCTACCTGCCTCTGGCTAAAGAAGCCTGGATGTGAACAGTGCCTGGAAAGTAGACTTCCTGCCCCCCTTGAATTCCATGCAAGAAAAACAGAACATAAATAAACTTAACCATACCCTTAGGTTGTTGGGAATCTGGCCCTTTTCATATGCAATTGTGTACAGATTTTATCTGGTTGATTAAGATTTGTAGATTCCCTTCAGTAAGATTCCTTTAATCTGTAAACAGAACAAATCAAAAACAGTTGAAAATAATTTGATCCTTTCAAATACTGGTCAGTGAGGCTCAAATATCTTAATTTTTAAATTTTTCTAAAAATTATGCTCAAGACCTTTGGTCATGTGAGCTTAATGATCAAAGGAAATGAATGTTTTTAATTTGAGATGCCTTTTAGACATTATGCTAGGCTGAAGTTTTCATTCTGCCTGTGTCTAATTTGGGTTAACTATATTTTTGTTCAAGCATATGTTTTTCAACTCTTTGTTACTTGACTCAAGTCTTTGGGCAGTGGGAACTATGTAAAGGCAGTGTGAAACAGTCAGATTTAAAGATGTAGAAGTAAAATGCATGAAAATTAGGGCTGCCAGATTTTGATGGGGAAATATGGGGCGATTTTGGGAGGTGGAGCCTGGGGAGGGTGGGGTTTGAGGAGAGGATGGTATAATGCCATAGAGTCCACCCTCCAAAACAGCCCTTTTCCCCAGGTGAACTGATCTGTGTAGTCTGGAGATCAATTGTAATAGTGGGAGATCTCCAGGAGCCACCTGGAGGTGGGGAACCCTACTGAAAAAACAGATTTTTCAAGATGCTGTCTTCTTTCCCAATAAGGATTTCTTGTCCCAGAACTTGAGGATATTGTCCATCTGGAACCAGAAGCCTTGTGGATGCCAGTTTGTCAGGAAGAAACAAAGACTGTGGCCACCAACTCAGGTGAAAGAACCAGGGTTTTGGGGTGGGGGGTGGGGGGTAGAGCAGTTGACAGATCCATTGGCCATCATTATTACATAAACGGTAATAAAGCCCCTGTCATCAAGATGGGCCATTACTAGTCGTCAAAAAGAAGTTGCCACCATCAGCTTTTCCTGCCAACTGTCTCTTGACTCCCCCATCCAAAGGACAGTCCTCAAGGTCTTCCTTACAGGCCTTCACATCTCCCAGGAGGGAACCAGCTAGGCCACTTACTCACTTGTTGCTAGGCAACATCCCAGAGGCTGTCTAGTAATCTCTGTCTTCCCCCTAAATGGTTCCTCCATCTGGCATTTTTACAGGATTTCATTATTTGTTTATTAATTTTTTAAAATTATCCCCCACCTCTCAACCAGTAATGCCTGAGGTGAAGCTCTCCTCTATAGCCTCAGTACATTTACTTAAGGGGTTTTGAATCTCTTTTAGCTGTTTTTTAGTCATCTTCTTGCTGAGGACTGTTTTATCAATACCATTTGAGACTGTCCTGTGGTTGCTTTATGCCCTAGCTTGGTTTTAATGACTGTTGTAATGGGGGGGGGGGGTAGTTGCCAGCAGCCTGAATCAGGTCACTAGAGAGGTGCTTACATAATTTTTTTCAAATAAATGTTGTAGCAACAGTTTTCTACCAAGTATTTTATACCTAGCAGTGATGGGTACCCCCACTGTGCAATCTAAAAAAGCACTCCAAAAGTAGCAATATCTACATATGTCCAGATATTTCTCCCCCACCAATCTCCTTTTTGAGGTTTAGTGTCTGTTACCTGTTTTCCTTTTATCTAGGAAATGACTTGGAAAGGAAAAACAAGTGCCATGTATGTGGAAAATATTTTAGTCAGAAATCGAATCTCGCCAGACACTGCCGAGTCCACCTAGGGCATAAACTATATAAGTGCTTGAGGTGTCAGAAACAGTTTGCTAGCAAATCACACCTTTTGAACCACAAGAGAATCCACACAGGAGAGAAACCCTATAAATGTTTAGAATGTGGGAAGCGATTTTCTCAACAGCCTCACCTTTTGAGCCACAAGAGAATCCACACAGGAGAAAAACCCTATAAATGTTTGGAGTGTGGGAAGTGTTTTGCACATGACTCAGGACTTCTGAGTCACCAGAGAATCCACACGGGAGAAAAACCTTATACATGCTCAGAGTGTGAAAAGTGTTTTTCCCAACACGCTCATCTTGTGAGTCATAAGAGACTTCACACAGGAGAGAAACCTTACAAATGCATGGAGTGTGGAAAGTGTTTTTCCCAACATGCTCATCTTGTGAGCCACAAGAGAATCCACACAGGAGAGACACCCTATAAATGTTTGGAGTGTGGAAAATGTTTTCGTCAGAAACTGCATCTCACCAGACACCGCCAAGTACACCTGGGACATAAACCATATAAGTGCTTGAGATGTCAGAAACTGTTTGCTCGCAAATCACACCTTTTGAGCCACAAGAGAATCCACACAGGAGAGAAACCTTATAAATGTCCGGAGTGTGGAAAATGTTTTGCACATGACTCAGGACTTCTAAGTCACCGCAGAATCCACACGGGGAAAAAACCTTATACATGCTCAGAGTGTGGAAAGTGTTTTTCCCAACACATTCAACTTGTGACGCATCAGAGAGTTCACACAGGAGAGAAACCTTACAAATGTCTGGAGTGTGGAAAGTGTTTTTCCCAGTCAGCTCATCTTAAGAGCCATCAGAGAGTTCACACTGGAGAGAAACCTTACAAATGCATGGATTGTGAGAAATTTTTTTCCCAACACTCTCACCTTGTGAGTCATCAGAGACAACACACTGGACAGAAACCCTACAAATGCATGGAGTGTGGAAAATGTTTTGCATACAACTCAGCCTTGTTGGTACATAAAAGAATCCACACTGGAGAGAAACCCTATAAATGTTTGGAGTGTGGAAAGTGCTTTGGTCGCCATTCCCACCTTGCAAAACATCGGAAAATTCACACAGGAGAGAGAAACTATAAGTGCACAGTTTGTGGGAAATGTTTTGCTGACAACTCTACCCTTGTGCTTCACAGAAGAGTTCACACAGGGGAGAAACCATATACATGCAAAGTGTGTGGGAAATGTTTTGGTTATAGTTCAGCTTGTATGAAACACCAGAGGAATCACACTGGAGAGAAACCTTATAAATGTTCCGAGTGTGGGAAGTGTTTTTCTCACCAGCCAGCTCTTATGGTCCATCAGAGAGTCCACACTGGAGAGAAACCGTACAAATGCTTGGAATGTGGGAAATGTTTTGGTTACCAATCCTATCTTGTGGATCATCACAGGCTGCACACAGGGGAGAAACCTTATAAATGTTTAGAGTGTGGGAAGTGTTTTGTTCAGAGATCTAACTTTGTGACACACCAAAGGATCCACAGAAGGGAGAAACCATATGAATGTTCACAGTGTGGCAAATGTTTCACACAACAATCCAACTTAGTGATACACCAGAGAGTTCACACAGGGGGAAAGCCGTATGAGTGCATCAAGCGCAGAAAATCTTTTTCTTGTAGTTCAGATTTTGTGAAACACCAGAGATCTCACACAGGAGAGAAATCTTACAAGTGCTTGGAGTGTGGGAAATGTTTTGCTCACCAGTCAGACCTTCAGCAGCACAAGAAAGTCCACACTGGAGAGAAACCTTATGAATGCTCCAAATGTGGGAAATGTTATGCTTACCGCTCAGCATATGTAAAGCATCAGAAGGTTCACTCAGGAGAGAAACCTTGCAAGTGCTTGGAGTGTGGGAAATGTTTTGCTCACCTGTCAGACCTTCAGCAACACAAGAAAGTCCACACTGGAGAGAAACCTTATAAATGCACCAAATGTGGGAAATGTTATGCTTACCGCTCAGCATATGTAAAACATCAGAAGGTTCACTCAGGACAGAAACCTTATAAATGCCCTGAGTGTGGAAAGTGTTTTTCTCAGCACCCACATCTTGTGATTCACCAGAAGGTCCACCTGGAAGGCAAACAAAAGCGAAGATCCCGTTCAGGTGAGATATGTTCCACCAAACAGGTAGTGTGTGTGTGTTTTGTGTGTTTTACAGAGTCCAGGGGCCGGGGTATTATGTTTTGCCACCAATGCAATACTGCCATCATGCACAATGTTTTATTTTCCCCCCTAGCAGTGCCTGGCAGCCACTCATTTACATGGGAGAATGTAAAAGGGAGCTGTTGCAGAAAACATTAAGGGTTGGGCTTAACCACTTCTGGTAACTTAAGTGTTTGGGGTTTACCCCCTTTCAACTTTGTTCCAGATTACAGCTAATTTCCTTTGTTTATAGAATCCAAAAAGAACCTTGGGAACTGAGCTAGCTCCTATTTATGTAGACCATCACCTTCCATCACTATGTCCTCAGGGGTTCCGTTTCTTATTTCTTTCTTTAGCATATTTCTCCAGCATCTTTCCCCATAGTGGTCAAGGCACTTTATGATGAAAATTCAGATTAAACAATTGCATTAAGATTTATTAAATAAAGGTAAAGGTCCCCTGTGCAAGCACTGGGTCATTCCTGACCCATGGGGTGACGTCAAATCCCGACATTTCCTAGGCAGACTTTGTTTACGGGGTGGTTTGCCAGTGCCTTCCCCAGTCATCTCCCCTTTACCCCCAACAAGCTGGGTGCTCATTTCACCAACCTGAAAAGGATGGAAGGCTGAGTCAACCTTGAGCCGGCTACCTGAAACCAGTTTCCATCGGGATCGAACTTCATGTGTGAGCAGAGCTTGGACTGCAGTACTGCAGCTTACCACTCTGCGCCACGGGGCTTCTCAATTTTAAGATTTATTAAAAAACATCTAAAATAGATGCAATGTGAAATACAGTAACCAGCCCTACAGCCCCTGTTTGTTTGTTTGTTTGATTGTTTTGAGAGCCAGTGTGGTGTAGTTGTAAGGCTTGTAATAGGACCAGGGTGATCAGGATTCTAATTCTCACTTGCCATGAACCTTTCTTAATGATCTCAGGACTTGTTCACACGTTACAAAGATTTTCTCACTGATGATCCCACGTGGCCACCACAAAGAATTTTGACCAGACATGTTCTGTAGGTTTTATGCCCCAAATTCAGGTATATAGGGGCCTAATTCAGATTAGGATCATGATGCAGGGGGAGAAAGTACTTAAGCCTATTCTCTCCCCACTCCCCCAGGGTAAAACAGTCATCTGTACTCATAAGTTTTCCCAGTGGAGCAAATAGCAGCTTTCCAGGAGTGTTTCAAGTCAGGAAATAGCAGCGGAGGCTGAAGCTCGCTCTGCACATGTTACAGTCTCCATGCACCTGGGGATTTAGTTCTGAGCATAGAACCTGCCAGTCCTTGGCTCTAACCTACTTCACAGGGTTGTCGCGAAGATAAAATGGTGGCGGAAGACCCATATTTCCTGCCCTGAGTTCAGACAAGGTAAAAACACACTACATAAATCCACCTCAAGGGCCTCTAGAAAAGAAACATTTTCAGTTTAGCTCAAAAGGCCAGTAGGAAGAGTGCCAACCTCACCTCCTGAGGGAGGGAATCCCAGTCTGGATGCAGCAGGTCCCAGCCAACTTTACTTCCATTATGGCTCATTCCTGTGGGAGACCAGTGTGCAGGTGCAGGAGTTAGGAATAAGATGGAGGTGCAGGGCCAAATGAGAGAGTCCCCAGAGGCTTTCCTTAATCTCTTTAAGCATAGCTTCTGATTCCCAAGATGCCCACAAACACATACTCTCTGTTTTGCACCTCTGCCAGTTTCTCACAAGATGAGACACAGATAAAGAGATCTCGAACTCTCTTTCCAACAGTGGGAACGGTGAAGCTAGGCTTTTGCATGGCTCTCCCCTCATTAGGCAACTGAGGCCTGGTCCACACATACAGAAGAAGGAGGCAGAGTGTAGAGGTGGTAGAATGGGACTGCCCCACTGCAGGGGAGGGATTCCCTCTTTGAATGTTCTTTTGCATTTTTTTGAGGCAAACAAACCCTTCAAGTAGAAAACTGTCACAGCAAGGAGGAAGGTTCTCCCTCTCCTTTCAGCAGAGGATTTTTTTAACATAGGGGAGTATTCCAAAATGTGATTTTCCCCTACCCCATGATCTGAAAGTGGTGCCCTCTGTTCTACCAGCTCATTCTCTGGGGCCTCACTTGCTACTAGGTTGCACAAGCCAGACATAGAGAACTGCAGAAGTGCCTAAAGGAAAGGCTCTCCCATAGCCCTTGTTGCTGTACATCCTGATTGAGATTGAGGGTCAAGCTCCTTCGGCCTAGTATGGGACTTCGGCAAGGGGTGGAGACCTCTAGGCCAGGCTCAGTTCAAAATATGGCAGTGTTAAAAATTATTTTCTGGCTGGGATGCTAGCTGGTCATGGTAAACAGGGAGCTTCCCCTTGAATAAAATGTTTCCGCCATGTCAGTATATTTATCAACTTAAGGAAGTCAATGGCATCTTAGGTCTAAGCTAGACGTTATGTGTACTGCAAGTAAAAGGAAGTATTTTTTCACACAACACATAGTTAAATTATGGAACTCCCTGCCCCAAAATGTGGTGATGACTGCCAACTTGGAAGGCTTTAAGAGGGGAGTGGACATGTTCATAAAAGAGAGGGCCATCCACGGCTATTAGTTAAAATGGATACTAGTCATGATGCATACCTATTCTCTCCAGGATCAGAGGAGCATGCCTGTTATCTTAGGTGCTGTGAAACACAGGCAGGATGGTGCTGCTGCAGTCATCTTGCTTGTGGGCTTCCCAGAGGCCCCTGGTTGGCCACTGTGTGAACAGACTGCTGGACTTGATGGGCCTTGGTCTGATCCAGCAGGGCTTTTCTTATGTTCTTATGAGTCTGCCAGGGGCATTTGGAGTCAGACTGCAATTTCCCCAGGGAACTCACTTCCTCCCAGCCCTGATTCTGATTGTGACTGCAGTGGGGGTGGGGAAGGGTTTTCCCAATCCAAAATGACTCCAGGGATATTTTTTGGCCCATGGGGGAAGGGGCTTCAAGTGCATGTGCAGCCTTCCCCCCCCCCCCAGTCATGTTGTATCAGGAATGTGACATGAAGAGGAAGGCTGAGGCCTCCTCTCTCACTCCACAGTCCCAATCAGAATTGGGCCCCTATGGGGCTGCAGGTGGGAGTTACTGCTGGGATCTTGCAGCTGCCGTCTCGTGCTACATGTAGCATCTAGTTGGGATCTTAAGATGCTTCCGTATGTGATTTTTCCCCCCCTCCCCCCGAATAGGCAGCGGGACACTTCTGGAGTATTTTGGAGCATGAAGATAATATCGTGCTAAGGAACATGTCGCCATGAGTCGGAAGCGACTTGACGGCACTTACACACACACAAGGAACATGACTCACATGGCGCTCATATTTCCCCCCCTTAGAGCTGTATCAAAGCGGGAGATGCCGGGTAATTGTGTATGGAGTGTCCATCTAGATGCTTCACCTGCAGTCACTGTGGTGGAGCTATGCTCTGCATTTCCTTCCTCCCTTTTTAGTCCTGTAAAGCAGTAACACTCAGGCACACCATCACTGTCTCTTGTGAGCATCATTCCCCAGTGTGGCACCCACCCGATGTTCCAGGAATGTGGGTCAAGCCATGGAGGATTAATAAACTGTGAGCCTCATGCCAGGGATGAAAGTAAAGAGCCCACCCTCTCCAACAATATCCTACACACACACACACACACACACACACACACACACACACACACACACACCTCTTCCCACCACCAGATGGCTCCTGGGAGTAGAGCAAGCTGCCAGCAGAGAAGAGAGAGTGCAATCACCAACACCACCACAGCAGCCACCCAGGAAAAAAGCAATCTGGCCTTTGTTAGGGGGTTTGGTATATTTCCTTGCGGAAAATATATATCAACACGCAGCCACTATATGCAATCTCTTTTTGTATTTCAATTCTTCTAATTTCATAAAGTTACAAATTATACCACTAGCGAAATAAAGTATTCAGTAATATCTCTACAACATAAAACCATGTGTTATAGACAAAGATCGTCCCAACTGTGTAATTTTGTAGCACTTTCACTGTAAAGCTTTCAGAACGCCAAGGGAATTGGAACAAAATATTTCTTTAGCCGGCTGCCGCAATCCGCCGCACCGCGTTGAAGGATGCATTCGCTGCTCCCGTCAGCTGACAGCAGCTGACAATCATAAAACGTCCTCTGGAGCTCTGCGTTGCTGTTAACTCTTGCTTATACAGTAATCGCTGATAAGGATGTATAACACTCACAGAAGATTTGTTCCATTTAACACTATTCACAAGGCACAATTGCGCCACAATGTGACAAGATCCTGGGTTTTAATCTTGTTTCGTGGGTATACAATTCTGCTTCTTCAGACTTAATTATATCTTGCCATCTGACCGCAATTTCGCAGTTCTTAGCAAAAGACTTGTAGTCATTTTGAGCCTTGCAATCTCCCTCCCTTGCCCAGCCTGCTGTGCCTCTTGGTTAGGAGAGGGCCAGAAGTCCAAGAGGGACATACAAGGGCTGGCTAAGGTTCAGCAGTGGTGGGGAGAGACCACCCTACCTTCTCAGTGGAACTCTGGGCATTTAAAAGATTATGGTTGTATATTTAGTATTAAGAGTCGTATTATTGTGAGTCCTATAATAATGGGACTTTTGGTGGAAGGTAATTGTGAATGTGGCTCTTTGCGAGCCACAAACTGAGAGTAACCCTGCTGTAAAGGGTTTTTTCTTTCTAAGCCAAGCTGTCCTTTGGCATTACAGCAAGGACAGGGAAAGGCAAAGGGGTGGAGTCTGGTCCATGGGGGAGGCTGACCACCACCACGTGGCACTTTTGAACACAAGCAGCAGAGGAAAGGGGGAAAGTTTACATATGTAGTTAATTTATTCAGTCTTTTTGTTTGTTTTTTGAATCCCAGTGGATCATCCAAAGGTTGAACGCTCTTCGCTCAAGAATGGAAAACGTCAGAAAATCCACTCAGGAAAGAAAACTACATGAATGACTTGCTTGGGGCTCGGGGCGGGGTAGATTGTACCTGACAGGTCCTAGTCATTGAGAATCCGCCTCCAGAGGATACCTCAGTGGAGACAACAGAAGATTCATTCAGAGAGAAAGAGAGCCTTCAGTTCAAGATACAAATTTGATAGGAAGAAATGGAAACGTCTGATAAGTATGGTATAATATAGTTGCTATTACATATGCACGTTTTAAAGTTAAGCTATACATAAAGCGGTGGGGAGGGGGCGTTATGTTGGTAATTCTTTTTCCTCCATTAAATACACCACTCCAGATAAGAGGCCTTTTGTAGCCTCTTGGGAAATAAATTATTTCCATGTCTGGTGTTTCTTACCAGTGGTCGGCAAACCGTGGCTCGCGAGCCGCATTTGGCTCTTTGGCCCCTTGCATGCGGCTCTCGGTCGGGTGACTGGAGAGGCGGCGGCTGCCATCGCCTCCGCTGTGCAAATGAACTGAGCCTCTCCTGCCGCCGCTGCTCACCTGCTCTGGCCCAGAAAGTCGCTCACCGCCGCCCTCCCTTCCCCCCCTCCTCAGTGCCGCTCAATCCCCTCAGGCGGGCCTGGGCAGAGCGGGTGGGCGTCCACGCATGCGCGAAGAGAGAGGCGTGGGGACCTGTCACCTGACCAACTGGTCACACCCCCGCACGTGCCTGAGCCACACGAGGCCCTGGCCTCCAGCGAGGCCCCCGCACCACCACCACCGACAACCACCTCTCCCCTTTCTGGCTGCTGAGGCTGCGGGGTGAGTGAATGGAGAAGGCTGGGGTAAGGAGGGTGGGTGGGCTACGAGGAGGAGGAGGCCACCGCCTGGATCCTGATCCCCGGGCCCGTAAACAAGCGGAGGAGAGGAGGGGAAGTGGCCCTGCTTGCTTGGGGATGGGGGAAGGGGCTGGGCGGTTCGGGGGGGTCGTAATCCTCTGCAAAGGATCGTCCCCCTCCCCCCTCCCCCACCAACATCTGGCATTTGGGAAGGGGGGGCCATGGATGCAACCCTTTTTTGGAAATACGGGCTGCGTCTCTACTGAGTGGGAAATTATCCTTACACACACTCATCCTTTCTTCCCCCCCTTTCTCCTTCCCCATTTTCCTTGCAGGTTTTATTTTGTGCCGTCATCACCGTGCATGACGCTGGTTTGGAAGTAATGCACTCTTTTCTTCCCCCCCTCCCCCACAAAAGGACTGGTCTCTGCCCTGAGGAGCTTGCAGTGTAAAGTTTAAAGCGCAAGGAAGAAGGGGGGAAATAGAGGGGGTGAGGGCAGCTGTGGCCGTTTAGAGGTGGAGGTGAATTCCTTTCCACCAGCCATTTTTCCCCTCCCTGGGGAGGGGGTGGTAGTGTGAGAGAGGGGCTTCAAAAGCATGTAATGGCTGAGCATCAGCATTGTCATTTAAAAGCTGGGAACTCAGTGGTTGGTGGTTTTCTTTTTAAAACCTGTCAACATAAAAGACTCCTATGCTTCAGAGTGCTTTAATTAAGACTTAAAACTTTAATTAAAGTTTATTAAGTTAATAAACAGTGTACCTACCTATATAGTTTAAGTTTAAGAAATTTGGCTCTCAAAAGAAATCTCAATCGTTGTACTGTTGATATTTGGCTCTGTTGACTAATGAGTTTGCCGACCACTGCTCTAAGGAGGTGAGTTATTCCTTTCCTCCTATAAGATGTGTGTTAAAACGAGTTAATGTTTTTGAGGTTATTCTTAGTACAGATCGTGTTTAAAGAAAAAGACGCAATGACGTTCAAATGCAGATACTACTAGCATAAAAATCAATGGATTACACCACAAAATTAGTCAATTTGTATATGATACAATCCTTTACATAGCCCATTGTACATCTGCTATTCCAATTATAATGAACATTTTACAACCATACAGGGAATTATAAGGCTTCCCGATAAATTATGCCAAATCAAAACTAATACCACTGAAGGTAGCACAGAAAACTGAAGATTTTGTTAATGCAAAATACTGATTTAAATGGAATCTCATATCCTAGAAATTTCTAGGGATTAATATTTCCCCAAACTTGCACTGTCTCATCCAGATAAACTATGATATTCTCATTAAAAAAACTTAAACAAACAATGATTGAACGGACAAAAGTTAATCTAAAATGGATGGTGTGAATTCATCTAATTAAAATGATAATATTTCCTAAACTCTTCTTTCTATTTCAAACACTCTCTTCATTTATTTCTAGAAAACAGTTGAAAATATGGCAACAGTTGTTACATAGATTTATTTGGAATAATAAGAAAGTTAGAATCCCTTCTCATATTCTCATACTGCCAGCAAACAAAAGAGGGCTAAATGTACCTCATCTCTTTATTATGAGGTAGCCCAAATACATAATGTACTACATTATTTAGGACCTAGCTGTAGTTCACCATGGCTTCAGATAGAACAGAGCTATAGCTCCAAAGCCCCCTAGAAGACTTGATGTGGCATAAAAACTCAGTAAGACCAAAAGGAATAAAGCAGAACCCCTTTCTTACAACTACAATGCAAAAATGAGATAATAGAAGTGAAAGTCTTGGCTCCAGAAATTTCACTGGCTTCTACAGCAAATGTCCAAACCTTTTTACCACCTGGACAGGACATAGGCCTGTATAACACTTGGAAAAAAATTAACATCTATAGATTAAAAGACTTGTCCTAAAAAGGTTCATTAAAAAGTAAGTTATTACTAAAAGACATCATGAGTGAAAGTAAAATTTAGTAAAAATTTAGTAAAAAATACCAAGACCATGGTTACACAGCCCGGATAACCCACAAGAACCAACAAAATTTATTAGTTTCAATATTTGCGATTATTCCTTAATAGCTCTAATCTAATAATATTGC
Organism: Euleptes europaea; assembly: GCF_029931775.1. Taxonomy (NCBI): domain Eukaryota; kingdom Metazoa; phylum Chordata; class Lepidosauria; order Squamata; family Sphaerodactylidae; genus Euleptes; species Euleptes europaea. Next base: position 21,364,081 of record NC_079312.1, read on the forward strand.
ATAATATCTGTAATATCTCTGCGAATGACTGGACATCTATTTGGAAGATGTATCCTCTTATATCAGCTACCAACATTAAATAACTAGCGTGCAAAATCATGAGCCAGGGGTATTTCACCCCTCTCGCCTTCATCATATCATGCCAGCGCACTAAGGTCTATGCTAGAAAGGCTGTGGCAAACCAGCTAATTTTCTGCACTGCTGGTGGACATGCCCCAAAATTAGTTTATTTTGGGACAACATCTTGCGAAAGAGAATTAATCATGCAATACAAAGTCGCTCATGATGCCTTAATTGTCTTACTAGAAAAACTGGATATGCAACAACTCTTTACCAAAAAAGGGAACTGATTTCATTACTGCTACTAGTAGCAAAATTTCTGATTGCCTCATACATACTGGAAAAAAGCAAAGATGCCTCCTACTGGGCAGTGGTATGAGAACGTGTGGAATCTTTTAATTTTAGATGAGATATCTTCACAACTCAAAGCAGCACATAACTTATCTTACTCTACAAACTTTTAAAATAGATGGCTGCCTTTTCTAGAAAATTTGAGGAAGGGTGCATCACGAAGTAAACGATGCTCACAAAACTATCGTATGATTTGCATTTATTAAGTTCTGCCATGTGAATACAACAAATGGCATGATTTCTGTAAAAAGCACCAATGTATAATATTGGAACATATATTAGAACAATGTATAATATTGGGACGTATATTGAAACCAAGTATTGGAACTGGACAAGGATGTTTAACCTACTGCTGTTGTATTTTTATTTTTGTCGTTGTTGTTATTATAAACTAAACTTAAAATAAAGAGTTGTATATACAAAAAAAGAAAGGGTAATTTTCAGACCTTTGCCAGGAAAGGGAGAAGCAGATTTCACTAAATTCATAATAAGATCTAGGTGTTACAGGATGTGCGCCCCACTTATGTAGAAGTGATTACATAAGCCAGGGGTGGGGAACCTTTTTTCTGCCAAGGGCCATTTGGATATTTATAACATCATTCGGGGGCCATACAAAATTATCATCTTAAAAATTAGCCTGCTATATTTGGTCAAACGTTTAGCCAAGAGGCACGACCAGAGACGGCTCCGAGTGTCTGCCACATAGAGCGACTCGCTTTTGAGCTCTGCTGTCCCCAGCTGGGCCCAAGAGATTCAGCCAGGGCAGCATCCTTCTGAGCAAGAGATCTACGAGGACCCATAAAGGGCCAGACCAAATGATTTCGAGGGCCTTATACGGCCCCTGGGCCTGACGATCCCCACCCCTGACATAAGCCAAAACATGACTTTACTAAACCTTCTGATCTGTGCCCTCTAAAGGCATGAGGTAAGACACCTCTGAGCGTCCCAAAGGAGACTTGTTGCAAACTCTGTTCTGCTTGTCCTGGGATTTATTCTGGCATTTTTCATCATAAGGGGTCCTTCAAGATTAAAAACTAAGGCCCAGAATGAATGGCCATTTTTTCCAGTGAATTTCCCAGATCAACCTGCATGGCCATCTCCGGACTGCGTGATCAACCCACCCACTTTCGGAAATTCCCGGGGTCTTCCAATTCTTGGTTTGTCGTGACATTAACTGAAGGCTTGCAGCAACCGCAAGAGCTTGCCGGAGCATTTCAGCAGCTGGCCCATCAGCAGCGGCAGCACCTTTCTGCCCCCCAGACCCTGCTCCCTCACTCTCCCCCCACTCCCACGCCTCCACCCGCCACCAGCTTCCCCTCACCTCCACCTGGGGGATGGAATGGAGGAGGCGCAGAGTGGTGGCAGCTCCCCCCTGGCCCCTCCTTCATAACCATGCGTTTTAATTTTTTGGAGTCAAGATCAAAAGGCATGCAACTAAACAGGGACAAACAAATGAAGAACGAGCCATGCATTAATGGCCTAAGTTAGCTGGATCAGTGAAAAAAATGCATGCTTGCATAGTTACACGAAAAACTAAATGCAAACTTTCAGGACTATTGTGTGAGCATCCTAAATAGTGATATAAAGTTAAAACCTGCAGTAAAACAGTATACAAGGTTATCAGTTTTCCAGAATTCTAAGGATATTGGTGTCAAATGGCTTTTGAAAATATACGGCCCAGCAGTTGATCAAAATTCCTACCACCAGGCAGGAGACATGGATCCCTCGGAAGCATAGTTAGCCACACCGCCACAGGTTTTCCTTTTTTCCTTTTTTGGGGGGGTTGGTGAGCCCAGAATGCAAAGAAGAGCATAAATATAATTTATTACATTCTGGTACCTTTCTTGCTAATCTCCATCATCGGATGGCATCACCTTGATTGTGGATTGTTTATGTTCTCAATCACCCCGCCAGCCCCTAGCTGTGGCAATAACCTCACCAATTGTATCCATTAGGTGGAGCTGTTCATCCATTTATAAGGATTTCTCCTCTTCCCTCACTTAATATTGCAAAAAGCAAGAGATCTGGGAGATTTGCATGATAGGAGGAAGAATGAATGAACAGATAACAGCCCTGCCTACGAGAAGGCAATTTTAATGGATCAGAAATGCAATCAATAGCTAAAGCATTCTTTATATCTAAGAACTGCTGCTTTGGTACCAACTGGGCTGGCTCTAGGGAGGCAAGAAGGGGCGGCTGCCCTGGGCACTGGGCAGGGGGGCACAGCTGTTGTGCACGCTGCATGCAGAGCTTGTGACTCCGCCCTTCCTCCTTGGCCTGTGAAGCTGCTGCCGGGAGAGCCAGGCAGCAAGGAGGCTGAGTCGGAGAGCGGGCATGAGCACACACAAGTACATCACCCAGCTCTGCCCCAGACAGGCCCCAGTGCACCAAGGTGAGGCATCCCCCGCCACCAGGCCGTCTGAGCCCAGGGCCACCTTCGCGCTCTGGCCTGCAATGGTAAGCAAAAGACCATGTTGTCACTCCAGCCTTGCCACCTCTGGTGGCCGCAGTAACAGTCCCTTCTTAGGACAGGCTGTGGGTCAGATGGTGGCTGAGGGAGGAGGCAAGCCTAGGGGGGAAGCAAGCCTGGGGCGAGAGGGAATGAGGAAGAGAGGCAAACCTGATGCAGGTAAGGGAAAGAGAGGTGAGCCTGATGGGGTAGGGGAAGAAAAGAGGCAAGCCTAGGGCGGTGTGTGTGTGTGTGCATTATATGCGGTCAAGTCACTTTCAACTTATGGCAACCGTATGAATGAATAGCCTACAAAACGTCCTGTGGTTAACAGCCTTGCTCAGGATTTGCAAACTGAGGATTGTGGCTTCCTGGATTGAGTCAATACATTTAATGTTGGGTCTTCCTCTTTGTTGCCTTCCACTTTTCCTAGCGTTATTGTCTTTTCCAGTGAGAGGGTATTTCAGAAGTAAACTTGTCCGAAGATCCCGCCTACTAGGGTTTTATCACAGCTTTGCCATGGAGTCTGAGTGAGGAAGGAGGATCGGGGTAAGAATAGGTGTGATTTATTCATGCACCTTGATATCTGCCCCGGGCACCCCAGCTACAAACTGGAAATTGGAGGCATTCTTGTGTGAGCACGAGAAAGGGGTTCATTATTCAAGCAGATCCCGTAGAAGCCTTTCTTTTTTCAGCCTTCAAACCTTCAGCAGAACGATAAGACATGAACACTTTTGCAAGATGGGACGTATTTTCTCCACACTATCCCTGGTTCATCATCCTGTCTAAATAATAGTTAAGCTGTAGGAATGGAATTGTTTTATCTGTGATCTTGGTGCTAAAACTGGAATTGTTTGTTATAAGCACCAGCCTAGAGATGAAGCACCTTGTAATTTATTTATCAATATAGTACTTTTACAATACTACCCTTCCTCCAGGGAACTCAGGGTGGAATCCTTCATTTGTCCCTTCTCTGTTTATCCTGTGAGGTAAGTTTGGCTGAGAATATGTGACTCGCTCAAGGTCACCTGGCAAGCTTCCATGGCAGAGCTGGGATTTGAACCTGGGCTTTCCAGATCCAAGCCAAGTAGTCTGCCACTACACTATTCTGGAAGACAGTTAGGAAATGGAGAAAAAGCTGAGTCAACATGCCACTTTTATTGACGTAAGAAATAAGAACGTAACAGCCCTGCTGGATCAGGCAAGTGGTCCGTGTCGTCTAGCATCCTGCCTCACACAGTGGCCAAACATTTCCTCTGGAGGTCGAATAACAGCATACAGACTGAGGCCTTCCTATGATGTTGCCTCCTGGCACTAGGACTCAGAGGTTGACTACCTCCAAACATGGAGGTTTCCTTTGATCACCAGAGCTAGTAGCCACTGATAGACTTCTCCTCCATGAATCTATCCAATCTCCTTTTAAAGCTTCCCTGTTGGTGAGAATCATGTCTAAGATAGCAGACCCCCTTGTTTCCCTGTCCACCTTCTGGAATAGGAAGTTGTCAGCAAGACAAGACAGGAATTGATTGGATCTGGCATTTTTAGCAGCGTTGGACTTCCAACAGATATCCGGGTAATTAAAATCTCCCATGACCACCATGTCCCGTCTCTTTGAGAACTTTGTCTATGCCTGTGGCAATCACTACATCCTCTGGCCGCGAATTCCACATTTTAGTCACTCACTGTGCAAAGAAGCATTTCCTACTGTCCATCCTGAATCTACTGCCCATCAGACTTGGAATCTATTTTCTTGATTTGGGTAGTGGGCTCCCTTCATTGGAGTTTAAATTTTCCCCATCATACTGAATTCTCTACCACATTTCTGTCTTACAGGAATACTAACAGCTCGAGCTTGCAAGAGCTCTTATTTCAAGAGAGCCCACCCTTCACTTGCTCCTCTCCCTTCCAGCATTCTTGCCAAGGAATGTCCCTCGTTGTACCTCCAAGCTCATTTAAGTGTGTCTTCCTAACATTTAACATACATGTCTAGCTATGAACTCCCTTGGCTCCCGTCATCAAAAGGAATTCTAGGAGGAATTAATTGCTAATCGATGGATAAGATCATGTAAGTGTAATTATTAACAATTCATAGAAATCAACACAATTTATTCTGTTGTTCATTCTGCTGATTATACATGTCTATTATAAAAATGTGTTATATATGTATATATAAAGAAAGCATATGTATATATTAGAAGGGAGAGCCATTGTTTACTTTTGCCACCCTTCAAAAAATGTAGATCTGGCCCTGGGTACCAAACTAACATGCTACTGAACTTATGATTTATTTTACTGATATAGATTAATTTATATTCACTGTATGGTCAGTTTCTGTTTTATCTGGCATATTAGCAGCAAATAAAAAAAATTATTTATTTATTATATTGTCGAAGGCTTTCATGGTCAGAGCTCATCGGTTATCCGGTGTAGGTTATCCGGGCTGTGTGACCGTGGTCTTGGTATTTTCTTTCCTGACGTTTCGCCAGCAGCTGTGGCCGGCATCTTCAGAGGAGTAACACCCTCTGTCCTGAAAAACTCCAGACTAACAAAGACTACAGTCCACAATAGCCATGCAGATTAGCTTTGGATTCCACATGTTAAGACATCACTTCAGGATACATTGGTTCCTCATTCGCATACCACACCCTCATTAGCACATTATCTTGATACTCACAGGACAATGATTAGCACATTACCTTTGATACTTTTTGCAGGACAATGACTCAGCTCAAACCCAACCCCCTTTCTGACTATATATTACTCTTCCTACACACTTGACCCTGAGAGACCACTGTCCTTCAGTGTTACTCCTCTGAAGAGGCCGGCCACAGCTGCTGGCGAGACATCAGGAAAGAAAATACCAAGACCACGGTCACACAGCCCGGATAACCTACAAGAACCGATATTTATTTATTATATATAAGTAGATAAGGCAACGCTGCACAGCTCAACACTCCCAAACGCCCATCATATCTGTGCTGCGTTCACACGTGCTCAGAAAGCCCCTTTGCAGTCCAGAGGACGAGGGGATGTGCTGAAGGGGAAACTTCCACGCCCAGGCTCCTCTGCAAAGGACTGCAGTTCCCAGGCGCGCCTCTTCCCAGCGCGCGCACAAATCCGCCCCTGACGTTCTTGTGAATGGGCCGGCCTGGGAGTCTCCCGGGCGGCTGATTGGCTGCTTCGGCCTGGTGACGCGCGCCCGTAGGTGACCAGAGGGGACAAAGACCCCCTCCCTTGCAAGTGGGCTGGCTGGCTGGCGAGGCTGCATCCGCGGAGGGGGCAGCGGCCGAAGCCCACCTTGCACACGCGGGTAAGCGGGGCGGAGGGGCAGCCCCGGGGGTTTCTGCCTCTGGGTCTCGCCTTAGTGGAGTCTGCAGTGGTTTGGCCCGTTTGCAGAAGGGAGAGGCCGAGGATGCGCTTTGCAGCTTCCTTTGTGGGGAGGGGGTGGAAGTAGCACACGCACAGCTAGGGGGGGGTCACGAGTGGGGAAGGAATCCCGGTCGGAAAGGGGGTGGGGGTCATATTTCCCGTGATGGCATGAAAAACTGGCCCGGAGGAGCAATGTTGTCATTTTAGCCTTGTTTGTCGACGCGACCCTGTGCAGAGTTATTCCAGTCTAAACCGGTCGAT